>NC_143252.1:111312100-112512100 GCF_984573655.1 Nuphar pumila | reverse complement strand
CGGGCACGCCGGAGGGCAAGCTCCACTACCCTCCATTCAACCCTGATTCAGTTGTTTTTTCTCTTCTGTTTTATTTTTGTTGTTCTACAGCCATTCTGTTGAATGGCAGCACGGGTGGGGCTCGCCGGAGTACCACCTCAAGCGAGCTCCACCACACCTCCGTGCCCTCCCTATGACGAAAGAGGGGGAGCCCCTTTAGTGTTTTTTTTTCTGTTTTTTTTTTTGCTGTTTTGCAGCCATCCGGATGAATGGCAGCATGGATGGAGCTCACCGGAGTACTATCTCCGAAGAGCCACCATGCATCTTCCGTGACCGAAACAGGGCCTCACGCCATAGAGCACCTGTTTCAGTTTTTTTTTTTTGGAGATTCCATTCCTCACGTTAAACAAACAGAGAATTGGAATCACATGAAATTCCAAATGAAGTGATTTTAAATCTCATGAGATTCCAATTCTCATGTGATTCATTTTCATTTTTTAAAAGAGCAGCCAAACGTACCCGTGAAATGATTCTGATGTGATTCCAAATCACAAAGTGAAATATATATGATTTGAAATATGTGACTTCATTGCTTCCAAAATGTACCCCCATTGCTTTCATTGGTCAGTCTCCGAGTTAGTTTTGTAGATAGGTGGGCCAAATAAGTGTAAGAAGGTTGTTTGTCATTATCATAATATATATATATATATACACACACATATATATATAAATACATATATAAATATATATAACAACTTTTAATCTCTTTAAGTGATTTAGGGACGGACCCCATCTCAAAATCCGGACCTTCATTCCGGTACTCGTGTGGATTTTAACTTTCATCCCTGCCTCCATTCTCATTTCATGTCCTCCATCTCCAGTTCAAACAGGGTGGGGCTCCATTTTTCCTGGGTCCATTGCCATCCCTAAAGAAGGATTGGATTAGGGGCAGAGTAGGGCAAGACAAGGATCGGGATAGGAACGGGGCGGGGACCGGGAAAAGCGTAAGTCCATCCCCACATGGGTTTTGATTTTAACCTTCATCCCTCCATCCTCGTTTCATGTCCTCCATTCCCGGTCCAAACAGGGCCACTGCCATCCTGCTTCTATTTACCCATCTCACTCTCATTTTTGACCTTTAAAAAAAAAAAAAGGCAAAATTAATGTTTTTTAATGATTATTTTAAAATAAAATTTAATAATAAAATCATAAAACTGAGTGAAAATTGGAAAAGGTAACTTAGGAATGACCACTGCAGGGGCTTGGCTCGTTAGCCACTAAACCAAGCTCAGCTCAAGGCCCGAACCGTATTAGTGGTTGGAGGATGAAACGTTAAGATTTGAACCTTGGACTTCCAAGTTAAAGGCCATAAGCTCTAATTAGTTATATCAAACTACTTATTATTCATATATTATACATGAAAAGTATACATTTTATCTTTTGATTTTGTTTACCAGCCCTAATCACAAGTGTACTTTTAGTTAACCATAAATAAATGAGTTATGAATTTGAATTGTCAAATTTTTTGGGTATAAAATCTGAATTATACATACTTTATATGTATTTGTATTATCAATTTTTTGTGTATGAATCTGAATTATACAAAATTTTTAACCATATTTTGTAAAATAACTTTTTTTTTTATGTGTATGGGCCAACCATCTTGAGCCAAACAGATATTGGAAGTTGGGTACGAAACCCAAAACACCCACAGGTTTTGATTGGTAGGGTAAGAAAAGAGTGAAAAGATCAGGTGCAATATGATTGCACAAATATTTGTGCATTAAGCACCTGATCACCCTCCATCTTTGGGACAGCCTTGTCAGGTGTGCGACCCAAGACCTGATGGAGGGTAATGGGGTGCTTAATGCACAAATTTTTGTGCACCATGTTGCACCCGATCTGGACTCAAGAAAAGAAGCCATCTATAGTGGGAGATAACTTCACTTTTTTTTTAAAAAAAAATAAAGCAATTGCAATGCTTTACATTATGTATAATTATGAAAGTATTTTTTTCTTGAGCAATAATAGTGTGAATATTGGAATATTTTTAAAATATCGTGATATTTTGTACATTTCAAATTTAGCTGTTTTTTCCTTGAGCAATAACGGTGTGAATATTGCAATATTTATAGAATATTATGATATTTTGTACATTTCAAATTTAGTGGAATTGGGAGAGGATGCTGACCCTTTTGTCTGAGGTTCGACTCCCATTGGGTGTGCTGGTGCCTTTCACTGATGGGCTTTGTAGAGAGCTTCGGTGTTGGTGACCCCACCCAACCTGGAGATTGCCTGCTTTGGTGGAGAACTTTGATATAAAATAATAATAATAATGATGATAATAAAAATAAACAGCCTACAAAATATCATGATATTTTAGCAATATTTGTTCAGACTCTGTAACAAATATCACGAGATTTATAAAAAAAAATCTTGCGATAATATCGCGAGAAATTGCTTGAAAGTTTAGAATCTCAATTTCTCGTGAGATTTTCAAATCGTGACAAATATCATGATATTTATGATTTTAGCAGATATTTATCGTGAGGTTTTTATTTTTAAATGTGTTTTATTCATATGTTCTTAATTATAAAAATTATTTTTTATAATTTTTAATTTATTTTTTAGTTATGAGATTTTGCCAAAAAATACAAGATTTATGAAAATTTCAAAATCTCCCAAGTTTTTGACTACTGAGATTTTGGCGTTTTTTGTCACTATGGTACGAGACATGTTAAACTGATTTCAAGTCGGATATCTGACTGAATCTAAATCCGTTTAGTCAGACTTGACAGCATAAGCAGCATCCAATGAATAATCGGATCTGGATTTGGTATAAAATACTACATCAGAGCTCGATCTCAGATCTGAACTAAATCCAAATTCTAATACATAATATTATATATCCGACTAACTATTTAAGCAGTGTCATCTGGATTCGGTGTCAGCTTTTCTTCAGTGAATATTATATCTGATTAACTGTTTTAGCTAGTTGGATAAGAATTCGATCAGGTTTTTCCTTCAGAGTGTGCATCAGACTCCAAATCCAATTACGCAAAATCGAGTATGCTGGATCCAATAATGCCTATGTCTAGACCGAATCCAACGGTTTACATCCTTCTTTGTCACTATGTTGTTGGCCTCTCTCTCTCTCTCTCTCTCTCTCTCTCTCTCTCTCTCTCTCTATATATATATATATATATATATATATATATATATATATATATATATATATATATATATATATATATATATATATATATATAATCTTGTGTCATCAAACAGCAAAAAAGTCTGATGCAAAATACACTTTTCAGCAGTGGTCAAGAACTGCTCAGTTTTTTTGGATTTCGACAAAAACTTGTTCATGATACGGGTTTATATATATATATGAGAGTGGTGGATATGCTTAAGGTCCTACCCGGAAATATCATAATGGATACAATGGTTAGGCTTATAATCTTGTTGTACCATCCAGGACTAGGGGTACGACGGTGCCTTCAGTGGACACAAGTGGTTCTGGACCCGAATTGGACTCAGTATCGGGTCTGACTGAACCCACCATGGACACAACCATACCCAGGTTCTATGAAGGTGACATAAACTAGACCAAACAAAGTAAAGTAATAATTTTTTATGATTTTTACATTAAAATTTTCTGAATATTCTTAACCGGAACTTGGTTTGGACCAGCACCTACTATGAAATTTCATAGCCATAAACTTTATCTATATCCATATGCTAATCAGATCATATGGTCCAACCTGAATAATTAATCGGTGTCGGTGCTCATTCTTGATTACCATATTAGTTAAATTGTGTGGGCCTACAAATGTTTCCTACAAATGTTTAATCACATGTTATATGTTGTCTAAGGTTAAGACCCATATAAAGTGATTATATATGGTTGGGTCATATGATATCTCATATGGTATGATTGTATTATGTGTAGAGACCTCATGTACTTTCATTTATCAATTTTTTATTTTATAATGGGCTAAATTGAAAATAGACTATAAGGTGGTTATAATTAGGTTATGGTCCTCAAAACCATATATAGTTGTTATTCTTTTTTACATCCTAATCAAGAAAGAAAATGTTTTCTTTCTCATTAGGTTTAGAGAAGAAAGAAATGCCACATATAGAGGTCCTGAAAGATTAAACCTGTCAAGATCTACTGGAGCAACAATGGATTCAGGTACACTTTCGCATTATGTTTTGTTTCTGATCTTTCAATGATTAGCACGAACAAGTTTAATGATCAAATAAAGTGTTTTCTTGGATTTTAAATCCGACAATTGGTATCATAGCACCTTGTTCTTGTTGAATCATTGAAATATTTGTTTTTTCCTTTTTTTCTCATTGCTATCGACGATTCATTATGGACGATTTCTGGCGCAGGCACCATTAGGTGCTTGCATAGTTCTCGAGGAAAGGAGAAGGACTAGATCCCTTTTTTCCCTGAGTTTCTTACCCGATCGGTGGCAGGGCATGGGCGGAGAAGAATCGATTGAACCTCCTCTTCAGATATGCCCGAATGGTAGGGAGGGTCGTTTGGTCCTCCCCTTTGGGTCACCAGACAGGATGAGAGGGAGGGTCGTTCGACCGTCTCCTTTTGGATCATCAAAACTGACAGGGCGGGAGGGTCGATCGGCCCTCCCTCTTTCAGCAGGCCAGACGGGAGGGTTTCGATCCCCCCCCTTTTCTTTCAGGGTACCGGATTGGACGGTAAGGGCCAATTGGCCCTCCCCCTTTCAATCTGTCGGACGGGAGGGCCGATCGGCTCTCCCCCCTTTCTCTATTTGTTGAACGGGGGGGTTTCAAACCCTCCCTCTTCTAGATTGGCAGACGGGCGATCGCCCATTCAAATCGCTAGATAGGTCGTGGCAGGCCTCTCAAAAACTACATTGGTCTGACGCATCCGGTTCACCCTAGCCACCGTCGGTGACCTTCAGGGACTGGTTACGTCCGACGATGGTGTGTGGGGTATTCAGTTTGCCCCAGCCACCATCATCGAGTGGTTTGGGGCCGACGATAATCAGGATCTGGTTCAGCGGCACTCAGGGCAAGGTTCGGCCATCGCTCAGGACCGATTTGATCATCAGTCAGGTGGGCCAGTTCGGCCATCACCCAAGCCGGGTACAACCTCCACCTACGACCCGAGCTAGTTTCGACCTCCAGCAGGGGTCGAGCCGGCTTCAGTTTCCTTTAGGGGGGTGGCTGACCCGATTCGGTCCCCATTGAGTTGCGGGGACTAAACCGGGCCAGGTGGTGCCCATCTGTGTTGGGTTGAGTCTAACCTGATCTGCAGGTCAGGCTTGATCAGACCTGACCCGATGGCCTAGCCCTTTTTCGGCTATAATGTGTTGGGGTATGACCCATGCCATGTCAGGCTTGTTTTGATCCACTAGTTGGGTCTGGCTTGACCCCGTGGGCTGAACATATGCATTTCGGGTTCCTTTAGAGGGTTGACTTCAGTTATTTTTTCAACCCTATATGGATTATGACTATGTTTTTCTTTGTTCATCTGCATGTATTCACATATTTAAATCATGGTATTCTTTTTCATATAAGAGTCTAATATTCTAAAATGAGTTGATTGAAACATGTTACTAAAGTAATCTCTCTTATGTAGATTAAATTATTTAGAATATTGAGATGTTTATATATTTGGGTTTCATACGAATAGTTATCAGGCCAAAAGAAGATTACTATTTCGCCGAGCCTAAATATATATTTTTTCAATAATAAATATGTGATGATTATCATGTTTTCCATGTGAACAATGAGTCAGTCCAAATAAAGGCTTGTTGTTTGACAGTATTAATTATCCATATTTGATTACTGTAATTAGAATACAACTTACAAGTTGACATTTTTGTCTAAAGACTAAATGTCAATGTTGTGTTGGGTATCTTGTGATGGGGTTCACCACAGTTTCAATATGTTAGTTTTTTTCAATGCATGTGAATATGTATGTTAATTGTGAGCTTATTTTGTTCCTGATTCAGTTAACATTTTTGCTTCTACGATATCTACGAATATATATTTGATCTCTATTTTGAATGGCTCTAACTTCAAAAACTAAAAAGAAAATGTTATGATTATTCTCGGATGTATGAACTTGGACCTTTCACTTCGAGAGGATCAACCACCTACTCTTACAGATAGAAGTTTTGCTGAGGATAAAATGAACCATGAGCAGTGAGATTGATTCAATTGCATGAGTGTTATTATCATGAAGCGTGCAATTCTAAAAACCTTTAGGGGCACTATATCTGAAGAGGTTAATGTCAAGAGGTTCTTTGAGAAAATAAAAAAATATTTTGCTAAAAACAAAAAGGTTATAACAAGCACTCTCCTTTTGAGTCTTGTTTCAATGAGGTATAAAGATAAAGGAAACATAAGGGAGTGCATTATGAAAATATCCCATCTTGCTTCAAAACTAAAGGTACTAAAGTTAGAATTGTCTGAGGACTTGCTCGTGCATTTAGTTTTGATATCTCTTCCTGCATAATATAATCAATTTAAGGTCAGTTGTAACTGCCAAAAGGATAAATGAACTCTTAATGAGCTC
Organism: Nuphar pumila; assembly: GCF_984573655.1. NCBI lineage: Eukaryota > Viridiplantae > Streptophyta > Magnoliopsida > Nymphaeales > Nymphaeaceae > Nuphar > Nuphar pumila. The sequence continues at coordinate 112,505,541 of NC_143252.1, read as the reverse complement.
ATTTTACATTATATGCAAGAAGAGAAAATATTGAAGCAAGAAAATATGGAAAGTTCATTTGGTGATTACCTTTAAAGACAAATTTAAGAAAAAAATAAGAAAGCTTCAATGAACCCTCAATCGCAGAAGAAACAGAAGAGACATCAAGATCCAAAGTCCAGTTTTTTCTTTTGCAAATGAGAGGGTCACATAAAGGACTATACCAAATATCATTCTTGGCATGAAAAGAAAGAAACCCTCTTTGCTTTGGTTTGTTCTGAGGTTAATTTAACTTCTGTACCCAAATATACTTGATGAATGGATTTTAGTGCTACCACTCATATAAGTGTGTCTATGAAAGATTGTTTAAGTTAGCGAATGTCAATTGATGCTAAAAGATTCATCTATGTGGGCGATGACAAATCAGTTCAAGTTGAGGCAATAGGGACCTTTAGGTTATTATTAAAGATTGATAGTTATTTAGATTTAAAAGAAATATACATTGTACCATAATTTAGATGGAATTTAGTTTCTATTTTTGTATTAAATAAATATAATTAGTCTTATTTATATAAAAATAGTCAATTTAAATTGTTTCCTAATTCAAATTTTATTGAGATCGGTTCTTTATTTGTGGTTGATAACCTATATTTACTTAATATTATTGCCTCATATAATGAAACCTTGCATTCAAGTTCAGGTTGTACTAAACAAAAATTAACAAATAAGAATTCTGCTTTATTATGTCATAAGAGCTTAAGTCGTATTTTTAAACAAAAAATTGAAAGGCTTGTGACAAGTGAAATTCTTGATTCCCTTGATTACACCAACTTTCAAGTTTGTGTTGAGTGCATAAAAGAGAAATGAATAAACATAAGGAAAATAGGTACCGAGAGAAAAACAAACATTTTAGAATTAATTCATATAGATATTTGTGGGTTATTCTTTATGGCTTCTTGGAATGGTCAACAATATTTTATTACGTTTATAGATGACTATTCACGTTATGGGTACCTATATTTAATTCATGAAAAGTCTCAGTCTCTGGATGTGTTCAAATCATTTAAGGTTGAAGTTGAAACCCAACTTGGCAAAAGGATTAAGGTCGTCAGATCTGACCATGGTGGTGAATACTATGTTAGATATGATGGATTAGGTGAACAATGTCCAGGACTCTTTGTTAAATTCCTATAGAAATATGATATTGTCCATCAGTACACCATGTCAGGCACTTCTAGCATGAATGGTATTGTTGTGAGATGAAACAGAACCTTAAAGGATATGATAAGGAGTATGATTTCACATTCTACTTTACCAGAGTCGCTTTGGAGAGAGGCATTATAGATTGCAAGTTATGTATTAAACAGAGTACCAACTAAAGCAGTAACCAAAACCTCATATGAAATGTGGATAGACAAAAAGTCTAGTATGAAGTATTTTCATATTTGGGGATATCCAGCTGAGGCTAACCATATAAGCTATATGAAAGAAAACTGGATTCAAGAACGGTTAGTTGTCATTTTGTTGGGTATTCTAAAAGATATAGGGGTTATACATTTTATAACTATGTGAATAAGTCATTTTTTGAAATGAAAAATGCTTATTTTTTTGAGGATGCGGAGTTTGGGGAGAGTGATAAGGTAAAATACATTGCTTTTGAAGAAGAATATGTTTCTCTTCCTACAGTTGTTGTTGACAATGATCAAATTTTTATTTCTAACATTGTCCCAACAAATCCAGAACAAGATAATATTTTATATCTCCCTATCCAAAATCAAGTTTTTACTCCTGAAGTACAAACTCAACAACCTCAAGTAACTCAAGAACAAGTACCATTAAGGAAATTCACTAGAGAGAGGAGAAGAGCGATTCCTGATGATTATATTATTTTTCTCTAAAAATATGAGGGTGATACTAGCTTAAAGGAAGATGATCCAATCAACTTCCATCAAGCTATATGTAGTTCTAACTTTCAAAAGTAGATAGATGACATGGATGAAGAGATTAAATCCATGAAGGACAATGACGTGTGGGATCTTGTCCCATTACTTGAAAGTGTCAAACCCATTAATTGCAAATGAATATTTAAAATCAAGAGGGATTCAATAGGTAATGTCGAAAGATAGAAGGCTCATCTTGTTGCAAAAGGATTTACTCAAAGGGTAGGCATTGACTATACAGAGACTTTCTCTTCAGTTTTTACGAAAGACTCTTTCAGAATTATGATGATATGACTCATCTTGATTTGGAGTTGCATCAAATAAATGTAAAGATTGCATTCCTTAATGATGACATTGATACAATATATATGGTGCAACCAAAATATTTTGTCTCAGGCGATGCAAAGAAAATGATTTGCAAATTAAAGAAATTCATCTATGGACTTAAGCAGACTTCCCGTCAATGATATCATAAATTTCATCAAGTTGTTCTCTCATTTGGTTTTTAGATGAATGTGGTTGATGAATGCATATACCATAAGTTTAGTGGAGGTAAATATATTTTCCTAGTTTTATACGTTGATGACATATTACTTGACAGTAATGATATAGGCATACTGCACAAAACCAAGAGATTTCTGACAAAAAAAAATTAAAATGAAAGTTCTTGGTGATGCCTCTTTTATATTAGGGATCCAGATACATCGAGACCATTCTCGAGGTATTCTTGCATTATCGCAAAAGTGCTATATCGAAAGACTTATTGATAGATTTGGCATGAAAAATTATAAACCAGGTGACACCGCTTTTGCTAAGGGAGACAAGTTTAGTCTCACTCAGTGCCCCAAACACCAGTTTGAAGTTAAGGATATGGAAAAGATTCCTTATGCATCTATAGTAGAGAGTCATATATATGCTCAAGTATGTACACGTTCGGATATAGCATACATTGTAGGGATGTTGGGCAAATATCTAAGTAACTTAGAGATGGGTCATTGAAAAGCAGCTAAACGAGTTATGCGGTACTTGCAAAGAACAAAAGGTTACATGTTTATATATAAGAAGTCAGATCAGTTGAAGATCATTAGGTATTCTGATTCTGACTTTACTGGATGCCAAGACAATCATAGATCCACGTCAGGTTATATTTTTCTATTAGCCGAAGGAGTTATTTCTTGAAGAAGTGACAAGCAGATACTCATTACATCTTCTACTATGGCAGCAGAGTTCATAGCTTGTTATGAGGCATCCAATCATGAAATATGATTATACAATTTTGTCACTAGACTGTGGATTTTGGATAATGTTGAAAGACCGCTAAAGTTATTTTATGATAATAATTTGGTAGTATTATATTCCAACAACAACAAAAGCTCATCGAAGTCAAAGCATATTGATATCAAGTTCATTGTTGTTAAAGAAAGAGTATAGAATGGTCAAATATCTATAGAACATACTGACACAAACTCCATGATTATGAATTCGCTTACCAAAGATTTACCACCCAAGGTCTTTCATGAGCATATTGCTCGAATGGGTGTTATATCATTTAATGATATGCTAGTTTAATGAAAGTTTGTATTTGGACATTCTATGATATAATAAAGTTTCATTTTATTACTTCAGTATAAAGTTTAGGTTTTAATTTTATTTTGTACTCATATGTTGTGATCTCACTAAAGAATAAGGCATGACCAATTGAAAATAGGCATGTTTTGATCATATTACATGTAATTTTCATGCTTCACATCCATACTTGATCTATGTCATTTGGTTATGTCAATATATGAGATCATTGATGGGTTTAATTACGATGATTGTAATGAAGACCGCTTTGATTCTATGTTAACATGATCAATGAATCGGATTGCTAAAGATGTCATGTGATAAGACAGTGTTTTTGAGCTCATAAGGTTATAATGCGTGGTTGTAAGATGACATATGTGTCCCAAGTAGAAGATTGTTAGATAAATCGTGTGGGCCTACATATGTTTAATCACACATTATATGATATCTAAAGTTAAGGCCCATATAAAATGATAGGTTGGGTCATATGATATCTCATATGGTATGGTTATATTATGTATAGAGACCTCACGTGCCTTCATTTGTCAATTTTCTATTTTATGATGGGCTAAATTAAAATTAGACTATAAGGTGGTTACAATTAAGTTATTGTAACACCCCGATCTGGGACCTCAGGAGTCCGAGTTCGGTTGGTATTACTTCCCAGAGGGAAAAGTTCAAAGCTTATACAGAGAAAAACGTGGCTAAAAAAAACTTTTTATTTCCATAATCAATTTTTTATTACAATGTTCATCATTCATAACAGAAAAACACAATTATAATTTATTCAATGACAAGAAAAAGAAATTATACCAACTGCTCTGCTGAAACTGCTCACACTCTAACTGATACTAATACCTGGAACCTACAGTTGTAATTAAACAAAAATGGGGGTGAGTCTACAACCCAGTAAGAAATAATTATAAGTAAATAAACAATAATTTACAATTGTAGTGGGCTCTAAGCCCCTAGTCTTATTTTAATTCTCGATACACCACACATGTTTGTATATTTTAATTTCCCTCATTTTCAATCTCAAATACTCTCTCTCTCTCAACTATCACTATGCTGGCTATACCGGTAATAGCCATCTATGGGCGTAGCATCCCTGTAGAACACTTCAATTCTACATGTTGGCCAGACAATGAATCATACACTCTCAGTGGTCTCCGGACCACTAGGCATTGCAGTGAACCACCACGGGGATCCTACCGGTAGCTAGCCGGGAGGTCAAGCTATCAATCTCGGCATGGTTCATGCTACATCCTAACAATGATGATTATCAACCATCTAGGGTCCTCCAGAGTCCCAAACCAGTGTGAGTGAAATCCTAAGTCATAACTAAGTTCACACATTGAACAATTTTCTCAATTACAAAGTTCACTCATTCCCTCACGAGTGGTGTCATGACTAATCACAACAATATCATTCTTCATCTCATAATGACGTTAGGACTCACACCGCTCTCAATTAGCATACAATGATGTAGAGACTCTACATCATTAAATCACCGGCGACCCACTCTCCATGGTGGCTGCACTCTGGCCGCGAACCAGGTAGCCCTTGCCACAGCTCGCCACTTTCGGGATTTAAGGGGTACTGCATGCTGAACTCTACATATCCATTCATACTACATGAATGAACTAAATGAGACTCTAATCTAAACTTAATCTCATCACAATGCATGATATTAATGATCAATTAGACATGAAATCTTAAACACAATCGCCTTCTACCATGCATGACATATTAAAACTAATATGCATATCACAATAACCATGTATTTAAATTAACTCATAATGTCAAGCATGGAATTTATGCATGTCATGGTCTCATTTAAAGTTATCATGCTAATCACATAAAATCTATAGCACTACGATAACAAGTAAAGTGAAAAAGATTTATTCACATCTAAAGTTACTTATAATATCCCTTACCTGAAGTGCGAATAATGTACTCTCTCCGAAGTCGAGCTTCACAAAACTCTAACAATAGGATCTGGTCATTAAAGTAATATATTTGAATTAATTCACAAAACCTCTTACTAAAATTACCAAAATACCCCTCCCGAATCTTACTCAAGAATCTACAATTTCTGCATTATTAGTTTGACTAAATTTTATAAACTAATGGATTCCCCTCTTCATTACGAATCCAACGCACCAAACCTCACTCGATTCCGAGTTCGGAGTGCGAAGATATGTCCATTTTACTCAAATGGATCTCAAGTATCCAAAAAGGTCTCTTGATACATTTCGGATTTCGGGCATTTCGAGACTATCTTATGATCCAATTCTGATCTGGATTCAAACCTTGTCTGTTTGGATTCATATCCATTTCATAACTGGATCCAAAACTGCTTGACTGGATCCAGAAAGTCTGATTGGGTCCAAACCGGATTCATTCTATTCTGACTGGATCCAGACTAGTCTGACTGGATCCAGACTAGTCTGACTGGATCCAGGACAAATTGACTGGATCTGGACCTGCTTGACTGGATCCTGGACAGTCTGATTGGATCCAGATCTGCCTGACTAGATCCAGACAGTCTGATTGGATCCAGATCTGCCTGACTGGATCCAGGGTAATCTAACTGGGTCCAGACCTGTCGGACTGGGTCCAGATCCGGGACTGATCTAGTCAGATCTGGACCCGGTTAATCTGGATCTGAGACAAGTCCAAATTGAACTGGGTCCGAACTGAAAACCCAGATCCAGACCCGAATGGTTCAGTTTGGACCTTGGTTCAACCGGGTCGGTTCAGACCCGATTTGGTCTAAACTCGTTTGACCTGAACCAGAAATAACCAACCCGGTTTGGCTTGAACCGGTTCGACCCGAACCGGTTTGGCTTGAACCGATTCGACCCGAATCGGTTCGGCTTGAACCGGTTCGATCCGAACCGGTTCACACAAATCACGTGACCCGGTTCGGTCTGGGTGCGACACGGACCGACCCAGTTCGGTCTGGGTCGCACACAGGTCAAACCAGACTCTTTTTTTTTTAAAGCACTCGGTCTGGGCGCGACCCAGACCGGTGGGCTCGGTCTAGGTCGCACCCAAACCAACTCGGTTCGGTCCGGGTGCCCGGACCGAACCGGTCCCCCGATAAAAAGGGCGGAAGGGGTTGTGCCCATTCCGATTTCAATAGCAGAGGGTCGGCCCCTGCCGATCCTCTCTCTGCATCCACCCGCCTGGGCCGGCCTCCGGGGTCGGCCGGCGGAGTCGACCGTCATAGGGCCGGCCGACCCCCCTCTCTTTCTCTGTTTATTTTTTTTTTTCATTTCCTGCAACTCGCCGACAACAATGGCTGCCGACCCCCTCTGAGCTCAGATCAAAAGAGAAGAACAAAGAAGAAGATAGGGGAAGGTGGGCTTACCTTGCTGTTGCCGCCGCTGTCCTCGCCGGTAAGCACCTCTCCTTTCTCTCGCTCTCTTTCTCTTTGTGCAGGGTGCGGAAAGGGGAACCTGCGTGAGGGTTTTTATAACCCTCACGCAGGGTGAGGGGATGAGGATAACCTCCCCCTTCCCCCCCCCCCCCCCCTTCCCGTGGATTTCAGGGGTGAGGTTTATCCTCACCCCTCTCTTGTTACGCGGTTTCCCCTTTGGGGAAACAGTTACCTTTTTTTTTAAAGATTATCCCCTCCGGCGACTTCGTCGGAGGGGTTTTACAATTCTACCCCCCTTAAAAGAAGATTCGTTTCAAATCTTACCTGGAAACAAATGTGGAAATTGCTCGCGAATGTCGGATTCACGCTCCCAAGTGGCCTCCTTATTGCTGTGATGACTCCACTTAACCAAAACCAGAGATAACTCCTTGTTTCTGAGCTTTTGCACTTTCGTGTCCAGGATTTCGATGGGCTTTTCTCTCATACTCAAATCATCTTATTAATCTAATACAGTCTCGACTGTATCCAATATGTGGGAGGGATCTGGCACGTATTGCCGCAACATGGAAACATGGAACACGTTATGAATTTGAGATAAGGAAGGTGATAGAGCTAACCGGTATGTTGCCTGACCAACCCTCACAAGAATCTCAAATGGTCCAATATATCTGGGGTTCAACTTTCCTCTTCGACCAAAACACATTACTCCCTTAAACGGAGATATCTTTAAAAACACGTGATCACCTTGCTCAAATTCCAACTCACGACGTCTTTTATCCGCATAACTCTTCTGTCGACTTTGTGTTGTGAGAAGACGCTCTCGAATGAATCTCACTTGGTCTGTCATTCACTGAACCATCTCGGGCCCTAACAAACTTCTTTCTCCAACCTCATCTCAACACAAGAGAGTTCGACATCGTCGACCATACAATGTCTCAAATGGAGTCATGCCTATACTTGCTTGAAAGTTGTTGTTGTAGGCAAACTCCATTAATGGCAGAATATCATTCCACGAGTCGCTATACTCCAAACTACATGCCCAGAGCATGTCCTCAAGGGTCTGAATGGTTCGCTCTGACTGACCATTTGACTGAGGGTGAAAGGCTGTACTCATTTTTAATTGTGTCTTCATAGCTTCTTGAAAACTTTGTCAAAACCGCGATGTGAACTTTGAGTCTCTATCTGAAACAATTGAATTTGGTACTCCATGAAGTCTCACAATCTATCTAATAAACAATTGAGTCAATTAGTCACACGAGTGAGTTGTCTTACAAACTAAAAAGTGAGCTGACTTAGTTAGCCTGTCGACAATCACCCACACCGAATTCATCCCATTCTTCGTCTTTGGAAGCCCCGAAACGAAGTCCATTGATATGTCTGCCCACTTCCACTCGGGAATGAGAAGTGGTTGCAAGAGACCACCTGGTTTTTGGTGCTCAATCTTCACCTGCTGACATACTAGACATTTGCTAACAAACTCAGCAATGTCTCTCTTCATACCACTCCACCAAAATGTATCTTTCATATCTCGGTACATTTTGGTGCTACAGGGATGGATGACATATCTAGAATGATGTGCCTCTTCCAATACTTGATTTTTAAGTTGATCATCCTTGGGAATGCACACTCTCTGACGATATCTAAGAAGTCCTTGATCATCAATTTTGAATTATGTTTCTTCATTTTCTAAAATCTTCTTTCTTACTTGCATCAATTTTGGGTCTAAGGATTGTTTTTCCTTAATTTGATCCCACAATTCTGACTTCAATGTGGTTTGCATGAATAATAAACGACCTGGTAAGCATTGAGCTTATGCCTTCTGATGAGCCACCGAGGAAAATAACTCCCAATCTGCAAGTCTAGCTAGTGCTCCTGTTTTTCTGCTAAGAGCATCATCGACTACATTCGCCTTACCCGGATGATATTTTAGCTCGAAATCATAATCTTTCAGAAATTCCAACCATCTCCTTTGCCTCAAGTGCAAATCTTTCTGAGAAAATAAATATTTAAGGCTTTGATGGTCGGTAAAGACCTCAAATTGTTTGCCATAGAGATAGTGTCTCCATATCTTAAGGGCAAAAACCATCGCTGCTAGCTCCAGATCATACGTTGGATAGTTGACTTCATGAGTTTTGAGCTGACGAGATGCATAAGCTATCACTTTTCTGTGTTGCATCAGAACACAACCCAATCCTTTGTGAGAGGCATTACTATAAATAATGAAACCTTCAGATCCAGAAGGTAAGACCAACACTAAAGCAGTGGTCAAACGCTTCTTTATCTCCTGAAAACTTTGCTCACATTTATCATTCAACTCGAACTTTACATCTTTCTTTGTGAGCCTTGTCATAGGAGCCGCCAACAACGAAAATCCTTCAACGAATCTTCGATAGTACCCAGCTAACCCCAAAAAGCTGCGAATCTCAGTAGGATTCTTGGGTCTTGACCAATTGGTGACTGCTTCAATCTTTGCAGGGTCTACCATAATCTCGTCTTTAGAAACAATGTGTCCAAGAAAAGACACTTGTTCTAAAAAAAAAAACACTTAGATAATTTGGCATAGAGCTGATGTTCTCTAAGTGTCTGCAAAACTATCCTCAGATGCTATTCATGTTGCTCCTTCGAGGTAGAGTATATAAGGATGTCATCAACAAATACTACAACGAACTTGTCCAAATATGGTCTAAAGACTCTATTCATCATATCAATGAAGGCAGCTGGTGCATTAGTCAGACCAAAAGGCATGACCATAAATTCATAATGGCCATATCTTGATCTGAAAGCTGTCTTGGCCACATCTTCCTTCTTAATTCTCAGCTGGTGATAACCTAATCTCAAATCTAACTTCGAGAAGCATGCCGCTCCTTGCAGTTGATCGAACAAATCATCAATTCTCGGCAAAGGGTATTTATTCTTTATGGTTACAGCATTCAATTGACGATAGTCTATACACATACGCAGTGATCCGTCCTTCTTCTTCACGAACAAAATTGGAGCACCCCAAGGAGATACTAAAGGTCGAATAAATCCTTTCTCCAATAACTCCTGTATTTGCTCCTTGAGTTCCTTGAGTTCCGCAGGTCCCATCCGATAGGGAGCCTTTGAAATGGGTGTTGTTCCCGGAACTAGATCGATTTGAAATTCAGTTTCCCGATCAGGAGGGAGACCTGGTAGATCTTCTGGAAAAAACATCATCATATTCACGGACAATGTCTACATCTGATATGGTGAGGTCTTCTTTCTCTTTGATTTTCATGTACACCAGGAATCCCATGCATCCCTTTTCAATATATATATTGGCCTTTAAACAAGATATGATAGCCGGCTTATGTAACTTTCTAACACCCTGATATGTGAAAGTTGGAGTATAGGGTATTTGAAAGCTGACACACTTTCTTCTACAATCGATAGTGGCATGATGGTCCGACAACCAATCCATGCCTAGAACAACATCTAGATCATTGAAGTCGAGTTGCAACAAGTTCACAGGCAACTCTCGATCTTCAATTTTTACAACGGAATTAGAATACACAGTATCCACAATAGTGGTTTCTCCTATATGTGTCTCTATTAAGTAAGAAACACTCAATCGAGAAGGTGCCACTGGCAACCATTTCCCAAAAGTTGAAGAAGAGAAACTATGTGTGACTCCTGAGTCGAATAACACACGAGCAAGAGCACCAGAAATAAGAAGTGTACCTTCAACCACATCAGGGTTGGCAAGAGCTTCTTGAAGAGCAATCGCATAGGCGCGACCTGGTACTGCAGGCTTCGGCTTTGGCAGAGCGTTGTTTTTTCGATCAGGTTGTGGGCAATCATTGGAATAATGACCCATCTGCTGGCAGTTGAAGCATTTCACGTTCCTCAAGTTGCATTTACCCTCGTGCCTCTGCAGACCACATGTCTTACAAGCATTGTCCGACTGGACTGACTTCTGGAACCTTTGTCGCTTGGCTTGCTGATTGCCAGCATACTTGACTTGCTTACCCTGGTTCTGACCAGAGTTTTGTCCTCCGAAATGCCTCTTGTTGCCCCGCTGGAATCTTTCCTTAGAATAAAACTTCCTTCGAGAAGATTCTGCCATATTGCCACCACTGTGCTGGGTCTTCTCTTCCGTCTTGACTTTTTCTTTCGCTTGCGGTTTCTCAGCTGTCCGCATCTCCCAAAACTCGTACCTGGAGGCATAGTCCACAAGTCGGCTGTATTTTTTTATTTGTTGTGGCCCGACCAACTTCAAAATATCGGGCCTCAAACCCCTCTCGAACCTTCTGCACTTCTCTTTCTCGTTTGCCACTATGGACTTGGCAAAACGGGAGAGAGAGTTGAAACGTGCGGTATATTGGGCGACTGTCATGTCACCCTGCTTCAACTTCCTGAACTCTTCTTCTTTTTCCACTTTTTGACACTTTGGAAAGAACTGCCTGTAAAATCTTCTCACGAAAGTGGACCAAGGCAAGTAAGTGTCTGGCTCCAAGGTGTCCCTGATAGATCTCCACCAATGTTCTGCATCGCTTGTCAGATTGGATACAGCTATCCAAACTCTCTGATCGTCTGGACATTGGATGGCATCCAATGCCTTCTCGACTTGCATCAGCCAATTTTCTGCCACGACACCGTCAGGAGTGCCATCGAAGAGTGGAGGCTGCATATTCTTGAACCTCTCCGCCCATGAGGTGATACCAGAAATCACCATCTGTGGCTGACTTTGTTGGGCACAAGTCGTTTATAGCAGTTCATATAAAATGTGGTTGGTCGTATACTCTGGCGGTATCCTCGTACTCTGACTCATTGGGGATCCAGGTGGGATCTCCATACTTTCTTCTCTACCTTCATGCAGAGTATATCTCTCCGGTGTGTGTGTTGCCGCGTGGCTCCCTTGAACTCGTGCCCCTTCCGTAGTAGGGGATGATGAGGGTGCCCTTCGCGACGGTCCACCAAGGATTTCCCTTTCTCGCCTAGCTGCTACCGTGTCCTTGAAAAGATAAGAAGTTCATCTGCGAGTGACCATTTGTACTTCAGTAAAATTATCACTTAACATCACATGTTTCATTGGTTTCTCACAAGACTTTATCACATCTCACGCAATATCAATAAAATTATTCATTTTATTTTATTTAAAAAGAAATCTCATACATGTACGAGAATTATTATTAGCAAATAAAAGAAAGAACAATGCAATTAAAAGAATGCTACTCTACTAAGCAAACTAGTTAATCCTAATCATTCTTCGATCCATCCGAAGCAGGGCATGTTTCTTGTACTCCCTTGAGTCTGAGTTTCGGGAGGAGTGTTCAAGTCGTACTGAGGTGAAGTAGGAGTGTACGATGGTGAGGAAAATGTGTGGGTAGGTGTGGCAGGAGTGTAAGTAGGTGAGGCTGGATCATCAGTCGGGTCTTCATCCTCGCCTCCCTCTTCTGAATTTCCCAAAATTTCTCGCCCCTGTCCAAACCCTGGGTCACCTTGGTTGTCTCCCGCTGCCTGCCGAGCTGCTTCGGCTGCCTGAAATGCAGCTCTCCGAGCTTCTTCAGCCAGAAGCTCGTGGAATGGAGGTGGAACCCTCTGGTTTTCCCCACTCATGGCTGCCACATAACTAGCTCGGGACATATGTCGTCCCCGTGCTCTGGCCATACGAGACCCTCCCCGAGGCACAAAGTTTGTGTTCGGAGCTGCTCTTCTCCCGATGCCTCCTCGAGCCGCCATCCGGTTTCCCCCCATTCGCCCACGTGCAGACCTCGCTCTCTGACAGTTGCATTGGTGATTTCTCTTTTCGTACGGTGGTGGGTGTGGCCCCTAGGTAGTGTAGGGGTAGTTCTGATGATAAGCGTCCCGGTCTCCGAGTATGATGTAGATCGGAGGGGGCTGAGGTGTCAACTCTCTAACCACCTGAGTCATGCTTGTGATGACTCTAGTAACCATCGTCATTGCGGCGAAGAATTCCTCTCTCTTGACCATGGGAGGCTCAGCTGAGTCTTGAGCCCGTGGGACTTCGTTGTTCCCTTGTTCGTTAGTCATTCCTAATTAAGCAATAATTTAAACACTAATGTGTATTATTCAAGCAGAGACTTACATCTTGTCATTGAGTCTTATTATGAATCATGAACATCTTTTCTGTGTAAACCTGGCTCTGATATCACTTTGTAACACCTCGATCTAGGACCTCAAGAGTCTGAGTTCGGTTGGTATTACTTCCCAGAGGGAAGAGTGCAAAGCTTACACAGAGAAAAACGTGGCTAAAAAAAACTTTTTATTTCCATAATCAACTTTTTATTACAATGGTCACCATTCATAACAGAAAAACACAATTACAATTTATTCAATGACAAGGAAAAAAAATTATACCAACTGCTCTGCTGAAACTGCTCACACTCTGACTGATACTAATACCTGGAACCTACAGTTGTAATTAAATAAAAATTGAGGTGAGTCTACAACCCAGTAAGAAATAATCATAAGTAAATAAACAATAATTTACAATTGTAGTGGGCTCTAAGCCCCTAGTCTTATTTTAATTCTCGATACACCACACATGTTTGTATATTTTAATTTCCCCCATTTTCATTCTCAAATACTCTCTCTCTCAACTATCACTAGGCTGACTATACCGGTAATAGTCATCTATGGGCGTAGCAACCCTGTAGAACACCCCAATTCTATATGTTGGTCAGACAATGAACCATACACTCTCAGTGGTCCCCGGACCACTTTGCACTGCAGTGAACCACCACGGGAACCCCACCGGTAGCTAGCCGGGAGGTCAAACTCTCAATCTCGGCATGGTTCATGCTACATCCTAACCATGATGATTATCAACCATCTAGGGTCCTCCAGAGTCCCAAACTAGTGTGAGTGAAATCCTAAGTCATAACTAAGTTCACACATTGAACAATTTTCTCAATTACAAAGTTCACTCGTTCCCTCACGAGTGGTGCCATGACTAATCACAACAATATCATTCTTCATCTCATGATGACGTTAGGACTCACACCGCTCTCAATTAGCACGCAATGATGTAGTGACTCTACATCATTAAATCACTGGCGGCCCACTCTCTATGGTGGCTGCACTCTGGCCGCGAACCAGGTAGTCCTTGCCACAGGTCGCCACTTTCGGGATTTAAGGGGTACTGCATGCTGAACTCTACATATACATTCATACTACATGAATGAACTAAATGAGACTCTAATCTAAACTTAATCTCATCATAATGCATGATATTAATGATCAATTAGACATGAAATCTTAAACACAATCGCCTTCTATCATGCATGACATATTAAAACTAATATGCATATCACAATAACCATGTATTTAAATTAACTCATAATGTCAAGCATGAAATTTATGCATGTCATGGTTTCATTCAAAGTTATCATGTTAATCATATAAAATCTATAGCACTACGATAACAAGTAACGTGAAAAAGATTTATTCACATCTAAAGTTACTTATAATATCCCTTACCTCAAGTGCGAACAACGTACTCTCTCCGAAGTCGAGCCTCACGAAGCTCTAACAATAGGATCTGGTCATTAAAGCAATATATTTGAATTAATTCACAAAACCTTTTACTAAAATTACCAAAATACCCCTCCCGAATCTTATTCAAGAATCCACAATTTCTTCATTATTAGTTTGACTGAATTTTATAAACCAATGGATTCCCCTTTTCATTACGAATCCAACGCACCAAACCTCACTCGATTCCGAGTTCGGAGTGCGAAGATATGTCCATTTTACTGAAATGGATCTCAAGTATCGAAAAGGGTCTCTTGGTACATTTCGTATTTTGGGAAATCCGAGACTATCTTATGATCCAATTCTGATCTGGATCCAAATTCTGTCTATTTGGATTCAGATCCATTTCATAACTGGATCCAAAACTGCTTGGCTGGATCCAGAAAGTCTGATTGGGTCCAAACCGGATCCATTCTATTCTGACAGGATCCAGACTAGTCTGACTGGATCCAGGACAGATTGACTGGATCTGGACCTGCTTGACTGGATCCTGGACAGTCTGATTGGATTCAGATCTGCCTGACTAGATCTAGGACAGTCTGATTGGATCCAGATCTGCCTGACTGGATCTAGGGTAATCTAACTGGGTCCAGACCTATCTGATTGGGTCCAGATCTGGGACTGATCCAGTCAGATCTGGACCCGGTTAATCTGGATCAGAGACAGGTCCAGATTGAACTGGGTCTGAACTGAAAACCTAGATCCAGACCCGAATGGTTCGGTTTGGACCTTGGTTCAACCGGGTCGGTTCAGACCCGATTTGGTCTGAACCAGTTCGACCTGAACCAGAAATAACCAATCCGGTTTGGCTTGAACCGATTCGACCCGAACCGGTTCGGCTTGAATCGGTTCGACCCGAACTGGTTTGTCTTGAACCGGTTTCACCCAAACCGGTTCGACTTGAGCCGGTTTGATCCGAACCGGTTCACCCAAATCACGTGACCTGGTTCGGTCTGGGTGCGACCCGGCTCGGTCTGGGTCGCACACAGGCCGAACCAGACTCTTTTTTTTTAAAGCACTCGGTCTGGGCGCGACCCAGAACGGTGGGCTCGATCTGGGTCGCACCCAGACCAACCCGGTTCGGTCCGGGTGCCCGGACCGAACCGGTCCCCTGATAAAATGGGCGGAAGGGGCTGTGCCCCTTCCGATTTCAGTAGCAGAGGGTCGGCCCCTGCCGACCTTCTCTCTGCATCCACCCGCCTGGGCCGGCCAATGGTGTCGGCCGGTCGCTGGGGCCGGCCGACGGAGTCGACCGTCATAGGGCCGGCCGACCCCCCTCTCTTTCTCTGTTTATTATTATTTTTTTTTCATTTCCTACAACTCGCCGACAGCAATGGCTGTCGCCCCCCCCTGAGCTCGGATCAAAAGAGAAGAACAAAGAAGAAGATGGGGGAAGGTGGGCTTACCTTGCTGTTGTTGTCGCCGTCCTCGCCGGTAAGCACCTCTCCTCTATCTCACTCTCTTTCTCTCTGTGCAGGGTGCGGAAAGGGGAACCTGCGTGAGGGTTTTTATAACCCTCACGCAGGGTGAGGGGCTGAGGATAACCACCCCCCCCTTCTCGCGGATTTCGGGGGTGAGGTTTATCCTCACCCCTCTCTTGTTACGCGGTTTCCCCTTTGGGGAAACCGTTACCTTTTTTTTTAAGATTATCCCCTGCGGCGACTTCGCCGGAGGGGGTTTTACAGTTATGGTTCTCAAAACTATATATAGTGGTTGCGCTTTTTTGCCTCTCAATTAAGAAAGAAAATTGTTTCTCTCTCATTAGGTTTAGAGAAGAAGGAAAAGCCACGTATAGAGGTTTTGGAAGATCAAACTTGTCAAGATCTACCAGAGCAATAATGGATTCAGATACGCTTCCACAATATGTTTTGTTTCTGATCTTTCAATGATTTAGCATGAACAAGTTTAACAATCAAATAAAGTGTTTTCTCAGACTTTAAATCCAACATGCCAAACCCATATCCTATTGGATCTGGTATGGAATAGGATTAGGTCATAATGACTCGTTGGCATCGAACACAATAAGGTTGTCCACATGTTCGATATGACATGACACTGATCACTAGATCAGATCCAATAGGACCTAGCTTTCTGTATCGGCTCTTACCCATAAGACTCAAGTAGTAGACAGACCGGGTTCTGGTTTGACAGTTTATAAACTGGACCAAGATCCAATAAAGACAGATTTTTTAGATATGAATATCCTATTGTGTTTGGTTCTTCTTGCCACTTGAATTGGTCCTGCTTAACTGAGGACCAGTGGACCCTTATACCCTTACCAGGTACCAGCACATGAAAATTGGATCTGGCCTCGTACCACCTGGGTGTTGCTCAGATCCGAACTGTTGGGAGGCTCAGGAAACAGGTATGATTGAGGTAAATTGGACCTGGACCAAACCTGACTCAAACCTAGTCCTTTCGTTGGTAATAAATAGTAACTGGTAATGCTCTAAAGATAAGCCTTGCACATTTTGGTGAGGCTTGGGACAATAAGCTGTAGGTCTTGGACCCCCTATATTTGAATGGTTAATAATGGGCTCAAAATCAGTTTGAGGTTTTCATATATGAATCTTATCCAAATCTGGGTCCCATTAAATCGAAACCATTTATATGTAAATGTGTATGTATATCTAGGGGTGCAAATGGGTTGTGAAAAAATCAGGTGAAATATGATTGCTATTTGTGCATTAAGCACCTGATCACCCTCCATCTTAATATCAGTTGTGGGGCCCAAGGCCTGATGGAGGGCAATCGGGTGCTTAATGCACAAATATTTGTGCAATCATATTCACCCACCCGATCCGGACTCAGTGGGTTGGACATGGGTCAGGAAAAATGTGAAAATGAATATTTGGTAACAAGTTTGAATTCATACCTGGATCCGAACTTTCTTTGATGTCTTGTTCCTTGGTCTTGACCATTCCAAAAATATGACACAAGGACACGGCACACACCTTTCATGTGTAATTTCCCACTGAGTAGTGTTTATAAGGTGACACGACACGAGAGTAAATTAGACTATATGTGGGACAATTACTGAGAAACATCTATTTTGTGAGGAAAAATGAAATTTTCCCACCTATTCTTAAACATGGTATCAAATTTCACATTAAAATCTATCCCATTGAGGCTGTTTGAATGCTCAGGAGTCCTCTAGATGAAGAAACTTGTCAAGAAGTAACTTGGCTTACTAATTTTTCCAGGATCCGTCAAACATCAAACAACTTTATTACTAAGAAAGTTCTAAAAAATGATGACTTTTTCCAAAAAAATTATCAGACTTCCAAGAGAGCATTTTTTGGGGGGGATTTTTTTCTTAAAGACAAACTATCAAAGTTGTCAGATGCAATCAAACAGTCTCACTAGGTAAATATTTCTCATCCATACTGAAAAAAAAAATGTCCATCTATAGAGATGAATACATTTTTTCCTTGGTGACACAAACACACATCCTCATTTTTTTTTCCTATTACATTTTCTCCATAATTCAACAAACATGGAGAAACTGTCACTATTCGACCGAAGTTCGATTACCAAGCATGCTTTTATGTTTTAGGTTTTGTGTTTCACTATTGACGTTCGGTAGTTGTACCCAATATTATCAAAATCGGTCTGAATCAGGTCGACTCAAATTGAATGAGCACCTAACTAATTCAATTGAAAATCGGCCTGAATCGATTTTCTCTTTCTATTTTTCATGACAATTGTGATATTTTTTGTTGGCTATTATATTATTTAAGCATTGAATGCATATTTTAGAACTTGATTGAAGCCTATAAGTCATCATTTACTTCATATTGGCATTTTCTCTGTTTTAGACAATTTTCTTGATCTTTTATGATCTTCTGTTTTTAAATAGTCCGATTCAAAAGTATTTGATTCGATCCCAATTCAAGCTGATTTTCTGAATCTTTCCATTCTGACAGCATTGATTGTAACCATGGCAACACTACTTTTTGTGCCAGCATGCTTAACTTTGGGGCCCTGTGGGATCCAATTAGTTTTTAGTGCCCAACAAAGTTGGCACCCAAGCACTAGATGGATTTCCCTATCATGGGCCCCTTGAAAAAGATACCTACTCCCCTCTGTTATCTGGGGATTGTTATCCCAAGGATATCCTATTGATTGCTGACATTCCTAGGGGCAAGGGGTAAGCCCAGAGTTTTATGCTGAAAGGAAAGAGATCGTAAGTACAGCAGGCAAAGCCAGCACGCAGCTAGGTCTTTGATCCTGAGGGAGGTTTCTTCGTGAAAATATAAAAAAGTGAAAAGATCAGATATTTGGGTACATGAAGTTGTACTGTTAAGCCATCATTCATCCTACCAAGGCTGTTAGGAGCGACTCGTGAACGACACCAACCTGGAGACAGCACGAGTTTGAAACCAATGGAAAGTGTACTTTGTCACAAGGTTGAAGCTGGGTGTACTCCTCTGTGGGCAGGAGGGACCTCAAGAATTTTACCAACTGGAGGCCGGGGGATGTATGGTGGTTTTCCCTTAGCCTACCCAGTAAAAAGTGAGGCCCCTCCCAACCAGATGCTGAAAAGATCAATTACCAAGCACAAGCATCTGTATCATGCAAGTGATATGATAGCACAATCAAGAAAAACAATAATAATTATAGTTCTGAGACTTCAATTCAGTTCCATATTTTAGTGGGATGCAAAATGTCATCTCAGATATTTTTGGGCTGAGATTGCATTATAAAGAACAGGCGCTAGAGTAAACTGCCATATTCTTTCTGCAACATGAAAATTGTATTGTATGCACTGTTGCCTTGGTCTCGAGAAGAAAATGATCCTATTTGACCACTGTATGTTGCGCCAACATCATGAAATAGAACGACAAACATTCACAAATTTCAGGTAGCTGGCAAAGTCACGTCTGAGATTGCATTATAAAGAACAGGTGCTAAAGTAAATTTCCATATTCTTTCTGCGACATGGAAATTGTGTTACTGTTGCCTGGGTCTCGAGAAGAAAATGGTCCTATTTGACCACTGTATGTTGCCAACATCATGAAATGGAACAACGAGCAATCACAAATTTCAGGTAGCTGGCAGAGCCGCATCTGAAAAAGCATTGGAAAAGGAAAAAGATGCGAAAGAATGGCTGGAATGACAGGATCCATCAAACAGCAGTTTCTTTCTAGAATGATATGTCCAGTAAGTTTTCAGCCTGTGAAGATACTGACAGAAGTGTTCATTTTTCAAATAGAAACTGAACCTGAGCATGTGCGAGTCAATTGCCTATACATCAATTTGAAAAATAGCACTCTTTAATTTCTATAAGCAGACACAACTCTGTAACTAGAGAGTCTTTAAATTGCTCCTTAGAATCTGTATATAAGTCATCTGACAAACAAAAGAAAACAGATCTTATAATAACTTCAATTAGATGTTTGTAAACTTTTGCTTGTATTGCTTTTCTATTTGCACCAAACATGGTTTTACAGCAAATGAGAGGTCAAGGTTGTGTATTATCCATAGTTTGCATGAATGGTTAAGCAACATAAGTTGAAACAACACACTGATGCCATGTTGCACCTGTCTTTTGAGATGGAAAAGCACTTGCCTATTAATCATGCTTATCTAAATGATCCTGTTGGTGTCTTTCCAAACTAATACAGAACAAAAGTTCTAATACTGAAGACGAGTCAAAAATTCAAGAGATGGAGGTAAAAGTCAAGCTAAAGCATGTTTCTGCAAAAGATTCAGTAAATCATTTAGAAAACAATGACTATGAAAGAGGATCTAGGTGTGAATCTGAAATAGACTACTGAAATACGAAGATGCACCCTAACGGAAATGAAACATCATTTGAGTCAACCTTGGTCAAACACAGACACTTGACTGAAATATCCTTGATCAGGACCCAGTGGACCATTCAAATGAATACTTGTCATTAAAATAGACAAAGAAATAGAGGGAACATTCAGTATTTTTCGTCATTAATGGTATATGAACATGATAACTTCAAAGACAACTAACATAATTTACAACTTAAAACCAACAATTCACTAATTAACTTGTTTACCAATAACAAGTACTTGAGAGAAATCATAGAAAAGAATAGCACAAGCATTATGCAAGAAAGGAATACTAAAAGCAAGAGACTGGCAGTTTTCCAAATAGAATTATGAATCTCAAAGGCCAGTCACACACTGAAGCAAAAAAAGAAAAGAGAGAGAGAGAGAGAGAGAGAGAGAGAGAGAGAAGAAAAAGAAGAAAAACCCACAGCACTTGCATGACAATGTGATTCCTACAACGATCATATGCATGAGACACATCATAGCAAGAGGAGTCCAAAACTACAGATGAAGACTCAACAATGATCAGAAATCAAGCCAAACATTTGCAACCCCAAAATGCAGGTGTCGAAACTTGCCATGCTCCTCAAAAGAAACTCAATATTATTTAGCCTTTGGTTCTCATTATTGTAATGCTCCCTTTCCCTCCTTCAGTGTGGATTTTAGTCAAGGCAACAACAGGCTTCCCTGAGAATGCTGAAGTAGGAAATGATGGGGCAGCATCCTTGTGCTTCTTGTGTTTTGATCTTGATGATGGTGGAGGGAGTATACGTTGATTGATGTCATTTAATGTTATGCCCCCTTTCACCCCACATGGCTTAATGAGGGTAAAGGGATAAGCAACAGGGACAATTGATTTTGTAGGAGCTTTGACCAATGATGGTGAACCTGATATGAAGGAACAGTATTAGAAGTGCAGGTTTAATTGTTCTAGATAGTATCATTAAAAATGAGTTTTGAGAACCATTGACTATCATAGCAAACTCAGGGGGTTCAAAGCAGAATTGAGTGTAGCCCATATCAGTAGCCTGAATCCAAAATTAAGAGGGCATACTAGACTCTGGCGAAGTTGCTTGGGGACCTCAAGCAACTTGTCCCTAATTGCCATTTTTTTAGGGCTATTCAACTTTGATAAACTTTCATTACATACCGACTCTCTATTCAAGCCTGGTAGTGGAATTTTGACAAGCGAGAAGATAAATACCTGTAAAACAAGTACGAGGGGCTTGAGGTGCAAACTCTTGCCATGCATCCATTTCCGTTTCAGGTGGCATGGTGCAAAACTCTAAAACAGAATAAACATACATTTAGGAACAATTTGGACTTTTTCTATCAAAACAACTTTGATGCATAAGCAACATGCTATACACACCTGATACATTGAGTTGTTCCTCAGAGACACCCAAAAGTTTACTGTTAGACAACATCGCATGAGTTCAAATTGTTGTTCAATATGTTGGACAACAAAAATTATTAACTGAAGGAAAGTATGAATTACTTATCATCAGAGTTTATCTGCATTTCATTCTCACTAAAGCACTCCATCCACCCCTCTGGTGATTGACCCAGGCACTCACTGCCGGAGCTGCAATGTTCTTATAATATAAACAAAGTAATCAGAAGTTAACAACCCCGACCACAAACTTTATGTGCATATGTGTGAGCACGAATGCATGCTCACTACAAATTTTAACATGTGCACATATGATGCAAATAACTAAACTTAATCTGGCAACATCCATAACCATACTTTAGTGTGGGTACAAGTACAGGCAGATGTACACACACATACAACGCACACACACGTTATGCAAGTACACAGACAGGCATATATATAAGGAGAACAACCAAGAATGCTCGAAGCCCAGAGCTGATCTTCAGGAACTGCATTTGAAAAATACAAATCTCCACTTTCTTCGATCAAAGAGTCCTCACTGATCTGGTATCAAAACAAGAAAATATCTTAGGCATGAGTCATGACTAAAGAAATATCAACACCACCAAATCAGCCAATTAAAAACAAATCCATTCCAATTGATAACACAGGAACCTTCACGAACCTTAGATTTAACAAAAGGAGAGGAGACATTCTCATCAGAAATGCACGCAATCGTCTCCAATGAAGAGAACTGCAGCATCCGCCGCCTCTTTAATTGCGATGAAGAGCACTTAGGTTCTTCCATTGTCTTTTCAGTTACCACTGCAGTTTTAAAGTGCAAGTAATGGACAGTAACTAACTTTGAAATATGAGTTACAGATTGTGTAGAATGAACCAACAAAGCAACCTTTTTTTCTCAACTATATAAGTACAAATAACTGAAAAAGTGAAGTTTTTCAAGAAGGGTGTACCTTCATCAGGAACAGAGGAAACAGGGTAATCAAAACCAACATAATCCTTTACCGGAGTCGATTCATTGAACATACACCATGAATCTTTCCCACTTTGGTTTAGTTCATCCCACAGGCAATGCGAAATATCTTTAAGAAGAATTAAAGGCTCAATTTAGAGAAGTAAACGATTTCCTTAACAAAGAAAAGAAGAAGAAGAAGCATTCAACAGAAACATACCAAGAGGGGAATCTGATTGAAGCCGAATGTCATCTTGCCACTCCCAAGGCTCGTTACTAACCATTTTCACAAATACAAGCAGAAAGATAAAATTAATAATTTATTCTACAGAGAAATAGGGACTACCTGTTATTTATCTATAGGGAGAAAATTACCATAGAGGTAATTTCAGAAGTCCACTCAATTATTTAAAATATTGAAAAAAAAAGTTGGTCCTGCTCCTTTGACAATATTGGCATCAAAGAAAGATACAAAACATGAGCCAAAACGAAAAAAAATGAAATAGTACAATATCAAGAATAGACCAAGCTATAGAACAAAAGACAAACAAATGGTAATAGAAAAAGTTGCAGATCTGACAGTAAAAATCCCAAAACGCAGAAATATTGTATCATGAACAAAGTAAACACGCTAAACTCGAAGGAAATATCCACAATCAAAACAACAAGATAGATCCAAGCTCTTCATCATATTATGCAGTAAAAAAACTCCAATAAACACAATAAAATACACATCTGCATATCAGAAATCATGCTTCGTTGCAAAAACTATTCAACACCCACCAACCCATATTTCAGCACATTCATCAAATGGGTATCCCCAAAAAACAACAATCAAGCAACTATACCCCCAAATACGATTCTAAAAGAATAGAAAAATAAAAGCAAAATAACAATAAAAACTTTGCTGGTATACGAGAAAGTAAGAAACGCACTATTTTTTCCATGAACAACTTAACCAGAAAAATTAATTGCAGCGGAGAAATTACCCTGCATTGACGAAATCCATATCCTGGTGATAAGATGGAGATGGCCTCGACATTAGTAGAGTTTGATAACAATGCTTCAGACCATTTAAAGTAGCCGTTAAGATCAAATTTTCTTTGTGGGTATTAGTATTTTCTGTTTTTTAAATAAGAGAGAGAGAGAGAGAGTTCTCTGTGTGGGGGGTAAAAAAAGAGAGAGAGGGAGGGGGGGGGGAGGGGAGAGAGATTTAGTGAGAGACTTCCCTGTCTGGGGCCAAAACAAAACAGAGTGTGTGCGTGGTTACATAGTTATATTTGAGGTTTTGTTTAGTTAATTATGTGTTAAAATATTAAGCAATAATCATTAATAATTAATTAATCTGGTAGCAATAAATGATCTGAGTCATGTTGTCACATTAGTTTACTAGTGATATCACCAATCTTGTTCTAATTTCCCATTAAATATTTGGAAGACAACAACTAGCAGACCCCTAGTTTTGAGCATTAGTGCCGAGCATTGAGTATGGTGGCATATTACCTAAACAACCTCACCTTTGCCCACCTTTCCATACACATACTGAAATTGACCAACCAACCAATCCGGGTTTGTCTTTTATTGAAAAAGGATTAAACTAGTATACCTGCTGATATTAAACATTAGGTGACAATTTCTGTCCTTTTCAAAATTGATGAGGAAATTTCAGTCTGCATGATGATAAAGGCTGTAAAGACTAGGCTGAATTATCAGTCGGCAGTATCCTTATTTCTTGAATCTTGAGCAAGGCTCATTTGACTTTCCTTTTGTGCTTAAAAAGATTACCATATATAAAAATGTCAGTGAATTGCTTTGCTATTTCCTTTTTTATAACATTTTGCAGAAAATGACAAGCTCTTTTTCTTTTTTTTTCAAACCATATGCAGTTTTCACTTCATGGAAAATTTTACAAGGGTTCAATATTTGCTACACTTGGTTCAATTCAACCTACAATCAACTTATCAAAACTTATTTTTTTTAATTTATGCAGTTTTCAATTCTCCTTAGTGCTTAGGAAGTATTTATAGAGTTGAAATAAGTGGGATTAAAAAACATTAAATCTTGTATCTTGGATTGTAAGACACCAAAACATCACTTTTTTGTATTGAAAAGGCATGGTTTTTTTCTTGACAGAGAAAGCTGGGGATAAGCATATCCCTACCAGTTATACAACTATACAATTGGGGTTGGAACTTGCAACGTCCCAACACAAGGTGTTGTTCACTAACTGCTCTTGCCAGCATGACATGCGGAGCTCCACCTGATTGAAAAAGCATATTTTTTATTCAAAAGAGAAAACTGGGGTTAGTCAAACCCCCTACCAATTATATGGATTCGAACTTGCAACGTCCCAACACAAGATGCCCAGCACTAACTGCTCCTGATTTTTTTTCTTTGCTTAGCTGAATATATATATATATATATATTAAGGCAAGCTGGGGTTAGGTGGACCCTTACCAAAACAACAGCCGCCCATGTGACAGAAGAATTAGATCCAGGTCAGCTTGACACAGGACAGGACCCCGGTTACCACATGGGATATCACCTTGGTGGTTCGAAATAAATAAATAAATAAATATATATATATATATATAAATATATATATATATAATTAATTTGTGTGTATTAAGACTTGTAATTCTTCTGTGACCAAAGAAAAGATGAGCTTAGCCATTTTATAACCTCTATAATCCATTTCATTGTAATGTAATCCATTTTTTTGTTTTTTGAATGGCAAGCTCGGGTTAGGCGGACCCCTACCAGAACAACATCCGCCCCATGTGACAGAAGGATTCGATCCTGGGCCTTCAGCTTGACACAGGACCCCGCTTACGATGTGGGATACCACCTCAGTGGTAATGTAATCACATTTATGTTATCTAACAGGGAGCAAGCAAGATTTCCCTACTTGCAATCGAATGAGGTAGCTGGAAGGTTAGATCATAATATCTTAACCAAGAGATCTCGAGTTCAAATCCTACGAGGTTATTCCCAACTTACCTATATGAAAAGTAGGGTTCCAACCCGTTCGGATATGGGATGGTGATTTTGCAAATTTTGGCTATCCCGGATCTGAACAGAGCTGACTCCCCAGTGTATTTTCTGATCCGAAATCCAAACCGTTTGCGACCCTATCAAAAAGTAAAAGAGATTTCCCTACTTCAGCACTTATAATGCTTCGAATCACAAGCTTGACAGGTAGAGTCAGACGAACAAGGCATGGGTTCAGCGGGTCTGGTTCGAGAGAATTAATTTTACACGATCCATGGTTCAAATTTGAGCTGCTACAGTATTTAAGATGCTGCTCATGTACAATTATAAAACTGAGGGGGTGAGGTAGGTTGGACATTTAAAACCTCAAGTGTACATGAATACCATAACAAGCAAAGGGTGGAAGAGACATTCTGATTGGATATGGCCAATAATACAATGTGGGCTAAACGGATTTGACATTGGATTTGGATGGTGAAAAACTCATACCAGATCTGCATTTTTGCATGTAAATGAATTCAGATATCTATCAAATCCATATATTTGTCGGATTTGGTCGAGAAAAAACAAAACTATATCTGCATTCAATTATAATGAGATGGTTTTGACTTACTAAATGCAACTAAACACAATCCAATTCGGTCAGATATAGATAAAAATCGATTGATTGACATCCCTACATTCTACTTCTTTCCAAAAAAAGGCATCCCTACATTCACATAGATCCAGGCCACTTAACGGACCTACCCCTCAGCAAGGCAAACCCTCCACGACCACCCTGCCTTACACACTTATGTGCCGGCAGAGTTTGACTTGGTGTCTTCACTTTAACACCTTCACAACCACCCCACACTAGCGGTTAATATGTTTTTGCTATTGATGTTGACGTTGTTGGTGTCGATGATGGTGGGAAAGAAAGTGTGGTGGGGTGTTTGGGCTAGGTGAATGGAAGGGTGGGTAGGGACATGGGGTGATTTTGAGGGGGGAGGGTGTTGTGTGTTCTCCCCCAAAGATGCACAGTGCATGTTCAGGGGTCTGAATGAGCGCCACGTATATAAGCATGTGGGGTTTGTATCCCCGTGTGTGTTGGCATCACTTAGCATTGAAGTTTGGTGCGGTCACAAAGACTTAAGTACCCTTTATTGCTATTCTCGACATAAAACGACGGTTTGAGAAAATAAAAAAAATGTCCTCCATCCAAAAAAGGGAAACGAGGGTTCGAGAAAAGGACAAAAATATCCTCCATCCAGAAAACTGTGGATGATGTTAACTCTTCAAAGTCCAAACATTTTGTTTTTGCCCTAAGCAGTAAACTTTTGCACCATCTGCTGTAATAGGAGCTCCCTCTGATGATGCACTCTTTACCGTCGTTTGCTGTCATCGAAGTGGCATTTACCGTCGTCTCGAGTCTAGGTTCCTGCCTTGATTTTTAGCTTGTGTTACAACACATTGTTTCCTTCTCGTTTCTGCCTTGTGTTACAAAACATTTCTGGGTTCGTTCCTACCTCGTGGAGATGACTATAAATCGATCAACTGGTTCGATCATTGGTGGGCGTCATAGGGGCATTTGTCAGCCATCTCTTTTTACAGTCTTCTCTTCTTTTTTGTTTTTGTTAGGTAGTATGGAAAAAAGCAATGATACACAAACATTTCAACAGGTGCCATTAAGGCATCGTGAGTATATTTCCATGTCATCATGCTTTTGTTGAAGAACGTATATCATCGTGAGTGTCATTAAGGCATTGTTTTGTTATTACAGGTGGATCTTGTGTTTTTCGACGGTTTGAAATTAAAGATATTTGTAAGACGTTGGGACCTGTTGACAAGAATGCTTGTTTACAGATGCGAGGAAGGGCCTCTATCCCATCCGGTATCATCCATTCACTCAGTATATCTAATGTATCGCAAATCATGGTTGTAGTAATATACTACCGATTTATGAGATATTGTTTTGTGTGTTAATATCGATTTGTAAGCTATTATGCTGAATTTTCATATCGATTTGAAATATATTTTGCGATATGTATATCGATTTGTAAGATATTATGTATTTTGTAGTGTTGATTTGTAAGCTATTATGCTGAATTTCTGTATCGATTTATAATATATTTTGCGATATGTATATCAATTTGTAAGATATTATGTATTTTGTAGTGTCGATTTGTAAGCTATTATGTTGAATTATTGTATCGATTTGTAAGATATTATGTGTTTTCTAGTATCGATTTGTAAGATATTTGTAGAAAGAATTTTAAAATGTGTGTGTGCGGAAATACATTATTGTGCACTTACGATGGTGATTTTCGTATTCAAATCACTGCTCATTTAGCGATTTCTATTGAAATCGCTTCACAGAGTCGTAGATATAATTAAATCGTTGTCACGTGAATCGCTATCGTCAACACACATATACGATAAATCATTTCTTTTATTGGCAAAGTAACAACTCGATGCATAGTATAAGCAAATAAAAAAAATTTGTTACTTTTATACTGTGATTCATTCAATCATTTTTTTGACTTGCTTAACCTTATCGATATTCATTGTTATATGCATCTTGAATAAATCGTAGTAGACGTATGCGCTGGCTAACGCAAATTGATATCTTGCTTATGACAGTAGTGATATTATCATCTGGTTGCAGTGAAGATGATTTATCTCAATCATTGGAAAGTTATGGATAAGTGAACATCTATACTAATGATGCACATGATAAGAAAGGTGCAGGCATTGGATTCACTATTGACTTAAATGTTTCAGCAGAAGAAATGCAATTTGATAATGAGGTAAACGATCATGACAGTACACTTGATAAAGGTGCAGGCACTAGGAACGTACATGATAGTACACTTGATTATGTTCTCGTAGAAAGAATGCAGTTTAATAATGAGAAAGCTGCATATAAATTTTACAATGATTATGCCTTAAAACTTGGCTTCAGTGTTAGAAGGTATTCTTGGTCAAAAAATGCATAAGGTGTCATAGTGAGAAAGACATATGTTTGTTCTAAGGAAGGTTGAAAGAAGTCAAGTGAAAATCTAACAAGAAGCAAGTCAGATTCAAGATATAGATGTCCAGCGAGAATGGTGTTAAGAAGACTTCCGAATGAAAAATATGTAGTTCATACTTTAATCAATGACCATAATTATGATTTAGCAACTTCATTTATGACTTCTATATTAAGGTCACATTGTAAAGTAACTGAAGTGCATGTTGCAATTGTTAAAATAGCTTATAGCGTCGGTATTGCACTAAGAAAGACATACAATTTATGCGCTTGCATAGATGGTGGTTGCGAGAATGTGTCATTCACACCTATGGATCTAAGAAACCACTTAAGAAGGAAGAGGACAAATAACATGAAGAATGGAGAAATATGTTCTTTGGTTGATTACTTACATAAGAAATCAAGCATTGACCCTGGTTTCTTCAGTGCAATGCAACTGGATGAAGATGAATATGTTGTGAATATATTTTGGGTAGATTCAAAGTCAAGAGTAGATTATAAATGCTTCAATGATGTGCTTGTTTGTTTATACGACAGTGAAGATTAATACTAAACAGAGGTCATTTGCACAGTTTATCGGAGTGAACCATCACTCACAAAGTTGTATATTAGGTTGCGCTTTTTGATATGACCAGACTAAGGAAAGCTTTGAGTGGTTGTTTAGAGTATTTGCACAGGCAATGAATGAGAAGCAACCTGAAGTTGTTCTTGCAGATGGTAATCATACAATTGCGGCTGCAGTGTCTCATGTATGGCTAGATGCACATGATCACCTATGTTTGTGGCATATCTTTCAAAATGCAACAAAAAACATAGAACACATATTTAATCAGAAGATAGGATATGACAAAAAGGTTTATAAGGTGTGTACTTGAGAACGTAAACGAGGTCACCTTTATGTCTGATTGGGAGAAAATGATTCAGATGTACAACCTTGAAGACTGTGTGTGGTTACAAAATTTATATGCAGAAAAAGAGAAGTGGGCATTGGCATATGGAAGACAATACTTTTATGTAGGTAGGATAAGCACACAAAGAGCTGGATCTATACATGTCACACTGAAGAAAACCATGTATTCATGTTTAACAATGTTTTGCTTCATGGAATAATATGAATTATTTGTAGACGGTCTTAGACAGAATGAGCTTGAATAAGATGTGAAATGCTTTAATACACGCCCTGTAACTTTGGGCATAAAAATATTGATGCAACCTGCAGATCTGTATACACTAACTGTATTTGAATGGATTAAGAAGGAGGTTATATAGGTCATGAATTGCAACATAGAAGGACGTGTGCAAACCGAAAATATGCATAAATATCATATTGTATGGGAGGGTGAAGTGCATCCAAAAAGGCAAGAAACATATGTCACGTATAATGTTGACAACGGAATAGTTGAATGTACGTGCAAAATGTATGAATTTAAAGGTATTTTATATCGTCACACATTAAAGGCACTTAATCAAAAGAAGATATAAGAAATACCTGAGTCATATTTAATGTGAAAATGGATGAGATAAACAAAGATTAAACTGCTGGATACAGATAATGTCAGTCAATTTGGTGTTAATGAGAAGTGTCACATAGCCTCCCGTTACCAACAACTATGTAGGTCACTTATGCATATTGCAGATTTGGCATCAAAAAGTGAAAGAAGCATATGTAAGCATGAGAAAAGTGTCAAGTTACTTGAAAATGTGCAGTTAATTCACTATCAGTCTGTTGCAGCTCATGAAGGCTAATCCAAGAAAATGGGAGCGAACAACGAAGGTGAAAATCATGCTTTCCTTGACCCGCATGAGAAGTTGCACCGAAGCGTAAACATCATCTTCAACAAGTCAGAAGTCAATGTTATAGATTATGATGAAAAAATTCACGTAGCGAAGGGTATCAAAAGAAAACCTGCCTCTGATCACAATCGTCAGACGACAAAAGGTGCACTAGAATTGGTTGGCAAGAAAAGGTCTAAGAAACAACCAACCTCTAAGGAAAAGCAACCAAACCCTTCGCATGAACAGGTATGTAATACATTATATTGCTTCTCATGTAAATTGCATTACGTGCAGCTTATCAATATCTAACTTGTATAATTTCCAACATGCAGTAATACCCTACAGACGTGCACTACAACGTTGTAACCTTCAATCCTCTCAATCAATTTTTTTTAAATGATAGCTTCAATTTTATAAGTCTTTTGGTATGTAATCAATGTTGAGAGGATGTTTGCATTTCTTGTAAAACTTAATGTAGTGTCTTATATTGTTTTGTATCATGACAGGCTCAGATCAATTCAAAAGCGAGTTATAGAATACAGGAATTGCGTGTGAATTTTGTTTAAGTCTTACCATAAAGTTAGTTGTTATGCCTCTTTGCATGACCAAATTTCTATAATGTCAGATTTGTTAAGAGTTTAACAAAACAGGAGGTGAATATGCCTATACACTGGATGATCTTATTAAAAAAGAGTTTTTGGATAAAGCCATTTTTATGAATCGTGAGCCACAAAATAGAATTGTCAATATTTTTGTGGATCACCGTTCATGAAAATGGCTTCATCCAAAAAGCTATGAAACATAGGAATCGCATGTGAATTTTGTTTAATAATGTATCTTTCACATATATAAATCATTGTAATATGTATCATTTACATGTATAAATTGTTGCCTCATCTAGCCTACAGAGATATAATTTTGTTACCGTAGGTAAATTGTCGTTGCTCAGTGCTTATACAATTAGTGAAAATCGTTGTCTCATCTAGCCTTCACATATACACATCGTTATACATATACTGTAGTTGAATTATTGTGCAAAAAGTTGTCTTGTAAATAAACTGTCTTAAAAGCAAAAAGTTGTTACATTTACTACCTATGCATGATCGTTGTTAAATCACTATAGTTTAATTTTTAAACCATTAGTAAATCGCCTCTATGGTGATTTATTTGGTATATAAATTGTTGTACCATGTAGTGTCCTATCGTGATTTACACAATGACGTTCATGTCAGCCACAACTAGATGAAAATCACATTGTGCATGAGTACAAATCATGGTAAAGGTGCACAGTCAATATTTATGCAGATCGTTTCAGCCGTTTATCAATGTTTGTGCAAATTGTTTCAATCGTTTATCAATCATTATGTAAATCGTGATAGGAATACAGCTCATGAAAGCAAATCAGTGGCATTTTTATAGTACACAATGCTAAGCGCTTGTTCGATTTTTATTTACGAAGGCCGATCATTACAACGATTTGTTCAGTGGCATTTGTGTTCTACACTTATTAAAATAGGTTTATACGCTTATAGAATGTCACGTTAAAGAAAAGAATTATAGAATTACAACAAAGAATTATAGAATCCTAAAAACAATTATCAAGACGTCGATTTGTACTTATGAAGATACCGCAATAACGATATTGATATGTTTGTAAAATCCTAATATATGTGTAAACCCTAATACAAAGTTACCACGAACATAACAATAATTTGTTCACATAGACAAAGCAAATCGCGATAGGAAAAATACTATTATTCTATGAAACTTAAAGAATATTGGTTGTAAGTCGATTTGTAGTTCACCAATAAACATTGTGTCGATTAGTTTTTCTTTATCTTTTTTGCCTTTTATTAGTCATTGTGCAAATCATTATAAGACAAATCCTTGTACATATATTATATTTGAATCGCTATGCAAGATAGTGTCCTATAGCGATTTACAAAATGACGTCTATGTTAGAGACAATGATTTGCCTTTGCTACAAATAATAGTCCAACTTATTGGCGTGTTTAGTAAAATTAAAATTTTAATTATTTTAACCCAGAGAGATTTACATAATTTGTATACAAAATTTGTATATACAGTCTACAAAATATATTAGAAGTCATTGTACATCATATTACTCCTGTGGGGGTGGCGTCGTTTGTTGCCTTCTAGGTATTCTTGTCAGCTAAGTTTTTTTTTCTTTCACAATTAGAAACTCCATCAATTTTTTGCATAGTTCTGTGTGAAATCTAGGTATATCATCCTGCAATAAAAAGGTAATGTAACGCCAATATATAAATTGAGTCCCCAATAATAGAGGGTAATAAAACATGTTTAAGTGTAGAGCATACATCATCGAAATCATGTTCTTGTCAATTGTATATTGCTTCAATATACTTCATTACAAATACACCATAATCGATGTTATTATTTTGTAAAGGAGCATTGTATGCTGAGCGAAACCTTCACTTGCCAATGTCGACACCCAAAACGTCTTTAACAAATCTCTTTTATGGTTAATGCAGAAACAAGTAAATTACGGGCCACCGTACATGATATGATACCCTTATAGATGGAAACTTACCAAATGCATAATGTCATGTTGTACACCATTGTGAAAGTCTAATGAGTTGTAGCACTATATTTGTTTTTTCGTAAATCCATCATGTATAAGACCCAATGCTCAGCAGTTTTTCAGAGTGTAGAAATCAATATTTGCATATCAATACAATATCTTACAAATCAATAGTACAAATCGTGTTAGGATTGTTATGCCTAAACCTTGGACAAGAGGTTTCTTCACTTACCTTTTCACTTGACCAAAAGTCTCCGCAGTGATCATCGTTACTCCAGTATGATAGTCTATCTTGAAATCCAATGGAGTATGGCAATCGGCGGATGAAACTCTGTTGAACGAAACAGTGATAATAGTAAGGTTAAAACACGAAGCAACAAGAGTAAATCAAAAAAGAAAATAAACATATAAGAGAACCGATATACCATGAAATAAGGGGTGATGACGTGTCTAGTATTAGTTGTTGCGTTGCTTTGAATATACATGATGAAATTGGATATAGTCTGTTTGCAACAAATATGCACATGTTAACATACATACCCATGGCATACATAAATATATAATTGATAGTGGTTTCATATGTACAAAATTATTGATAGTGTTTCCTTCTGCAAATTCGTATTGCAGCCGATTGATGTTATCTTGAAGCTCTTTGTTGAGTTTTTGAGTACCGCTTTTTGTGGATGTTCCACTGACATTAGCAGAATATTCAAGAAACAATATTGAATTTTTTTTCTATAGTACAAAACACAAATCAAATATACGCCATAAAAGAGATAAATTTTGAAGAAACTCAACACAAGGTTTAGACAATATACGCCTGATTCGCCATCATTGGTCATGTAGCTATAGTCATCTCCTTCCTCGCCATCGTTGGTCGTGTAGTTGTCGTCGTCTCCTTCCTTGTCTCCTTCCTCAACATCGATACCCCATTTGCGATGAAGCAGGTTATATGTTTGATTCACGAACACGTCGTTTATAAAGGAAACGTTGGTTCGTTTGTTCCTTAATCATGGAGCAAAGCGAAGCAACACCCTCCTGAACTTGTGCGACGTGTCATTCATATATAAAGAAAACATTGTTTCACATACCGCAAGTTTTTAAAAACCACGCGCAAATAAATTTCATTGTGTATTAATTAAGTATAAATTTGTTGTTTTATTTGCCTTTTACAGAACTAGTCAACGCGATAGGACGTATCAAGCAAATCGCGATAGCACGTATCGTTACAGTGAAATTGATTTGCAACTAAGTCTCGATTTGTAGTTTACTAAGTCTAAACATTGTGTCAAATTGTTTATTGTTTTTCTTGACATGTCGTTCACATTGACAAAGCTCGTAATAGTAAATCGTGATAAGACAAATATTGTTATATTATGAAACTTAAAGTCTTTTGGTTATAAGTTGATTTGTATTTATTAATTTAACTAGATTTGTAGTTTACCAATAAATATCGTGTCGATTTATTTTTTCTTCCTCTTTTTCATCTTTTAATAGTCATTGTGTAAATCGCGATAGAAAATTTGTTAACATAGACAAAGCTCGTCAACGCAAATCACCATAGGACAAATCATTGCAGTGAAATCGATTTGCAATTATGACTTAAATTGGTATCAAGTTGTAAATGGATTTGTATTTATGAAGTTACCTTGATTTTTACTTTATCTAGTCTAAACATTTGTCTCGATTTGTTTATTGTTTTACTTTTTCGCCTTTTATTAATCAGTCATTATGTAAATTACGATAGGATATATCGTTCATATAGACAAAGCTAGTCAACGTAAATCCTCATTGTGTGATGGGTTTATGTGGGGGTGATTGGATTGGGTTGGTTGTGAGACCCATTTAGCTCTCATGAAATCCGAACTCGATCTACATCCTAAACCCTAAACCCTAACCCCTAAAACCCTAAACCCCAATCCCTACAACATAAAACCCTAAACCCTAAACCCTAAACCCTAAACCCTAAACCCTAAACCCTAAACCCTAAACCCTAAACCCCTAAAACCCTAAACCCTAAACCCTAAACCCCAAACCCCAATCCCTATAACATAAAACCCAAAAACCTAAACCTAAAACCTTAGACACCTAAACCCTAAACCGTAAACCCTAAACCCTAAAACCCTATACCCTATACCCTAAATCCTAAATCCTAAACCCTAAACCCTAAACCCCTAAAACCATAAAACCTACACCCTAAAACCTAAACCCCTAAAACCCTAAACCCTAACCCCTAAAACCCTAAACCCTAAACCTAAACCCCAATCCCTACAACACAAAACTCAAAAATCTAAACCCTAAGCCCTAAACCCTAAAAACTAAACCCTAAACCCCTAAAACCCTAAAACCCTAAACCCTAAACCTTAAACCCCTAAAACCCCAAACCTTAAACCCTAAAGCCTAAACTATAAACCCTATACCCTAAACCCTAAACCCTAAATCCTAAAGCCTAAAGTCTAAACCCTAAACCCTGAATCAGTCATTGTGTAAACGGGATACGATATATCGTTCACATAGACAAAGCTCGAATATGCAAATCACAATAGGATATTCAAAGAGATTTAGTGGGATGGGATGCGTTCGATTGAATTGATGGGTTTAAGTGGGGGATTGATTGGATTGGGTTGGTTGTGAGACCCATTTAACTCTCATCAAATCCAAAACCTAAACCCCTAAAACCCTAAAGCCTAAACGCCAAACCCCAAATCCTAAAGCCTAAACTATAAACCCTAAACCATATATCCTAAACCCTAAACCCTAAATCCAAAACCCAAAACTTGAAGCCTAAACCCCTAAAACCCTAAAGCTTAAACCCCTAAACCCGAAACCTGAAACCCTAAACCCTAAACCCTAAACCCCTAAAATCCTAAACCCTTAACCGCAAACCCCAAACCTTGAAACCTAAACCCTAAACCCTATACCCTAAACCCGAAACGTGAAACCCTAAATGATATGTCTTTGTTTGTCTTTATGAACGATATCGATATGTAATAATGGATTTACTCATATCGATTTGCAACTTTTACTGCGACAATGATATGTCTTTGTTTGTATTTGTGAACGATATCAATATGTAATATTGTGATTTACTCATATCGATTTGCAACTGCTACTAAAATATTATGAACGAAACAGTGAAATCGATTTGCAACTGTTACTTAAATCGATCTCAAGTTGTAAATCGATTTGTATTTATGAAGTTACCTCTATTTGTATTTACTAAGTCTAAACATTGTGTTGGTTTATATACACGTGCATAAAACCCTAGTATATGCAAAACCTTAATATAGATATGTATAAAACCCTATTCTATGTAAAACCCGACCTGTC
Organism: Nuphar pumila; assembly: GCF_984573655.1. Classification (NCBI taxonomy): domain Eukaryota; kingdom Viridiplantae; phylum Streptophyta; class Magnoliopsida; order Nymphaeales; family Nymphaeaceae; genus Nuphar; species Nuphar pumila. Next base: position 112,469,334 of record NC_143252.1, on the reverse strand, counting down.
CCGTGGTCCATGTATAAAATCCTAAACAACTCTTCCTCTTTTCTGCGGCAGCGCAACTTCTTTTTCTTCTTCTTCTTCTTCTTCTTCTTCTTCTTCTTCTTCTTCTTCTTCTTTCTCCTCCGTTTTCATCTTCCTTCTTATTCTTCCTTGTATACTAGAGCAAGCACAAATATTCTGCATGATAGACAGGGAGTGATGCTGATGATCATCTATTTGATCTATTCCTATTGTCGTACCCTCCATCGTTCATAAATCATCCTTCGCAGTTGGAAAAATATATGTCTGATCTTCAATATACTTCAGAACAAATATGCTACAGTCGTGCAAGCTTCATCTTCTCTATTGGTTCACATAGAAAAGGAAACTAACAGCTGAAATTATCACTATATGCTACAAAAATACTTGCAAAGAGATAAGGACCTCCATTGGTAGATAGATTTGAAATTCCACTAGAGGGGGGTGAATAGTGAAATATGATAATGATCGATAAAATAAAATAATTAAGCAATAAGGCACAACACATAAAACACAGAAGTTATACTGGTTCGGTCAATATCCAGACCTACATCCAGTCCCCAAGCAAACCACTTGAGATTCCACTATAACATCCGAGTTACCGGATAAATAGTACAACACCCTCTTCCCAAGAGGTCTTCTTCTCTCAACAGAGAAGGGGCACACCCTCTTCCCAAGAGGTCTTCTTCTCTCAACAGAGAAAGGCAACACCTTCTTTCACAGAGGTCTACTTCTTTAAACAAAGAAGGAATACAGTGAATAACAGAGTTACAATACTTCCTATAGAACCTTCAGAATGATATGAATGCACGAATGAAGGATTCTAAGAATGTTCTGTTTGTCACTCAGAGGATACTCTTTGTCAAAGAGATGGACTTGACTTTTTCTCTTTTCTTTCTTTTTCTTTTTCTCTTTCTTTTTCAAGGCTCTCTTTTTAAATCACGAATAGAAATTTTTCTCTTTGTAAGCTCACACGTCTATTTCATTCCATGGTTTGAATAGTTTAGTTGTGTGTGTTTATATAGCTTATAAAAAGTAGTCATTACATTTTGGAATTGTAACTTTTTGAAATGTGAAATGTTAGGTCATTTCAAAAACATCTTTTAGAGAAGTTCGAGAATGCCTTTTTCCATAAAGGTGAAATAGAGGGTACACTAGTCGTTGTAATATTTTTAGGTAATACATATTTTATGTAAAAAGTCTATTTCTTACAATAGTACATTGAACGTTGGGTTGTAGTTTTGTCTTTATTCTAATTAATGATTTGAGGTACATTAGTACTCCTTTACTTTAAATGAGTGTAAGTACTATGAGTGCTTTGAGATATTTATTTGTACATAGTCATGTCAAGTGTTTTCTTTATGTTGTGTATTTCAAAGTCTCCAGAGAGAATGAGGACCAAAAAGAAGGTCGACATTCTTTGAGAAGGATATTTAACAAGGATTTGTTACAGAAGGCTTTTAATGCTTTGTAGAGAGAATGATGACTTCAAGTAAGTCGACATTCTATGGTTATGAAAAAAGGTAACTATAGTCTTTTTTAAAAACATATTTTATTTGTTTTTCTTATGTGTAGCCGATTTATGTTTTTGTCTTCTTCTTGTATTAAGAAACATTTCATTAAAGAAGATAACTAAAGTCTTTTCAAAAACATATTTTATTTGTTTTTCTTATGTGTAGCCGATTTATGTTTTTGTCTTCTTCTTGTATTAAGAAACATTTCATTAAAGAATATAACTAAAGTCTTTTCAAAAACATATTTTATTTGTTTTTCTTATGTAGTCGATTTTATGTTTTTGGTCTTCTTCTTATAAAAAATATTTCTTTAAAGAGGGAAACTAGAGTCTTTTCAAAAACATATTTTATTTGTTTTCTCCATGTAGTCGATGTTATGTTTTTGTCTTTTTCCCACATTCCTTTTTTCATGTTGTCTTGTATATAGTGTAAGGTACAATGACAAAATGTCTTTTTCATAAAAGGTTGTAAGAAGGTACAATTATTATATGACAAAATATCTTTTTTATAAAAGGTTGTAAGAAGGTACACTTATTGGTTTTCAAAAAAGGAGCTTTTTGAAACTATCGTATACTTTTATGATATAGCGTTTATGAATGAGTATGTAATATGCAATATGCAAGTTCCTGAAGGTTCTGTTACATATGACTCTAAAGAAGAAAAAAATCTTCATCTTGAGGTAGCCGATTTCTTCATTTGAACTTTAGGAAAGCATGGCTCATCAAGCTTTTCTTCAAGGAGTATGATTGCACCATAGTTGTACTTGAACAGGAAGTCTCCATCCTTATTGGGTGAGATATCCTTGCATCAAATACTCGTTAGATTTAAGGCAAAACATATTCAGTCATAATATAACATTATTTCAAGAGAACATATTATCATATCATATAAAATCAAATGAGACAGTGTATCATATTGTGTGACATCAAAACCGAGTTTCTCAACATTCTCCCCCTTTTTGATGATGACAAAATATGCTCCCCCTGTCAAAAAAACATTATGCATAGAAATAATAATATGATAAAAAGTGAAATAATGTTTAAAGAGAGAATATTTCTCCAATAATGGAGACAGGTTTTCTCCCCCTTTGTCATGGACAAAAAGGAGGGATTAGAGTAAAAAAAATTATTACAGACCGAAAGTATTTAAAAGTTATTACAGACCAAATATATATATATATATAATAAAAAATGAGTCTATCTCGAAGGTGGAGAAGGTGAAGGTGTCCGATTGGCACGATTCCGCTTGCGAGTCTGCTGCAACAGGGCTTGATTACGAAGGATTCGATCCTGAGTTTGCTCGATATCCATCATAGCAGAAAAGTAATTGAAGGAGGACATTGGATCTGCTTCATCAGAGCCGGGCATGTGCAGGGACCTTAGATTGAAGGTGGTACCATCGAGGACGTGAGAGGGACGGAGGATGACTTCGTTGTGAAGTGGTACTTGGAAGTATTTGAGAATGGGAGTTATAAAACACCCAAAAAGAAGAGGCTCAAATTTCTGATAACGAATAAAGAGGTCAAAAATAATGGATGACAATTTATCGGAAGAGAAGAAAGGATTGCGTAGATAAGAAGAGAGATTTTTCGAGGAACTAATCCCTGGCGGGGATGCTTGGGATAGATGTTGTTGAGAAGACTCTGGGCAAGTAGCTGAGCCTGAGGTTGGAGATTCCTCATGTGCCACGGAAGTTGGTAGCAGTTGGTGCAGAGAAGTATTTTTCGAAGTACCGATCGGTCGATTGGTACTATGGTGTTAAGGTCGGTACCGGTGGAAGGTAAGTTTAGAATTCTACCTAGGTCGGAAGCATCGAAAATCACCAGCTGTCCTCAGACTTTGCTGGTGATTGAGGTTTGTTCATGATCAGAAGAGAAGTTGGTATAAAACAGTCGGACTAGTTCGGGGTAATAGGCAGCTGGAGATTAAGATCCTATGAGAGGTTTGAGTTCAGGGAGATAGGTGTCTAAGTCGAAGAACATGAAGTCGTCAAAGTTGATCAATTTTCCTTCATGAATGGGGCGAGAGCAGAGTGAGTTGTAGGTGTGAAACAAATCAGGATACCTTAGATCGGCGGAGGTGATCAGATTGGTGGAGGAGGAAGAGGCCATTGCAAGAGTTTGTAAAAAAAAGAACTAAGGAGAGCGAGTTTGAAACGAGAGAAAGTTTGTATAAGGATAGAAAAGATCGAATGGAATGGTAAGAGATGAACCAATTGATTAAATAGAAAGAGGAAAATAATTGTTGATATGAAATGAATGACATTGGAAGAGAGTGATTTTTAGATTTTAGCTAAATAAGGAAATCCGTGAAGAGTAAGTTAAGAGACTTGTGGATGACAAATCAAATCAATGTTTGAGGATAGTGTATTATATTAGATTGAGGAGGACATAGTATTGAAATATATAGATTTTACTATGGGTGAGTTTATCGACTAGTGAGAGAAACCATTAATAGAGTATGGGGTGTCATGTTGAATAAAAAAAAATGATTGATCTTGAAAATAATGGCCTAATAAAACAAACAACTTGTTACTCTATGTGGAGGGATTCTAAATTCGTGAATGGAGAGTTAAATACATAAAAAAGATGATATGGATATGTAGAGAAGAGTGAAAGGTGATAAAGGACAATATTTACTTGATTTAGATATGACATAAAGTAGAGTTAGAATAAAGGTTTGCTTGGAGACAAGACTATAATGATTCTCGATTTTAGAGAGATATACAATAAGAGAGAGATAAGGTCACAGATGGAAAGAAAGGTCATAGGGTGATCATGTGATGTGTACTTTGAAAGATATGACATTTTAAAGAAAAGAGTGCCTTAAAAAAATGTTTCATGATTAATATTTGTAATTTTTTTAAGAGTATACGTGGGTATGAGAAGGACATATTTTGACTTTGACTAGTGGTAAGAGAGATGATGAGACAAAAAGGAGAAAGAGTTAAAAATATATAAGAATTGAAATAAGAATAGACATGGAGGAGTCGGATTCAAAAATGTATAATAAAAAATGTATTCGAGAGATGAAATGAGGAGACAAAGAAATATTTATGAATGAAGAGTAATAAATGTGAGTTGTCATAGAGAGAAGTGAGATGACATATATGGATTTTTGTGAAGGATAAAGAAGTAAAAAAAAATTGATGAAAGACATAAGGTTATGAATGATATGATTCATTGTTTATATTCTTAAAGAAACTCGACAAGGTTAAGTTTTAAACAAGAGTTGACAAGAATGGAGGCTTAATTTGTATACGAAAGAGATGATAATAGAGTTTGTCAGGCTATGATATAGTAGATGATATAGTAAAAAAAAATTACGTGAGAATATAGCAACTAGATCTTTTAAAAGAATCAAATAGTCATTCGATTTTAACTAATGAAGAGTATGAGTTCTCATAAACTAAGTAGAATAAATTATCGTAAGAAAAGTTTTTATAAAAGGACAAAAATAATAAAGGAGTTGAGTGATGTGAACATTGTTATGATGGCTTTTAATATAATTATTTTTTATGGATATGAGAGAAAGGAGATAGGACAAGGAGTTATAATGGATGTGTACTTGAAAGATGACAAATTGAAAGACATAAAGAATGTGTCTTATAAGAATACGTGAATATGGAAACTTAGTTTGACTAACTAAAATCGATAAGAAGGAAAGTAATTTAAAATAAGATTTAAACAAGACTTATAATAAGTGTGATTTATTTATAAGTCACTTAGTTTGCATATTCCTAGTTCTCTTCTAATTCGTGTGAAGTCTTCATGTTTTAATGGTTTAGTGAATATGTCTGCTAACTGTTGATTAGTGGGTATGAATTCTAGTTTAATTATGTTGTTTAAGACTTGTTCTCTTAAGAAGTGGTGTCTTATTTGAATGTGCTTAGTTCGTGAGTGTAAAATAGGATTCTTAGATAGGTTTATAGCACTCGTATTATCACAGAAAATAGTTGTATTTTCAAAATTTAAACCAAAATCTTTTAAAGTTTGTTTCATCCAGATGACTTGAGTACAAGCTAGGCTAGCAACAATGTATTCGGCTTCAGTAGTTGATAATGATACACAGTTTTGTTTCTTACTGAACCATGATACTAGTGAGTGCCCTAGCATGTGACATGTTCCACTTGTGCTTTTTCTGTCAGATTTACTTCCAGCAAAGTCAGCATCGCTGTATGAGATTAGATCAAATGTAGAGGAATTTGAATAGAATAATCCAAAATTAACTGTCTTTTAAATATCTCATTATTCTTTTTACAGTTTTAAGATGTGATTCTTTTGGATTTGACTGAAATCTAGCACACAAGCAAACACTAAACATTATATCTGGACGGCTAGCAGTTAAATAAAGAAGTGATCCTATCATACCTCGGTATACCTTTGTATCAACAAACTTACCATCTTCATCTTTGTCCAACACAGTAGTAGTGCTCATAGGAGTAGATTTTGAAGCAGTTGAGTTCATGTTGAACCTCTTCAGAAGTTCACGAGCATACTTAGATTGATTGATGAAAACTTCATCCTTGGTTTGCTTAATATGCAGTCCAAGAAAGTAGGTGAGTTCTCCCATCATACTCATTTTGAATTCCTTCTGCATGGACTTAGAAAAATCTTCACAGAGAGTGCTGTTAGAAGATCCAAAGATGATGTCGTCGACATAAATTTGAACAATTAGGGTATGATTATTCACTACTTTGACAAATAGTGTAGAATCTGCTTTGCCAACAAAAAAACCAATTTTTAATAAAAAAGTTTTAAGTCTTTCGTACCAAGCACAAGGTGCTTGTTTTAAACCATATAAAGAACGTTTGAGTTTAAAAACATGATCTGGGTATTGTTCATTTTCAAATCCTGGAGGTTGTTTTACATAGACTTCTTCATTTATAAAACCATTTAAGAAAGCACTTTTAACATCCATTTGAAATAATTTGAAATCCATATAGCTTGCATATGCTAAGAGCATTCTAATAGATTCAAGTCTAGCAACAGGAGCAAATGTTTCATCAAAGTCAATACCTTCCTTCTGGTTGTATCCTTGAGCTACTAGTCTGGCCTTGTTTCTTATAACATTACCTGTTTCGTCTAGCTTGTTTCTGAAGATCCATCTTGTCCCAATGATTGGATGATCCTTTGGTCTAGGTACAAGATCCCAAACGTCATTTCTTTGGAATTGATTCAGTTCTTCAGTCATGGCTAGCATCCAGAACTCATCAATGATGGCTTCATCAATCTTCTTTGGTTCAAGTTGAGAAATGAATGCCATGTTTGCAATCCGTTCTAGCTGAGCTCTAGTTTGAACCCCCTTTGTTAGTTCTCCCAAAATCTGCTTTTGAGGATGATCTTTGATATCGACAAAGGTTCTTTGGTGATCATCTTCATTAGACTTAGCTGTGTTATCTAAAAATAAATCTGTACTTTCAACATCATCATCATTAGTTTGTATATGAACAGATTGATCAATAGATTCACAAAAACTAACATGCATAGATTCTTCAATAGTATTATGACTCTTATTGAAAACTCTGTATGCTTTACTATGACTTGAATATCCTAAGAATATGCCTTCAACAGATTTAGCATCAAACTTATCCAGGCTATCTTTTGTGTTTAGGATAAAGCATTTACATCCAAAGACTTTGAAATAGTCTATTCTTGGAGTTCTGTCATAGAATAGTTCATAGGGAGTTTTATTTAATAAGGGTCTAATGAGAACTCTATTTGTTATGTAGCATGCAGTATTAACAGCTTCTGCCCAAAAAGATTTTGCAAGATTATTGTGTTGGAGCATAGTCCTGGCAGATTCTTGAAGGGTTCTATTCTTTCTTTCTACTACACCATTTTGAGGTGCAGCTCTAGGAAAGGCAAAGTTATGAGAAATACCATGCAAGTTACAAAAATTTTCAAAGAGTTCATTTTCAAATTCTCCTCCATGGTCACTACGGATTTTAACAATAGAACACGATTTTTTGTTTTGTAATTTTTTACATAAGATTTCAAACTGACAAAACGTGTCACTTTTGTTTTTCAAAAATATTACCCAAGTAAATCTTGAGTAATCATCTACAATGACAAAAGCATATCTATTTTGATTAAGGCTAGCTACCCTAGAAGGACCAAAAAGGTCCAGGTGGAGAAGCTCTAAAGGTCTTTTACTTGAAATGACATTTTTTTATTTGAAAGAAGATTTTGACAATTTTCCTAATTGACATGCATCACAAAAATAATCCTTTTTAAAAGATATGTTGGGTAACCCACGTACTAACTTATCTCTAGCTAGTTTAGACATGTATTTAGAATTGACATGGCCCATTCTTATGTGCCATAGATGTTGAGTGTCATTATTAGCTATGAGGCAATGTTCTGTGATGTTTTCTAGGTATAGTTCATATATATTATTCTTTCTTATACCTTTTAAGATGATGTTTTCATTTGAGTCAGCTATGAGGCATGCATCATGATTAAAGTTAACATTATAACCTGTGTCACACATTTGACTGATACTTAGTAGGTTATGTTTTAAGCCTTTAACAAGGAGAACGTCTTTGATAAGAGGTTTGTCTATGTTACCAATATTTCCAATACCAATTATCAAACCTTTGTTGTTATCTCCAAAGGTGACGGTTCCTCCTTCTTTATGATGAAGAACAGCAAAAAGGTCTGGATGTCCTGTCATGTGCTTTGAACATCCACTATCTAATATCCATCTGTTATTCTTCTTTGGAGCCTGCAAAACATTAAGTAAATCTCCTTTTTGGTACCCAATCGGGTCCTTTTTTGTTAGACTTTGGAACCCATATCCATTTGGATTTGGGTTTGTCTATCTCTTTAGAGGAGTTAAAAAGATTATCATTGTAATACTCCTTATTTGGTTTAGATGAACTTTTCACAAACGTGGTCTTTTGATTTATACCAGAAGGTTTTTTGAAATGAGAATAGCCAATACCATTCTTGTAAAAAGAGACCTTCTGAGAGGATAAGAGTTTATCCAAGTTCTCTTTACCTTTAGTAAACTTGAAAACCGTTTTCATGAGGTTCTCAGTTTTACTTTTTAGCTCTGAAATCTCTACTTGCATATTTTTAGTTTTGGAGCTAGTAGAAGAAATTTCAGACATAAGCAAAAGATTTTTCTTTTTCAACTCAGAATTTTCACTGCTGAGTTTTTCATTCTCTTGAGAAAGCTTTAAATTTTCAGATTTTAAAACTTTATTTTTGAAACTCAATTTTCTAGATTCTTCAAAAAGTTCTTGAAAAGCATCTAGAAGTTCTTCAAAGGAAAAATCAGAGATTTCACTTACCGAGCTTTCATTTGCCATGAAGCACATATTTGCAGTTTCGGCTTCATCATCACTTGACTCTTCACTAGTGGATGGTTCTGAATCATCCCATTGAGCATGCAGAGCCTTTTTCTTGAAGAACCTCTTCTTTGGTTCCTCAGTTTTGGACTTTCTTTTGAGAAGGGGACAGTCACGTTTTAAGTGGCCTGGCTTATTACACTGGAAACACATGGGATCTTCTTTAAGATCTTTTCTTTCCTTGTGCCTGTTTGGAAGCCGGTTCCTTCTCATGAAGCGCTGGAATTTTCTGGTAAGTAGCGCAATTTCTGATTCTTTATCTGAGTCTTCATTCTCAGATAGGGCTGGGAAAGCAAGAGTTTTCTTTACTGGTTGCTCTTCTTCCCTTCTTTCTTTCATGTGGACTTCATAGGCCATAAGATTTTCTATTAAGTCGTCCAATGTAAGTTTAGATAAATCTTGAGCTTCTTCAATAGCAGTAGTCTTTTTCTCCTAATCAGTTGTGAGAGATCTCAAGATTTTCTTCACCTTTTCAGTCTGGGAATATGTTACACCCAGAGATTTCAGATCATTGGTGATGTTGGTGAATCTGGTAAACATCTCTGTGATGGGTTCATCTTTGTTCATTTTGAACAACTCATATTTTCTAACAAGAGATGATATTTTGGCTTCTTTTACTTTGTTGGTTCCTTCATGAATAACCTCCAAAGAATGTCAAATGTCATATGCAGATTCACATATAGATATTCTGTTGAATTCATTCTGATCAATGGCACAATATAAGGCATTCATAGCCTTTGCATTTAGGTTTGCCATTTTCTTTTCTTCATCAGACCATAAGTTATAGTCTGCGGATGGAGATGTGTATGGATGCTCAACAATTTTCCATACAGCAAAGTCTATGGATTTGAGAAAGATAGCCATTCTGCACTTCCAATATCCATAGTTGGAGCCATTGAAGAAAGGAGGACGAGATGCGTGTTACCTTCAATATCACGAGCATAAGAGGTAGATGCCATTTGTGCTGAAAGACTTGTTACGTCGAAACCAGCAAACTTGCTCTGATACCAAATGAAATTCCACTAGAGGGGGGGTGAATAGTGAAATATGATAATGATCGATAAAATAAAATAATTAAGCAATAAGGCACAACACATAAAACACAGAAGTTATACTGGTTCGGTCAATATCCAGACCTACATCCAGTCCCCAAGCAAACCACTTGAGATTCCACTATAACATCCGAGTTACCGGATAAATAGTACAACACCCTCTTCCCAAGAGGTCTTCTTCTCTCAACAGAGAAGGGGCACACCCTCTTCCCAAGAGGTCTTCTTCTCTCAACAGAGAAGGGCAACACCCTCTTTCACAGAGGTCTACTTCTTTAAACAAAGAAGGAATACAGTGAATAACAGAGTTATAATACTTCCTATAGAACCTTCAGAATGATATGAATGCACGAATGAAGGATTCTAAGAATGTTCTGTTTGTCACTCAGAGGATACTCTTTGTCAAAGAGCTGGACTTGACTTTTTCTCTTTTCTTTCTTTTTCTTTTTCTCTTTCTTTTTCAAGGCTCTCTTTTCAAATCACGAATAGAAATTTTTCTCTTTGTAAGCTCACACGTTTATTTCATTCCATGGTTTGAATAGTTTAGTTGTGTGTGTTTATATAGCTTATAAAAAGTAGTCGTTACATTTTGGAATTGTAACTTTTTGAAATGTGAAATGTTAGGTCATTTCAAAAACATCTTTTAGAGAAGTTCGAGAATGCCTTTTTCCATAAAGGTGAAATAGAGGGTACACTAGTCGTTGTAATATTTTTAGGTAATACATATTTTATGTAAAAAGTCTATTTCTTACAATAGTACATTGAACGTTGGGTTGTAGTTTTGTCTTTATTCTAATTAATGATTTGAGGTACATTAGTACTCCTTTACTTTAAATGAGTGTAAGTACTATGAGTGCTTTGAGATATTTATTTGTACATAGTCATGTCAAGTGTTTTCTTTATGTTGTGTATTTCAAAGTCTCCAGAGAGAATGAGGACCAAAAAGAAGGTCGACATTCTTTGAGAAGGATATTTAACGCTTTGTAGAGAGAATGATGACTTCAAGTAAGTCGACATTCTATGGTTATGAAAAAAGGTAACTAGAGTCTTTTTTAAAAACATATTTTATTTGTTTTTCTTATGTGTAGCCGATTTATGTTTTTGTCTTCTTCTTGTATTAAGAAACATTTCATTAAAGAAGATAACTAAAGTCTTTTCAAAAACATATTTTATTTGTTTTTCTTATTTGTAGCCGATTTATGTTTTTGTCTTCTTCTTGTATTAAGAAACATTTCATTAAAGAATATAACTAAAGTCTTTTCAAAAATATATTTTATTTGTTTTTCTTATGTAGTCGATTTTATGTTTTTGGTCTTCTTCTTATAAAAAATATTTCTTTAAAGAGGGAAACTAGAGTCTTTTCAAAAACATATTTTATTTGTTTTCTCCATGTAGTCGATGTTATGTTTTTGTCTTTTTCCCACATTCCTTTTTTCATGTTGTCTTGTATATAGTGTAAGGTACAATGACAAAATGTCTTTTTCATAAAAGGTTGTAAGAAGGTACAATTATTATATGACAAAATATCTTTTTTATAAAAGGTTGTAAGAAGGTACACTTATTGGTTTTCAAAAAAGGAGCTTTTTGAAACTATCGTATACTTTTATGATATAGTGTTTATGAATAAGTATGTAATATGCAATATGCAAGTTCCTGAAGGTTCTGTTACATATGACTCTAAAGAAGAAAAAAATCTTCATCTTGAGGTAGCCGATTTCTTCATTTGAACTTTAGGAAAGCATGGCTCATCAAGCTTTTCTTCAAGGAGTATGATTGCACCATAGTTGTACTTGAACAGGAAGTCTCCATCCTTATTGGGTGAGATATCCTTGCATCAAATACTCGTTAGATTTAAGGCAAAACATATTCAGTCATAATATAACATTATTTCAAGAGAACATATTATCATATCATATAAAATCAAATGAGACAGTGTATCATATTGTGTGACATCAAAACCGAGTTTCTCAACAAGATTTACCTTCTATCGTTCCCAATGACTAGCGAAGGCCACTCAGTAAACTAAAGGTGATGATGATGATGATGATGATGATGATGATGATGATGATGATGTTTGTTTTGAAGCACATAACTATTTGAACGTGGGGGTGATGCTGATGATGATGTTTGTTTGCTTTGATGATGATGGTCATGTATTATATCTAAGACAAACCATTGGTCATGATGTATTGTAACTAAATACTCATATATTTTGTAAATGAATGTGGTTATAATGTATCATTGAAGTTAACTCGATTTATAGTTTACTAAGTCTAAACATTGTGGCGATTTGTTTAATGTTTTTTCTTTCCACCTTTTATGAATCAGTCATTGTGTAAATCACAATAAGACATATTGTTCACATATACAAAGCTCGTAAAATTAATTCGCGATAGGACAATCGGTATCAAGCGAATCACGATAGCATGTATCGTTACAATGAAATCGATTTGCAACTACATCATGATTTATAGTTTACTAATTCTAAACATTGTGTCAATTTGTTTATTGCTTTTTTTTTCTGCCTTTTATGAATTAGTCATTGTGTAAATCATGATAGGATATATCGTTCACATAGACATAGCTCATAAAAGCAAATTGTGATAGGAAAAATATTATTATATTATGAAACTTAAAGAATTGTGGTTTTAAGTCGATTTGTATTTATCAAGTTACCTAGAATTGTACTTCACCAATAAACATCATGTCAATTTGCTTTTTCTTTCTACTTTTTTGCCTTTTATCAGTCAGTGTAAACCGTGATAAGACAAATCATTGTATATATATATTATATTTGAATCATTATACTAGATATTGTCCCAGAGCAATTTACACAATGATGTCTGTATCTTTGAAGTTAACTTGATTTGTTCTTTACTAAGTCTAACCATCGTGTCGATTTGTTTAGTTTTCCTTTTTGCCATTTATGAATCAGTCATTGTGTAAATTGTGATAGAACGTATCGTTCGCTTAGACAAAGCTCGTAAAGGCAAATCGCAATAGGATATTCAAACGGATTTGGTTCCATTATTTGATGGGTTTTGGTGGGATGGATGTACAGATCGTGATGGAACACCTTTTTAAAAAATAAATTATGATCTCTTATAGAACTGGTTGCAAGGCAATCGGAATCAAGCAAATCGCGATAGTATGTAGTCTTTATACATAGTGATTTACACAATGACCTCTATATCGTTGAAGTTAACTCAATTTGTACTTTACTAATTCTAAACATCTCGATTTATGTATTATTTTTCTTTTACGCCTTTAATGAATCATTCATTGTGTAAATCATGATGGTACGTATCGTTCACTTAGATAAAGCTCGTAAAGGCAAATCGCAATAGGATATTCAAACGGATTTGTTTTGATTATTCTATGTGGAGTTCTATCTGGGATGAGAATTTGAGAACTTTTAGAATCATTTGATTGAGTGTTAAATCCCCCCTGGCTAGTGATAAATGCATGACCTGAAAGACCATTTGTTTTTGCAGTATATTCCTCCAGCCTTTCCAAGGCGTATCAAGGTAGATAAATGTGCTAATGTCACTTTAAATAGCCACACAGGCAGCCCTTGGCATGTGAAAGTGCATGCTAAAGCTGGTGTCATGTTTTTCAAAAATGGTTGGCCAGCATTTGTTGTATGTCATTCCTTGCAATTTGGAGAATTTTTGGTGTTCAAGTATAATGGTAATTTGGATTTTGATGTTAAGATATTTGGTAGAAGTGGATGTCAAAGGGCAGCTACATATCTTGGTAAAAGTGGCAGGGTGCATGAGATAGAGAATGATGCAATTAATAATTTATGCAGTACACAATGTTAAACACTACTTCATTTTTTTTATGAAGGTCAAATATTACAACGATTTGTTCAATGGCACTTGTGTGTTACGCTTATTAAAAAAAGAATTATACATTTATAGAATGTCACTTTACAAAAAAGAATTATAGAATTACGAAAAATAAATATCAAGATAAAAAAATCATATAATGTTTATTCAGTGGCACTTGATGACTCAAATGGACTATGACATACAAATCGTCTATTTCTTTTTCTTGGTGGACTCTCTTTCCTCGGTGGTCTCTTGGTTCCCTCAATCTTATTATAAACATTGGTCATCATCTCTACTAGTGTATCATATTGTCTCCCCAAATTCCTCACATGCTTGCATAACTCTTTATTCTCCCTCTCCAGCATCTCTAACCTTGTGGCAGAGACTACCTTTCTTTTTGTGAGTTGTGTTCATTGCTCATCGTGTACTGCAACTGAAAGAATCGTTATTGTAGTTGGAGGGACACGATGGACGTGTTTTCTATGATAGGGACGACATGATGGAGGACAGGAGGGATACATGGGTTCTCAACATTTCTATGTTGCTTATTCTCAATCTCTAGATTTTAATGCATGAGTTCCTAATATTTTTTGAAATAGTTGGGGTCATATTATTGTTATTTATAATCATACGATATGGCACAAACACCTCATTTGTTCCAGCTATCCAATTGTTCCCTGAAGCGTTCGTATCAATTCACGTTCCTGGCCCCCACCACTTTTCATCTTCCTTCTCACTTCCACAGGCTGCTTTGGGCTAGATTGTCCCAAGTCAGCTTGTAGGAGAACTCGACTACCATGCTGGAACTCAGCTTCATAATTGCTAAACAGCTAAATATCGTAGCCAAACAGTCTCGCAGCCTGAGCAACAATCTCTTGGTCTTCATCCTCCTTATCTCCATACGGTCTCCATACAACCTGTATATTGGAGATTGTGGTTTAGGTATAGACATAATTATTCATGCTAATGAATGCTAAATATTAAAATGATTTATAATAACGAGTGTTAAATATATTACAACGACTATTACTAATGAGAGCTTTGTATTAAAATGATTTACACTAATGAATGCTACATAATACAATGATTTACAATAACGAATGCTAAATGTTAAAATGATAACGCTTTGTACTAACGAAGAAAAAATCCTGCAACGATCATTACTTAAGAAAGCTAACGATTACAACGATTTACATGCGATAACGATTTATACTAAGGAATACAAAATTCTGCAATGATCATTACTTAAGAATGCTAATGATTATAACGATTTACACTAATGAAAGTTAAATGCTAAAGCGATAACGATTTGTACTAAGGAATACAAAATCCTACAACAATGATTACTTAAGAATGTTAAACATTAGAACGATTTATACTAAGGAATACAAAATCCTGCAATGATCATTACTTAAAAAAGCTAACGATTACAATGATTTATACTAATGAAAGTTAAATGCTAAAGCGATAACGATTTGTACTAAGGAATACAAAATCCTGCAATGATCATTACTTAAGAATGTTAAACATTAGAACAATTTATACTAACGAAGACAAATTCCTACAACAATGATTACTTAAGAATGTTAAATATTTCAACAATTTATACTAATGAATGATAAATGTTGAAACAATTTAAATGATTTTAAACTATTTACCTCGTTTAATTGCAGACCATTGTTATCCATGCAAAAATTTTCCTTGAGCGGGATCCTTTCGCATTTCGAACGTTTCTATTTATTTTGAAAATAAAAATTAACTCACCTCTATTTTTTGAAAAAGATGAGAAATAGGGATTCGCTCATCGGTATGAGGTTCGACCATTCCTAGAGCCTTTACTAGGGATAATTGAACCAAGGACCGAATCAATACCTTTTGCTTTGCCTAAATTTGACTAAGAAATTATTTTAAAATCCTAAATGTATATTGATTGAAAATGATGATTTGAAATATGATGCATGCTTTTGAATTTTATTTTGAAAAATATTTGGAAAATAGGTAGAATTCCAAGTGAATTTCGAAATTGGATTGAAAATAATATACTTTGAAACTTTGCTTAAAATGTTTTTGAAATCACTTAGAAAACTATTTAAATTGAAATTATTTTTTAAAATGAAGAATGAAATTTGACTTTGAAATCACTTAGAATGAAATTGAAATAAAAGTTGAATTTGAATTTGAAATTGGAATTGATCCTGAAATTGAGATTTGAACTCTGAATTTAAAGTTTTTGAAAATTGTAATTTGAGTTTAGTTTTCGAAATTGAAATTTAACTTTAAAATTGGGTGAATTTGGAAATTGAAATTTGAAATTGAAACAAAAATTGGAGTTTAAAAATGAATTTAGAAATTGAAATTTTGGAATTTTAAAAGTAAACTTTGAAATTGGATTTTGAAATTGAAATTAGAATTTTGAAATCAGACTTGGAATCTGAAATTGAAATTGAAATGAAATTGAAATGAAATTGGAATTCGAAATTGAAATTCAGGATTTTAAAATTGAGATTTTGAAGTAATTCTAAAATTTGATTTGATATTTGAAATTAGAATTGAACTTAGAATACGAATTGTAAATTCAAAGTGAATTCCAAAATTTGATTCAAGATTGAATTGAGATATAAAATAAAATTAAGAATTTGAAATTGAATTTGTAATTAAAATAGAATTCGAAATTTGGAAAAGAAATAAAGAATCTAAACTTAATATTTGAATTTAAAATGAAATTCAAAGTTAAAATGTGAAGTTCAGAAATAAGAATTGAAAGCTGGAACTTGAAGTAAGATTTAAAACTGAATGGAATAAAAAATAAAAGATAAATCTGTATTTGTAAATGGAAGTTGAAAAAAGTGATTTTGAATTTTAGAAATGAAAACTCTGTTTTTGAAAATTCATTTAAAAAATCACTTGGAAAAAAGATGGCAAACCATGATGCAATTCTATCTTAAATGATGAATGTTTTTAAAAGAATATGCTTAAAGATTGGAATGTTAAAAAGCAAATTTCATTCTTTAATAGAATTAAAATAAGATTAAATTGTAATACATTCATGACTATGGTCACAAATATATTCTAATCCAATCTTTATTTGAATTCTAACAAAGAATAAAATAAATTTTTGTAGCTTTATAGGATTTAAAACAAGATTAATTTTTAATATATTCATGACTATGGCTACAAATATATCTTAAATTTTGATAGAGGAAAAAAAAAAGAAATTTATTTTTAAAAAATATGATGATTTTCAAAAGAGACCCAAAGTGGAGGACAAATTTTATTCCATAAAAGATAAAAATCTTAAGTATTGTTCACATTTTGACTATGGCCATAAATGTGAATAATTTACTTAGGGTTATTTACCTCTTATTAGAATGGTGCATGTGTCATTCGTGTTATATCATAGTGCCTTTTGAAGAGTAAAATAAAATGCCACAAGAAATTATGAGAATTTAAAGTGTAACTATATGCTCATACATTTTAATATAAACAAAAAAGTAAAAATTCTCATTAATATGAAATTATTACAATCTTAAATTGAAACTGAATTTTAAAATTTCCTAATCTAGGAACAGAAATCAGGATCTTTCATGCTTCCCTGCAAACACGAGATAGCACAAGGCAACAAAAATGCAGAATATAGAAAAAAATTGAAAATGCTATGTCAAAACTAACATACATATGATTATGCCTATGCTTTTATGAAAATGCATATGCATATGTGAAGATGCAATGCCTATGCATGAATGAGATGCATATGCATTGGCCTAAGTGCAATGCTCATGCTAAAAAAAAATGCACATGCATATGCCTAAGTGCAATGTGTATGCTAATGAAGAAATGCATATGCATTTGCTTAAGTGCAATACTTATGCTTATGAGGAAATGCATATGCATTTGCCTAAGTGCAATGCTTATGCTAATGAAGAGACGCATATGCATTGGCCTAAGTGCAATGCTCATGCTAATGAAGAAATGCATATGCATTTGCCTAAGTGCCATGATTATGCTAATGAAGAAATGCATATGCATTTGTCTAAGTGCAATGCTTAATGCATTTGCCTAAGTGAAAGACTTATGCTAATGAAGAGATGCATATGCATTGGCTTAAGTGCAATGCTCATGCTAACAAAGAAATGCATATGCATTTGTCTAAGTGCAATGCTTATGCTTATGAGGAATCCAATGATATGTTGTAAGAAACTAAATGGCATGTTGTGAAGAATCAAGTGATATGCTGTGAGAAATCCAATGATATGCTGTAAGAAACTAAATGGCATGTTGTGAAGAATCACGTGATATAGAAATCCAATGATATGCTTAAAGAATCAAACGATATGTTGTGAGAAATCCAATGATATGCTGTAAGAAACTAAATTGCATGCTCTCTGATAGGTTATCTCAGCATTCTTGAGCCCAAATGGCATGACTGTATAGCAAAAAGTTTCCCACAGTGTGGTGAAGGAAGTTTTTGACTGATCACGAGTGGCCAACTTGATTTGATTGTAGCTTGAATATCCATCTATAAAGTAAAATATGGCATGTTCTGTTGTGCTATCGATCAGAAGATTAATATTGGGAAGTGGATAATCATCTTTTGTGGTGGCCTTATTGAGATCTCTGAAATCAATGCAGATTCAAACTTTGTCGCTCTTTTTAGGAATTGCCACAATGTTCGCCAACCATTTAGGATAGTCAATGGTTCGAATGAACCCTGCTTTTAGCAAATCTTCAAGTCCTTTCTCGATGTGCTGCTCAACTCAAGGATCCAATTTCCTTAGTTTTTGCTTGATTGGACTGGAATCCGGTTTTAACTTGAGGCGATGCTCAACCAGCTTGGGGTCCAATCCTGGCATATATTCATAAGTCCAAGCAAATACTTCTTGATGTTGCTTAAGAAACTGGATAAGTCTTCCTTTTTCATTTGAATTTAAACCTGAGCCAATTTTGAGGATTTTTGAATCATTTTTTGAACCAATGTTGATATCCTCTGTTGATTCCTGAACAAAAGGCGATGGTTCATCTTGCTTCTGAATATGAGCAAATTTTGGCAATTCTTGAATAGTTGAGCCAAATTCTGTTGGCCCTTCAATTTGTTTTGTCACTTTGTTGATCTTTGCTCTTGCCTTTATCTTATGAATCCTTGTTGACTTGGAGTTATTTTGAGAAAATTTAGGATTGATAACGAGCCTTTTTATTTGTTTAGGAGTCATGATTTGACAGTCCTGAAAATGCAAAGAAAGGTTTTTAAAAAAAACTGTAAAGCCCAAAACAGCCTTTTATACAAAAGCAAAGAATAATGGCGACTGAGTATTTACAAAAACTGATAAAGGACATAAAGACTGGGACTGTGTTATCCCTACAGGATGACTAAAAACAAGGAAAGAAAGCAGAAAAACTATGGCATTGTCCATCTCATTTTGTTTCTTTGACAAATATGGTTTTTTTGTTGGATGCTTGATCGGTGAACCCTAATCCTAAACCAGCGGAATGTCGAGCAAGGATGATGGGCTCTACTCTGTCGTCTTCATTTTTACCCATGCCTCGAAAGGGTTGATAACCATGCTTTAGCAGAAGATCAAATCCCTTTTTGGCTTTAGAAAACTGAGGGAATAAGAGGTGATCTTTGAAAGGGTGGTAATCAAGACATGCTCCCAATTTGAAGAAATGAGGTCCTTGCCATTGGACCGTTGTTGCAATGTTCTCGACTAGTTGAACTTCTTTCAGCTTCAACATTTCCAGACTTTCACTGAGGTTAATTTCATCGCTTTCCCTGATGCTGGAAATGTCCGTTGTAAATGTTGGGCAAGGGATCATTGGCTGCGGTAACCTTTCCTCAGGGTCTTCACCCAAAATTATGGTGATCATGCAACCTTTAGACCATTTGATGCACTGGTGGAGTGTTGAAGGAACAATATTTGCATTGTTTATCCATGTTCGACCCAACAAGAGATTGTATGTTGGTGGCACATTAACGATGTGGAACAATACTGTGTGCACCGAATAATTGATAAAATTTTCTATAAAGATCTTTCCCTTGGCTGTCTGACCATGATTATCAAAACCATAGATTGTGATCGGGTCTGGCATGTATTTTTCTTCTTTCAGGCCCAAGGCCTTAGCTGTTATCTCTAAGCAAATATTGAGATTGTTGCCTCCATCAACGAGCCCATGTGGGATGGTCATGTCCCTGGTCCTTACCATGATATATAATGCATTATTGTGAAAAGCATGAGGTTTTGGCAAATCCTTATCAGAAAAAGTGATAGCCGCGTTAGTCATCGCCTGATTCACAATTTGTGCCATATCTTTTGGAGTGGTGACTGGCTTTACTTTAATTTTCCTCAGCAAATCATTTAGCATCTCCTGATGCTTCAAGGAATCATGAGTTAATTCAATAATTGAAACATTGAAAAGTGTCGTAACTGGCTTCTAGAGTAGGTTAGCTCGTTCTTCCACTGCCTTAGAAGTTTCTACTTTCTCTACAGGGATTTGCTTTTTGATAAATTTCTTAGGGAAGGCAGGGACCTTTTTTATCTCAGCTAATAAATTCATTCGGTTCAGGATCGAGATGATATCCATCTTCTTGGAGGCAAGCTAGGTTTGGTGAAGAACCATAACCTGATGCTGAAGATTTATATCCTCATTGGAGCATAGACATATATGATTTTGTGGTAAGAAGGGATATTCTGTAATGGCTGCCGCTGAGTGATCGGGGAATGGTGTCGATAATATTTTCAGCTTATTTTCTTCTTCATCCTCCACAATGAGATTTTTGTCAATGCAGTCTTGTACCAAATGCTAGAGTACAAAGCAATATTTTGTATCATGCCTCATTGCTCTATGGAACTTGCAGAATTGCTCTTTGAATTTTTCTATGATCACCGAAGGGTCTACTATTTTAGGGAGTTTGACCATCCCTTGGGCTAACATATATTCCAGGACTTCCTCTAAGGGTTGATCCAAAGAAGTAAACACACGATCCTTATTCCATTTGATGGATTTAGGTTTTTTCTAAAGATTTCCTTTCTGCTGGGGGGCGTATGGAAGAGGTTTATCATTGTTTGTGAAGAACTTTCCTTTCTGGCCTCTGTTTTGATCAGATTTTGTACTGCTATTGTTACCATTCTTATTGCCCTTATTACCATTATTGTTTTTTGAAGTGTCAACTGAGAAAGTAAAATGTGCCTTTTTCTTCTGATCTTGGGTATTCTTGACAAGAGTAATACCTTTATATACCCCATTTTTCATTCCCATTTCGAGCCATTCGGCTCGCTCTGTCAACTTAATAAATTATTTTGATAGGGAAGTGGAAATGAGAGTTCTTAATGGCTACGAGAAATTGTTGAGAATAACTTGGAGGGCATGCACTTCTGAGATGGGATTTCTCATCCTATTGCAAGTACTTCTCCATCCGCGAATGAAATCCCTGGCCTTCTCATTATTCTTCTGCTTGAGATTGCATAAATGATTGAGTGCCGATAAAGCTTCTGTGTTGAGCAAGAATCGTTCAATGAATAGATTGACAGCCTTGTCAAAGTCTTGCAATTCAATGGGATTGACATGCTCAGCATACCACTTGGCAGTTGTGTATTCTAAACTACAAGGAAAGCATAAAAAAAGGACATGGTTATCTTTATTGTATCTGGCATATTCTGCAAAGAACATTGCAAGATGCGCTTTGGGATCACCGGTCCATCAAACTTAATAAAGTTTCTATGGAGATTTTCCAAGCTATTATCCCCATCCAATCCAACATAGAAATCCTCCTTAGTATATACTTTCTTCACTTTATCTCGTGCTTGTAAATCCTTGACTATCCTGGCCATTTCCTTTAATTGTGTTTGGATTGGATCTTTCACTAGGATTCTGTTTCTAGGTTTGTTCACTAATTCAGGCTCTTCTGACATCTTCTTAGACTGTTGCAGAGGTTTTTGGATGAACACGGGTTGTTCGTTTTCTGAACCCTCTTCTGTTGATTTTGTATCTTCAAAAGCATTGTCGTGCTGGACTTTCTTCTTGTTGATCTTGACATGCTTTTTCGTGGGCTTTCTTCTGATCTTGCTATTTGAAGATACTTTCTTTGGACCTGCCCTGCTCTGTTTGAACATCATCTTTGTCATCATTTTCTGAAACAGCTTGTACATGGCTGGATCAACGTCATCTTCTACTTCTTGGCCATATCCTATAGATGATCTGAGGAAATTCATTTCTTCTGCCTCACTGTCACTGTGTTGCTGAACGGTTTTCTTCCCAGTCCTTGTCTGAACCATGTTAAACACCAATGTTTTTCTGCAGAGATAAAGGGATGGTTAAACTGTGGAAGAAGTTTTTAGGATGAATTTATTGAGTAAAGTAAGAATTATAGATTTTGGTAGACAATTCAGAGAGATTATCCCATTATCAGGGATTGGGTTGTCACAAGAATTATGACAATTGTGTTATTATTTTCATAATAACTCAAAATGTACCTTATTACCTAGGCGAGGTTGTCAACCATGATAAAAAGTATTGAAGAAAAATAAGAGAAGTATGAAGATTGAATTTGACATGTCCCATTACCAGGGATGAAGTTGTCACAAGAATTGTGACCATTATTTTGTTTACTAGGGAGTAAAACCACTGAAAATAAATTTTTTGAGAGAACAGCAAAGTAAATTTTATTGATGATAGGTCAAAGACAAAGAGAGGGCGGGCAGACAGTTTGCCACCACTCTTGATACTCAGAAGATACATTGGGTCCCGAAAATATAGAAAAATGAATGAAAAAATCCTAAGTATATTTGGCTGCATGGTATGCTTTGAACCACTTATCTGACTGTAGATCAGATTCTGGCATAATACCCATCGAGAAACGAGTGTTGACATAAATCTGCCGCTGCGAAAACTGCTTGAGACACCTTTTTGACTTATAATCGACACAGAAGAACGGACCAAGTAATCGATAGTGCTTGCTACGCGCATAGGTGTAGCGAGGAACTGATTCTTGCCGATTGAAGTAGTCCCAAATGATCTCTTCTTGATGCAGACTTTTCATCAAGGCTCGATACTGAAGAGTGGATTGTGGCTTCTTGTTGTTGAATCTGAATGAACTAGCTTTTGATGGTACATGTCGCAAGAACCATGATTGTAAGGCATAGATGCATCCTTCTACCAAGATAGTTTCTCCAAGAGCAAAGCGAGTCAAACCTCGGTAGAGCAAAGCTAAGGCGCCCATAGAAATTGAGAGACGACAGATCCGTCAACTTCCCCACCTTCGCAAGAGTTGGACAACTCAGATATCAACAAGGTTTTGGCCATCTTGAAAGAAAGCTAATCCCATTGTGTATATAATCATGGCATGTTGAATCCTTTTCTTGGCTGCTCGAGACAAGGTATCAACTTCCTCGTATGCCCCATACTTGTGATAGAGCTCGAATAGATTGATGAACTAACTTCCATCAATTTTAGTGAGTGGCCAAGATCTACTCTCGAACATTCACTCCTTTGACATTGATTAGGAACTGATGCTCGACGGGATCATCTGGCTGACCAGCTGGCTCCGATAATCCCATGATGTCATTGAACTCATCGATCAGCAGAGTCAGCTCTCCCCATGAAAACCAAAATATGCAGGTACGCGGATTCCATCATTCTGCCATATCTTGAATCAGATTTCCATTGATGGTTTGCTTGCCTACTTTTGATGTCAACTCCAACCCACAGTCATCCAAGTGGTTCGGGAACATACGCAAGAAGGTGGCAAACCAAGAATAATACCACCGAGGGAAGAAAAGAAGAGTATGAATGGCCCGATGATCTGGGAATCCTTGCCTTATCTCATATGAGATATGGTCCTTGGGGAAGATAGTATCAAGTGAGTTGGATGCCATTGAATAATATTGGGGCAGAAAAAATGAAGAGGATCAGATAAAATGCAGGACTTTATAAAAATAGAAGATAGAATCTTGAAGAAATTGAGATCCAGAAGGAAGAAGAGATATGCGCTTGGAATTTTGAAAATCAAGATAATTTTAGAAAAGGATTTCCAGGGTTTTGAAAAAATTGATCTGGAGAGAACGAAGAAAAAAGAAAATATACACCTGGGTTTTGAAAATAGAGAGGAAATTTTGAAAGAAATACCCAGGGTTTTAGGAAAACCTAGTCTGAAAAATACAAGGAAGTATAAGGAATAAGTGAGCATTACATAATCAAAGCTGCAAAAACAAGGATGCATGAACAACATTCCCTAAAAAAAACTGACTCTAAATGCAATATTTAAAAAAACTTGTAGGACCTTAATCCTAACTCTAAGGTTTAGATCATCTGAATTCAATCAAGATACGCTGATATACTCAAGCATAAGCTTGACTAAGAATAATTCTCCGGTTCTAAGGTAACGGTTTTTTCAACATCCTTGAGCGTTTGTCGATATACTTTGGACTACGACCCTTAGTACGTAGCAGAGGGGGTTTTAGCCCAAATAAGTGGCTCAGTTGTGAGGCACTTTCCCGAACTATGGTTCAGTGAAACTGCCCAACAACGTGATGACTGGGACAATATAGGTGAGAATGTTTTGAAAATATGATTCAAGCATGCAGGAAATCAGATGGCTCTAATACAAAGTCCTAAAGAAATAGAATTTTGAAAATCATAAAGAAGCATAGACTTGCATACATTATTTGCATTCAATCCCTAGATTGAGAAGAGTTGTATTTCAGACCTAAGTCTAAGTGAGCATTAATAAATCTTCTCAATTTGGTCCTACCAAACCATACTTAATCCTATATGCATCATGTCAGCTGGGTTAGAGTCTAGGCTCCTAAGGTTTGCATGAAAATGAAGCTGACATTTGTAGAATAATAACTTAGACAATTTTAAGCAAAGCAAAAGCAGTAATTTGATTAGATGAAGATGAGTCCCATCACGGTCGCCACTTCTGTTATTCATGCAAAATTTTTTCTCTAGCGGGATCCTTTTGCATTTTAAACGTTTCTTTTTATTTTGAAAATGAAAATTAACTCGCCTCTGTTTTTTGAAAAAGATGGAAAGTAGGGATTCGCTCATCGGTACGAGGATCAACCGTTCCTAACGCCTTTACCAGGGGTAATCAAACCAAGGATTGAATCAATGCCTTTTGCTTTGCCTAAATTTGACTAAGAAATTATTTCAGAATCCTAAATGCATATTGATTGAAAATGATGATTTGAAATATGATGCAAGCTTTTGAATTTTAATTTAAAAAATATTTGGAAAATAGGTAGAATTCCAAGCGAATTTCGAAATTGGATTGAAAATATACTTTGAAACTTTGCTTAAAATGTTTTTGAAATCACTTAGAAAACAATTTGAATTGAAATTATTTTTGAAAATGAAGAATAAAATCTGACAATGAAAATGGAAATTGAAATAAAAGTTGAATTTGAAATTGGAATTGATCTTGAAATTGAGATTTGAACTCTGAATTTGAAGTTTTTGAAAATTGAAATTTGAGTTTAGTTTTCAAAATTGAAATTTAACTTTAAAATTGGGTGAATTTGGAAATTGAAATTTAGAATTTGAATTTGAAACTAAAATTGGAGTTTAAAAATGAATTTAGAAATTAAAATTCGGAATTTTAAAAGTAAACTTTGAAATTAGATTTCAAAATTGAAATTAGAATTTTGAAACCAGACTTGGAATCTGAAATTGAAATTGAATTGAAATTGGAATTCAAAATTGAAATTCAGGATTTTAAAATTGAGACTTTGAAGTAATTCTGAAATTTGATTTGATATTTGAAATTAGAATTGAACTTAGAACTTGAATTGGAAATTCAAAGTGAATTCCAAAATTTGATTCAGGATTGAATTGAGAATTGAAATATTATTAAGAATTTGAAATTGAATTTGTAATTAAAATAGAATTCAAAATTTGGAAAAGAAATAAAGAATCTCAACTTAATATTTGAATTTAAAATGAAATTTAAAGTTAAAATATGCAATTCAAAAATGTGAAGTTCAGAAATAAGAATTGAAAGTTTGAATTTGAAGTAAGATTTAAAACTGAATGGAATAGAAAATAAAAGATAAATCTGTATTTGTAAATGGAAGTTGAAAAAGTGATTTTGAATTTTAGAAATGAAAATTGTGTTTTTGAAAATTCATTTAAAAATTTACTTAGAAAAAAGATGGCAAACCATGATGCAATTCTATCTTAAATGATGAATGTTTTTAAAAGAATTTGCTTAAAGATTGGAATGTTAAAAAGCAAATTTCATTCTTTAATAGAATTGAAATAAGATTAAATTGTAATACATTCATGACTATGGTCACAAACATATTCTAATCCAATCTTTATTTGAATTCTAACAAAGAATAAAACAAATTTTTGTAGCTTTATGGGATTTAAAACAAGATTAATTTTTAATATATTCATGATTATGGCCACAAATATATCTCAAATTAATTTATATCTTAAATTCTGATAGAGGAAGAAAAAAGAAATTTATTTTAGAAAAATATGATGATTTTCAATTGGGACCCAAAGTGGAGGTCAAATTTTATTCCATAAAAGATAAAAATCCTAAGTATTGTTCACATTTTGACTATAGTCATAAATGTGAATCATTTACTTAGGGTTATTTACCTCTTATTAGAATGATGCACGTGTCATTTGTGTTATACCATAGTGCCTTTTGAAGAATAAAATAAAATGAAACAAGAAATTGTGAGAATTTAAAGTGTAACTATATGCTCATACATTTTAATCTAAACAGAAAAGTAGAAATTCTCATTAATATGAAATTATTACAATCTTAAATTGAAACTGAATTTTAAAATTTCTTAATCGAGGAACAAAAATCAGGGTCTTCCATGCTTCCCTGCAAACACGAGATAGCACAAGGCAACAAAAATGTAGAATATAGAAAGAAATTGAAAATTCTATGTCAAAACTAACATACATATGATTATGCATATGCTTTTATGGAAATGCATATGCATATGTGAAGGTGCAATGCTCATGCATGAATGAGATGCATATGCATTAGCCTAAGTGCAATGCTCATGCTAATGAAAAAATGCATGTGCATTTGCCTAAGTGCAATGCTTATACTAATGAAGAAATGCATATGCATTTGCCTAAGTGCAATGCTTATGCTTATAAGGAAATACATATGCATTTGCCTAAGTACAATGCTTATGCTAATGAATAGACGCATATGCATTGGCCTAAGTGCAATGCTTATGCTTATGAGGAAATGCATATGCATTTGCCTAAGTGCAAGGCTTATGCTAATGAAGAGATGCATATGCATTGGCCTAAGTGCAATGCTCATCCTAATGAAAAATGCATATGCATTTGCCTAAGTTCAATGCTTATGCTTATGAGGAATCCAATGATATGCTATAAGAAACTAAATGGCATGCTGTGAAGAATCAAGTAATATGTTGTGAGAAATCCAATGATATGTTGTAAGAAACTAAATGGCATGTTGTGAAGAATCAAGTGATATAGAAATCCAATGATATGTTGTAAATAATCAATCGATATGCTGTGAGAAATCCAATGATATGCCATAAGAAACTAAATGGCATGCTGTGAAGAATCAAGTGATATAGAAATCCAATGATATGCTATAAAGAATCAAACAATATGTTGTGAGAAATCCAATGATATGTTGTAAGAAACTAAATGTCATGTTGTGAAGAATCAAGTGATATGCTGTGAGAAATTCGATGATAGGCTGTAAAGAATCAAATGATATGTTGTGAGAAATCCAATGATATGATGTAAGAAACTAAATGGCATGCTGTGAAGAATCAAGTGATATGTTGTGAGAAATCCAATGATATGTTGTAAAGAATCAAATGATATGTTGTGATAAATCCAATGATATGCTGTAAGAAACTAAATGTCATGTTGTGATGAATCAAATGATATGTTGTGAGAAATCCAATAATATGTTGTAAAGAATCAAATGATATACTGTGAAGGATGGAATCAAACCAGGATATTGTAAGCTTAAGTGCAATGAATGTAGGGGATGCCATATGATATGCTATGATGCATAATGTAGATTTAAATGCAAGTGATTTCTGTTGCTCAGATGCGCATCAAATCAATTAAGTTCACAACAGTCGATCTCTTAAGTTCACAACGGCAGATCAATTAAGTTCACTGCAACAGATCAATGAAATACACAGTCGCAGTTCAATGAAATATATAGTAGCAGATCAATGAAATACATAGCAACAAATTGATGAAATGCACAGCACTAGATCAATGAAATCGACTTGCAATGAATTCAATTGAATGAATCCGATAATGAGCTGATCTTGCAGAGGTCTTGTGATTGATCTCCTCTTGTAGTAAACTTAACTCGTAGGAGAAAAGTGAACAAGCGTTGAGTTATCTTGCAAATGAGAAAACGCTGGTGAATTCGCTTCTACTGCTGGATGATTCCGACGAAGCAGTAGGAAAACAAACGGCGATTGGAATGATCAGAAAATGAATGAGTCTCGATAGAGAAGTCAATCAGATCATCCTTCTAGAACCGATTCACAAATCCTACCGTGAAATCCAATCTACAAAGGACTTCACGGTTAAGATCATTAATCATCCGGAGATCATACAGGATTCTGATTGATCTAGCCAGAATTTCTGATCACAGCCAATGCATTATGCAACACAAATGATTTGAGAAGGTGATGTAAAGCGATGCTACGGATGATCAAAAATGCAGATGAAGCAATAAAATAGAATTGATTGATACTACTGAAAATATAAAGAGACGGATGCAAGTGTGTGTAGATGAAACAAATGAAAAGAAGACAAAATCAACTCAAAACAGAATATACATATGTATAAACTGAACAGGAAAATGCGATGAAGAAATTGATTGATGAAATAAGCAAATCTATATAATCTTAATAAATGATCAAATCAAAAACAAAATAGATGATTTTGATCGACTATTCCAATGTAAAGAACAAATCAGATAGAGGGACGACATCTTACCTGATCAGCAAGGATGAATTGGAAGAGCATAGGTTGGTTTCCTAATGTCTTCCATTAATAAGCAAATTCAACGCATTCGATCAAGAAGGAAGGAGATGGGATGAGAAAAAAAAAGAAGGAGAAGAAGAAAGAGGAAAACAAGGGGAAATTGAAAGAGGGGAGATAGAGAAACTCGTTCTCTCCTCCTTTTTTCAGATGGTCCTCTCAAGAACTTGATGGTTCTCCTTTGCAATCCTCGATGGTCCTTCCCCTCACCTTCGATGGTGGTTATAAAGGAGTGGGTCGTTACATTTTTTTCAAAAATGGTCCCTCAAAGTTTCAAAAAAAATCAAAAAGAAGGTTTTAATTACAAGGTTTTTCAAAAGCCTAAATTTTACTTTTCTGAAATTTCGCCCCCTTTGTATTTTTTTTTTAAGAAAAAACTAAAATCTAAGAGAAATGCAGGGATTTTTAAGAGATGGGATCTAGATGGAGTTTTTAAAAGATTTTATAAAATATTTGCTTTAAAATCTGAGAATTTTCAAAAAGGAGGGTTTGTGAAATAACAGAGTTAATTTTTTAAAAATTGAGCTTCAAAACGGATCTGGATCCGAGATTTTGAGCAAATATTGAGTTTAGATTTCGAACTAGGGAAACATGAGAGGAATGAATCCAAATGGAGATTGGATCTGAATGAAATACCTGAGCCAATACAGAAAATTAATTTTATATTTTTAGAAGATTCGAGCTCAGAATTTGATTTGGATATCTGATCTGAATCTGGGGTTGGATCAAGTACAAAAAATGAAATCGGATTTTGGATCTTTCACAAAGAAGTGAATCCGAGAAATGATTAGAAATTTACTCAATTTTCCCTTCTAACTGACTCAGGTGTGTGATAGGGGCAAAAAGAGAAATTTTAAAATTTTTAAAAATTTAGGGTGTTTACAACCATCTAAAATGAACTTATCATTATCTTGCTTTACATTTATTCTAGTCCACCGGTCGATCTTTGGAAAACCACAAATCGTAGGGCCCCACTGAGGACGCAAGGCGACAATATGCTCCCACAACCAAGCCTACAAAATCAATATATTAGTAAGACTATAACCTTCAACTATCTTAGTCTACTACTATAAAATATATAATAAATAATTATTTGAACAAATGGATAAAACCCTGCGATGGTTTTTATACCCTTACTCACACGGTAAAGTTGATTGTACAAGAGTGTGAGCATAGCAGCACTCCATGCATAGTTGTCAACTTTATATAAGTCTTCTAAGAATTGCAGCCACAGGTAACTTATCCTTGAACCAGACAAATCAGAAAATAAAGTAAGTTCAAAATAATAAAGAAGGAAGTCGCGCAACTCTTGGTCAGCTCTTTCAGATGCACATGTAGCGGACTGGCTTTCCCATTTATTACGGAAAGAATAAACTTTCATAGATGTTGAATTGCTTTCACCAGAAATACATTGCCTCTAGTCCTCCATCAACATTCCTAGAATGGTCGTGCACTTGTCCCTTGCGGTGTAGTTTGAATCTCGTAATAGGACAATACTTCCATAGCACTTAAGGTTCGTAATTCGTGCCACTTCTTATAGGATCATGGTAATCTCAAAAGAATCAAAATGGAATATGGTCGTCTTATTATTTCACTTATTTATCAGGTGGGTCATGGTGTTCCAACATGTTTCAAAAGAAGCTGGTCCAGAAGGCGGCCAAAGTACATATTTTGCAATCGATCATTCTTATATTCGCTCAGTTGTCCATACTATGACAGGACTACAGGTCACTGACACCACCCTCTGAGCTTTTCACTTGATGCTCTACTTCTTTTACAACCTCCCTGTAACACAAAATAGCATATTATTTGTATCAAATCAAAATTAGTTCTATTTGTACTTCTACATGTCGTTGTACACAATAATCGTTATAAATAATAATCGTTGCAGACTCGCTATACATAGTAATCGCTATCGCAGTAATCACTATATATAATCATACCTATAACAGTAAATCGTTCACAGTGATGGCTATACATAGTAATCGCTATCATAATAAATTGTTCACAGTAATCGCTATACATAGTAATCGCTATCACATTAATCGCTATACATAGTAATAATTATCACAGTAAATCATGACAGATAGGATCGATTTGCGTACATTGGTCACACTTTTCTCCTCGTCATCCCCTCCCTCCATCCTATGCCTTTCTTCTTCCTTCCTTCGCTCATTTGACTCCCTCTTTTGCTTTTCAATTTCTTCCTTCCTTTTCATTTCTTTATCTTCCTCCTCCTACTTTTTCCTTTCCCTTCTCTTCCTCCTCCTGCTTTTTTTTTCTTTTTCCTTCTCTTCCTCCTCTTGCTTCTTCATTTATCTTTCCTTATCTTTCTCGTCCTCCTTCTCCTTTCTTTGCCTTTCCTTCTCTTTCCTGTTCTCTTTTTCCTTCCTTTGTCTTTCCTTCTCTTCTTTGTCCTCCTTCTGCTTCTCCTTCCTTCGCCTTTTCTTTTCTTCCTCATCTTGATGCCTCTTCCTTTGCCTTTCTCCTTTCATCTTCATCATTTGCCTTTCATTTTCTTCCTCCTCTTTCTTCTTCTTCAATTGTCTTTCCTTCTCTTCCTCCTACTCCTCCTTATTCTTCCTTTGTCTTTCCCTCTCATCCTCCTCTTTCTTCATTTGCCTTTACTTTTTATTCTCCTTATCCTTCTTCCTTTGCCTTTCTCTCTCTTCCTCTTTCTTCATTTTCCTTTCCCTCTCCTCCTCCTCCTCCTCCTCCTCCTCCTTCTTCTTTTGCCTTTATTTTTCATTCTCCTCCTCCTTCTTCCTTTGCCTTTCTCTCTCCTATTCCTCCTCCTTCCTTTGTCTTTTCTTCCTTTGCTTTTCATTCTCCTCCTCCTTCTTCCTTTGCTTTTTCTTCTCTGTGTCATCCTTCTTCTTCATCATCTTTAGTTCTTCCACATGCTTCCTTTGCTCTCTAGGCTCAATATCTGATGGATAATGCTTTGTTCATTTTTTTATCATTCTCAATCTTCATTATATTTTGGTACCTTTCATAACGCTCATATAGATGGGGCTGGCAGATCATTTCAGTAATAATCATGAAATCGAACGGCGAGAGATTTTTTGTCTGACGAGCTTTAGACATTGCTAACATGCACAACACATAAATTTAACTGCATCATTATATGTTATAATTGCCTCCCTAAGTATATAATATTACAAATTATCTTATTCGTTAAACAATCACCAACATTATAAATCATCGCAATATTTGGCTTCATAAGTAAACATCATTGTAAGATTTAGCAAACTTAAGTACAAATCAAGGTAACTTCATAAATACACATCGCTACTGCTTCAAATGTATAAATCGTTGTTGCTTCAAACTTACAAATTATTGTAGAAATCGCAACCTTCATAAGTACATATCATCATAACGTTTGGGCTTCATACGTAAACATTGTTGTACGATTTATCAAACTTAAGTACAAATCGTAGTAATTTCATTAAATCATTACTGCTTCAAACATATAAATCATTGATGCTTCATAAGAACAAATCGTGCTAACTGTTTTTTGACACCCAGAAGGTGGATAGGTACAAATCGATTTGTTTCAGTATGAAAATAGGTGTTATTTAGCATGAATAGTATAACCAGTTGTAAGATTTAGCATTCAGATTTACAAATCGATTTGTTTGCATAATGAAACGTCACACAAAACTCATCAAAACGATACGAGTTTTGGTAATTCGAAAGTAGAGGAGAAACACCCAGAAGGTAGACGCAGCCGATGGTGGCAACGATGTTGCCACTATGCAGACGACGACAAAGGATACTCTGGCGGCAGCAGACAACAGTAAAGGTTGCTCTGGCAGCAGCAGACGACGGCAGAGGGTTCCCTGGTGGCAGCAGATGATGGCAAAGGGTGCTCTGGTGAAAGCAGACGACAACAAAGGAGGGTCCGGTGGCAGCAGACGACGATAAAGGGTACATCATCAAAGGGAGCTTCTGTTACAGCAGATGGTGAAAAGGTTTACTGCTTAGGGCGAAAACAAAATGTTTGGACTTTGAAGAGTTAACATCATCCTCGACTTTCTGGGATGGAGGATATTTTTGTCCTTTTCTCGAACCATCCTTTCGCTTTTCTAGATAGAGAGCGTTTTTGTTCTTTTCTCGAATTATTGTTTCATGGCGAGAATGGTGGAAAAGGGTAGTTAAGTCTTTGCAACCGCACCAGACTCCGATGCTAAGTGATGCAGACACACATAGGGATACGAGTCATTCGGATCCCCAAACATGCACTATAGCAAACAGTGCATCTTCAGGGGGAACATATAACCTGCTTCGTTTTGAGGGGGGTTGTTTGTGTGGTGTACTTGAGTGTGTGTGTGTGTATATATATATATATATATATATATATATATATATATATATATATATATATATATATATATATAGAGAGAGAGAGAGAGAGAGAGAGAGAGGACTGAGTACATAAGGGTTCATTTGGATCCAGTTTAATTTAGAATTTTTTATTTGGGTTTATTTATATTTGATTTTTTTTAATGTAATGGATATATCTCGAATCTGGAATAGGCTTAGTTTTTTTCGTGTTTTCCTCTAAATACTTATTATAGAGGTTGTCAGAGAGGCTTGATTGATTGAGGTTTCAGTTATTTTTTTAATTTTATGAATTATTATATTGTTAGATTTACATTATTCTTGTGTTGTGAAGTTTAATCTGCACAAGAGTAGGGTAATGTAGATTCTTTTTTTATCCTCATATTCGAGGGTTCATTGGAGAGAGAGAGAGAGAGTGTACCTGACTAGGGATGCAAACGGAACAGCTAAATACATGGGGAGTCAGATCCGGATCAGATGCAGAACAGCCAAAAATTGCAAACGGTCCATCTTGGATCTGAACCACTTGCATCCCTACACACGACTAACACTCACAGCTCGCCTTCTAACGGGGTGGGCCCACTTCTCTTGGGGCCGAGCCTCTTATTACCCAATACTAAGTTTTGCATTTGAATTGGAATCTGAGTTAAACTAAGATCTGAATCTGACTAAAATTAAAGTCCGATTATAAAAGTTGGATTTTAAGCTGACAGGATCCAGTTTCAGTTTTTGTTGATTCTATCTGCCTCTAAATCTGATTAGGTCAGATCCAATTATGTTGGACTGGATAATGATTAGATCCGCCTTGTTTACATTCCTAAACATTTTGAACCCCACGGGTGGTGTCCCTTGCCTCAAGGTTGAAGCTGGGTGTACTCCTCTGGTGGGCAGAGGAGCCTTAAGGGTTTTACCAACCTGAGGCCAGCCATGGTGTGGTAGGTGATGGAGGGTTTCCCTTTTATTATCCAAAAAAAAAAACATTCTTATGCACTGATTAAAAACCAGATAGGGTCTGACTCTTAGCATGAATTCAAATGTATGGTTTAGACGACTGAGGCTGCTAATGGGCTGGATCTGTTTTTGGGTATTTTTAGCCTGATTTATGCATTAGTATGTCTATAAAATG
Organism: Nuphar pumila; assembly: GCF_984573655.1. Classification (NCBI taxonomy): domain Eukaryota; kingdom Viridiplantae; phylum Streptophyta; class Magnoliopsida; order Nymphaeales; family Nymphaeaceae; genus Nuphar; species Nuphar pumila. The sequence continues at coordinate 112,435,082 of NC_143252.1, read as the reverse complement.
CTCATCTGGATACTATTGGATGAGGACCCAAACCCAATCTCCAAAAGTATGAGATGTTCTTGAGCTGTGACTTGTTGGATATCCTACCTGACCCGACCCGACCCGAACCCAACTATTTTATTAAATGTTTTTGAATTCTATGGGTTAATTTCGGACTTCTGTTTGTTGTTAAACCCAACATAAGCTGAACCCCAACCTGACTACATGTTATCTAGTTGGTAAAATTATTGATTTTTGACCTTATCGACAAGGGATGCCCCAATGTTAACAGTATGCGTTGTGTATCGGCCCAAATGCATCGTATCGGCAGAAGATCGATACACTGCAAGCCTGAATCGGCTATTTTTTAATAAATGTAAAAAAAACACCACAAAATAATGTCACATTATAATGATTGGCACTTAATAATTTTTTATTATTATTGGGCATACACAACGATTCACTTATCGGTATCTGCTGATACAACTGAATTGATGGTCAAACGACCGATACTGAACATTGGGATGCCCCCACGGGTTTCGAATCATGGTCAGCTCATGGCCACAGTTTACCCCCAACAACGAAGACTAAGCCCTTGTGGGCCCATTGACTGCCCTAGTCGATGTGATTCAATCTATGTTTTCTCGACAAGGGAAAGTTTTGCAATCTATGTTTTCTCGACAAGGGAAAGTTTAAATTATGTAAAATGTAACATGTAAAATAAATAAATAAAATGTTAACTATCGTGGCAGTCTTGTCATAAATTTGTAATGTGTTCAAAATAGTGCATTATTTTGAAAAATATAGATCCTACTTTATGAGATTTTATGGTATCCTATTGTCTGTTTAGGTTTATTTCCTAGATAGATGGGTTCAGCTAGGGCTTGTAAACTAGCTAAACGAGCTGAGCTTCAAATGATCAAGCTTGGCTCATTCTTGTGGCAAGCCAATCCAAGTTGGAGCTTATAATGAGCTCAAGTTAAATGAGTCGATTTCGAGCCGGTTTGTTTGTACAAAAAATAGATTGTTTTAGAGCTGGATGAAGTAAAATTATGAAAAACACATAAAATATATTTAAAATACATTTCTTCGATAGACTAGAATATGAGAAATGAAATATGAGAACTAGAATATGAAAACTAGAGTTATGGCCATTTCAATACTTTTTTTACAAATCCAATCATGTAGATGTGCTTGGCATGGTGAATTTGTTAGAAATCAACGATAGGATTGTGTATTTTCAATGAAAAAATATGATTTTTGAATGCTTGAATATTCATGAAGATTATGAGTCACTGATTTTAAAGCCTTAAAAAAAAGCGTGTTTATGCATCAAAATCGGATGGTTCAAGAGTGGGTTCTTATAAAACCAAGCATGTAGATCGTGTCCGTACAACTAAATTCAAGAGAAAAAAACAAAAAATCCATGAAAATCGCAGTTCACATGTTAGTTCTCATATTTTCAGTTCTCATATTCTAGTGACTTTATTTCTTACTACCTAACTCCCTTATACACTTATACTGAAGCAGGTTATATGTTCCTCTCTCCCCCCTCCCCCCGAACACGCAAGTGTGTCTTCGAGGCTCCGAATGAGTGCCACATATGTAAGCACGTGAGGCTTGTATCCCCATGTGTATCAGCATCAGTTAGCATCAAAGTTCGGTGTGGTTGCAAAGACTTAAGTACCCTTTCTCGCCATTTTTGTCATGAAACGATAATTCTAGAAAAGGACAAAAATGTCTTCCATCCAAAAAAGGGAGAATGATCTTAACTCTTTAAAGTCCAAGCGTTCTGTTTTGTCCTAAGCAGTAAACTCCTTTGTTTTAACAAGAGTTCCTCACAATATTTTGCCCTAAACGTTTCGGATCACCCTTTGAAAACACATCATCTGCTGTAACAGGCGCTCCCTTTGATGACGCACCAGTTATCGTCGTCTACTATCGCCGGAGCACCTTTTGTCATCGTCTCCTGCCGCCAGAGCACCATTTGTCATCATCTGCTCATGAGAAATAGTTGAACTATCAGAGGAATCAGCATTCTTTCTGTTGTTTATTATGATATCAGGGTGCAAGCGTCGAACTGAGTAGACAAAAAATAGTGATTTACAGAAGAGATAATGGTGGCAACATCGAACTGAGTAGACAAAGAGCAACAATTTACAAAAGAGATCAGATTAGAGAGTAGCAATTTATAATAGAAATCAGATCAGAAAGTAGCGATTTATAGTAGAAATCAAATCAAAGAGTAGCAATTTATAGTAAAAATCAAATCAGCAAGTAGTGATTTATAATAGAAATCAGATCAGAAGGTAGTGATTCATAATAGAAATCATATCAGAGAGTAGTGATTTACAGTATAAATTATATCAGAGAGTAGCAATTTACAATAAAAATCAGATCAGAGAATAGTGATTTACAATATGAATCAGATCAGAGAGTAGCGATTTATACTATAAATCGCTACTCTTTAATCTGATTCATATTGTAAATCACTACTCTCTGATCTGATTTCCATTAAAAATCGCTACTCTCTGATCTGATTTCTACTGTAAATCGCTACTCTCTAATCTGATTTTTACTGTAAATCACTACTTTCTGATCTGATTTTCATTGTAAATCACTACTCTCTAATCTGATCTCTACTATAAATCGCTACTCTTTGATCTAATTTCTATTGTAAATCGCTACTCTCTAATCTGATTTCTACTGTAAATCGCTACTCTTTGATCTGTTTTTTATTATAAATTGTTACTTCCTCATCTGATTTCTACTGTAAATCGCTGCTCTCTGATCTGATTTCTACTGTAAATCGCTACTCTCTAATCTAATCTCTTTTGTAAATCATTGTTCTCTATTTACTCAGTTTGACGTTGTCACCACTATCTCTTCTGTAAATCACTATTATTTGTCTACTCAGTTTGATGCTTACACTCTGGTATTATGATGAGCAATAGACAAAATATTGATTCCTTTGATAGTTCAACTATTTTTCATGAGCAGATGACAACAAAGAGTGCTCTAGTGGTAATAGACGACGGTAAAGGGTGCTCTGACGAAGGCAAAGAGTGCTCTAATGGCAGCAGACGATGACAAAGGGTGCATCGTCAAAGGAGCTTTTGTTATAGAAGATGGTGCGTTGTCAAAGGATGATCCAAAACGTCCATCGTCGAGTTTATTTTCTACTGCAAAGTGATTCTATGTACAGCTGAGGATACATCATTTCCAAGCAAACGAGCTCATTAGTAATGGCAGCCCACTGCACCATTTTCCTCGAACTGAGGTTGATTCTTAGAGATTCTAGCAATAATGCACTCTTGATAATATGCTTCACAAACTTCAGCTCAGGCATTGTCCCCTTGAAGGAGCCGATGGGCTCCAACTTAGGCAATGATAACAGTCGCGGAAATATGAAAAGCTATTTACGGGAGAACATTTTTTGTCAAACGGATATCTATTTTATGGGAGGACATTTTTGTCAAATGCATATCTACCTTTTTTTATATATTATTTTATTATAAAATCATCATGGGTAACATTGGCATATGAATTATCATGGGTCCCAAGATATTCCTCCGTACACACCGAAACACGCAAATTTGTCTTTGAGGGAGAACACACAACACCCTCCCTACTTATATGAGTTGTGTACCTATTGCTCGTATTGTTTTCCATCATGATGTTCAGCTGGCATATTACAGAAGATGGAGAACACAATCTTGTTTATCCATATACACGAAGGCATGCATTAAAACATACGATCAGGTATAGATGCTACAAAAAAATCTTGAAATATTTTGCTTTTGAATTTTGTTTTTCTGTTAGTAAACATGCTTATAGCTCACAAAGGCTCCACACATCTGGTTAGGCAGATCAACTTAAACCATTCAATGCAAAACCTCTCTCTCTCTCTTTCTCTCTTTCGCTCTTTCTTTCTCTCTCCACGGTTTTTTTTTTTCTAAGTTTTGTTTCACAATTTGAACTAAAAAACATGGATGAGTAGCTGATCTGATCATGCTTTTTTTTTTTTTGTTGTTAGGTTTTTGGTTGGAGATCAATTAAATCGTGGTTTGGTCTCTCCATATATCCAGCTAGGTCTTCCATGATCTCTCTCTCTCTCTTTCTGAAGGGATATGAGAAACCGATATGCGCATATGGAGATTAGAGGAGCTGAGAGGTATACCTCGTAATAGGCCTTCTTCAGGGAGACTTCTCACTTCTGTTTTGGATAGATATTTTTATGTGAGATCCTCTCTTTTAATAAAGGCGAGCTTGCTGGTATGATCGCACATACCCTAGTATATCTAAAAAGAGAAAATTGGTAACCGACTTTCATGATTTTTATCCAAATGAAACATTTGGATGTGCCTCATTCGTATAGGCCCCACTACCGGGCGATTCATGCATTGGAGAGAGTGAACTCACCTCTCTCCTCAACGCATGAACCCATGCATGAACATGGCTATTCAAAGTCATATATGACCAACACTCTCTCTCTCTCTCTTACATATTTTTATCCATAATGTGAAATAGAACTGAGGTGAATTCAAGGGTACACGGGATAACACCAAAAAATCTGGAAGTTTATTGGGTTTCAGATCTTTGTCACTAATGTGTCAAAAGAATCTAGGTTATAGGATATAGATGGTATCAAATTTATTGTACTAGATAAAAAACATGACTTACCAAAGTTTAGTGGATTTTCGACCAACATTTTTCATAGTTACAGTTTATCATTATGCCTATAGAGGCACTGATCTAATCAAGGGTATAGATGGTATCAAATTTATTGTACAAGATAAAAACATGACCTTCCAAAGTTTGGTGGATTTTCAACCAACATTCAGTCATAGTTACAGTTTATCATTATGCCTCTAGAGGCACTGATCTGTGGCCAAAGATTCTCAATCATGTAAGGTCACATGCATCATTATGTTTGCTCTATTTAGTTTCTCGAACATATCGTCCATGCTTTTTTGAAGGGTCTGTGATGTGAATCTCAATTCTCCAAAAGTGGAAAGTCCTTTTCTTTTCTTTTTTGATTTTTTTATATTTAGGGTACGTTCGCGTGCCGCCAAAACATACAACCTTTGATGCTTTCCCATAAGAATGGCAATTTCTGACATGACCCGCCAACCCGCTTCTTAGGCGGGCTCGGGCTTGGCTTAAACGGGTTCATGTCGTAAATGGGTCGACCCACCTAACCCGTTTATTAAAAGGGTCGGGTTCGTGTTAGGGGTATGCCAACCCACCAACCCATTTAATAAACAGGTTAGGTAGGCGGGTCAATCCGTTTACCCGAACCCGACCCGCCAACCCGCCCGCTAACCCGTCAACCCGTAAACTTTTCAATGTAAAACGGTTGTGGCGGGTTAAAAATTTTAATGCCTGTGGGGTCCACCGATCCCTTACCCCCGCCAAAGTTTTGAATTCACGTTGTTTATGATTTAATGCAACAAGTTAAAAATTTTAATGCTTGTGGGGTCCACCGATCACCTCCCATAAAAAAATGTGACAAGTTAATTCAGCCACATGAAGTGGCTGTCAAGATTCTGTGTGGGGTCCACAAATTCCAAGAAAAAATAACAGGACACCCCCTCCAACTTTTCAAAATTGATAAGGTTAAACTGTTAAAGGTCGTCAAAACCCTGAACCCGACCTGCCAACCCGCCTACCTGTTTACCCGACCCGACCCATTTATTAAACGGGTTAACTGTGTCATGTCGGTTTACCCGTTTAATAAACGGGGCGAGTTCGTGTTGAGGTATGCTGACACGCCAACCTTACCCGATTGTCACCCCTACTTTTCCGTGAGGCCCCACTGCGACAACACAAACGTCGGGTTCCCTTTCCATGAAGAAAAGAAGCCCAAAATCAATGATGAAGCCCTCCTTTCAGCGAAAACGTTGGGTTCATTGTTCAGATGGTCGAGCTCGAGAGAGAATTATGATTTGTTGTAAGGTCCGCCTCCAAGTGGTTAAAACCCTTCAATCCCTCGCCCACCAGTGGATTTCTGCTTAGGTCCTACAGCAAAGGATATACACCACGGATATAGAACTTTGGATTCCTAAGTCAATCCATTTAGCCAAGTGTGTGGAACTCGTGTGGGATTTTTTTAATTCAAAAATTTGGTTCAATCACTCCCCAGGTTGGTGGACCCCCATAACCTTATATGGGTAATTTCCATATGGGCACCTAATGTATGTTAAATTTACATTAGTAAGTCTTAGATTTTGAATATTCAAGAAAAATGCTTAGCTTTTTAAGAAATTGCTCATATGACCACCTAAGTTGATTGTTGTTCATCTAATTCTAGTTCACTTAAAAATAGTTTTAACCTTTCTTTTCTTTTTTCAAATTATGAATCTCTTTTTTTTGTTAGTTTCCAATTTTTATAACCACGATTAAAGGCAAACAACAAGTGTGGAGCCAGAAATCCAAGTTAGGGTGGGCGCGCGCGCACACACACACACACACACACACATATATATATATATATATATATATATATATATATATATATATATATATATATATATATATATATATATATATATATACAGTGGACAAACATTTTGTCCACTGCTAGTCAAGCAATAAGTGTCTAGCACGTGTTAAATGAAAAAAAGGTTTTTTACGATGGTCGCTACTGAAAATATTGGTAGAGAGATAAGATCACACAAAAGCAAACAGAAAAATGCATTTTTACGTGGTTCGGCTAAAAGTGCCTACATCCATGATGAAATAGTTTTTCTTCTTCCTTGCTTCTATTTCTTTTCTTCGATTTTTCACTCACATGATTTTGGAGGAGACAACACATCTATATATACATAGAGACTTTACATTTTATGAGTCTCATGGTAAGGAAGGTTACCAACATTGACAAGATAGAGGTATATAAAGATTTTCATAAGAAAATTGTTTCTCACAAGGTATTCTTTCGATTTTGGTTTTGATGTTAGTTGCCTTATTCTAGTGCCTTGCCAAGTTCAATGTGCCCCCTTGATGAGGATTCCTTTCTTCATTGACATTTCTATTTAGCATTGTTTCCTCATTCTTTTGCCTTGCCAAGAGTTTTCATTCTACCTGGGAGGCCCACCTTCAACACCTTCCAGAATACGCCCCCTCAAGTCCAGCATGAGCTTATGGAGATTGACATGGTTCTGTGTGTCCCACTTAACTGGTCATGCATGTCCTCATCAACACTTACTTTAACATACCCCCTCAAGCCAATTGTCAGGTCTTGGCTATTAAGCTTATCTCTCAAGTTACAGAATTTGGGCCCCGCAAGGGCTTTAGTAAAAAAATTGCAGGTTAATCTTTAGAAAGAATTAACTAAACATTGATTTCTTGTTTGGCAACTTTTTTTTAGACAAAGTCGTAGTTAATTTCAATGTATTTTGGTCATAGCATGAAAAACATGATTAATTTTGCAACCATGTTAACTCAAACATGGCACCTGCCAAAGCCTTGTACTCAGCTTTAGTGCTTGATCGAGCTACCATACATTGTTTATTGAAGCTCTATGATATAGTGTTAGGCCCTAAGTAGGTAAGATACCTACTTGTACCAATCCGTATTAGAAAAGGTAGACCAATCCAAAGAGCTGGATTTGACAAATTTGAAACCAAAATTAATTATCCCTTTCAAGTACTGCATAATTCTTTTTGCATGATTTCAATGGTCTTATGTTGGCTTATTCACGAATTGACATGCCTTATTAACATAAAATGCAACTTTTGGTCTGGTGAGAGTAACATATTTAAGGGACTCAAGTACACTTCACTAATGTGTAACATCAAACATAGGTTCACCATTGAATTTTAGCATAGTCACACTGAAACAGCAGGGTGACCAAAGGTTAAGAATATGTCATTTGCATTTTGGTCAAAATATCATAGATGTATTTTTTTGTGGCAACCTTATGGATGTCAATACCTAAGAAAAAATGCAAGTCCCAAGGTCTTTAATGGAAGACTCACAACCAAAATTCTCAACGAGGGTTTGAACTTGAGAACTCTCAATTAAGATAATATCATCCACACAAGAACATACATGACAAGCTCTTTAGATCTTTTAATGAATAGGGATGAATCAGCTTTATACTCAAGAAAACCAAAATCAATTAAGTAATTTTGAAGCCTTTTGAACTAAGCCTGAGGAGCTTGCTTTAGCCATAAAGAACTTTAGTAATCTTGCATATGTAATGCAGAAACTCCTTATTCTCAAACCCAGGAGGTTGACCCATTGTTATCATCGCAAAATTTTACTTTTGCAAATCAAACTGACCTTTGAAAAAGTTTTTGAAAATAACTCGCCTCCGTTTTAAAATGCGGGAAAATTCTGTAGAATGGGACTCGTCTGTCGGTACGAGGTTCAACCGTTCCTGCCACCTTTAACAGGGGTAATTGAACCAAGGATCAATCTTATGCTCTACTCTATTCAACTTGTCTAAATCATATTCTAATTTCTAAATGCACATAGAATCAGGCATGTGCTATGAATTTTCAGAAAAATGCACATTTGAAAACATGATGTTTGCTTTGAATGATTGAAATATAAAATGTAAATCTTGGAAAATCGTGAATTGGGATTTCAAATATACTTCTGAAAGAAATAAAAATCGATTTTGAGGAATCCTTGACATTTGGTGAAAATCGATTCTGAGAGACTTAGTTTCTCTGAATTCAAACTTGGAAATTGAAATTCTAACTTAGAAAATTTGAATTTGGAACTTGGGAAATACTTGAAATATTCTTTGAAATTCAATGTCTTTGGGAAAATCGATTTTGCTATAAGACTTAGGAGATTTTGAGGAATTCAATTTCCTTGACTTGGATTTTGAATTGGAGTTGACAAATGCATGAAATGAATGAATATGGATTTGAGGAATTGAGAAATACTTTTTGTATTTTTGAGAAATGCAGTGCATTTTAAAGTTAGCCTAAGAGTGTAGGCTGAATGTGGCTAATGTGAAGATTATAAATCTGAGTATCATTCGTATTCTGACTATGGCCATAAATACAAATTCCACCAAGTTTATAAACTTCATAAAAGCTAGTGCATGTGCCATTCGTGTAGACCATAGTGAGTTTGAATATGCATGAATCATCATCCATCACACATTAACATTATTTAAAAAAATAAACTATATGCAATGCAACCTAAGCTAAGCAGGAAATGTAAATTCTTATTCCAAAGTTTAATTACAAATTACATCACTATTGAAATTTAAATACATGAAAAATAAAGTCTTCAATTTACCTGCAAAACTAGAAAACTTGGTTAATGAATATATGTTGAATTTTCTAGATTTATCCAACAATATCAGGAAATTGTTGGATTTTGCTAGATATAAGCCTTTTTGCCATGATTCCCTTAAATCAAAATGATAAAATATGAAGAAATAATAAAGGTAAAATATGAAATTTCGAAATTGGGGTCAAAATGACCAAAATACCCATAATAACAAGACTATGGCCTTGAAATTAGGGTTTTTAGAAAGATATTTTGATAAAATGCAAGTTTTGAAATTTGAATGGAATAAACTCAAACCAAATATACTATGACATGATTAAAAATATGAAATTAGGGTTAGGGATTTTGAAATTTAGGTCAAATGACCAAATTGCCCCCGATAGAAAGACTATGGCCATGAAATCAGGGTTTTTAGAAAGAGATTTTGGTAAAAATTTGGGTTTTATGACCTAAATGAAATCAAATAACTACAAAATTAAACCAAAAGCACCCTAATATGATTATGAACATGATTAAACCCTAAAATATATGCTTATACACGAAAATCCAATAATATCACAAAAACTGTGATTTTAGCAGTGTTTTTGGATCTTTCAGGAACCCGGTTTTGCAATTTTATTAATTCAGAGATCAAATGGATTCCAAAATCCATAAAAATGGGTACCTGCACTTGTTATAACCCTAATGTCGAATTGGAATTATAAAAACAATTTTTTGACATTGAATTAATCCGAAAATTGCATTAAGTCCTAAAAATATGCTATTTTTGACCTAATTCACCAACCAGTTTCAATCCAAGACCTGAATCAGGGGTCAAATCTCCATGGAAATTTATGAAATTTTACAGAGACTAACTAAGAAGAAAAACAGAGATTTTCCAATTTACAGATCGGAAAAATCATCTCCGGTTAGGGAGAAACCCTTCCGGCAATCTGAGCTAAAATATATCACTCTTAACAGGGATTAAAACAGCTATTCCAGATTGAAAATACAAACATAAATAGCAACCCTAAACAAAAATCTCTGAAATTTTAGTGATGAACAGTAGACAGAACAATAACAATACTCACTTTTTACAGATCTAAAATCGGATTTGTGGTTTGGGATTTATGACTAACACAAGTCTGATTAGGGTTTTGGTAAACCCTAACGAGTTTTAAATTTAAAAACAGATTCTCTGAAAAGGGAAAAATACTAAAAAGTAATCAAAAAATCCGAAAATTTTACAAAAGACAGATCTACTTAATGTGAATCCATAGAACTTTACAGATCTAAAATCGGATATAAGATGAGAGAAATATCATCACAGCAAGTTACCTTCTTGATTTTAACCACGATTTTAAAGCTTTAAAAACCCGATTTGATGTCTGATTTTTTTGACAGAGTTCCCGAGATCCAAAACCTCTGATTTTTCTACAGTAACTCAATAACTCATGCATTCACCACATATAAAAAAATCAGAAATAAACAATGAGAACTTCAATCCGAAATAACATTATCTTTACTGTTCTAAACCTAAAACACACAGAAATTTAAGAAACTTGACAAACCATGCATTAACTAATGTAAATAAATAAAATAAACCATAAAACAGCAAATAAAACTTATTTCTATGCTATAGAACGTAAAACAAACATAAATAAACCATGAAAATAAAATAAAAACAGGGAATCAATGGCTGGAATTTGATATCACCTTTAAAACATAGATTTAACCCATTAAAAGGGGTAAATCATATATTTTATTGGTTAATAATGTAAAGAATCATATTAAAATCAATTCTAATGGATTAAAATCTCTGTAAATCATCCAAAACAGGGTTAGATCACCTTCTTGGATCGTTCTTGCTGATTCTTGATCGTTCTTGAGGTTGAATCCATGGTTTAATCTATGAAGGGGATGACACCAATGGCTAAAATTGATTTAAAACATGAAAAAAATATTAAATAAAACTAAAAAATATTAAAAATATTACCTTGGTGCTTGCAGCTGCAATGGAGGAAGGTGGAGGTGCTGGAGAGGAGAGAGAGGCCACGAAAATTTGAGAGAAAAGAGCCCCCCTTTTGGCCCCCCTTAGGTCCCTTTTTATAGTTTTTCAAAAAGTCACTTAATTAGGGTTAATTAAGAGGTTTTTCATTTTTTTAAGACTCTTTCTAATAAATCCACTAAAGGCAACGATTTTTTGTGGTTTTCTAACCCTAAATGAACTCTAATTAAACCTTAATTAACACCTAATTAAACCCTAAAAAGTCCAAATGTGGTACCACCTAGTATGGACCCACATTTGATTTTTAAAACCTTTAAAAACCAATGGTTTAAAACTTAAATAAAATGGATTTTTAAAATTGATTTTGACTCCTCTAAACCTCTAACCTAACTAGGACAATGACTAACCCTAGTCTAGCCCTGACTTACTCGAATATGGCGCCACCCCGAGTGGGCCCTACTTGAGTTTTTTTTTTTAAAAAAATGATTTTAAAACTTGAAATTGAGAAAGTTTTCAAAAGATTTTCAAAAGTAAACTTTGAAATTAAAATTTTTGAAATGGCATAGGGTCCTAACTGGGTCAGGACTCCTCTGGATATGGTACCAACTGAGTGGGCCCACATCGAGTTTTGCAAATTTTGAAATAAACACTGAAAATACCTTTGAAAAGGGGTTAAAATTAATAATTAAAATTCAAGATCTTTGAAAATAGGGTCTCAAGCGAACTGGAACTCCGAGTTAGAGTCCTGAACTCTTAGGACTCTGAGATTTTAGATTTTAAAAGCCAAATGAAAGAATTTTCAAAAGATTTTATCAAGAAATGATGAAATAAGTCAGAAAACACAATCAGGGTTAGACTCCTAACTCGACCGAACTCTAAAATAGAGTCTTGAACTAACTGGACTCTGTAAAATGACCTAAATTTTGAAAATAATCGAAAAAGACTAAAAATGGAAGTAAAACAGACTTAAAAACATACTCCTAACTGGATTAGGACTCTGAGACAGAGTCCTGATCGGACTGAAACTTTCAAAAATTTGAGAAATTTGATGAATAGAGGAATTCAGAAGCGACACCACCTCAATGGGTCTCATCTGTGAATTGAAATCGATTAAAATTTGAATTTGAAATGAATCCAGATTGTTTCCTTGAGAAAATATTTCGAAATATAAAGTCCTGGGGTTGGAAAATGACAGAGTATTGAATAAAAAGCCAGGTTTTGAAATTGATTTTGAAATAAAGCTTTAAAATTCAAATCTGGATTGAATGTTTTGAAAACAGGAGTGTTGGATCTCAAAAATGAGATGGGATGACATGCAATGCTATGTAATGCAATGAGATGTGATGAAATGAAATGCAGAATACATGCAATGATATGCAATAATCTGTGATGACCTATGAAATGGACAAACACTGGATGAGGGTAAAAATTTGGGGTGTTTACAGATGCCCCTCTTTGCTACTAAGCCAGTTGTGAGCCGAGCTTAGTGGCAAAGAAAACATACCAAATTTGAACCATAAAAATGCCCCAGTTAGATGGGTCTGACTCGGTATGAAAGAATTTATTCAAATGATGATGGTAGATATGAAATGGGGAATAAGGAGAAAATTTTATTTCAAAAAGAAATGAGATTCAGGTTTTGCCCTTAACCTGGATGGGACGGGAAATACCTCGTATGGAACGAAGCTCAGGCTTAACCTTTAACCTGATTGGGAAATGAAATACCTCACCACGTGAGGCTCAGGTTTGTACCCTTGACCTGATTGGGCAGAGAATGTAATACCTCATCAAAGGAGGCCCAGGTTTATACCCTTAACCTGATCGGGTAGAAAATGAAATACCTCATCAAATGAGGCCCAGGTTTATACCCTTAACCTGATTGGGTGGAAAATGGAATACCTCATCAAAGGAGGCCCAGGTTTATACCCTTAACCTGATTTGGCAGAAAATGGAATACCTCATCAAAGGAGGCCCAGGTTTATACCCTTAACCTGATTGGGCAGAAAATGAAATACCTCATCAAAGGAGGCCCAGGTTTATACCCTTAACCTGATTGGGCAGAAAATGGACGGAATCCTCGAAAGAAGAGACCGTGATGGAACTTTCGGATTTCCGCACAATGAATCCGATAGGGGTTTTGCAAAAGGAAGGAAATTGGGGTCCCTAAAGTTTGAAAAGGGATTGATTTTGGGCGCCTCATTGCTGAGACTAATTAACTTTTGAAATTGCCTTTTGCTGAAATTGGTGGCTTAACCTCAAGCCGAAATTGGACTGTCTATGGTGGGACAGTGGAGACACAGGGAAGTGTGCGAATCTGAGAGCCCGTGCGCTCAGATTATACCAAAGAAGGGAAGGAATCTTGAAAACTCCCGTTATCAAGTCCTAAAAGGGATAACAACTGATGTCAGGATGTGCCAAAGATGAACCTCAAGCTCTCGCTTCACGCCAGGATAGCTAGAAAATATTGTCAAAATGTTGAAAATTGTTGTTGATTCAAAATAATTGAAAATGATGCACTTTGTTTTGAAAGTATTATCTTTTTTCTACCTGAAGTATTACCTCCGACTGGGCTTAACTCCGTAGAATCAAGATTCGAATTCAAATTGCTTGCGATTGGCTTTCTTTCAAGGAAGCTATCAATTTCCTTGATATGGACGGAAAAGAAAGTATCCTTGATATTGCAAGGGCTATTAGTGAAAGAATATTGATAAAAGAATTTCACAAAATTAAAGAAGATTCTTGATAGATTTGGAAGTCTGATATCCTCGGATTCTTTTCTCATGATGATCTTTCTGCACTCTTTTTTTTTAGCAGATTGGAGCTCTCTTGGAATTTTCGGGAATTACATCATCCTTCATTTTGGAGATGTCCTGACTTGTCTCTCTCTTTTTTTTTTTTTTGGAAAGGTACGTCACAAACTCCTTCATCTCAGAGATGTTCCGATCCTTCTTTTCTCTCAGGGATTATCTTGATAGTTATTGGCTCTTTGGTAGGAAATCTCTTGATGATAGCTGGAATTAAATATCTTTTAGGGTTTGTCGGTAGGCTCATCACACTCGCCTTCATCTTGACGGTGATCTGAACTTTCCCTGGAAGGATCCGTCACAAACTCCGTCATCTTGGAGATGATCCAAATCTTCTTTGGCCCCGGGGGTCGACTCGCTTAATTTGCCTTCATCTTGACGACAATTGAGAGATCCCTTTTGCAGATATTTAATTGCAACTTAGGTGATTGAGGAAATATGGAGATTGAGTGGATTTTTCTGTATCACCCAGGATATTTCGACTGCTTTATTTTTCAAGAATGGTCTTTAAAAATGTGTCATTGACTGCGATCAATATCAATCACTCATGGCTTTGCAACAACATTGAATTCTCTTTGCTGGCCATATCGCGGATTTATTCTTCATCCTTTTGGTTGGCCAATAGAAAGATTTTGAACTTTGAATCCTTTTTCGCGAAAGCTTTGTCCTTTCGGAAGTAATACTGAGGGTATTCTGAGGTAATAATTTTGTGCAATAAAGATTTTTAAAATCAACAAATATTTAATGACAAATTGGCAAAACTTTTTTGAAATCCTTTTGTGAAAGCGAGCATTTGAAGCACAACGCAACACATCCATGACAAAAATTCTCTTCTACTTTCCCCAAAGGAGAAGATTCAGAAATTAGAATTGGGAATTACTCCTCTCTTCTCTGAAGAGGAGGTGTTTGCAAAACGAACTTTCGAAGAGAAATTAAGCTTTCGTCAAAACTTCTTAACATTAGGCTTCTCTTATGGAAAGGGGGCCGGAATTGGTGAGGTTGGTAAATTGGTTATGAAAGAACGAGTTCATCACACTCTCTCTGAAAAGAGAGTCCTTCATGATGAAATGGCCTAGTCTGAAATTATGGGGCCACAAGGAAAGCAAGTCTCCGTCGAGTCTCTCCCTATAAAAAGGGTTCCTTGTGTGAAATTTGGAATTTTGTTTTGCAAACGGTTCACAAAGACACGAATCCCTTCAAACTCTCCCTGAAAAGGGGCTAAGTGAACGAATTGGATAGCATGCGAAAAGAGCGAGCTCCCTCGAACTCTCCCTATACAAAGGGTCTCTCGCAAGAGAAAATAATTGAAATTGGGTATTGGGTGACTCAAAAGGGTCAAATTTTGGAAATTGGAATTTTGAAATTTGATATTTGAAATTGGAAATTGGAAATTAGAAATTGGAAATTGGAAATTGATAATTGGAAATTGTAAATTGGAAATTTGGGAATTGATTGGCTAAAAAAGTCAAAATTGTGAATTGGTTTACTGAGAATGACATGGGTTCTATAGGGATTCAGCCTAAGAACGACATTGGTTCTATTAAGAACGGCATTGGTCCCGTAGGGGTTCGACCTACGAACTATCAATTCCATAGAAATTCAACATAAGGATCATAGCTTAAGAAGGAATGATTCCAACTTGTGAGCTTTGACTGGACCAGGTGCTAAACTGGGTTTTTGAGGGAAGATTCGAATCGGAATTCAACTCTTCAAGGAAAACTAGATGAATTGGATTTTGAAAGACAATTCGAGTCGGAACTCGGATCTTCTAGACCAACTCGCAGGATAGTTTGAGTAGAAGTTCAAACTTGTAAAGGAAAGCTAAGCGAATTGGATTTGAAAGAAAATTCGAGTCGGAACTCTGATTTTCTAGACCAATTCTGAAGGAAAGGAAAACTCGGATCGGAACCCGAATCTTTGAAGGAAAACTAGATCCATCGTGGAAGGAGAAGAAATTCGAGTCGGAACCCGAATCCCAAAGGCAAACTAGATCAACTAGAAGGAAAGAAGATTCGAGTCGGAACTCGAATCTCGAAGGAAAACTAAACCGGTTAGAATGAAAAGAAATTCGAGTCGAGACTCGAATTCCTGAAGGAAAATTGGGTTAACCAAAAGGAAAATAAATTTGAGTCGGAACTCGAATCTCAAAGGAAAACTAAACCGGTTGGAAGGAAAAGAAATTCGAGTCGTAACTCAAATTCCTAAAGGAAAACTGGGTTAACCAAAAGGAAAAGAAATTCGAGTCGGAACTCGAATCCCAAAGGAAAACTAAACTGGTTGGAAGGAAAAGAAATTCGAGTCGAAACTCGAATTCCTAAAGGAAAACTGGGTTAACCAAAAGGAAAAGAAATTCGAGTCGGAACTCGAATCCCAAAGGAAAACTAAACCGGTTGGAAGGAAAAGAAATTCGAGTCGGAACTCGAATTCTGAAGGAAAACTAAATCAGTGGATACTGAATTTTAAAGTGTATCAGTGTAAACATCGGATTTTGAAAATATGCCAATACAAGCATTATGTTTTGAAAAATTACCAGTACGAATACCGGGTTTTGGAAGATTACCAGTACGAGCGCTGAATTTTAGAAAATTACCAGTACGAGCACTGGATTTTGAAAGATTACCAGTACGAGCACTGAATTTTAAATGGTTACCAGTACGAGCACTGGGTTTTAAATGGCTACCAGTACGAGCACTGGGTTTTGAAAGTTTACCAGCACGAACACTGGATTTTGAAAGTTTACCAGTACGAGCACTGGATTTTTAAAGGATACCAGTAAGAGCACTGGACTTTAAAAAAAAGTACCCGCACGAACGCTGGGCTTTGAAAAAGTCTGACCAGTGAATACTGAATTTAGAGGGTTCGACCAGTAAAAACAGATTCAGGAAGTTCGACCAGTGAAAACTGGATTCAGGAAGTTCGACCAGTGAAAATTGGATTTAAGAAGTTCGACCAGCGAAAACTGGATTCAAGAAGTTCGACCAGTAAAAACCGGATTTAGGAAGTTCGACCAGTGAAAACTGGATTCAGGAAGTTCGACCAGTAAAAACCGGATTTAGGAAGTTCGACCAGTAAAAACCGGATTTAGGAAGTTCGACCAGTGAAAACCGGATTTAAGAAGTTCGACCAGTGAGAACTGGATTTAGAAAGTTCGACCAGTGAAAACTGGATTTAAGAAGTTCGACCAGTAAAAACTGGATTCAGGAAGTTCGACCAGTGAAAACTGGATTTAAGAAGTTCGACCAGTGAGAACTGGATTTAGAAAGTTCGACCAGTAAAAACCGGATTTAAGAAGTTCGACCAGTGAAAACTGGATTTAGAAAGTTCGACCAGTAAAAACCAGATTTAGGAAGTTTGACCAGTGAAAACTGGATTCAGGAAGTTCGACCAGTGAAAACTGGATTTAAGAAGTTCGATCAGTGAAAACTGGATTCAGGAAGTTCGACCAGTAAAAACTGGATTTAGGAAGTTCGACCAGTAAAAACCGGATTTAGGAAGTTCGACCAGTGAAAACCGGATTTAAGAAGTTCGACCAGTGAGAACTGGATTTAGAAAGTTCGACCAGTGAAAACTGGATTTAAGAAGTTCGACCAGTAAAAACTGAATTCAGGAAGTTTGACCAGTGAAAACTGGATTTAAGAAGTTCGACCAGTGAGAACTGGATTCATGAAGTTCGACCAGTGAAAACTGGATTTAAGAAGTTCGACCAGTGAGAACTAGATTCAGGAAGTTCGACCAGTGAAAACTGGATTTAGGAAGTTTGCTTCACCCGAAGGTTGACCGGTAAAAATGGTTTTGATAAAAACTCGGCCCGCAGGACGAACTTGAAAAAGGTTGGTGTTTAGAAAGCGCTTGATGATTGTAATGTGAGATTTTCAATCTTTTACCCTCACGCTGACCTAGACAAATGCCACGAGTCTCAGAATTCATCCCTTATCCTAAATGGGTATTGGATTGATGCAAGTTGATGTATGCAAAAATGCAAATGAATGCATGCAAATGCAAAATGATGTAAATGAGTACACATGTGTGCAAAATGAGAGATTTGCTTGTACCTGCCTGCATACAGGATGTTTTGAAGACAATTTTTAAAATAATGCCCCAGTGTAATGGGGGAGTAAGATATTGGATGAAAGGATAAATAATTGATATTTGGGGAATGTTCTCCGAAGATAACAGTGGAAAGATTGACGATGTGCTTCTTGATGAATTCGGGAGACACTCTGAAAGAGGTTACTCCTTGTAAAAAGACATTTTGTAAAGAAGGAGAAATACAAAAGATGATGCCAAACTATGAGGAAGATTGATAATTTTATTGATGAAAGAGATGAGACCATGCCATCCATACAAAATGACGAAAGCAAAATGCAAGAATGAAAGAGTGATGGCCTTGTCGCTCTTAAGGGGCTGATGAGCTGGTTGCTTTATCTTCTTCTTTGCCTTTCATAAGGATATTTTTATCGATATAGTCTTGAATAATATTCCTGAGAACGAAACAGTACTCGGTATCATGCCCCATGGCCCGATGAAACTTGCAGAATTGATCTTTAAATCTTCCCCTAGTGATAGGAGGATCATCGACTCTTGGGAGCTTAATCATCTCTTTGGCCAACATATATTCAAGGATTTCTTCACGCGGTTGATCTAGGGGAGTAAAGTCACGTTTAAAACTCCAGTTGTCGTGCTTCGACTTTTCTTGAGGTCTCGACCCTTGCTCAAAAGATCGCTGAGGTTGCTTATCATACTGGGGAATCGACTCACCTTTTTGCTCATTTTTGTTGGGGTTTGGTCCCCCTGGGCGAGAGCTGTGATCTTTCACATTTCCCTTATAATGGTTCTTGTTGTTGCTGGTAGAGTAGGTAAAATGGGTTTTCTTGTTAGATTCCTGCTGACTGCTGCTTTTGGTGCATATGAAACCTTCATAAGATCTATTTTCCATACTCAACTCAATCCATTCAGCTCGTTCTGTCAGTTCTATGAAGCTCTTCGATGGAGATGTAGAAATCAGTCCCCTCAGGGGTTGCGAGAAGTTGCTCAGGATCAAAGATAGTGCGTGTCCTTCTGCTATTGGCTCACGCATCTTATTGCAAGCGGATCTCCATCTGTGAATGAAATCCCTGGCCTTCTCGTTTTCCTTCTGCCTCAGACTGCAGAGATGACTGAGAGTCGGGAGTGCTTCAACATTGAATAAAAAGCGCTCAATAAACAAATTAACCACTTTATCAAACTCTTTCAGCTCTATGGGATTAATATGCTCTGAATACCATTTTGCTGCAATACCCTCCAGACTACGAGGGAAACAAAGAAATAAGGCTCGGTTATTCCTTTTGAACTTGGAACACTCTGCAAAGAAAAGGGCGAGGTGTGACTTTGGGTCACCCGAACCATCAAACTTAATGAATTTCTTGGGGAGGTTATCGAGATCATCACCCCCATCCAGTGCATCATAGAAGTCTTCACTTGTAAAGACTCTTTTGCCCTTGTCACGAGCTTGAAGATCCTTAACCATCTTCATCACATCTTTCAGTTGTGACTGCGTAGGGTCGTCAACAGACTGATTCTTGGATTTGTAGGCCGACCCCTGACCCTGAGTTGACCTTTTGAATTCATATTTATTTTCACATTCCTTGTCAGCATCGTCAGCTGATTCTGACTCATCAGATATTTCCTCGTGACGACTCTGCTTTTTGCTGATCTTCACATTCTTGACGGCATGACCCTTATCTTTCTGTTTGGTCTGAATTTGCTCAGTACTGGCCTCAGCTTGCTCTGCCAGCATCTTGGTCATCATTTTTTTGAACATGACGTACATTTGGGAATCGATGCCATTATCCGCCTGCTGACCCTGACTCTGGATGGATCGAGGTGAGTCCATCTCTTCTTCTGAAGCTATTGAGTACGCGACGCCTTCAACTGATGTGGTTTTCTTTCTGGATCTTGTATGAACCATCGGGTATCACAAATGTTCTCTTGGATGTTGCTGATGCTCTCTGCAGGGCAGAACTGATGGTTAGGCTTCTGAAGGAAATTTGGTTTGGAGGAAAATATTTGTTGAGAATTTTGGTAGACAATTGAAATAATATCCCATTACTAGGGATCGAGTCGTTGCTGGGATTACGACAATTGCGTTGTTATTCTTTGCAAGATAAACAACTGAAAATATGCCTTGTTACCTAGGCGAGGTCGTCAAACCAAAGTGAAATGTAAAATAAAGGAATTTTATTGAGGAGAAAAACATGATTTTATCAATAATACACTTGACAGAGGGGAGGGGGACAGACAATTTTCCACCACTCTACAAAATCAGAAGACACACGAGGACCAGAAAAAATAGTAAGACTGACAAAGGAATCTCAGTCATGTCTGGCAGAATGGTATGCTCCGGACCACTGATCTGATGTGAGATCGAATTCTGGCAGAACCCCTGATAGTGGACGAATCTCTACGCACTTCTGCCTCTGAGAGAACTGCCTGACGCACCGCTCTGGATGATAGTATGCGCAGAAAAAGGGACCAAGTAGCCTGAATCGCTTGCCATATGTATAAGTATATCTGGGCGGTGATTCCTGACGATCAAAGTAGTCCCATACGACTTCTTCCTTTTGAAGGTTGTCGATCAGGAACCGGTATCGCGCAACTGGAAGAAGCTTTTCACCATTGTATCTGAAGGAACTGGCTCGGACTGGCACATGTCGGAGGAACCAAGACTGCAAGGCATAGGTGCACCCTTCGACTAGGATCGACTCTCCGAGTGCGAAACGAGTCAACCCTCGGTATAGAAAGGCGAGTGCGGCCATGGCTATCGAGAGGCGGCTGGTCTGTCGACTTCCCCATCTCCTTAGAAGCTGAACTATTCTGACATCCATGTAATTCCGTCCATCGAGAAAGAAAGCTAATCCCACCGTGCACAGAACCATCGCGTGCTGAATTCTTTCTCGAGCTGTCCTAGACAACGAACTGACTTCCACAAATGTCCCATGCTGTCTGTAGATTTCGAGCAGATCCACATATTCATTTCCATCTTCTTCAATCAGAGGCCAAGACTTGCGTCCTGTCATGCGGGCTAAGGCATCCTTAGGGTCCAGACCCTTAACATTAATCAGAAATTGTTTCTCCAATGGATCTCCAGGCTGACCGGCTGGCTCGGGCAATCCCATAATCTCTGAAAATTCATCCATCAGTATTGTCATCTCGCCCCACAGGAACCAGAAGGTAGAAGTGCTCGGATTCCACCGCTCTGCTAGTGCATGGATCAAGTTGCCGTTGACTGTCTGCCTTCCCACTGCGGACGCCAGTTCCAATCCACACTCGTCCAGATGGTCCGAAAACATATGAGAGAAGTTCTTGAACCATGAATAGTACCACCGGGGAAAGAAGGATCCGGTGTTGAGAACTCGATGTTCGGGAAGACTTTGTCGCACCTCGTAGGAGATGTGACCCTCAGGGAAGACTGAATCAAGTTGACTGGATGCCATCGGACTGGAAGACATGGAAATTGGAATAAGATTTGAGAAAAATACAGGAATTTTGAAAGAGAATTGCAGGCAGGATAAAAGTAGGAAATTCGAGATCCAGAAGACAGGAAAGATGGGAAATCACCTGGAGTTTTGAAGGAAATTTGAAAAATCGTCCAGGGTTTGATGAAATATGAAGAAATAAATGAAAAATGAAGTATTTGGAAAATCATTCAAGGTTTAAAACATGGACAGTACATGGACATAGATTGAGGAATTTTGAGAAAATCGTCCAGTATTTTAGAAAATTGGGGAAAATATGGAAAATAAAAAGGAAATAACACATTCAATCAAATTCTGCATAAACAAGTATGCACAAACAGCATTCCCTAAAAGCTGACTCTAGATGCACAAATTTTGAAATGGCTGTGGGACCTTAATCCTAACTCTAAGGCTCAGATCATCTGTATCCAATCCAGTTATGCCTATATACTCAAGCCAAGGCTCGATGTACGTGGCATAAAATCAATTTCTCCGGTTCTAGGTTCAAGTTTTCCAACATCCTTGAGCACCTGCCGATATACGTTGGACTATGGCCCTTGGTACGTGGCAGGGGGGTTTTCACCCAAATAGGTGGCCCAGTTGTGAGGCTCTGTCCCGAACTATGGTTCTGGAAGAGAGCCCAGCAACGTGAGGACCGGGACAATATAGGTGGGGTGATTTTTGAAAAACATGAGCACATGCAATCAAACAGAAGGCTCTAAGTCCTAAAGAGATAGAATTCTGAAATATTTGAAGAAGCAAACATTGTTTTCATACAATTCCTAAATTGAGGAGTGTTGTATTAGACCTAAGTCTATGTGGGCATAAATAATTCCCCTCAATATGGTCCTACCAAACCATACCTAGTCTATATGCATTCCATGTCAGCTGGGTTCAAGTCTAGGCTCCTAGGTTCACATGATATCATAAAGCAAAGCTCACATTCCATGGAAATCGATTTTGACAATTTGAACTAAGTAGAGCATTAGATTGATCAGGCAAAGACAGGTCCCATCTCGGTCGCCAAACCTGTTATCATCGCAAAATTTTACTTTTGCAAATCAAACTGACATTTGAAAAAGTTTTTGAAAATAACTCGCCTCCGTTTTAAAATGCGGGAAAATTCTGTAGAATGGGACTCGCCTGTCGGTACGAGGTTCAACCGTTCCTGCCACCTTTAACAGGGGTAATTGAACCAAGGATCAATCTTATGCTCTACTCTATTCAACTTGTCTAAATCATATTCTAATTTCTAAATGCACATAGAATCAGGCATGTGCTATGAATTTTCAGAAAAATGCATATTTGAAAACATGATGTTTGCTTTGAATGATTGAAATATAAAATGTAAATCTTGGAAAATCGTGAATTGGGATTTCAAATATACTTCTGAAAGAAATAAAAATCAATTTTGAGGAATCCTTGACATTTGGTGAAAATCAATTCTGAGAGACTTGGTTTCTCTGAATTCAAACTTGGAAATTGAAATTCTAACTTAGAAAATTTGAATTTGGAACTTGGGAAATACTTGAAATATCCTTTGAAATTCAATGTCTTTGGGAAAATCGATTTTGCTATAAGACTTAGGAGATTTTGAGGAATTCAATTTCCTTGACTTGGATTTTGAATTGGAGTTGACAAATGCATGAAATGAATGAATATGGATTTGAGGAATTGAGAAATACTTTTTGTATTTTTGAGAAATGCAGTGCATTTTAAAGTTAGCCTAAGAGTGTAGGCTGAATGTGGCTAATGTGAAGATTATAAATCTGAGTATCATTCGTATTCTGACTATGGCCATAAATACAAATTCCACCAAGTTTATAAACTTCATAGAAGCTAGTGCATGTGCCATTCGTGTAGACCATAGTGAGTTTGAATATGCATGAATCATCATCCATCACACATTAACATTATTTAAAAAAATAAACTATATGCAATGCAACCTAAGCTAAGCAGGAAATGTAAATTCTTATTCCAAAGTTTAATTACAAATTACATCACTATTGAAATTTAAATACATGAAAAATAAAGTCTTCAATGTACCTGCAAAACTAGAAAACTTGGTTAATGAATATATGTTGGCTTTTCTAGATTTATCCAACAATATCATGAAATTATTGGATTTTGCTAGATATAAGCCTTTTTGCCATGATTCCCTTAAATCAAAATGATAAAATATGAAGAAATAATAAAGGTAAAATATGAAATTTCGAAATTGGGGTCAAAATGACAAAAATACCCCTAATAACAAGACTATGGCCTAGAAATTAGGGTTTTTAGAAAGATATTTTGATAAAATGCAAGTTTTGAAATTTGAATGGAATAAACTCAAACCAAATATACTATGACATGATTAAAAATATGAAATTAGGGTTAGGGATTTCGAAATTTAGGTCAAATGACCAAATTGCCCCCGATAGAAAGACTATGGCCATGAAATCAGGGTTTTCAGAAAGAGATTTTGGTAAAAATTTGGGTTTTATGACCTAAATGAAATCAAATAACTACAAAATTAAACCTAAAGCACCCTAATATGATTATGAACATGATTAAACCCTAAAATATATGCTTATACACGAAAATCCAATAATATCACAAAAACTGTGATTTTAGCAGTGTTTTTGGATCTTTCAGGAACCCGGTTTTGCAATTTTATTAATTCAGAGATCAAATGGATTTCAAAATCCATAAAAATGGGTACCTGCACTTGTTATAACCCTAATGTCGAATTGAAATTATAAAAACAATTTTTTGACATTGAATTAATCCGAAAATTGCATTAAGCCCTAAAAATATGCTATTTTTGACCTAATTCACCAACCAGTTTCAATCCAAGACCTGAATCAGGGGTCACATCTCCATGGAAAATTATGAAATTTTACAGAGATTAACTAAGAAGAAAAACAGAGATTTCCCAATTTACAGATCGGAAAAATCATCTCCGGTTAGGGAGAAACCCTTCCGGCAATCTGAGCTAAAATATATCACTCTTAACAGGGATTAAAACAGCTATTCCAGATTGAAAATACAAACATAAATAGCAAACCTAAACAAAAATCTCTGAAATTTTAGTGGTAAACAGTAGACCGAAAAATAACAATACTCACTTTTTACAGATCTAAAATAGGATCTGTGGTTTGGGATTTATGACTAACACAAGTCTGATTAGGGTTTTGGTAAACCCTAACGAGTTTTAAATTTAAAAACAGATTCTCTGAAAGAGGAAAAATACTAAACTGTAATCAAAAAATCCGAAAATTTTACAGAAGACAGATCTACTCAATGTGAATCCATAGCATTTTACAGATCTAAAATCGGATATAAGATGAGAGAAATATCATCACAGCAAGTTACCTTCTTGATTTTAACCACGATTTTAAAGCTTTAAAACCCTGATTTGATGTCTGATTTTTTTGACAGAATTCCTGAGATCCAAAACCTCTGATTTTTCTACAGTAACTCAATAACTCATGCATGCACCACATATAAAAAAATCAGAAATAAACAATGAGAACTTCAATCCAAAATAACATTATCTTTACTGTTCTAAACCTAAAACACACAAAAATTTAAGAAACTTGACAAACCATGCATTAACTAATGTAAATAAATAAAATAAACCATAAAACAGTAAATAAAACTTATTTCTATGCTATAGAACGTAAAACAAACATAAATAAACCATGAAAATAAAATAAAAACAGGGAATCAATGGCTGGAATTTGATATCACCTTTAAAACATAGATTTAACCCATTAAAAGGGGTAAATCATATATTTTATTGGTTAATAATGTAAAGAGTCATATTAAAATCAATTCTAATGGATTAAAATCTCTGTAAATCATCCAAAACAGGGTTATATCACCTTCTTGGATCGTTCTTGCTGATTCTTGATGGTTCTTGAGGTTGAATCCATGGTTTAATCCATGAAGGGGATGACACCAATGGCTAAAATTGATTTAAAACATGAAAAAGTATTAAATAAAACTAAAAAATATTAAAAATATTACCTTGGTGCTTGCAGCTACAATGGAGGAAGGTGGAGGTGCTAGAGAGGAGAGAGAGGCCACAAAAATTTGAGAGAAAAGAGCCCCCCTTAGGTCCCTTTTTATAGTTTTTCAAAAAGTCACTTAATTAGGGTTAATTAAGAGGTTTTTCATTTTTTTAGGACTCTTTCTAATAAATCCACTAAAGGCAACAATTTTTTGTGGTTTTCTAACCCTAAATGAAATCTAATTAAACCTTAATTAACACCTAATTAAACCCTAAAAAGTCCAAATGTGGTACCACCTAGTATGGACCCACATTTGGTTTTTAAAACCTGAATTTAAAACCTTTAAAAACCAATGGTTTAAAACTTAAATAAAATGGATTTTTAAAATTGATTTTGACTCCTCTAAACCTCTAACCTAACTAGGACAATGACTAACCCTAGTCTAGCCCTGACTTACTCGAATATGGCGCCACCCCGAGTGGGCCCTACTTGAGTTTTTTTTTTTAAAAAATGATTTTAAAACTTGAAATTGAGAAAGTTTTCAAAAGATTTTCAAAAGTAAACTTTGAAATTAAAATTTTTGAAATGGCATAGGGTCCTAACTGGGTCAGGACTCCTCTGGATATGGTACCAATTGAGTGGGCCCACATCGAGTTTTGCAAATTTTGAAATAAACACTGAAAATACCTTTGAAAAGGGGTTAAAATTAATAATTAAAATTCAAGATCTTTGAAAATAGGGTCTCAAGCGAACTGGAACTCCGGGTTAGAGTCCTGAACTCTTAGGACTCTGAGATTTTAGATTTTAAAAGCCAAATGAAAGAATTTTCAAAAGATTTTATCAAGAAATGATGAAATAAGTCAGAAAACACAATCAGGGTTAGACTCCTAACTCGACCGAACTCTAAAATAGAGTCCTGAACTAACTGGACTCTGTAAAATGACCTAAATTTTGAAAATAATCGAAAAAGACTAAAAATGGAAGTAAAACAGACTTAAAAACAGACTCCTAACTGGATTAGGACTCTGAGACAGAGTCCTGATCGGACTGAAACTTTCAAAAATTTGAGAAATTTGATGAATAGAGGAATTCAGAAGCGACACCACCTCAATGGGTCTCATCTGTGAATTGAAATCGATTAAAATTTGAATTTGAAATGAATCCAGATTGTTTCCTTGAGAAAATATTTCGAAATATAAAGTCCTGGGGTTGAAAAATGACAGAGTATTGAATAAAAACCTAGGTTTTGAAATTGATTTTGAAATAAAGCTTTAAAATTCAAATCTGGATTGAATGTTTTGAAAACAGGAGTGTTGGATCTCGAAAATGAGATGGGATGACATGCAATGCTATGTAATGCAATGAGATGTGATGAAATGAAATGCAGAATACATGCAATGATATGCAATAATCTGTGATGACCTATGAAATGGACAAACACTGGATGAGGGTGAAAATTTGGGGTGTTTACACCCATATAAACTTTTTCCTTCAAAAACTCATGCAGAACAACATTAGTGATATCTAATTGATGAATGTTCCACCCTGGATGCTACTAACAAAATGATTCTAACAGTGGTTGTCTTAATCACAAGAATGAGGGTTTCAAAATAATCAACTCCCTCGTAATGATTATAGCCTTTGGCCACAAGTCTGGCCTTATAACAAGCAACTCTACCATATATGTGATGCTTTACCTGATATATTCATTTGCACTCAACAATAATATGATGATTATTTGACAGAATCATTACCCAAGTATGTTTTTTGCTCAGGGCTGAAGAGTGCTTTAGGAATGGAATAAAGACTAACAACAAAGGACTTGGGTTTTCTCATATCATTCTGAGATTGAGTGATAATGTGATGGGTTCGAACAAGAAACTGAGAGGAGAGATCGACTACAAGATTTATGCCATTGTTTGGGTTTTAAGCATCCATCTCGAATTGTGTAGGAGACTCATGAGAGTCGGTTTGAGAGATGGGTTCAGCTGATTCAGTTTCAATGGGTGGCTCATGGGATTCGGTTTAACACTAGACTTAACTTGGTTAGGAATGACTTGGGTCTGATTTTCTGACTCGCATACTTAATGTTGCAGAAGCACAAGCTGGAGTTTGAGAGATATAGAGGAGTTTATAACACTAGAGATACCAGTGTTGGAGCCTTGATTATGCAACCATTAATTGACCGTAGTGGGCGCTTTGGTTCTCGCATACAAAAAAATTTGTTCATCAAAAGTAATATGCTAGGAAATAACAACTCGATGCATGATTGTAGCAAATGAATCCATTATGACATGTCTCATATCTAATAAAAATGCATGGCCTGAACTTGAGGGACAACTTTGTCTTATTGTACGGGACATGATGAGGGTAGCACGTGCACCCAAACACCTTAAAGTAATCACAATAAAGAGGCCTTTTGAAAATCAACTCAAATGGAGATTCATTATTTAGATTGACACTTGGCAATATATTGATAATATAAGCAGTCATTCGAAAAGCATCAACCCAAAAATTCAATTTCATAAAAACATGTATCATTAAGCTCATACATGTCTACCACATGTCAATACTTTCTTTCAACAACCCCATTTTGCTATAGTGTATATGTGCATGGCAACCATCTTTTAATACCACACCATCAAGAATTTAGAGAAGCTTGAGCTTAAGAACTCACCACCACCATCACTATGGAATATTTTAATTTCATGTCCATGTTGTTTTTCAACTATACTTTTAAAATTTTTAAAGCATCTTTGAGTCTTAGATTTTCTGGTTAGAGGAAAAATCCAAGAAAATCTAGAAAAGTCATCTACCAAGAGTAGGTGATATCTAAAACCCTCTCTAGAAAAATAAGGGGAAGGACCCTACAAATCTGCAAGAATTAATTCAAGGGAGTGTAATGCATGAAACTGAACATGATCAAAAGGTAATCTATGCATTTTAGCAACCACACATGTAGAGCAAAAACTAGATAATTGGTCCTTATCGAAAAACAAAATATTGTTTTTCGCAATAGTTTCAAACACTTTATTTCCTGGATGGCCTAATCGATAGTGCCAAGTGTCAATTATCACACCCTTCATAGACACATGAGCCTCTTCTCCCTTTTTGCCGATTTTCTAAGGTGCTTCAGACTACACATATAAATTGCCCCTACTTAGTCTTTTTTTAGGATGGTTTCTTTCTGCAAATTCTTCACAGTGAACCTATGAGAAGAGAATTAAAAATGCAGTTGTTATCACAAGTAAACTTGGCTACAGATAACAAGTTTTTAATGTTGAGAACTTGTAGAACATTCTTTAAAACAAAAGAATTTAAGCCTGAATTGAGAATAATGTTACCAGTGTTAGAGATAGGCAAACTTGCTATGTTCTCAATAGTGATAGAGTCATTCCCTTGATATTCTTTCTTATCAACCATACCTTGATCTTCAGAAGTCATATGATTTGATGCTTTGGTGACAGGGTACAAGACATCATCTTGAAAGAAATTTAAGTCTATAGCAATAAAAGCCTTGGGTATGTCATAGCATTGACTGGAAGTGTGGTTCATACGACCATAAAACTAACACACCACACGCCTATCGTAGGAGTTGGGGTTTTGATTGAATCCATTTTTCTAAGCTTGAAAGTTATTTTGAGAGTTCCTTTTAAAGCCTCGGCCTCTTCCTCCACTACCTCAGAAGTTATTTTCATGGTCCCCAAGTTTTTGAGAGAAGAAGGCAGTTGAGGATGATTCAACTTGATGAAGTTGTTTTGGAATAAACATTTTCAACCTCTTCTCTTGAATAAGAAGCATGTCAAACACTTCAACGATTGAGAGTAACTTCTCTTGATAGGCAAAGACAATAGTAATAAAACTTTCATACTCTGCGAAAAGACCATTGCGGGTGTATAGGATAAGGTCTTCATCCTTAATTTTCTCACTAATAGTACTTAACAAATCAACAATGAACTTTACATGGTTGAGATATTCAACCAGGGATTTTTCATCTTTCTTAACACTTTAAAAATCTCTTTTGAACTGAAGGATTCTTAATTTTGATTGAGATGAGTAGGAGTGTTCTAAGGTGATCCAAGGCTCACAAGCAGTAGAGAACCTTATTATTTATCCAATGACAGACTCTGACACAATAGCCTTAATCCACCTGAGAGCCAATTGGTCAGCTCTTTTTCATAGAAAATAATCTAAATTGGAAGAAAACTTCTCACTTTGAGTAACAAGTCGATTCGAAGGTAAGAAAGAGTCATCAACATATTTGATCAAATCCTAGCTATACATAACTAATTTTATTTGTGAATGCCACAGAAGATAGTTGGAACAATTCAATTTGATGGAGACAAGGCTTGAGAAAGCACTCTACTGCACAGCAGGGTTGGGGGCTAGCGAAAGATTAGAGAACAAGCTTGAATCGACCATGAAAACACGATTGGAGTACTCACAAACAAATGAGAACTATTGTGGTCATGCCCGCTCTGATATCATAAAAAGATTGGTAGAGAGATAAAATCACACACAAGCACACCGGAAAATGCATTTTTATGTGGTTCAGCTAAAGGTGTCATAATCCAAGATAGAAGAACTCTTCTTCTTCCTTGCTTCTTTTTTTTTCCTCTTTTTCACTCACACAATTTTGGGGATGACATATACATCTATAAATACATAGACACTTTACATTTTATGAGTCTCATGATAAAGAAGGTTACCAACATTAACAAAGTAGATATATGTAAAGATTTCTATAAGGAAATTGTCTCTCACAAGGTATTCTTTCTATTTTGGTTTTGATGTGAGTTGTTGTATTCTTGTGCCTTGCCAATTTTAACATGCCACCTTTATGAGGAATTTTTTCTTCATTGACATTTCTATGTAGCATTGTTTCCTCATTCTTTTGTTTTGGCAAGAGTTTTTCTTTTTGCAATATTTTTATTCAGCATCATATTACCTTCTTGATGTTGATCACATGCCTTGTTGGGTGGCTCACCTTCAATACTTTCCTAAATATGCCCACTTAAGTCCAGTGTGAGCTCATGAAGATTGAGCTCATGTGTGTCCTCATCAGCACTTAGCTAGTCTTGTGTGTCCTGGTCAGCACTTACCTTAATAGCTACCACTGCTAAAAACTATTTTTTTGCCGAGATAATTAGTCCGCCAATTCCTATTTTTTGCATAAAATCAATGTGTGGAGTGTGTTTGATGCTCGTTTGATAATACACTTGTCCATTATTACGGGTTTTCATATATATGTGAGTAGGACATAAAGTTAAACACTAAAAGTGTCTAAGGTTACGTTGAACAAGCTTGTGCCACTGATCATAAACGCAATCAGCGATGCACACTGATTTTGTGCAAAAAAGACATTTACACCAATGCATGGGTAGGGATGGCAGTACACCGGGGCGGATGTGGCGGACAAGGTCTCCACCCCCACCCTGTCACAAAATTCTTTCCTCCATCCCCGCCTTCATCCCTGCACGGGTTTTGATTTGAACCTCCATCCCTGATCCAAACGGAGCGAGGCAGGGTAGGCCCAGTTCCCCCCCCTGTCCACTGCCATCCCTAAAGAAGAAGGTCAAACCATCGAAGAATATTTTTTTTATTTTGCTAACGGAGATTAGGGATGGGGTGGGGGAACACGTAAGTCCATCCCGCACGGGTTTTGATTTTAACCTCCATCCTTGTTTCATGTCCTCCATCCTCGGTCCAAATGGGAAGAGGTGGCGTAGGGCCCCGTCTCCTCTCGGTCCACTACCATCTCTATGCACGGGGCGCATTCGATGAAAACCCATCCACTATTATGGTTTTTCATGTGTGTGTGTTTGTTGTGTGTGGGGGGGGGAGAGGGAGGATGGGTTGCAATGTGGCAATCTCACTAGTGCCCAATCTATGCAATCTTCCCACTATACCCCTTCAGCCAAAAAAAATGCCAATGGGTCCAAAACATACCCAAAACACCCTCAAGCTATCCACAAATTTTGAAAATACTATCTCCCAAAAAGGCCATCGCCTTTCTCACTAATTAACACTATGTCTCTCGAATTGGATCCCAATACACATCCAACCAAACTTCTCTATAAAGCTAATACACATGGGTTTTGGATCTGGACTCGATCCAGTGAACCCCAAAATGACAAACCCAACTCCGAAACTGGAAATAAACATAAATTAAGGCTAAAAATTGAGGGTGTTACAAGATATCACATAAGAAATATTAAAGTACTATATACATATATAGTTATATAAATTATTAATTTCAAAACCCCTAAAATTTTCTCTAACAAAAAAAAATCAAATTTAGCATGCATTCGCTCAATAAATTATACCAACAGTAATTAAAATGCAAAATCCATAAAATCTTCTCTAACAAAGAAAATAGAATTATCATGCATTCACTAAATAAATTGTAATAATAACAATTAAAATGCAAAAACCTTAAAATCTTCTCTAACAAAAAAAAATAGATTTAGCATGCATTCACTCAATAAATTGTAATAATAGCAATTAAAATGCAAAACTCATAAAATCTAAAGCATACATGACAAAAAAACATTAGATTTAGCATGCATTCATTCATTAAATTATTAAAATAATAATTAAAATACAAAACTCCTAAAATCTAAAGCATATATGACAAAAAAATAGGATTTAGCATGCATTCACTCGATAAATTTAAAAAATAAAGATTAAAATACAAAACTCTTAAAATCTAAAGCATATATGACAAAAAAATCAAATTTAGCATGCATTCATTCATTAAATTGCAAAAATAGCAATTAAAATACAAAACTCTTAAAATTTAAAGAATACATGAAATTTTTTTGGATTTGGCACACATTCACTCAATAAATTACAAAAATCTGATTTCAAATGTGAAACCCCTAAAATCTAATGCAAAGCCCCAAAAAATCAAAATTAGCATGCATTGAATTATTAAATTGCAAAAATAGCATTTAAAATGCAAATCCTCTAAAATCTTTTCTAATAAAAAAAATCGATTTAAAATACAAATCCCTTAAAAAAATTAGTTTAAAACCCCTAATAGCATGCAGGGGAAGCGAGAGGGAATCGACTCTTGGATCTTGCTTTTTTTATGGAAAAACATATTTTTCTTAGTCGGAAAAAATTGGTACCTTCATAGTCATTCATTTTGGATTACTGAAAAAACCTATACACATGTCAGATTTTGACGATCGAAAAGTCGGTTCCCACTAAACAAAACCTATAGATTACAGCTATGATGTTAGATGTAAGAAAAAAATACTTAAAACTATGATTTTTTAAGGGGCCTAACGAGACTTGACGAAAAAGGGGGCCTAAGGAACGCAATAATATATATATATATATATATATATATATATATATATATATATATATATATATATATAGATAGATAGATAGATAGAGAGAGAGAGAGAGAGAGAGGTGGTGGGGACTTCGACTGGGGTAAAGAGGCATGCGAAACCAAAGGGCATTGATGATCTGGTCGCAGTGGTGCCCAGCGGTCCTCACCCATTCAGTTGCCAGTTGTTCGTCGGGGTAAAGAGGAGAAAGAAAGAAAAAGAAAAAAGAGGGGCAAAAAGATTTTAACTCTGGTTTTTTACTGGCGTACTTTCTATATGATCCATAAAAACTTACTTTTAGTGGCGCAAACTCGATAGGATCCTTGTAATATTGTATCTAATAGATATCCTCAATTTACATCAGAATTTTGGACTAGCTTGCAAGGGGCCATGGGCACTAAGTTGCGATTCAGTACAACATTTAACTGATGGGCATTCAGAGAGAATGATTCATATATTAGAGGATATGCTTAGAGCCTATATAATTGACTTAAGGAAAAACTGGGACAATCACTGGTCTCTCATAGAGTTTGCTTATAATAACAACTATCAAACTAGTATTTAAATGACCCCTTATTGTATGAGAGAAAATGCAGGTCACCCATTTGTTGGGAAGAGGTAGGAGAAAAAAAGCTCATGAAACCAAAATTGGTATAAGAAACTACAAATAAAATAAAATTGATTTGTAATCGACTTCACACTACCCAAAGCAGACAAAAGAGCTATGTTGATAATCGAAAAATAAATTTTGAGTTTCAAGTTTGGGAGCATGTGTTTATAAAAGTATTGCTTTGAAAAATTTATAAGATTCAGAAAGAAAGGAAAATTGAGCCCTAAATTTATTGAACCACTTGAGATTCTAGAAAGGGTTTGAGCCTTACCTTCCAATCTATCAAGCATTCATAATATGTTTCATGTATCAATGTTGAGAAAGTATGAGTCAGATCTATCACATATTATCCATTACGAGCTAGCCCAGATAATGGATGACTTGATATATATATATATATATATAATGTGCTCTTCCTGCCCACCTTCTCGTTTTGCACCCTCAAAAATCATCATTTTTGACATTTTTTTCTCACATCTAATACCATAGATGTGATCCATAGGTTTTGTTTAGTGAGAAGTAGCTTTTGGATCACCAGAATATAACATGTATACATGTTTTTTTGGTGATTCAAAATCAATGGCTATGAAGATACCAGTTTTTCCAGCTTATAAAACCATATTTTTTCATTGAAAAAACATTATCCAAGAGTCGATTTTCACTAAATAGAGCATGCTAAAGACATCCAATGGTTCAGATCTATCATAAAATGCTTCAAACTATGAGGCAGAATGAGAAATGAGACCTAATATGTTTAGTTCGAGAGCGGGGGGAGGGAAGGGAACAACATTCAGGTCTGGGTGGGCACTACCCACCCTAACCCAAACCCCCTTATTGGGGATTTTCAGGTAAGAGTGGGCACTTGAGCCAGCATGCAGCTCTGCCCCTGCAAACAACTAATTCAAACTGCAAAAATCGCATAAGCAGCAAACAAATTCTAAAAAAAGTGGCATTTTCATTAAATATTTGAAGCCTACACCAGCTAAACGTAAATTCACTATCCTTTTAGGCAATGTGGCGTACATTATCCAATTATCCAAACCTTTAAAAGGATTGAGTACTCCAACATTGACTTTGAGTTGGGGGGATAATGTTTTACTTTTAGCACCTTCGAGAGTACCATACTCTTTGGTTTTCTTTTTTTTTCTTATGCAAGAAAAAATATCATGTGCAATGTCATTGCACACTTTTACTGTGTCACTGCACCTGATCACCCTCCATCTTGGGGATAAGGCCTATCAGTTGTGAGGCCCAAGAAATGATAGAGGGGGATCAGGTACAGCGGCACACTAAAAGTGTGCAATCACATTGCACCTGACCCTCCCTCATTACGGAAGGGGATGCTCATCTTGGGTTTCGAACTTGTGACTTTCATAAATTGCTCTTACTAGATGGGTGGAGCCCTTGTGGGAAAGTAAGTGTACTCTCTAGTGTGAACATCTATTTTCAAATATTTTCACTTACTATATTGTGGATTTGATGATGCACTTGTCTCCATGCAACTTTAGTGCAGAACGTACATTAGATCAAAAGATTTTCATAACAAAAATATATATAATTTTTGCATCAAAACATTATGAGAAAAAAGAAACAGTTTTTATGTGACAAACACTTTGACCTAAAATTCACTTGGTGTTTGGGATTTGGAATGGAAAGGGAAATGGGAGAAGATTTGACAAGTCAAATCCCTTCTCATCTTCGATTTGAACTTTTGCCCATCTTATATTCATATCCCTTCCAACACCAGCTCTCAAACAGAACCTAAATGCGATAAAAGTCAAGGGATAAGCTCGTGCCACAGGTTTACACCGTTGGGAAAGAAATTGTAAGCACAGCAGGCTTACCCCAAGTGTCTAGGTCTCTGATTCCAAGTGTGGTTTTCCGTTTTTCATGGAAAAACATAAACCTAAATTGCTTTGTTTTATAAAAACAATATGTTCATTCAATTTGGTTTTTTTATTTCAAAAGAAAAGGTTTTAAGGGTTTAGTGATCACAAAACCTCACTATCTTTGTCAAGGAGTCTAAGGTTATGACCCCAACCAGAGGTTGACCATAGGGATGGCAGTGGACAGGGGGAAATGGAACCCTGCCCTACCTCGGCCCGTTTGGACCAGGGATGGAGGATATGAAACGGAGATGGAGGCAGGGATGGAGGTTAAAATCAAAACCTGTGCGAGGATGGAGGCTTGGATGGACTTGCGCTTTCCCCCGCCCCGCCCCTTCTCTGTCTCGATCCCCGCCTTGCCCCGCCCCACCCCATCCCGTCCCATCCTCGATCCTTCTTTAGGGATGGCAGTGGACCAAGGGGAAAAAGGGCCCTACTCCGCCTTGCTCTGTTTGGATCGGGGATGGAGGACATGAAATGGGGATGGAGGCAGAGACGAAAGTTAAAATCAAAACCCGGAATGGAGGACTGGATTTTGAGATGAGGCTAGGGTGGAGACCTTCTTCCCCGTCCCGGTCCACTGCCATCCCTAACTGACCGGTGACCACAATTAGGCCAACCATAGAAATCAAAAGCTAAATATTCTCACCAGTTGAGTTAGATTATTTAATTGTTTCAAAATTCTGTTACAATTCCCAATATATAAAATATGTGCAAGTGGAGATTTGAAAAGCCAATGTATGGCAGTATAGGTATTGCTGTCAACCTTAATAACTTTCAATTCTTTGTGTAATACTTTAATAAGATTTTCACATGATAATAAAAAATTATTAATACAACAGAACCTTTTTTAAAGGAAATTTTTCTATTTTAGGGGGCCAAGTTTTTGCTCTTAATTCAAAAAATGGGCTACATGTTCTGAATTGTTTACATAGGCCTCTGTTCTTCTGGAAACCGTCAAAAGCCTATCCTAATTACCATCATCCATTAACTCTGGTTAAATTTCAATTTAGTTAAATCAAATGACAATAATAACCTTCTCTTTTCTCCGAGTGTAAATAATTATTTTCAATTAGGAAGGACAACATGAGAAACTACAAAAATTTATGCATTCTAATATATGTGTAACTTGGGGTCTCTATTTGGCAGTTTACAAAAAAAAGTGTTCACTATATCGAAATATTTAAAAAATCTGAGGCTCCTTTGTGGAATTAAAGGCAAATAGTTGGCTTCTAAATAGAATCTTTTGTTTTCTAAACAACATTGTTAAAGCCATCTAAGTCTTTTTCTTGTAAAATACTTGAAGGCTGGCAAATAAAGAGCAGTGTACGCCATGCATTACTGCTTTAAGAGCCTGTTTGTTTCATTCTCATGGAAGGGAAAAGTTTGTTGTGGGAAGAGGCGCGGATTTTTAAAATAATTCAAATGGCTCTCTTATGAGAATGGGTTCATAGGGAGAGGTATTTAAGGGTTCACACATTAAAAGTGGTAGGTAGGGTTGTCAACGGGTCAGGTTTGTTTCGGAGTCAAGTGAAACCAGACCTGACCCCGATTTTTGGGTATGGTATCGGGTTTGGACTTGAGTCTAATCGGACCCACTATAAGAGAAACCATACCCTGACCCGATAAGAACTACATGAACCAGACTCGGATCATACCCGATAAAACAATATTTTTTATCATTTTTACATTGAAATTTTGTAGGTCTTAATCGGAACTCGGGTTGGGCCTGAGTCTGGCATAAAATTTCACAAACTATACCTAGATCCATGTATTAATCAGAGCTTCGGATCTGGACCTGGGTCTTAATGGTCCAGGTAAACCTGACTCGTTGACAACTCTTAGTGGTAGGTGGTAGGAAAGAATGAGGCCCATTGGTCCTCGATGTAAATTCAATCTCAAATTTACAGAGCAAGAAATGTAAAGGAAATTATAGGAAAATAAATAGAAATTAATGAAAGACTGAAAATTAACTGATTCAATATCCCAATGAATTGTCTAACTCCATAGATCTCTCATCTATTTATAGATGAAGAGATTGTAATCCTATAAGATTGAGCTTCTTGTTTTGATAAAAATAAACTAGCATGCATCTTAATCTAATTAAACTACCAAATTCAGATGTGTACCTATTAAATAAATTCAATACCCATTACAAATGATCCAGAGTAAGATTTGTGAATCTAAAATGATTCAATGATCTGGTTCATGATCCGTTTCTGCTCCTGCTTCACCCACTTATGTCAATATTATGGCACTTTCTCACCGTAATGATTTGGTGTTTGTTTCATTCATGGTGGGAAAGAAAAATGAAAGGATTGTCAACTCAAGATGAAAGGTGCATACAACAAACAAGACCTTAAGTGTACTTTATTGCACTCTAAATGAAGAGAACGTGAGCCCATGAAAGCAGGCCTTTTTTTCACTTTGGGTGAAACCAACACCCGCATGAAAAAAGTTGTGTGGGGCCCACATATTCAAACGGGTGGAGGCATGAAATGTCGTCAAAGTCGCGTCACTCCTGAACCCCCAAGGAACAACTTTGACGACATTTGCCTCTTTGCCTTCCTCCCTAATCCCTAGAGAACAAACGAGCCCTAAGGGTATGTTTGATGTGTTGTTCCCAGCATGATTCGAACGAAAATCTCACTAGAAACGGCGATTTTCAACCAACGTTGGATGCGGTGGACGACGTTTTGCGCGTCCGTTGCGTCCTTATACACATGAACTTTTCGTTTCACCCTCCCCCCCCCCCTGTTACAAAAGTAACAGGGACGAGGGGAACAAAATCTCCTCGATGGGTGCGCCTCATCTCTGAAGCGGGGTTGTCGTCGGTGCTTCATCCAGGTGCGGCTCCATCCCTACTCGCCATCGTCACAGACCAGCAGTATGAGAAAGACCATAGCCGATTTGTTTTGGGGTTTCTCATCCCTCTCTCTCTCTCTCTTTCACGCCATTGTTGCAGACCATTGTTGCTCCATATGAGAGAGAGACTATCGCCATTGTCGCAGACCTTCTCTCTCTCGGCTTCTTGTTTTCGACCAATCTCAAAATTTAAAGTTTGTTCGAGGCCCTGATTCCATCGCTTCAATTCTGAAATTTTTTAGGTTTCGGGGGATCGATCGTGGTGTTTTGATCAGAACAAACTTCTCCTTGTCAATTTCCCCCTTTCAATTTGGCTGGAGTCCCACTGTTCCTCATTTCTCTAAACCCCAATTCGTTGCAGGTCATTCCTCACTGGAGTCGTCGTCCGGTGAGATAGACTTTGGATGTTAACAAGTAATAAACTCATATTACCCCTTTATTTTGAGTGATGCTAATAAGGGATATTTCTATAACAAAAAGGAAAAAGGAAAATGAATTTAGCATATTTTACTTTTTTAAAACCAATGATATTTTTCCAAGTAGTAGTGTGTTGCATGTGTTACGAATTTTTTTGGTTTTCCTTTGATGATGGTCTTTCCAACAGTCCATTACTATAGAATTTTGTAGCATGTTAGAGTTAATAAAACTTGGTGAACTTGATCAGCATGTGTTGATGCTAATGGCGATTTCTTGATTTTTTTGGTGGAATACTTCTTTTATTTTGTTGTGGCATGGATCTCAATGGCAAGGTCGACAAATGGAGATCAACCCTGAGAACCTGGTGATGGAGGAGCAGAGGAAGCGACTAGAGGCTTACAAGAACGACAAATCAGTGAAAGATCTAGTGTTGTTGTTGTATAAGACGACTCTTCTCAATTTTGAATGCAGTCTGGATGATTCAAACACCTTCTCTCCAAGGATTCATCGAATGTTGAAATTGGGTTTGAACATTATAGAGGATGAGGCTGGTGAGACTGAGGACACAGATATGCCAACATTGGAGTAGGTTGAAAATGAGGATAGCAAGATGGAAGAAGTTGGTTGAGCTGAAAGCAGACAAGTCTCTGGCGTTCAGTTTTTCTTCTTTTGTTATGGACTTTGATATGTTACTTTTGTGCTTCTTTCACTTGGTTTTTCTTATCCATATGTAGCTACATATATATTTGTATGATACATCTTAGCTACTTATGATTCATAATTGTGCTTTCCATATTATGAAAATGAAACCCTTTTTTGTCTTAATTATCAAATGTTTTCATATGTGATGAAAGTGGTTTGTTAATTTATAGCTCTGGAAACTAACCTATATTGTTTCATTTCATTAAGCCTATGATAGATATGACATATATGATCAGTTCTTATTGTTCCCATCTATGATGAAGGTGGTTAGGTTCTATGAAAAGCTGGAGTATGTTTGTTTTGTAGCCTTTTTGTCATCCTGAAAACTTTTTTCTTTTTAGTCTGATGGATATGTTCAACATGTCAACAATAGACTCCACATTTTTTGTTGTAGATTTTCAAAAGTTCATATTGGCTTTCTTTCAGCAGTGTTCATGTGAAGTTTTTCTTGCAATATCCTTCCTCTCTTGTTTTTATCACATTTGATGAATTCTAATTGGAGCACACCTGAATTATAAACCATTCTGCTTTCCATCTGTATTCATATGGAATAACTAAATGGTTCTACTTTAAACTTATCTGATGTTTGTTCTTTTTGAAGCTCAAGTTTGCAACAGACATAAATCAGATAAAATAGAGTCACTTACCTATTTGTTATTATTTTTGTGCTAGTCATTTTTATAAGCTGAATGATCTACTATGATTTCTTCCATATTTGAAGTAGTTGGTATCATGTAGCCCCATTTCACATGGTTATGTTCATGGTTCATAGTATGATGATTTAACTCCTTGAAATCTTCAACTTAGTCTCAATAGGTTGATGAATAGGGAAACAGCTAAAAAGTATATTCATAACATACTTTCTTGTGTTAATTATTAAAGCAATGTTTTCAACAACTGAATTCATGGTTCATAGTTTGGTGATTAATTGACTTGAAATATTAACGTTCGTCTTAACAGATTGATGGATGGGGAAACAGCTGAAAACATATATTCATAAATATGTTCATGTGTTAATCATTAAACCAATATTTCAGGCACTGCTGTCTGATCATTCACAGGCTAACAATGCTAACTAAAATAGTCCAGAATATTATTGTTATTCACCTTTGGTTGGTTTCCTTCCATGTCACTAGTCAAGGAATCTCAGCCAAATGGATGTTCTCAGTCTTGCCCAGTTCTTAAGTCCTACTTAAGTGACATGTAGATTTCTTATTTTCATTGATTAATGGTTAGATTTTGGCTCAACGATATGGAACTTTTTATTCTACATTTGCAAATTCTTCATATGATAGTGATGGCAGGGGTGAATCGGTATTAATTGGGCTATTTCCAAAGAATAACTGAAATAACCTGAAAGACGTTCAACTGCAACTATTATGTATTTGTTTGTGCAGCCCTTCTGGTATTCTTGAATCAGCCGGTTGCATCCTTGTCAGTACCTCAAGAAGGACAATACCATAGCTATACACATCACTCTTCTCTGTGATCTTCATTCTATACCCATATTCTGCAATTGAATATCAAACATATCAAACTCATATAGTTTCAATAAAACTCAAATTTTCATTATTTCAAAAACACCAAAATCTGATTTCCCAAACGTACAGTAAAAGTCTGCAGCACTTCAGTACATGGTACATCATGTTGGACATTATGGGTTACGGGTCCAACCCGCAGTCTGACCCGGTTTGACACCATGTTAGTGGGTCACGTAAGTGACTGGATGATGGAGGTAGTGGGTGGGAGTTACGTGAATGTGGAGAGACCACATTCACGTAACTGCCCAATTCTCCATTATATAAAGTGGTTTTGGGGTTACGAAAATGATGAGATTTCGTAACTTTTCCATACCAAAATATAGTTCTGCATTCAGGCTCAATGGAACGGGTCCTGCTCACCGTCGACATTAGGCCTGGGCTCATTGTGGGCGTCGACCGGCTGAGGAGAACGCCGAACTGCCTAACACTGACAATGGTGAATCCAGGTACGCTCCCTGTCTATTTGTTTTTACACAGGGCGGTCGCCAACATTGGGTTATGGGCCCACGGCCACGCATTCCCGCTGCGCGTGGCTGTGTAGGCTGTAACGGCATTTTTGGTGTCGGTGGAGTCGCCGTGGGGCGACAACCACCGATTAGCCGAAGACTGTCACTGTGAGGCGACAGTCATCACTGGCAAATGTCACCGGACAAAAGGCGACATTTTTTTTCCCTGTTCTGGCAAACCTTAAAAAAAAAATTGTATACCTGTGGCCGTTGGGCTACAGGCCGGTTTTGCCGTCGCCGGTAGTATTGCCGGAGCCGTCACCAGAAAACCCCTGCACCGTTGGGTTGCAGGGTGGTCGGCTTATGCAGGAGATGTTGTCGTGGTTGAACGCCGGATGGCCGGCGTCAGGGGCATCAAAACCCCCATTTCACTGCTTGGGGTTGCCGTCGCCGGGGCGTCTGCCGAAGATTCCAGCTGGTGCCAGCAAATAGGACGTCGCCGTAGGGCACCGTCAGTCGCCGGTGTGCTTTCGCCGGAAGATGTCGTCGGCCGATGGCGAAAAGGGGTTTAAAACCCCATTTTTTGATCTGCCCTGCTCCTTCAGCCATCGGGCTGGGTTGATCGCCGTGGGGCGATTCGTCGTGGAGGGGCAGCCACTGGCCGGCGGCATCCTTGCTGATGTCGCCGGGGTTGCCGCCGGACTGGCAGGCGCTGCCATGCATTTCAGCCATCGGACGGCAACGTCGTGGATCGTCGCCGTGGGGCGACGTCTTCTGTCGGAAGGGTTGTCGCCGGACCGGCGTCACCGTGGGGTGACGCCGGTCGCCGGCAACCGGCGTCAGTCGCCGTTACGGCGACGTGGGTCGCCGTGGAACCAAAAAGGGCGGAAACCCTTTTCGGTTTCCCTGAAATCTCAAACAGAAACCCATCGGGTTTCTGTTTAATTTCAATGTGGGGACCGGATCGGGTCCCGTGTGAAGACCCGATATCAGGCCCGATCCAAACCAGAAACGGATTGGGCCTGCTATTTTTTTGGATCTAACCCAGACCCATAACGGGACCGGGTCTGGGTCTGATCCGAAAAAAGGTCGGGTCTCCATTTATATCGGGTCCGGTCCGGATACATTCTGGAAAGGGTCTGATCCGGACCCATTAAGAACCGGGTCGACCCAGGGTCCATAAGGGGCCGGGTCGAACCCGGGGTCCATTATCGGACCGGGTCATACCCGGGTCCATGTTGGACCGGGTCGAACCCGGTATTCGGTTTGAACCGGGTCGAACCCGGGTCCATGTTGGACCGGGTTGAACCCGGTATCCGGTCTGAACCGGGTTGAACCCGGTATCCGGTCTGAACCGGGTCGTACCCGGGTCCATGTTGGACCGGGTCGAACCCGGTATCCATTTGGACCGGGTCGAACCCGGTATCTGTTTTGGACCGGGTCCGACCCGGGACTGTTTCGGACCGGGTCTAACCCGGGTTTTGGTTCGGGCCGGGTCCGACACGTATTAAGTATGGGTCGGGTCAGACCCGGATCCCATTTGAAACTGGGTTGGATCCATAAAAACAGGATCCAAACACTATTGAGACTGAATCGGATCAGGAACCTGATCCGACCCCTTCCAGAACCGGTTCGGAGCCGTTTTTGACCGATTCTTTCCAGTTTTTCACCGGTTCCGGGACGCTGAGACTCTGTTTTCATAAATATAAAGAAATACAGGGATTTTGGCATACGGTTATAGGGTTTTATGAACTTTTGTTCATATTAAGTATCGGTTTATAAGGTTCAGAACCGGTTCGGACCCTTAGATGACCGGTTCGGGCAGTTTCAGACCGGTTCAGAGTGTTTTAAGACCGGTTCCTACATGAGGACCCTGGGTTTTACCCATATGAGCATGCTTTTGTTATTTTTCATGCTTTATAAAGTATTTATTTTGAATAATGCATGATTTATGCATGTTAATTCATGTATTTAGCGTTGGTTAAGTTATGCATACTGATTTTAAGCATGAATTATAACTAAATTTATGACAATTAGTTTATGCATTTGTGTTGTAGTATGAACTGATATTATTTCATGAATATACATGTATTAAAATGTGTGCATGGGTGTGCTCCATAATACGAATAGATTTTTTCGGTAAAAGATTTTGATTAACCGATTCATCAATCACCAAAGTGATCTGAGTCGTGTTAATTAAGGATTCTTTGAACCGTATTAAGATTCGTAATTATGATTTTGTGTGAATTTATGAAACATAGATTCTACCCAAAGGTAGGTCGTTGTGTTCCAAATTTACATAGGGTATAATAATAGATGTGCATTCCAGCCCATGAAGCATGTTCGTACCCAAAGGTACAGTGCTGAATTGCCTCTGGATTCATGATCTACTAGTTTCACCAACTGAAGTCAATTCCTTGAGAATTGAAGAGACGAAGCAATTATGAGTATTATCGTTTTCACCAAAGTGAAACGATAATGGCTCAACTATGCTTGTCTCAGAAAAGGTGAAAATAAAGGGTCTCACTTTTACCTTTTCAACACGAGTCTCGTTTGAGCAATAATAGTAACATCTTTCAGTTTTTCGTTTCTTTGATTTATCAGGTTCCTTCCATATCGACGGTTCTAGTAGTATCCCTATCTTAGACGGATCGAATTTTTCTGATTGGAAAGAAATTGTGTTATTCACTTTGGGCTATATGAATTTAGATCTGGTCCTTAGAATTGACGAACCTCCCACTCTTACAGAGCAGAGTACAGTTGATCAGAAGGCTGCCTCTGAGAAGTGGGAGCGCTCGAACAGACTTA
This sequence comes from Nuphar pumila, assembly GCF_984573655.1. NCBI lineage: Eukaryota > Viridiplantae > Streptophyta > Magnoliopsida > Nymphaeales > Nymphaeaceae > Nuphar > Nuphar pumila. The sequence goes on along the minus strand of NC_143252.1, from coordinate 112,390,948 downwards.
GCCTATTGCTTTTGCAATCTCGGGTGGCTAAGAACATTCGAGGCGCAATTCCTCACTGTAGGACTGTGAAGGAATTTCTGGGAGCCATTGAGGCTCAATTCGTCACTTCTAATAAGGCAAGGGCCAGTACCCTTATGTCCAAATTAGTGTCTATGAAATATGCTGATGACAGTCACATCCGACAGCACATTTTGGAAATGAGGAATATTGCGACTCAACTGAATGACATGAAGTTCGCCATCTCTGACTCATTTTTAGTCCATTTGATCTTAACCTCGTTACCTACTGAGTATGGACCCTTTAAAATCTCCTACAACACACATAATGATGAGTGGTCTTTTAATGACCTCTTGAGTAAGTGTGTTGAGGAAGATGAGAGGTTGAAGGGTGAGAGGGTGCCAAGTGCACATATGGCCTCTCATAAGGATAAACAGAGTTCGAGGCCAAAGAAAAGCTCCTTCAAAAAGAAGAATCATAAGAGAGCCACTGGGGAGAGTTCAAACTCTCAGGCGAAAGCCAAATCTCAGTTTGGTGGCCCTTCTATAAAGTGTTTCTTCTGCAAAAAGAAAGGGCATAAGAAGGTGGACTGCTTGAAGTTCAAGAAGTGGCTCGAAAATAAAGGTAATAAGTCATTCATTTCTCATGAGTGCAATCTAATTCATGTTCCATTGCATAGTTGGTGGATTGATTCTGGTGCCACGGTGCACATTGCCAACTCTTTGCAGGCATTTCTGAACAAAAGGGAACCAACGGAGCATGAAAGAAGCATCTTCTCAGGAAATAAGATGCGTTCACATGTCAAAAGCGTTGAGACCTGCAGAATTGTGTTGGAATCGGGATTCATGTTGGATTTGGTCGATACATTTTATGTTTCATCTTATAGTCGGAGCCTAATTTCAATTTCAAAACTTGATAAGTTTGATTTTGTATTTAAATTTGAAAAATCTGAACTTATTATTATGAAAAATTCAATGAATATAGGTTCTGCATATATGTGTGATGGTTTGTATCGATTAAGAACCAAACTCCAAATTCAGGAATCTCACTCCATTAAGAACACAATGATTGGCAATAAACGTGGTCTAAAGGATGATCAATCCTATTTGCTTTGGCATCAGAGGTTAGGACATATCTCGAAAGAGAGAGTCCAAAGACTCGTGAAAGAGGGAATCCTTGGATCCCTTGATTTTACGAATATAGAGCCATGTGTTGACTGCATAAAGGCTAAGCAGTCTAACACATACAAGAAAGATGCCAAACGCAGCAATGGAAAGTTAGAAATAGTGCATACGGATGTCTGCTGCCCTTTTTCACCGTGTTATACGGGTGAAAAGTATTTTGTCACCTTTATAGACGATTACTCACGGTATATGTATCTCTACTTGTTATCTGAAAAATCAAAAGTCTTTCAGGTTTTTAAGGACTTCAAGAAAGAAGTAGAGAAACAAACTGGTGAAGTTATTAAGGTTGTCAGGTCAGATAGAGGTGGCGAATATTATGGTCGTTTCACAGAGATGGGACAAAAGGAAGGTCCATTAGCGCGGTTTCTAAAGAGGAAGGCATTGTACCTCAGTATACCATGCCTGGTAGTGCTTATCAGAATGGTGTAGCTGAGAGGAGAAATCGTACGCTTAAAGAAATGGTTCGAGCGATGTTGAATCACTCAAACCTTCCTTTAACCTTGTGGGGTGAAGCTCTTAGGACTGCAGTGCATATTTTGAATAAGGTTCCTACGAAAGTTGTTCAAAAGACTCCTTATGGACAGGTAGAAAACCTTCTTTGTCATATATGCACATATGGGGATGTCCAGCAGAAGCTAAATTGTATAACCCACATATAAAAGCTTTTGATCCTAGGACAACTAGTGGTTTCTTCATTGGTTATCCAGAAAGATCGAAAGGCTTTAGGTTTTATTGTCCATCTCATACACCACAGATAGTGGAAACAGATAAAGCAAAATTTCTTGAAAATGGTTCTGTTGGGATAGATGCATCTCAAAATATTAATTTTGAGGAAATGCAGGATTCAGGTTTCTCACCTGCTAAGGATAATGACCCGACTTTCTCTATCATTGTTCCTTCGAGTAATATAAGAGAAAGTCCAGTAAATGAACATCAATCCCAACTAGATCCGGTTGTTGATGAGGATATACAACAACAACAGGATACAGAGGTTCATTTTGACCTACCTGTAGCACCTGTATGGAGGTCCACCAGAATTAGGAAATCTGCTATCCATCCGGACTATGTGGTGTATTTACAAGAGTCAAATGATTTCATAGACATTGATGAAGATCCCTTCACATTTACAGAAGCCATTGAAAGTGAAAGATCAACACATTGGATTAATGCCATGAAAGAAGAGCTTGACTCTATGGCAAAGAACCAAGTGTGGGATCTTGTACCTCGACCTGATGGAGTTAGACCTGTTGGTTGTAAATGGGTTTACAAAACCAAAACAGACTCTAAAGGTCATGTGGAGAGGTACAAGGCTAGGCTTGTTGCAAAAGGTTTCACACAGATAGAGGGCATTGATTATAATGAGACTTTTTCTCCTGTCTCAACTAAAGATTCATTAAGAATAATCATGGCCCTCGTAGCTCATTTTGATTTAGAGCTGCATCAGATGGATGTGAAAATCGCCTTCCTGAATGGGGATCTGGATGAGGAGGTATACATGCAACAACCTCCTGGTTTCAGTATAGATGACTCAAATAACTTAGTTTGCAAATTGAATAAGTCAATTTATGGACTTAAACAGGCCTCCCGCCAGTGGTATAAGAAGTTCAATCAGGTAATAATGAACTTTGGATTCACTGAAAACATTGTTGATCAGTGTATTTACATTAAGACTAGTGGGAGTAAGTTCATAATTTTGGTTTTATATGTTGACGATATTCTTCTTGCAACTGATGATTTGAGTCTTTTACATGAAACAAAAGATTTTCTTTCCTCTCATTTCGATATGAAAGACATGGGTGAGGCCACTTATGTCCTTGGAATCGAGATCCGTCGTAACAGAACTAAAGGTGTCCTTGGCCTATCTCAAAAATCCTATATCCTTAAGGTTCTTAAAAGATATGGGATGGAGAATTGTTCTCCTAGTTCGGCACCTATAGTGAAAGGGGATAAATTGAGCTTGAAGGACTGTCCTCAGGATGATATTGCGAAGGCTCAGATGGATGTTGTCCCATATGCTTCAGCAGTTGGGAGTTTACAGTACGCACAGACCTGCACTCGACCTGATATAGCATTTGTTGTGGGAATGCTTGGTAGATATCAGTCAAATCCAGGCATTGCGCACTGGAAGGCAGCGAAGAAGGTCATGCGCTATTTACAAGGAACGAAAGACTATATGTTGACCTACAGGAAAGTTGACCACCTAAAGGTCGTTGAATACTCTGATGCGGACTTAGGAGGGTGTATTGACAGTAGAAAATCCACTACTGGATACATTTTCCTTCTAGCGGGTGGTGTTGTCTCATGGAGAAGCGGAAAACAGTCTACCACTGCTGCTCATACCATGGAGGCAGAATTTATTGCTCTATACGAGACTTCGTCACAGGCCATTTGGATAAGAAACTTTATTATGGGTCTTGGTATAGTGGATTCTATTGAGAGACCACTAAAGATCTTTTGTGATAATGAAGCAGCCGTGTCCTTTTCAAATAACAACAAGAGCTCAACATCGTGTCGACACATGGAGTTAAAATATTTTGTTGTTAAAGAAAGGACTGAGAATCATCTGGTATGTATTGATACAATTGGGACGAAGGAAATGACTGCGGATCCCCTTACTAAAGGGCTAGCACCGGGATTGTATTCCCAACATGTAAAGGGGATGGGTCTTTTTTATTCCTTCTGATGTATGACAATACATTATGTAATCACATTTGTATTTATGTTTTGATTCTCTAAGGTTTTGTGTTATTGTTGATTTTTCATAAAGAATCTCTCATATGGGTTAGAGAGAATAGCAGAATAACAATATTAAAGGACCAATAGAATAGGTGAGAGACAAACCTATTCATAAAGGTAATTTCTTTACATGCCTAAGCACTGAAGGTGAATTGTAGTGTAGTACAAGAAAATATGACATTTCATAAAGGGATGTTTATATCCTTGACTCATATGATTCATCCTTGTGATAAAGGGTGGCATGTGAACCCACATGTAGAATTAAATCGAGATAACGGTATACACCTCGATTTAGTACACTTTTGGTGTCAATGGGTCAAGTGGGAGAATGTTGGACATTATGGGTTACGGGTCCAACCCGCAATCTGACCCGGTTTGACACCATGTTAGTGGGTCACGTAAGTGACTGGATGATGGAGGTAGTGGGTGGGAGTTACGTGAATGTGGAGAGACCACATTCACGTAACTGCCCAATTCTCCATTATATAAAGTGGTTTTGGGGTTACGAAAATGATGAGATTTCGTAACTTTTCTATACCAAAATATAGTTCTGCATTCAGGCTCAGTGGAACGGGTCCTGCTCACCGTCGACATTAGGCCTGGGCTCATTGTGGGCGTCGACCGGCTGAGGAGAACGCCGAACTGCCTACACTGACAATGGTGAATCCAGGTACGCTCCCTGTCTGTTTGTTTTTACACAGGGCGGTCGCCAACACATCAATCTTTCAGTGAAACAAAAGAAGAAACAAAAAAATCCCACCAGATCTCATCCACAGACAGTATAACCATGTGTGGCTGCTCAATTGCAACATAAAACGTAAGAAAATTGTTCTTCCAATTACTAGCAACGTTTACTAATTAAAGATTTTTTTTCTTTGGTTTGCCTTTGAAATATAAAAAACAGTCAGAGTAGCAGTTAAACCGAATTTAGTGATCAGATTCACTAACATATACAAGCATAAGAAGAATTTCTTCTTGGGCAATATATCGTCCTCTTCATCATAAGATAAAAGGACAAAAAGCAGCCAATGAAGTTGGTAGGCTTACCAGGAGCAATGTAGCCACAAGCGCCAGCTACAATGTTAGAATATTTAGTGTTCTCGGATGGATCAACAAGTTTTGCCAGCCCAAAATCTGCAAGATAGGCTTCAAAATCCAGGACAATCAAGATGTTTGCCTTAATATCCTGATGAATAATCGACGGACTAGAATCATGGTGAAGGTAGGCCAGCCCCTGTGCTGCTCCAAGCATAATCTTGTACCTGGTTTGCCAATCTAAGACCACCTTCTTTTCATGGAGCAATTCACTGAGATTCCCATTCTGCATGTAATCATACATCAGCAATCTAGTGTTGGTGTTTGTGCATAACCCCAGCAGCCTGATTATGTTCCTGTGCCTGATCAAATTTTGAAAGTATCTCATATTCACTTAGCTTAATCTGCTGCAGCTTTTGCTTAGAGAGCTCATTTAACAGTTCTAAGGTTAGATGGAAGGTTCTGGTTTGTCGACATGCTCATAGTTTTGCTGACTCAATGTTAACTAAGAGCCTGTTGGTAAAAGCAGCTGGAGGTGTAGGAATGATTTTGATCGATGAAGAAGATAAAGATGTTGCTATTCCTTTCATCATTCCTGCTGCAACGGTTGGCACAAAAGACTAAGACAAAGTTCTAGCATATATTACCAACACAAGGTTTAAGTCCCTGCAATAACCCGAACAAATAAAAATTTTACTTGTTTCGAACATTATCAATTGTTAAGATATACCAAACTTTTGATAGAGATAATCTTCATTTGAATGATTTTCCGCTTCTCTAGCCTTATAGATTTTTCCATGATTGCCTTGTTATTCGGGCATTTAGACTTGATCGATTGAAAATCATTTGTTGTTTCTATTATTCAATTTGTTTTCAAGAGAAATTTATGGCACAAGATTTTGTCATTAAGCAAAGATCTTATTCTTTATCTTAATTCATCTATTTTCTTCCACCACTCGCCTGAAGACTAAATGTTGTTGATGACAATCTTGTGCTGCCATAAACCAATTTGAAAATCATATTCGGGGAAAAATCAATTTGATATTCATATTCGAGGCAAAATCCAATTAGAGATTCATATTCGGGGGCAAAAATCCAAATTGAGATTCATATTCGGGGCAAAAATCCAATTTGAGATCCATATTTGAGGCAAAAATACATATTGAGGGCAAATACTCAATTCGAGATCCATATTCGAGGAAAAAATCCAATTCAAGATCCATATTCAGGGCAAAAATTTAATTTGATATCCTTATTTGGAGCAAAAATTCAAATTCGGGGAATCTCATTCGAGATCCATATTTGGGGCAAAAATCTAATTTCAAATTCATATTCCGGGCAAACTTTCATGATTTTAGATATAATTTTGTAATTGGATCCATATTCCGGGCAAAAAATCATGATTTTAGATATAAATTTGTAATTGAATCCATATCCGGGCAAAAAATCATAATAAACTTGTTAAAACATATAAAATGATGGACGGATCGGTTCATACGATCCAAAACGAAATAATTTGACCCATTATCCATGACTGTCCAAGTTGTCCGCACATCATCATCATCAAACAACGGACATTTGGAACATAGCATTTGAGTACGGTCCAAACAAACGTTGGACTTGGAATAGTTGTTACGGAACGAACTGAACCAATGTTCTGTTCCGTTCTTTTTGTTCATTTCATCCAACCCAGGACAAGCCATCAAACATACCCTAAGGGTGTGTTTGAGAACCCTCAAGTCTCCAATCCCATAGGATATTAAATTGAGGATTTTCCTATCCAACCAACAAGAAAACCATAGATTTAGGTCAGATCTGAGGATATCACATCACTGGTTGCATGAATGTCAAATATGGGATGGTCCTCGTGCTAGAGTTGTGTGTGTCCATGGGTCTATGGGAGCATTCAAACTTACCCTATAGGTGCATTTGAATCCCTCAAACGTTGTCACCAAGGGATCTCATATCAGAGATCCTCGATCCAATGATCTCTAGTCCAAATGCTCCTGCACTCAACCCTCCACCCCTCCTATCATATCACAGATCCATGGATTTGAGAGGCAAATAGCCAAAAATGAGGATCTAATATTGATGCAAAGACCAGAAAGATTGCTATTGAACCCAACAAAAATCGGCACCCTAACAGTTACGAAACTAGAAAACTAGGAAAACAAGAAAATTAATAGAAAATACATAAAAATAACTAAAAATTACAAATAATTCATTCATCAAGTTCTCTTTGTGTTTCTCTACAATGAATATTTATAACGATAAAAGAAAAACTTTGAAAACGCTAATCTTGCTATGGATCTTAGATAGTTCTTATATCAAACAAGATCCAAAATATGACCCTAAACTAAGTTCCAAACTAGATAATTAAAAAACATAAATTATTACCCCTTTAACCTATTAGTGTCTCGCTCTTGCTCCTACATCATTCTCTCCGGATTAGAGAAGACTCGTCCTCGAGTCTGAATCATGCGCTTGCACTTTCTCTCCGCCAACATGAACTATCCATCAAGTGCAACTATCCATAATTGATGCAAATACATCACATGTAGAAGATAGGATCCAACCCGATAAAGGATTGATCACGAGGAATGCTGATCTTCCTTATGCATGATTGGTGTAGAAAGATAGCAAATGGGTCTACAAAGTAATATTTGGGTAAAGTCGAAGAGATACAAATGAAGATCTATTAGGATCCAAATAAAATCAATTGGATCCAAATTAACTTTTATTAGACCTAAATGGGCTTAAGTTGATCCTAGATCAAATGAAAAGGATTTGTTACACAAGTGGGTTGTGTTTGATGTATTGAAACAGAAATTTTGGGTATGAGTTTGATTTGAAAAAAACCCAAAATCAAACCCAGTTACAAGAGAGTTTTCTTAGGTCGAGTTTGAATTCAGATCGACAGAACTTGCCCATGAAATGACCCTAGATGGTAATGGGCCTAGACTTGTCTGGAGGCCCAGAACCTCCTCACAGATGATACAGGGAGGAACTGGTCCTTCTACCTGTCTTATCGTAGAGGGGGTTTCTACCCACGCTAGGGCAAGAGATGCTCCCCTGACACCGACTGGGCAGGATCAAGGGAGGGGCCTCCGGCCTCCGACTAGCCACCCCGCCGGTGAGAGAGCACCGACGGGTGGCGTCCGGTGGTGTTTCCGCTAGCGGCCTATAATGCAGTGGCTGCCAGTTTGGGATACCGATAGGCGATAGTGAGTTATGGCCACCGTCGGCCACTCAGTTGGTCGAGATATACAGGCATGTAGTTGTTGATCAAGTTTTTGCCGACGGTGGACTCGCCGGTGGTCATCTGTGGTGGCTGCAAGATTTGAAAGCCGATTGTCGATGACAGCGTGGGTCGGGCCCACCGGTGATCTTTGAAGCCTGATGCTTTTCTTATTGATCCACCCACCCTGATTAAACAGCAGGTAGACAAGCCATTTTGGCATGTCCTTGGTGACACAAGCAAATGCGTTGGAACACGTGGACATCGTCACTGGCACATACAATACAAATGATATTTTAATATTATTATTTTTAATATTTTAAAGTTTATTTTAATAAAAATAAATTTTTAACATTATTAGTCAAAAAGTAAGTTCTTTATTGACTAAAAAATACTAGTGTCCTCGTGTCTTATTTTTGAAAAATGTTTCGAACTCGCTCCTTGTGTCTACGTGTCTTTGTGACATGCCGAGCCTATCTATACGACCCACTATCTTCCGATGAAACTATTGCGGCATACGCATAGCGTGTGAGTCTCTCTCTCTCTCTCTCTCTCTCTCTCTCTCTCCATTTACGTCGTTTCTTCCTCTTTGCGGGCTCCGGGAGCCTTAGAGAAGATATAGGCGGAGATCGTCTCCGCCAGAATTCTGTCGCCCTATCTTTTGCTGATTTTTCGTCGGATTGAAGATGAATATATTCAGGTTAGCGGGCGATATGACGCATCTCATGAGCGTCCTCGTCTTGCTCCTCAAGATCCATACCATCAAATCTTGTGCAGGTACGTTTTTTTATCTTGTTGTGTGTTTTTTGGTTGAATTGTTGGAATTACGCCGAGATCTGGAAGAATGCGTGCCTGAGGTTCGGCACATTCAGCTTTTGGATGGGTTTCGTTCGACGAATCAGCGAGATCTGTGCGAATTTGGTGCCTGATCTTGCAAATTTTGGTTCTTGATGCCGAAATCGTCGTAATTGTGTATCTACGTCGATTTTGATGGCAAGGGATTTGTTTTATTGTTCTCGTATTCAAAATGAGGGAATTTTAGTAACGATTTTTTTGTGAATTTCTAGTCCTTACAGTACAGGGGGAGGTGAAAGTAAGAGATTTGATCATACTGACCTCAACTGCGTCTCGTTTTCGTAGTTCTGGGGATTGGTGCATGGGGTCTGTTGTAGATGTGCTCGTTGAGAATGAGATATGCTCTAGATACACTGCCGGCGAAGAATTAGAAGATGCTTTCTTTAAGTCCTAATCGGGTTTTATATGAATAATCAACGTTGCATTGGGAGATTTAGTATTAGAGCTTGTAAATTGCTAATACATGCAATATAGGCAAAATGATGACCTGGATGGTCCAATATTCGCTCCTGTAAACTTTTACAGATGATTGGAACACAAAATTCTTCTGTGAATAGGTCGCCTTGTTGATTTGATTGATACTAATCGGATCTGTCATCTTATCGACAATGACATCTACTATATGGTTTGGATGTAGATTTAGTTATTCTGTTCTACGTAGTAGGATTCTCCATTTTACTCCTGTAAAGTATCCCCTTATACACGGCATTCGGGGAAACTCCATAAACGTTGCAGTATCCTGGCATCTACAGCCGTATCCTTGTGACACAGTTTATGTTTTAATCAGCTTTTACCCACCTGTCTTTGTAAGTCTTCTTCATCTTTGTTGTAGGTTAGATTTGTTTCTGTTGTAGAGACAGTTTGTTTTGGGTTCATGAGTTTTTTCAGTTGGTTGTTTTCCAATCTGGTAATGTGATTGGCAGCCAGAAAGACGACTCTTGAGTCATGATAATCTGAAATAGCCTTTGGAATAGTAGCAGTCAATTGGGCATGACACTGAGACGGCCTTGAGCTTGCGTGATTGAAGGATAGGGTTCAGTTGTCGAATGAAAACATGGTTGTGTCTGGAAACAGGTTTCAATAGCAAATGGCCTTGTGTGCAAGTCCATGAGTCGGCCCCCACTAGGCCGACCTTTCCCCCCCCAAACTGATGGGTCGTTTTGAGCACACTCTCTGCTGGGGTCTAGCTACCAAGAGACTTGAGCTTGGTCTCTTCTGCAATAAGCTCACCCAATGTCTGTACCAGAGTAGGGAGAAATGACCAATAAAAAATATTGTTGTGCACACTAACAAATTTGGGACGGAACACCATTAGAAAATCAATTACTTGTTTTTGGTTTCTGGCCTCTATATCCCGAATCTTGCATTCAACACACTCATTACATTTATCACTTCATAATTGTCAACGACTCAACATAGTTGTCAAGCCATCTGATGCTTGCTGAAATTGAGCGTAAAAGTCTTGAATGGACCCATTCCCCTGCCTGAGAGACTTCAACTCTTGTTCTAATTGGTATCTCTTTGCCCAATTAGATTACTCATACACTTGCTTCAAATATGCCCAAGCATCCTTCGCATTTTCATACTTCATGATATTCACTGAAATGTTATGCTCCACTGAGCCCAAGAGCCATGACTTCACTTTGTCGCTGTCCCTCTCCCATTGTACTATGCTTGTCTCATAGTTAGCATCTTCTTTCTTGGGCTTGGCTTTGGTGACATCCAAGAACCCAATGTATAACACATCAACATGCTGACCCAAGCACAAACAAAGGCAGATGATAGCAAGAATACCCTATTTCAGTTTACCGTCACATGCATAGAGCACTAAACTTCTTCATAGCACACCTAATGTGCTTATTTTTATCACAAAACCACCTACATCACACTTCTAACAAAAAAAGGCCCTCAAGGATACCTGACAGAGGTATCTGGACACTGTTCACGCCTATAAATAGCAAATCCAAGAAAATGTCCAGAAATTTCAATATAATCCTGATGATGCTGACTGGTTCTTGATTCTAAATCTCTATAAAATCAACAACTACTATGTTGTTACCTCAGATTGCTGAAAACAAAAAGTCTGTATAGAGGCTGCTGACATCACCTTCCTTGCACGAGCACACTGTTGCAGCACCCTTAGATGACTGAATGAAGGTTGATCAGTCTTTCACACTGATTTTAGTCCTCCCTTCTTGGCTCTGTTACCATATGGAAGCCAAAGAAAGGAGAGGAAGATAGCTCAAGAACGAAAAGAGACACAATGAGAAAACCCTTGCTTCATTAGTTTGCAAAATGAGAGAGCAATACAACTTAAGGGTGACACCCCTCTTAGTTACACGACAAGACAAAATTAGTTGACTACCTTAACTTTCTACAAAAATGCAAAACTACCCCTCATAAACAATCATATGTACAAACATGAGTGAGGCTAGCATAAAAGGCTAAGAATACATATGGTACAACCCCATATTACCTACACTTCTCAACACAATATACATTTAATTCCAATGTTCATGCAAGGTGCTGCATTTTCAATGCATTGCAAATGATCCCATGTTGCTCTTGTAATTAACTCTGTTGTATTCATCCTTGGTATATATTTTCTTTTATTTGAATTCATATACTTGTGTTTCTGTCAGAAAACTAAGTAGGTTTCCTCGAATTTTTGTCACGAACTTAGCTTGGGTTATCTTCTCACAGAACCACTCACTGGTAGTTTGCACTTAGCAGCTGTGTTTGGGCATATAAATAGAGAAAAGGCTCCTTTTGCACTCAGAAGTCAGAACTTCTGGATGTTCATTGTTTTACTGCATGATGTATCTAGCCCTTTTTATTTATATGTGCTAATCAATACAGTCTGAAATTTGCTTTTACATGCCTAATGTATAAGGTACTTTTTATGTGCAGGTATATCTTTGAAGACACAAGAGCTCTATTTTCTGGTTTTTGCTACTCGATACTTGGATATATTTACAGATTACTTCTCTCTGTATAATACGGTGATGAAGTTGATTTTTCTGGGGAGCTCATTTTTAATTGTTTGGTACATGAGGCACCACAAGATTGTCCGAAGATCTTATGATAAAGATCAAGATACCTTTCGCCATTTTTTCCTCATCTTGCCATGCTTTATTTTGGCCCTTCTCATTAATGAGAATTTTACTTTCAAGGAGGTACTTTGACTCTTTTCTATTATGACCCCTTGGTCAATGCCTGTCAAAGGAAACTTTGTCATTTTTTCTGTGTAGCTTACCTTTGTGCTTGAGGCAAGTTGCTTCATCGTAACCATAGATGAAAGATGTCATCAACAAGCTTAAATTTTAGTTTATACTTTATGATTTGCTTCTATTTCTCATTTATTGTATTAATTTCTAAGCAATAATCATAACAGGTAATGTGGGCTTTCTCCTTGTATTTAGAAGCTGTTGCCATACTCCCTCAGTTGGTATTGCTGCAAAGAACTCGAAACATTGACAATTTGACTGGACAATATGTTTTCCTTCTTGGGTGAGCTTTTATACCTAGTGTACTGAACACCAATTTAAGCATTATTTGATCAGTGAGATGCATCTGACAAGACACTTAATGTTTTCCTTCTTCTGTGAACTTCTTCCATGCATGATTAAGACGAGGTTGCCTTGCACTTTTCTTTCTAGCTTGCTTTATGTATTGTCCTATCTCCTCTGCATCCTTGGAGTTGGTGTGATTCCTTTTCTTACCCATTGATACAGTTGCTTGGTTGAGAAGGTTGCTTAAGTTCTTTGAGTGGGGCATAAGTATGGGATGTTGGTGCAGGTTGTTTCCTTTGTAACATTCTGTGTACATCGGTGAACATGTATATCATCCTTGATCCCACATTCTCTGACTGTTACATGCATGTTGATGCATAACCAAATAACAAATTTTCCTAGTGTGTACAATCGATCAATGTTTAGTTGAGATTCATGTGTTATTAACAAATGTTATCTTATTATTTTGAATTCTTAATCACATGATTAAAGATAGCTATGATAGTATCTAAAGAGTCGATAACCTCTCTTGAAATTGCAATTACCATCATATCATGCTTAATGAAACTATATGCTTGCAGACAGGTAGACTTGCACCACAATTTTGGTGGCAATGAGCAGAATCTCATATACTCGTGCACTTTAAGTAAATTGTACCACATAGATGGGTTTGTCGCGATTCTTTTGCCACTTAGCATGCTTAGCGCCAAACATTAGTAGGCAAAGATTGTATTGCTCAGATTGCATACAAAGGTAGCTATGAAGGAAAAGAGTCTTCACACACACACACACACACACACACACACACACACACACACACACACACACACACATATATATATATATATATATATATAGAGAGAGAGAGAGAGAGAGAGAAAATGGGGATTGTGCTGCCACCTTTTTTGTTACATCACCGTTAGGACCCTTCAAAAATTGTAGTTTTAAGTGTTTTACGCTAGATCTGAACCATTAGATGTGTTTATTCAATAGAAAACATGTTTTTTATTAATCATCTTTATGCTCAAATGTATGTTTTAGAGAGGTGAAAAAAATCAATGGTTGATATTGTACTAAAATTTGATGATAAAATATTCATATTTTTACATTAAATCAATTTGAAACGAAGTTTGCTTCTTAATAAATAAACAATGATAAACACATCTAAGAGTTTAGATCTAGCATAAAACACATAAAACTACAATTTTTGGAGGGTCCTAACGGTGACCTAACAAGAAAGAGGAATGAAAGCCTACCCAACAGAAAATCTCCCAAACCTACCACTAAGAAACATTTATCAGATTTTTGATGTTTTTGGAAATTCTGGCCTTACAGATGTGTTCAGCATGATTGATTTACCAGAAATCGACACTTGGATCATGCATTTTGGATGGAAAAAATGGTATTTGGAGCCTCCAAAATTTATGAAATTATAGGCCGTTGATTTTTGACACCTTATAAAAACATATCCATGCATCGGAATCAAATGCTGCAAGAACTGATTCCTATAAAAACAAGTGCATGGATCACATCTATAAGGTCAGAATTTCGAAAAAATACCGAAAATCCAATAAATGTTTCTTAGTGGGTAGGTTGGGAGGTTTTCTATTGGGTAGGTTTTCATTCCCATATATATATATATATATATATAACATTTGTAGTTCCGTTGGGCTTGTAAGTGTCATGCCATGTTGACATGGGTGCTGGTACCGAGTGGTTCTGCTTATGGGTCAATTGGGTTTTGGATCTTCACCAATTTATTTTATTCATTTTATGATCCAATCAACCTGTGGGCAATGTGCGGGTTCAAAAGTATCCAATATTAGCTATATATTTTTTTATTATTTACTGTTACACATTTTATGGTTCGAATGAGATAGCTCAATAGTAAAAATATCAAGTGCGAACAAACAACTTTTTTATCTGGTGATTTTGTCTACAACAACAACTACGACTTCATCCCAAAATAATTGGGGTCGGCGATATGAACCAAAAAAGAAAATCATTCTGGGTCTTCCACATGAATCCTTCTCCTCCAATCATTTTTATCCAATGCCATGTCCTCGGTGAGGTTCAAAGCATTCATATCCTTTCATATCATCTCCATCCAAGTCTTCTTAGGCCTACCCCGACCTCTTTTAACTAATATATTTTCCCATTTCTCCATCCTTCTAACTGGAGCATCCTGGGGACAATGGATTTTGAAAACATGCTGACATTATTGGAATGCCTTCCCGTGGACATCTATCTTGGTGAGTTTCACATCTACAGTCTTTTGCTATCATAATAAGATATGGAATAATGATTCATTATTTGGTTGACCAGTGGGCCCAATAGCACTTAAGGCACCCTTGGGGAACAATCTGTATTTTGGGTTAAACGACCTATTCATCAAATTTGAATTTGAAGAACAATTCTGCTCTATATTCAATGTTCAGGCTAGACCATCTTGTTAACATCGGTATTGTGAAAGAAAGAGTCCAGAGAATTCTTGTCTTTTTGCTGTTCTCCTGTCTAAGATTAATAATACACGACCATGGGTTAACAAAGCTATATTTATTTCCAGTTAATGTACATCAAAGAATGTCAGATTAAGACCAGAGGTTCACAAGCATAAGCTGTTTTCATGCTATATAGATATAAGTAAAATGAACAGTCATGTCAGAAAGTTTGGTCATGTATAGAAGAATAACACACTACAGGTACAGAAACGCACAAGTTTACTTGGGTGTTTCCCCATAAGGAGAGTTGGTGATTATTATGTTACACTTGATAACAAAGCCAAGGTTTAATCTTTGACAACAAATGCTACTAAAGGCTTATCATTAAGTGCGGATGAATGGCAGCTGTAGGCGTGGTCACTATTAGATGATGTTGAAGAAGGATATGATAAGGCTCAAGGATGCAGTTCAAGGCCTTTTTTTGTGCACATATCTTGAGTGATACTATGTTATTATGATGTATTATGATTTTGACGCTCTCCTAAACGCCTCAATTTTCATGTGTTTTATGCAGTGGTTACAGAGCTCTATACATTCTCAACTGGATCTATCGCTATTTCACAGAAAAGCACTATGTGCACTGGATAAGTATTGCCGCTCTTAAGATTCTTATAAATTTTCAAATTTTAATTGATTTTGTCTTTCTCATCTACATTTTGGCAATCATCCTTCCCTGCAGCTTGGATATCTGGACTTGTCCAGACAGTACTTTACGCAGACTTTTTCTATTATTACTTGCGGAGGTATGTCTTTGGTTTCGCTATCTGCTGCTACCCATGTCAAATGCCAGTAGTTTGATCTTACAGGTTGTGATCTTCCCTCGTCTCTTTTGTGCTTCCAGCTGGAAGAATAATGTCAAGTTTGAATTACCAGCCTGACTCGGTTTTCGCAACCATTCTCGTGGTGGCAATGAAAAAAACAGTAGCAAACATGCTGTCTGCTGCAGGTGTAGTTTAGCACTCATTCTTTTTTCATTCATATTTACCCGTTCTGGCTTCTCTGCTTGGTTTATTGGATCAAAGAATCATCGTGTCCCTTAAGGGGAAAGCTCCATTAGGGAGCAAAGCGGAGGGCCATTTTCTTGGGAAAGAAAACTCACTGATTTAGAGCCAAGTTTGATTGTTTTAGTTGAAGGCAAGATGTTATAGTTGTCAGATTTGTGAAGCCTAGGCATTCAAAAACTGGAAAGGGTATGTAAAAACGTCCACCTCTGTTTTAATATGTATCTTTGCTTTCATTATCTTAACAAGGAGCGTGCATACTTTTTTTTTCCATGGACAAGAGTCATTTTTATTTGGCCTTTTACTATCGTCTTTGTGTTTCTTGAGCTTTGCACTTCATGAAGTTACCACCTCCTTTCCTCTCTAGCTTTCGATTTCGTGCAGTTCTGAACCGCTACTCACTGTGGTCTACAGACTTTAGATTAATTGAAATTTCGATGAGAGAGAGAAAGTTTTTAGTAGAGTAGGGGAACAGGATTTTGGATGGCGTTAAATCGAGCACTGTGGTAAGAAGCAAAAAACACTAAAAATGGCGTCTGGGAGAATTGGACTCAATTTAACAATTTTTTGATAATTGAAATTGTTCAAGAGGAGAATTGGGGAGAAATGGCAGTGAGAGGGAGTTGTCAAATGCCAAAATCTTTTTTTTTCTTATTTGATGTACTTCACAACGAGATAATTGTACATCCTTTCAACAATAAAGGGCGATTTTTTTTTCCAACAGTCAGCAATCTGATACTCATAAAACATTCACTTCTATTCTCTCAATTCCATCTGTCATCCCCATATACTTTTGTTTTAAGGGCAAGTTGGGGTTAGGCAGACCCCCACCAGTTATTACTCAATCGTACCGGGTTTTGAACCTGCAACGTCCCACCACAGGAAGACGTAAACTGACAGCTCGTACCAACCACTGGGCCGGAGCCCACGTTGGTGTCTAAGTCATTCCTACAAAAGTTGCCTTCTAAAACGTGCACCACAAACAAACCCGCCCCGTAAAAAGTGAACCACAAACGACACCCCCCCAAAAAAAGGGCTGGCCTTGACCACTAGACGGGTGGTCAGGGTTCCATTCTCATGGGCATCACTATTTTGCATATTGCCGAAGCATGATGTCTCCCTGAAGGCGGGGGGTGCGCCCCGGTTTCACATCACCAGAGAAGCAACCTAGGCTGGCAGGGTTGACCAGTACTACTAGGACTCTTACTCCGGGACTGGGTTTCGCCAGTTCTCATCGAGGAAAAAATAAAAAGTACCCCCCCCCCCCAACACGTACTCTAAGGCTGTACAGCGACCCAGGTTATTCAATTTTGAAGTTGACAATGGGTGGGGAAATTCACGAGAGAAAAATAATGTTGGGAAAAATTCTCATGACTTGTTTTTGAGACACACAAAGCGGTTAAGAAATTATTTTCGATTAGCCATTTGGACCATGATTCTTTTGGAATCGCCAAGAGAAACTTTTAAATGTTTGGGCCTGTAAAATTAGCAACTATATAATGTTATTGCCAAGGATAGATAACATGTACCACTGAACCAGCCACCCTAATTGCAAGGCGCATATATTTTTCAAAATCAAAAAACAAAGCGAACAGCAGTTAAAGGCACACCAAGCCCTTCAGTGCTTTCAGCAAAAAGCCAAGAGCGCCAAAGAGAGTCACTTGCATATGGAGTCATACAGGAAATCCTTTACACAAAAGTCACCATGGATAATAACAAGAATGGAGAGTAGAGTTGATGGCATCCACTCAATGGATGCTGATTCCGCGACCCCCGGTTTGGTGCAGCATTGCATCTATTTCATCCCCATCCTCCATCTCAAGCTGCAATTTGCATTATGTAGAGTCTTAATCGCTAATAACAGCTAAAATGCAAGTAGAAATCATAGTTACAAATGTCATTCTTGAGATTTTCTTGGCAAGGGAAAACTCCAAGTTTTAAAAAAAAAATAGAAACCCATCAGGAAGAATAAAAATAGGTAATAAACTGAATATTTATTCAATTTATCACAATACATTCACCAAAATATAAATATATCACCAATACCGGTGACTATGGAACAGAACTGTATAATAAAAATAAGCAAAATATAAAGGGTGGGCATCAGACCGGCCCGGTTCTTAACGGGCTCAGGCTTGAAGAGAAGCCCATGGCCTGGCCCATTGGCCCAATATGAAGCAGGCCGGGTCCAGCCCAGCAGGCCCGAGCTGGCCAAGACCCATTTATAGGTTGTTTTTTAATAAAATTAATACATTAATTCTTAAAATACAAAAAAAATGAATTAAATGAAAAATATATATAATTCAAAAATAACACAACATTTAAAAGCCTTTTTGTATCATGCCATGATATTTCCAAAATAAGAGATATACAGTTTGAAATGGATTCAACCATGGGTTTTATGTTATGGATGCATAAACCACATTCACCCATGTTATTATGATGCTCAGAAATTTCCGCAAAGGACAGAACAACATGCACTGAGTTAACATATTATCTTATGTATTATGATATGAGTTAACATATTATCTTATGTATTATGATATGATGCTACACCACGTAAGAAAGGCTAATAGTAATAATTAACAAATAGCAAGTTATCATGCAACTAATTAGGTAAGTAGTAATAATTAACAAATAGCAAGTTCTCATGCAACTAATTAGGTGAGTAGTAATAATTAACAAATAGCAAGTTCTCATGCAACTAATTAGGTAAATAGTAATACTTATCCAAGTTACCATGTAATAAAAATTATATTATTAAAAAATTAATAAATAACTCAAGCTCATGGGGCCATGAGCCAGGGCCTATAATCATGGCCCATCGCCCAGCCCATTGCCCACCCCTACATGCAGGAGAAGAGAGACGACAGCCAAAAGTCACAACCTTTGTTTCATGAATACGCCCCTCCCCCACCAATATTCACAAGGAATCATCTGAAAATGTTGGCCGACCATTTTCCTCACCCTAACTGGAAAGCAGATGCAAAACTAGAATAAATTACCTCATCAGGGGTCTGTTCACCCCGCAGCCTACGCCCATCGAATAAGAATGCAATGGAGTTGAAGTCCACAGATTGGCGGTCACAGTATGCATTCATGAGTTTCCGCAGCTGAGTGCTGCGCTTTATCCTGAAAAACACTTCATTGCCATCCTATAAAATGAAAGTTTTAGCAGGTTTAGAACCGTTTCATCAAATTTCCTTGACATTTAGCTTCACAGCTTTATTTATAAATTGCAAACAGCATATACCAAAACAGAGGGAGCTAATGGTTTATACTGCAAAAGAGTTGCAAAAGAATTTCAAATATGAGATTACAAGGTTAAGCTTAAGCATCAAATGCTGGGATGTAAATGCTGTCAGGCAGAGATTCCATAACTAAAGGATTCTGCAGGAACCAAACAAGAACTCTTTTAGCCATGCAGATGCAACCATCAAGCATAAAAATTAAGTGAATTGAACACTTTGCATAGTAGTCATTTACCAAGCAACAAATCCTTATGCGTGGAAAGGACAACCCTGATTGAAAATAGAGAGAACACAAGATTGAGTTCAAGAGCACCCACATGATGTTCCAACTTTCTTCCCAGGTCATATCAACAAAACCAAATAAAGAACACATAATGTTAACTGATGGAAGTTCTCATTAAGCACTCAAGCTGCCATCAAGCAGCACTAGAGCCACCATTGCCAGATAAGTCTCTATCTAGAGTGTCTTTTGAGTTTGGAAAGAGCAAGAATTGATTCCCAGATACAATTGAGAATTATATCTGGCCAGGCTGATCAAAAAAGCAGTTGAAACTCTGTCAGAACCATAGTATGTGCTCGGTCATCTCCTCCTTACTGTTACAAAGATAAGAGATGCTAGCAAGATGCACCCTTTTCTTTTTTAGACTATTTCGTGTTTAACCTTGTCAAGTGAGTCTATGCAGGCAAATGACTTGGCCCTCTACAAGGGCGACTCTACCCAGGCTTGTAACTCCAACAGGCTTATTTTCTAGTCTTTTGATTGTTATATTCTAGTTACCTTTTTTTGAAAAGGTGGTTTGATCTATTGTCAAAATCTAGCTTGGTGGCTTGCATGCTACAGAGGAATGAATGAAATGAGATGGTTCAGAGGAATTATTTCTAATATCTCAGCATTAAACCAACTTAGAGGGATGTTCTTCCTTTCACCACAAAGAAATGGCCTAACTCCACGTACATGGAGAAAACGCGTCCTGCAAAACTGTTTCCCAAACCGAGAACGTAGCATCTTCGAAATTGTGGGAAACCTCTAAAAATTTCATGGGAAACCCATCTCCCATCGACTGAGTCTTGTTTCATACCACGTGGGAAACCTACTTACTTTGAATGGGAAATTCATTTTTTTATTTAGGAAACATGTTTTCCATGTGTTTCTTGCATGTTTAAGAATTTTTTTCCAATAAAAAGTTTATATACATACATGTGTTAATTATTTATTTTAAAAAACTATATTTTGTACAGATTTTTAAATTAAGAACTTAATGCATTAGATGAAATTGAGAAATTTCTAACTTTAATATAACCGCATTATTGTTCTTATTTCTTGACTCTTTCTAAACACATGTTGCAATTAAGTACTTTTTTATGATATTTAATATTCTATTAAACATAAGTTGAATATGCACTTGTTTATATAAAATATAACTAATTATAATAGTTTTAGAATTGTAATTAATAGAATCGTGTATTTTATTAAAAATGTATTAATTTTTATTTGTTATCATAATGTTAGTAAAGAAGTAAACTTTGTGTGGACTTCCAGCATATTCTCAACATTTTGCACTTTTGCTCCACACACATGCAAGCACAACATGTGTGTGTTGCGTTTCACATTTCACATTCCATTTCCCAATATGTTTCCTGTTTTCATTTCCCATCCTGGCAACCTTGCCTAAGATTGGTCTTAGGTGGATCAGCTCTCATATAATTGGCACCATAATTATGTTTTCCTGCTTTATTCATGAATTCATACACAGAGGGCCTTAATTCTCAAACCCACAATCCATTTATGAATTCATTATTGGATATACACTATAAAACATACATGCACAAAGAAGCATGTATCAGCAAAAAAATTGGCAAAAACACCACTATAAGGCACCCAAATGATCTAGAACTTGGCCATATAACATAAAACCATTTGTAGTTACATGTGCTAAATCACTAAATCAGAGCAATTTTAATGACAAGGTTTCCAACTTCCAAATGCATTCATAACAAACGAAAATAGAAAAAGGAAATCCAAAATGAAAAGGTTATCATCTGAAGAACTCAAGCATGCATATTAACAAAAATAATGTTTTGCATCCAATTTATGAAACAATTCATACTTCATCTTGATGAATCCATGCTTATCATGGACCACTATAGACACATCAAATGCACAATCATGACCAACAGACAATTCAAAAGCAACGCTCTTGCCATGTACCAAAATGAGGCAACTTGATTCAAATGTTTAGCCAACACCTACCATGCCAATCAACTTGATGCATGCAGATATCGGCATAGACAGATGTCTAATGGATGAGACGTGAAATAAATAAGTAAACCATTTTGGTTCCACAAAGGCCCATGAGGCTACAAACCCACTGCAGTCAACAACCATCAAAATCTTAATTGCATGTATTTCCACCATCTTATACAGACTAACACACAGAACATTGGGACCAAAATCATCAGAGCATTACGATGTGTGTGTAAACACACACACACACATCGTAATGATCAAAATCTAAGAAACCATTAATGGGCAAGAGACTCAACAGACATTATAAAACTTGGTTCCGCTGAATGCTTCAAGGGCTACAAGCTATGCAGCAAATATCGGCGATACTCTGCAATTTTATCATATCTTCATAAAATAAAATCCTGGATTGTCATAATAATTTCGAAGTATTGTTTTTTTAATCAGTACTAATGAATGAACAATCTTTTAAATCTCTGCATATTTTTTATGGGGCACTCTCTTTTATTTTGTTTTTTCTGTATTCCCCACAGTTCTAAATTTGCCAATATTTTTTAGAGAGTTTCTCGAGGAAATTTTTTTAATTTATCTCAAGATTTTTATGACATTTGTTTCTAAGACTGCAAGTCCATTACAACCAAAACCATCCAGACTTGATTGTGTCCATTTTGATGATCGTTATACACTAGCATGTGGAAGACATTAACACCAAAATCAGCAAGACTAGAAAAGCTACATATACAATGCAGTTCGCTAGGAATGATGACCCTTCTTGGTCTCTTCATTTGGAAGAAATAACAAAAGTTTGCAATGAGGAGAAACCCTGTCATTTGTTTATGCTACCCAAACTCTGTATCAAAGGTTAAACTACAACTCAGCCTTTGCCATAGCATTCATATGGCTTCTCCAACCTTGTACTTCAATCAAAGTTTCCAAAGGTCATGAGCCCATAAACATGTTAGATCAGACGGTGACCAAAAACATGGTTTAGGAAAATCGAGATCCCAAGCCTAGAGGCATGTTGTTCTTAAGATCACTATCTTTAGAACTTCAATCGCCCCACTTCGGGTTTCCGAAGATGCAAGAAGGGTTTGTTTGCAACCGAGTTCCCAAGATACAACTAGGCTTGGACCTCAAGAGTGTCATTGCTTAACAAGATCAGCTAATCTCCCTCACAAGTGAAATTAGTAAACCAAAACAAGAGTAAAATAATAGAAAGAGAGAAATCTTAAGAATTAAAAAATCTAATAAACCAAAAGACGAAAATGAAGAGATTTATAGACTTTAGGAAGGTCACAATTTTTGTAATAAATGAAACTAAAGGACATAAATTCAACTGATTGAAATTTGAACAAAAAATGACCCTCAACAGTCACCGCCTTTACAAATGGTCAAGAACATCCCAAACAATCCAACAATCACAACGCCTCATAAACACTATATAAATGCCTTTTAAAGTCATCCAAACAGCCAAATCAATCAAGAAACAAAAGGTCAAAGTGGCTTGGTCAAAGGTGAAAGTGTGGTCAAAGTGGACTTCGGCACCTCACATGAGTCTTGCACCACTGAGAGTGTGCAAAGTGCAAAGTAAGTCATCAAAACGCCACATTGCACCTCAAGCACCCTTGCCCACACACAAGAGCAAGCGTGCACGGACAACGCATACGTTCCCACACAAAAGCTCAGCAAAGTCCACAAGCCACCCTAACATACAAAAGGTTAGCAAAGTAAAGAATAAAGAACAAAATCTCTATTTAACCCAATAAAAAAATCTCTCTCTATCTCTTACAACATTTTCAAAGAAGTTTAGTTGGGAAGCAATAAAACACCAAAACTCTATAAAATAAGGTATATTTTGAAACGTTTTCCAACGCAACACCCATCAGAGAATATCGGTGGTTGGTCACTAGACAAACAGATGCATGGAGGACACAAGAGGAGGATCGCCCAAAACCTTATGAGAACCTATTCTTAAATAACCATACATGTCGAAGATAAATATCAGGACATAAAAGTAGGATTAGAAGTACCAGGACTAATTAAGAAGACCCAAAAGGAAAAGATCAAGCTCCTCAAGAAGCAACAGAAACCAGTGCCCATTTGAAACTACAACAAAGCTACAGAATGATAATCACGCCCATTTCCCAATAATCGAACAATATTCAGTAAAACCCAGTAAAACGAGAAGGGAAAAAACATAAAAAAATGCAACGATCAAACCGTATATACAATAAAATTGAAACTACAACAAAACGAGCACGGTTCCTTTTTTTCTAAAACATTTTGACAGCGAAAACAATCATAATCCATACTAAACCCCAATAAAATAGTTCTGAAGAAAAACAAGAACCGAAAACAACTAGATCAAACTACAAACACAGCAAGACCGAAGCTACACCAAAATAAACAACAAATCCTACGGGACTTCCATTTTCCTAACGCATCGACATGGCGAAAGCCCAGAGGATTCCTTCTTTTCTAAGGCACCGTCATATCAAACAACTATCATTCAAGCAATCAGATTACATTAGCGAGAACCCAACAAAAAGAGCTAAAGGATCGGCCCAAAAATATCGATTATCTAATCAGATATTTGGCAAGATGATAGATCGATTCATAGAGAAAGAGACTAAAAGACGGAGGGAAGGAAAATCGACGACGAACCTGACCCTTGACTTTGAGATTGATATGGGCCGATTGGTCCATCGGCTTCTTGTCTTCCTCCTGAGTCGCGGTCGTTCCAGACATGGCTGAAAACCCTAGATTGCTCCTCCTTCCTTCCCTTCCCTTCCCTCTGAAGCAGAAAGAGAGATTCCGAAGAGGAAGACCAGTGAGAGACGAAGAACGGGAGAGGGAGAGAGAGAGACGAGGGAGAAGGATGGCCCCTTTCCCCCTTTTATAGGAGGCGTCTGGCAAGGGAAAAAAATAAACGGGATTTGAATTTTCAAGCGAATCCGCCCGGGGAGCGATGCCCTTTCCGCCATTGCTTTCATCCGACGGCCAAGATTCGAAGGTTCCAATCGTGTGCTCATGACGGCGTCTAAGAAAATGGGTAGGAGCATCGCGCAGATTCATAGTTATCTGAGAGGCATCAGTCGCGATTAGGGGCGGGCATCGGGCCGGCCCGGCCCGTTTACTAACGCGCCGGGTTTTGGCCCGATTCTTAACCGGCTCGAGTTTCAAATGAAGCGCATAGCCCGGCCCATTGGCCCAACCGACTAATGTGAAGTGGGTAGAGTCCGGCCTGGCTCAATCTTAAAATGCATAAATGTTTGACCCAAATTATGAGTTAATGAGATAATACCAAGTTTTCACGCAACTAATTACGTAAACAATAATAATTAACAAATAAAAAGTTTTCATGCAACTAATGAGGTAAATAATAATAGTTATTCAAGTTAATGTGTGATAGTTAATTTTTTAATTTTTCATATTATTAAAAAATTAATAAATAACTCAGGTTCATCGGGTCAGCCCGATAGCCCATGGGCCAGCCTGAGTCACGTATATAACAGGTTGAGTTTCGGCCTGATACCTAACAGGTCCGGGCCTAAAATTATGACCCAAACCCGAACCATGGTGAGCTAGGCCGATTGCCCAACCTTAATCGTGATGAAGGGAGATCCAATTTGCACAAATTCTTTCTCAAAAAAAAAGTACAATTTCGGGTAGGTCTTGGTCTCGGTTGTCAATGGGTCGGGTTTGTGCAGAATAAGGGTTTAGCCATGCTCATGCAAATAACAATCAGTTGGGATTGGCATAGGGCTGGGAAACAAGTAGGGCTGCTCACCGTTTGGCTCGGTTCGAAACTGAGCTTGGTGACCCAAGCTACAAGCCAGTTTGTTTTGGTAAATGAGCCAAGCACGCTATAGGCTCGTTTTACATATTACATATTTATAAATTATATATTATATTTTTATTATATAATGTGTATATTATATATGTTTTATACATGTATTATAATACATTTTATGTTTTTTTATATATTAACAAGCTTTAAAAAATGTTTAAAAACAAATTTTTACAAAACGAGTAAGCTGGTAACAAGGGTTAACCCTTAGGGTGTGTTTGATTGCTTGTTTAAGATTGAACAGAACAAACAAAACACATGTTATGTCTGTTATGTAACAACTATTTTTCATTTAGTGTTTGTTTAGACTCAAATATTAAATCATATATTTTTATTTGAAAACAAAATAAATGACAAGAAAGTAAAACATAAATAAACAATAAATAACCCAAAAAACCCTGAGTTATAAAAAAGTAACCTATAAATAAATAAAAAATATATAAAATCAAGTATAAAAAACTATAATTAAACCCTAAACAAAGAAAATTAAATAAAAAATTAGTCAAATTAAACATGAAAATCCCTAATTAACGAATTTTGATTCAAAGCCCTAATCAAAGAAATTTTTTATTTTATATTTAATTTAGACCACAATTAAAAAACCCTAATTTAAAACTATAATTCAAAACCTAATTTAAAACCTTGAATTGAAAATCTCTAATTCCAACCCTAATGAGAGAGAGAGAGGAAGAAGAAAAACGGGAAGAAAGAGAGAAATGAAGAAGAATAAACAGAGAAGAGAGAGAGAAAGAGGGAGAGAGCATGTGGTGTTGCCCACAATCGACTTCGCACATGGAGGGAGGGAGTGTGTGGGTGTATAAAAGAGAAAGAGAAAGAAAGAAGAAGAATAAATAAGAAAAAAGAGAGAGAATGTGGGGTTGCCGCCAGCCAACTAAGCACAGGGGTGGGTGAGAGGGAGGAGTTCGGGGGCATCACCCATGAAATTATATTACAAACAGCAACAACAACTACGCCTTCATCCCAAAACAATTGGGGTCAGCAATATGAACCAAAAAAAGAAATTCATTTTGGGTCTTCCACATGAATCCGTTTCCTCCAATCATTTCTATCCAATGCCATGTCCTCGGTGAGGTTCAAAGCATTCATATCCTTTCCTATCATCTCCATCCAAGTCTTCTTAGGCCTACCCCAGCCTCTTTTAACTAATATATTGAACCATGAAAATGAATCTCATAGGTGACTCATTAAATTTAAAACGTATATTGTGTTAAAATGCATATAGAATAGTCATGACAAATATTCAGGAAAATTTGTATCCCAAGACATGCAAGTTACACGGGTCAGATCTGCATCATTCCAAATATTATTTGGATTAGAATTTTACATGCCCATACTTGAGTATTCGGGTTTGGGTTGGGTATCCCAAACAAACCCAACCCATTGATAACCCTATTAGTCAATATGTAACGGCTGTGTGGGCATTTATAGATTCCAAACTAATTGAACTTGAAAGCATGTTCAGGTTTATATGGGAAAAGCTCATGTTTGCAATGCCATGTGATTTTTAGATTTTCTCATGTTCTTGTGATTGTAAATCACAAGCACAACATTAACTTAGGGCCAATGAAACATAAGAAAGTGCAAGTTGTGAATGTTATTGCCAACTAAAATTGTTTTTACCTTGAATTTTATAAAAGATTATCACAAGTAGGGGTGTCAATGGGTTAGGGTTGACCGAGACCCAACCCTTAACAAACCCTATAGGGTTTAGGTATGGTGATAAACAAGAAGACCCGATAAATGAGAAGACCTCATAAACAAGTGACAAACCACAATCGTTCTTAAGTTTGAAGTCCAATAAGCTAAAGTAGCAAATAAATGCAACTTTTGCATACATTCAGGTTTGGATGTTGTGGAACTCATATTTGGTTATTATTAAAAGAAAATCCTCAAAATGGATTTCGAACCAAATGTGATATTGTGCATTGAATAATAATCAAGGCAATAATCATTCATTGTTCTTTTTACTGAATCCATCTACATTGGTTTCAATTCAACTAGTTATCTGACCTAAACCCAAATTCTTGAGATTATGAAATTTAAATAATTTCTATTGGAGTTGACTTATGTTGCACCATTGAAGATGTAATGGTTTCTTTGGAAGGGGTAATATTTGTGAGATTTTTGTGAAACTACTTGGTGGGTATCAAAGGAAAATGGATGTGTACAATTTCAATAGAAAATCCCTTTTTTGGCATACAACTTTGAGAGGAACTCTCTCTTCTGGCACCATTGAATTAGAGGTTCCAACGAGTAAGTTAAGTACTTTATTGAACATTTAGGCCTTGCTTGTTTTATGAAATTTACATGAGAAGGTGTTGAATTGAAAACTTGATGTAATCCTTTCCCACTATGAATGAAATGACCATCAAATTATGATGGTGAGAATGTGTCATGCTTGAATAAATGAACCCTATTTTTTCTCACCACTTACTATTTTTTTTATATGGAAATCCATTGATACCCCGTGTAGAAGCTTTCACATGAAAAGATTGTACATGGGTCAATTCTCATGTAAATCATTTTCTTTACATGGGAATGAAAAAAACAAGGCCTTAGGGTAGGTTTGGCTTGTTGGGCCACACATCACTCGAAATCAAACTATTGTTTGTAAAGGCAAATGAGAGTTCATTTTTCATTACTCATTTACTGATGTTTGTTTAACCAATGCCGAAATGAGAGTGGAGATGGCCACCTATCACTTGATTTCAATTATATATGATGTTGTAGTTGACAACTCTACTCGGATCACCTCTATCTTCTCTAGTAACATATGCACCCAACAAATCCTTAACAATTATACCCGCATTGCTATCCATGATGATGACTTTAAAATAATTGGTATTTGTGATTTTTTATCCTATTTATTGTAAATTAGCCACTATTTTTATCTTCAGCAATCCAATGTAAGGATTTAAAATCCTTATTTCTTAAAGTTTGTTTGGTTTCCATATTAAGAAAGAAGTAGTAAGATAAAGTTATAGATATCTATTTCATGCATTGCCAACAATATCGGGTTGGATGATGCAACAAATATATGTGTCATTCATTTATTTTATTTTAGTTGCATTTCATAATATTCATACAATTATAAATGCAATAAGGTTTTTTAATAAAAAAACTAAAATAATAAATATAAATAGTTTTTTTTATTATCATTATTATCACTACTAGTTGTTTCATATTAAAAAAAGCCACAAGAGTAATAATTATGAACATTGTCTTGGTCCCTGATATCTCAAATTATGCAGACGTAGTTCCTACCAAAATTGTTAATGAGAGAAGCAAAATTGGCAAGCAACATAAAAAGTTGAAGTGAACAAGTGGCTTACAATTATACATAAAGTGGGAAGCAAAAAGTGAATGCAAACACTAGATAAACTAATTTAATAGTTAAGTATAAATACAAGTAATTAATGACATTATAGTGTATGTTACTACTAATTTGTTAAATAACCAGTGATTCTATTGTTTACTTTTAAATTCATAAAGTATATGTTTTAATAATGGATATAAGAATTGTCTTAATTTCATTATCTTTATTATATTACAACATATTTAGTTAATGAAAACACTGTTTAAGCAAATTTATGCATTTTTTTTTGACAAGTAACATACAAAAGGTTAATATTTGGTGTATTTGAAGGTGCCAAATTATATGGAACTATTGCGATGAATAACATAAGTTCAAGCTTTATCAACTCAATATAACCACATAGATGTGTTAAAGAAGATTTGTTTGCTAAGGATCAAGCCTTGGATCATGTTATTTTTATTAAAAATATATGTTTTTTTAGTCATGAAATTTTAGTGCATTGCATATTGTTCATTTTTTGAAGCCCTTAAAAAAGTTGTTGTGTATTACAATCATATGATTCAAAACTCATTTTCTACTAAACAAACATTGCATATCATATTCATAATATTTAATTAAAAAAAAAAGTGAAACACATGTTTTTTAACTTAATAGTTTCATATAAATTGGTGCCTTTAAAGACACCAAATATTAACCCCTATACAAATCAAGATTCACATAACACACTTATGAAATTGTATACAATAAGATACATATTAGTGTATATATTATTATCACATGAATAATGCTATGAATATTCATGTTTTTTTATGTGAACCTAAAACATCATGAGTTTACTAGAAAATATATACAATTATATTTTATAAAAAAGGTGGATAATGTTTTGTAATATGACACTTATACTTCAATATAGTTAAACATATGCATTGTGGTGTTATAAAGATTACAAATAAATGTTTACGTAAATGTATTGTTAGTGAGTAAAACTTAATTTGTCAAAAAAAATCATGACATTTGATATATGATTTTCATGAAAGGAGAAGCAAGTTCAAAAACGCATAGCATTTAGCTATGAAGTGTCTTTGCAAAAACATACTTTGACATGTAAAAACTTTTGGTAAGTGTGGTTATTAAAAACTTTTGTTAAGTATAGTTATTGCCTTTTTTAGCAAGTGGTTTAAATATACAATGCAAAAAAATAAAAGCTTCACTTTGCAAAAAGCATACTTTGACATGTAAAATCTTTTTTTAAGTGTGGTTATAAGAAACATCTGTTAAGTACAGTTATTCTCTCTTTTAGTAAGTGTTTTGAATATATAATGCAAAAAAATAAAAGCTTGCATCCAATACTTTAAGCATTGACAATTTTCTCATGTGAAAGCTAAATTTTACATTCAACTTTTCAATAATCAACTCTTCTCTCCCACAAACATGAGTTAAATTAAGGCGTTGTTTGGGAACTCATGTTGAAGGGATTTGTAAGGAGTTGGGGAAAATACAACTAATGAAATGAGTTGTAGACTCCCTCTCTTGTTTGGAAGCATAAACAACTCATTAAAGATTTTGTCTTTCAACTACACCTGATTCCTCAAATCCTTGTGAAGTATGCATCATGGTATTTGAATAGCAAAGAATGTAGAGAAATGTTATATCAAATTTAAATATATGATTGACAATTTTTTATTTTTTTTTTACAAACAAGTGACATTTAAATTAAACATACATATTAATTAAACACACTCTAATCTCAAATCTTAAAATGGACAAGTATGAAAACTTTTGATATTAGGCCTTGCCATACTTAACAAAATAATATAACTTTTGACTTCCTCAAGCTTGACATTAAGCTCCGCAACACTTAACAAAACTTTTGTCTTACTTAAAATTGGCATCCGACTATGCAACACTTAACAAAATAACAAGAATGCAAGATAACATACAGCTTTCTTGTTTAGATTGAAAATCCCAGTGAAAGACAACGTTGAAGGGAACCAACATATGCAGCATGGAGGTGACTCATTATATAGGCTCTCATATTTTTAGGGACTCACTAGAATAGGACATTTACTGTGGTAAATGCTGTATTTTGTTTAGGAAAAAAATGTTGTAAAAAATTTACAGTGGTAAATGCTGAATAGACCCAACTTATGTAGCATGGAGGAGAGTACAAATATATATACTCTTAGATTTTCAGGGACTCACTATAATAGGGAATTTATTGTATTAAATATTGTAAACAAATTATTGTGGTAAATGTTGAACGGACCCCACATGATAAATAGGGCATTTGTTATGGTAAATATTATAAAAAAACTGAACCATCGGATTTTCATGAACTCATCGAAATCCTTGTGTTCTATAAAGTTTACCAGTAGAAAATGAGTTTTAAACAATGTCGATTGTGACATTTAATTAACTTTTTTCAATGGTTTAAAAGATGACATGCTCATAATGTGCCAAAGCTTCACTGTTCATAAAACCATGTATTTACATTAAAAAAAAAACACAATCAAAGACTTGATCCATAGAGATCAAATAATGTTGAAGGCATGTATGTGGTCAGACTAAGTTGACATAGTTTGCACCTATGATTTATAACTCAATAGTTCTATACCTTCGTTAGTACAAAAACATGTACTTTTAAGAGAAAAAAGGTGGTTCATGTGATTGTTCATTTGCTCTAACTTGGCCTGTCGAGTCCAAGTGCAATCACATTGCACAAAAAATAAATGTGATTTACCATTTGTTGCACGAGTTACAGTACATGTTAGGAACTGGTTAATGTTTACGAAGACTATAATGTGAAGTGGAAAGGTGTTGCTCAAGGAAGGATGGCATTACATTTTTTTTTTGGAGAGTAGACCAAATTACTTTTAGTAAATTGATTTGGCATCCTCACCGTCTACAATATGCACAAAGACCATGAGGTCCTTGTGAGATGAGTCAATGGACGATGAAGATGTCAAATCAGTTGATAGATTTGCTCCCAATTTTTTGTGTTGCGTGACTAGGGATGGCAGTGGACCAGGGTGGCTGACCTGTCTCAAAATCTTGCTCTCCATCCTCGCCTCCATCTCCACACATGTTTTGATTTTAACTTCCATCCCTGCTTCCATCTCCGTTTCATGTCCTTCATCCTCGGCTCAAACGGGCCGAGGTGGGGTAGAGCCCCATTTCTCCTCGGTCCATTACCATCCTTAAAGAAGGATCAATGACAAGGCAGGGTGGGGGCAAGACGGGGATCGGTGTGGGGGAAGCGCAAGTCCATCCCCGCCTCCATGCTTGCACAGGTTTTGATTTTAACCTCCATCCCTGTTTCATGTCCATAATCCTCTATCCAAACGGAGCGAGGCGGGGAGGGGCCCCTTTCCCCCCTGCCATCCCTATGTGTGACTGCGCCTAAGCTGCCCTCCAACTTGGCTCAACTAATGCTTGAACCACTCCGGAGAAGAGATGGAGAATCCTACAACTACCAAAACTGTTTGGTAGTTGTAGGAATCATTTCCTCATATTGACTGCTTTAATGAGAAGGTGGCAATTACCAATGTTCATGTCGACTGCTCATTCCAATCCTCCAACTACCTCTACAACTATCCTTTGGTTTAACTGGCAACGACTACTCGAGTTATTTTGATGTTTCAAATGTATCACCCAAGCATCCTTGTAAAATAAGCCGAATCGGACCTGTTTCATATAGATTTTGGGCCGATACGATAGGAATCAGCCGATTCCTATATGGTGACTTTGATCGGTCTTCCACATATTCGATCAGGCATATCGTTTATGAGCCGAACCTGGGCTAGGTTCGTTTACACTCTCTGACGAGCCCAGGCCAGTCTTAAATGAACTGAGCCTGGTTTTGCCGGACTCGTTGTGCAGACCTTGGGCCAACACTCGATACACCCAAACCAACCGAACCGGTCACCTTTTCCCGAGCCAACCCAGCCCTCACGGACCATCTACCGGACTCCAGCAGCCCACCCAGCCGAGAAGGACAAAGGTGAAAGGTCCAATCAGCTCACTATAAAAGTGGAACCATCGCCCGCTCAAAACTCGGAGAGAACGAGTCGCAGAGAGAGAGAGAGAGAGAGAGAGAGAGACGAAGAAGAGAAGAGGGTAGGAAAAGGAGGTGATGGAGAGCTCATCGTGCGACTCTGAGATGTCGCCGGAGGAGGAGATGACGATGATCAGGGAGATCATCGACTCATCGGAGCCTCAGATCAAAGAGGGCGACTCTTTCTACCTCATTACCCTAAGGCAATCCCTCTCTCTCTTTTTATTTTGTTTTCTCTCTGTATCGATTCTACTTCTGTATGGCCTAATTGGTTCTCGAGTTGGAAACATAGAGGAAAAGATGTTTGGATCCTTGAATTGTTTAGTTTTTTCAGTAAGTACATGTGTTTTTTTTTTAATTTGATCTGTATTGCGTGGTAGCTTGTTGTATTTCAGCGATTTTTTATTTATTTACTTTTGGAGGCATTGAATGTGTTTGTAGTATCTTGTTATTAGACACTACAAATGGTTGGTTTACTGCTAACATGCTCACACACAACAAAAGGTTGGTTTACTGTGAAAGGAAAATAGTCATTGATTGGCCGAACTTGCTCAATGGAAAGTTTGGGCATTGGGGACGACTGTTTTCTCAGCTGACTAAGTGCCGGATGCCACTTCATCTATGCTGAAAAGTATGTATATCTTGTGAGTATGTCTGCGTGTTTATAACTTTATATGTATGTATATATTTATGGGATTATTTTCGGTTCTATTAATTCAACCATACATCTGGAGGCCTCGCTATTTTTTCTAATCTTTGCATTTCTTGCAGATTGATCTCCATAGTGTTTAGGTGGAGAACATGCATGACATAGGGCGATTTTGATGTTCAGACAGGTTTTTAGAAGCATATGAATAATTTAACTGCTCATAATGTACCGAAATTTCCCAACATAAATAAGAACAAGTTCTATGTCAGAACCTATGTAACACGGACTCTTTTAACAGGGAAACACACCTGCGTTGCACCCGCACTGATGCGGGTGTGACACTTGGATCCATGTGTGTGTATAGGGCCACTAGAATATGTTATCTGGAAATATGTGAAGTAGAGTGTGAACTAGACATTTCTGACACATTTTTTGCAAATCCTACCCTGAAGATATGTTAAACATGGTCCATTTGTTAGGAATAAACTATTGGATCGTGTATTTTCAATGAAAAACACAAATTTTGCATGCTTGAATTTTTATGAAAATTCTGAGCCATTGATTTTCAATCCTTAAAAAATCTTGTTTATGAATCATAATAGGATGATCCAAGAGCCTATTCCTATAAAACCAAACCTGTATATTACACCCGTATGGTGAAATTTAAGAAAAAAAAAACTCATAAAAATCTCGGTTCACACTAGTTCACATAAACCATCTTGCTTTGCTCCACAACAAGCTTATTTGCTACTTCCTCAGGGATCCACCTGAATAGAAATTTCTCATGAAATTTACACACCATGGTGGAGCATCATACACTCCAGCATCTTTCTGATCTTAGGGAAATGATATGCATATGGAAAGATAACCAGATATACCATGTTTAAGGTACATACACATCAAAAAAGAAAATAAAATAAAGAACATGACAAAAAAATAGAAGATCAAAGCGACAATGAATTGCCTAGCCAAAAAAGGAAAAAAAGAGAAAAAGAGAAAAAGAGAAAAAGAGAAAAAGAGAAAAAGAGAAAAAGAGAAAAAGAGAAAAAGAGAAAAAGAGAAAAAGGGGAAACACTAACACATAAAGAAAAATGGAAAATAATAGCTTTTGATCCAAGTTCCAACATTTAGGTGGGAAATCAGAGGGTACGTTATCTAGAGAACACTGCATTTTGTGGCATGAAACTATCATGGGCTAATTGTCATTATAGTTGTTAATCTTCAACGGTATAAGTGTCTACTTCATGTCTGTTATGGTGGGACTACTATTAATGCATTACCCAACAGAATACCTATAGAGTGATACTGTCCACTGCCCATCATCTTTACACATATATATCTCATTTTAATTTTCCCATTGCTTCTCACTACCAATGACATTTATTTGCACGATTCGAGATATGCTGTTGTATACTTCTTAGTTGCATACTTGTTTGGGATTTAGATAGTTGTTTGGTTGTATTGTAGGCAATTTTGCTGTTGTAAGTCAGTATTTTGTGTTAATTTTTGGGGTTTTGCCCCTAACTTTTGATTGTCGTGGTTGGTGACAGGTGGTGGCAGGAGTGGCTTGACTATGTTCAGCACAATATGCTGAGTGTCACAAACAATGACTCCTCTTTGTATGTTGATGATTGTGAGTTGGAAGGGTCTGCTACTTTGAAGAGGCCTTCATGCATTGACAATTCAGATTTAATTTATGACATGGCGTGTGAAGAAGACTCTGAAATAGGTGCAGAATTGCAAGATAGCTTAATAGAAGGGCGTGACTATATACTGCTGCCTGAAGAAGTTTGGAAGCAATTATATATTTGGTGAGTGTAGACACTGCTTATGAGAATCAGTGACATCTATTCCAAATTCATATGTTCAAATTACTATAGCTAAACACTTCATTCTGGAAAAGTGCTGATGTCTGCAATATCTTATTCTGTTGCTAGCATATTGTGGCATATTCTTGGTGGCTAAAGTGCAGATATGGTATACAAATTTGGATTGCTTGTATTTGTGGCTGACAATGAATTTCTTTTGGTTGCTTGTTGTGATTCATTATTGCTGATAATGGACCCTTGCTAGTTGCATGTTATGACTCATTTTCATAGATTATGATGTAGTGTTCCTGCACATATAATGTATGATCAATCATCTATGCTTTTTGCCTCAAAACACATTGCCAACCAATGTAACAAGTAATAACAAAATGTCAAGGAGCACAAAATTGTGACCTCTACCAACACCGCTTCCAACAAGTAGCCAATCATATCATTTACATTTTTTGTTAAATGTTGTGAATGAAAATGTCTCTGTGATATGTAGAATAATGTACTATTTAAGGTACTTGAAGATCTTGAAGCATGTTTTGTGTGCATATGCGTGTGAGTGTTCATCTAAAATCTAAATCCTTTTGAAGGCTTAGAAACATGATCAATCATTTACAAAATATCTCTTGTGATATCAACATTTATACCTGGGTGTAGGTGGCATAACACGTCAGGGAAAGAGAGTCTTATTTCACCCATTTTTGTTCTAGAAAATAATTGATCTAGTTATACCAGATTGTGAGTTTCTACTCGCATTTCATCAAACCACTAATAATCTGGGAGACATAAAGTTACAGCAGATCATTGGATCAGGATATGGATGTAGATGGATGCCATTAGGAATAGTCTGTCTTCTACCCATTCTTGTTTATCTTGTCGGTCTGAGAATAACAGTGTTGTCATGGCCTTGATTTATGTACTTCATGTGTATCTGTGTGAACTTTGGGTGTTAAATGTTTCAACTTCTATTCAAAATGTTTTTTTTGGGTTGCTCTGTCAACATGAAAAACAGGTCTTAACAACTGAAATGTTTTGTTGCGTTTATGAGGGGTTTGGAAATTATATGCTAGATTCTGTTGCATTTTTCTTCCCTTTCCTGAGAAACAGTATGTTGCAAAATGGTATGATTAGAAGAGATGGAGTTCCTGATATGGAGAACTAGAAAGATATTTCAGGGAAAAAGAGGGTTAGCGGGTTCATGGAACATTTTTGGAAACTAATTCTTCTCAAACTTTCTTTTGTCACATTCTTGCAGGTATGGTGGGGGGCCAACTTTGTCTAGGAAGGCGATTGGTTCAGGTTCACCTCATAAGGGATTGCATGTAGAAGTCTATCCTCTCCGTCTTCAGCTAATTCTTATGCCAAAAGGTGAACAGGAATTCATAAGAATAAGCAAACAGGTAAGTCCTGTTCATCCATTTTTTCGCTTTTAGTCAATTTATTTTATTCTGCATGGTCATAGTTATTCAAAGTCTTTTTTCAAAACCCTGAAACCACCTTAAAAACTGAGGCCTATTAGTTAAATGAAGCTCAGCGAGTCTTTGAATTAGCAGTCAACTTTAAGGGAAAGAATACCAGATACACTGGGACAACTTCCATGTTCATATCCGTGGGGCTTCACTGGAATTCACTAGCATTACAGATGGTTTCAGGAGGCATCGTAATAAGTGAAGCAGATGATTAGTTTTAGAGAGTTTTAAGTAGCATCACCATGTATAGATTGTATGTTATTATTCAGTTGTTCTAGAGTTTATAATCTTATCAATTGCATTGGAGCAAGAAACCAAATTGGCAACACAGTCCATGTTCCATTAGAGACAGCCCCCATTCAAGAGTTGGTGAAATTGGTGCCACTAAAGTACTTCAAGAGTTGAAGTGACTCATCTTTCATCTCAAAGTATAAATGAATATGCAAGCTTGTCAGGTTAATGGTGAAATCATATATATGATGGCTGCATGCCACTTATGGGACTAGATTAGCAACATGTCCAAAGGATGAGCAGCCATCATGAGAAACTGTATTCCTATAGTTATGAACGCATAAAAAGGGGACTGTGATTGGTCCTGTTTCCAAGTGAAATAGTGGGTTCAAATGGAAAAGGTCCTACAAGTTGCAATTCCAAGTGGTTTCACTAGCGACAAGAAGAAAACTAGAAAGTCCCCTTCTATGTCATAAGGACTCTTAAGAGTTGCCAGGTTGGGGGCCATTTTAGTAACTGAGGAAATCAATCCCTACAAATAGAAAGTCACAATAAATCTCTAATTGCAAATAATAGAACAAGAAAAGTTGAAACAGAAAGAGTCTCCATCATACATAGCACACTCTTAAAAGCGTAATTTTTAGGGCAAGAAATTGCTTGATTAGATGTGAGGAATGTCAAAGTGATGCATGAAAGTGTCTTTAAAAAAGTAAAAGCTAAACTTGCCAGTGTAGCATTTGGATAGAACCTATGAATGCATGTTAGAATCAATTTAATGAAAAATGAAGGAAAAAAATGATTAGTGAATGATTTTACTAAAGGTTGATCTAATTGAGTACACAAACGTTTAGGCAATGCATGAAGTCCTAGGCAACTAGCTTTAATGTCATATTGGCACAGTTGAATGCTTTGAATCATGTAATGATTCCCATTGGTTGAGTTTGGTTTCTTCTTAGTATATGGCTTTGATCACATGGGTTTTGTGATCCTGGTCATAATGGAGTGGATTGAGCTATGAGGGCTCATACAAATCTATATTTCATTTCATAGTTAGGGGCCCAATTAGCAAATTAGAACTTAGTTCTTGCAATTAGGCCTTGAACCATATTATGTAACCAATCTTGTAATTTGCGGTGAACAAGATCATAGGATTCATTTTGTAGAACTACAATCCACTTAAGGGTTAAAATGGATTTGGAGAATCAATATATTATTGGGAGGATTAATAGGAACTTGGGAACCAAATGAGTCAAGAACAATGACTGACGGACTCAAACAAAGCATTGGAGAATAGAGACTCTAGACCTATGTTACCGCGACACGACACTTAGGGTGCCGTACTCGTGTTGACATATGTCGACACGGGTATTGGTACCTGGA
The DNA here is from genome assembly GCF_984573655.1 of Nuphar pumila. NCBI lineage: Eukaryota > Viridiplantae > Streptophyta > Magnoliopsida > Nymphaeales > Nymphaeaceae > Nuphar > Nuphar pumila. The sequence continues at coordinate 112,352,606 of NC_143252.1, read as the reverse complement.
CACAACATTTGCCATGTCCTATATTATATTATATGTTATATTTTCAATATATAATATATATTTTAGATATATAATATATAAATTTCAGTATATATTTAGTCGTGTCCCCGTACCCACATTTTTTGGAATTGCCGTATTGTACCCTCCACACCCGTACCTGTACCCAGGTGACATAGCTCTAGACACAACATGATCAGTGAAGATCCTAAGATCCTCTCTAGGCAAAGGCCAAACAATATGGAGCGACTATAGGGTCCAGACAAGGTCCAAAAATCTAGTTTGTGGTTGGTCTAGGGGACTTGGGAGCATTTTGGGGAAAATGAGATTATGGGTCTTGGATTTGTAAGAATATGAGTTCTTGGATCACCACAAATCGAAACTTCAAATAGCACCCAACCAAAGTGCCGAGAAAGATCACTCACAAGAACCATAAAGGTTCATACAAAATACCCAAAGAAGGGTATGCAACAATAAGAAGAAAAATATATTTTATTGATTGAAAATCACACTCAAGAAAAGCTTACATTATGAGGGGGCAAAGCCCCATATATATACACAATGAGAATGGCTAGAAGGAGGGAGTTGTTGGGCTACCAACAACTCTATATAGAGCCGTTACCTTTTTGACTAAGTCAAACATTCACTAGTCAACAAGATTCTAAAGTAAAAAAAATAAAGACAAAAAATCCTATTCTAACTAAACTAGACCTATGCTAACTAAACTAAAAATAAAGTAACAAAGATTCCTAGTTTATTACGTATAATTTAACACTCCCTCTCAAACTTATGGTTGGATAACCGAAAGTTTGTCCAAGAGAAAGTGAAATCGAGGAGCAGCGATAGACTTGGTAAAGAAGTTTGCCAGTTGATATTCTTAAGAAACATAGGGAAGATCAATGGTGCCGTGTAGAAATTTCTCTCGTACATAGTGACAATCCATCTTAATGTGCTTGGTTCGTTCGTGGAATGTCCGGTTGCTAGCGATGTAAATAAATTTTTTGTTGTCGTAGCATAGTCGTGATACTCCTGTACTTTGAATACCCATGTCATGAATCCAGTGTCTTAGTCAGACTATTTCATAGTAGTTGTTGCCATAGCTTTGTATTCGGCTTCAGTTGATGAGAGAGAGACTTTTTGTTGCTTCTTGCACCTCCAAAAAATCAATGATTCACTTAAAAATACACAAAAACCAGTAGTTGAGTGTCGATCATTCGAATCACTTCCCTAATCTGCATCAGTATAAGCATTTAGATCTAAGAAAAAAGAAACAAACAAGAAAAATTCTAAAAAAATAGAGGTTTTAATATATCTAATAATACGTAAAACAACTCCCATATGAACAATGGTAGGAGCATGTTGAAATTGGCTTGCTGTGTGAACGACATGCGCAGTGTCAGGTCTTGTAATGGATAGATAAGACAATGCCCCGACAAGTTGTCTCTACGGTGTTGAATTTTCAAGTGGTTATCCATCTTTAATCTTCATTTTGATATTTACAATTTTTGGAGTGTCGACTTGTTTTTCATCTGCGATACCAGACTTGTCAACAATATCTAGAGCAAATTTAGATTGAGTTAGTAAATAGCATCTAGAAGAATAAACAACTTCTATACCAAGAAAGAATTTTAAAAAGCCCAAATCACTCATTTCAAAGTGCATTTTGAGAAATTTTTTAATGTTATCAACTCCTTGTTTATCACTATCAGTGATGATCATGTCGTTTACATAGAGGAGAAGGATGATAATACCTGCATCAAAGTTCTTAGCAAATAAAGCTATGTCAGTAAGACAAGATTGCAAACCAAAATCAAGCATTACTTGACTAAATTTGTCATACTAAGCTTTTGGGGTTTGCTTAAGACCATAAAAAGCCTTATTTAAATGAAAAGCTTTTTCTTTAGGAATATTAATGCGAGGTGGTCGTTCTATATACACTTTTTTGGCTAAGCTTTCATTGAGAAATGCATTCTTGACATCCATTTGATATATATGCCATTTCTTTACAGAGCCAAGAGCTACTAAGGTCCTAACTGTGGTCATTCTAGCGACTGGAGCAAAGGTCTCTTCATAGTCTATTTCATACTCTTGGGAATAACCTTTGACAACTAATCAGGCCTTAAACCTCTCAAGAGTGTTGTCACTCTTGGTTTTAACTTTATACACCCATCGACAACCTATAAGTTTTTTTCCTGGCGAAATATCTTGAATAGTCAAGGTATTCACCTTTTCTAAGGCATTTAATTCCGCTGTCATTGCTTCGACCCATTCAGACTGTTTTTTTGCTGCAACATAGTTAGAAGGCTTTATGTAGGAGTGTATTAAGGCAATGTAGGCTTGATATTTTGGTGAAAAAGACTCATAGGACACAAATTTTCTGGAAACTTTTGACACTCTAGATGATCTTCTTGTTGGTATTTGTTCCTGTTCTTTAGTATACTTTTTGAGAGCACATAGTTGTTCTGAATTACCCTGCCTATTGTCATGTCATTTTGATCTTCTTGACTTTCATTAACATCACCTTCATCCATCTTTGGAACTAAGTCCAATAAAAAAGAATACTCACTATTTTCTTAGAGTTCTTACCCTAAAAAAAACTTTTCTTTTCCAAAAAAGATACATTTCTTGACACATAACTTTTTAGTTTTAGGATCAAAACATCTATAACCTTTTTGGTGATTTGCATATCCTAAAAAAACACAAGGAATAACACGAAGAGAGAGTTTGTCATTTTTGTCAGAAAAAACAACACTTGCACCAAAAAACTCTTAATCTAGAATAATCTAGAATTTATTTGAAAAGTTTTTCAACATGAGATATATTGTTTAATGAAAATGATGACATTCTGTTAATAAGATAAACTGCAATTAGAGTGGCTTCAACCCAAAAAATCTTTGGTACTTGATGTGTAATGAGTAACGTTTTTGTTGTTTCTATAATATGCCTATGCTTTGTTTCTGCTAAACCATTTTGTTAAGGGGCATAAGGACATGATCTTTGATGTGTAATACCGTATAAATTTAAATAATCTTTAAATTCTTTTGATAGCAACTCTCTTCCTGAATCAGTGCAAAAGATTAAAATCTCATTCTTAAATTGATTTTTGACTAGATTATGAAATATTTGAAAATGTGAGAAAACTTTGGATTTATGCTTAAGAAAATAGATCCAAGTATGTCTTATAAAGTCATCTACGAAAATTACATAATTTATAAAACCACTTTTTGATATAAGAGGTGCGGGTCCCCACACATCCGAATGTACTAACTCAAGTGGTCGAGAAGTGACAAATGTTCTTTCTTGAAAAGGTAATCTCTTCATTTTACTAAGAATACATTTTTCACATGTAAAGATTTCAAAATTATAAAAAAAATTCATCTTTAAAAAAAATTGGATCTTGGATACACTAGGATGGCCAAGTCTCTTGTGCCATAGATCCAAATCTATTTTTTGAACATTACAACATAATGTATTCTTGGGTATTTCTAAAAAATCCATGTAGTATAAACCTCATTCTCTATGGCCTTTCCTAATCAGCTTTCCTGACTAGTGATCCTGCACTCAACAACTACGAGAGGAGAAAGAAACATTACATCCATAGTCAGATAATTGAGAGACTGATAAAAGATTTAGGTTAAGTTTAAGAATATATCTAATTTGTGGAATATAGAATCTTTTTGAATTTTGAGAAATATTTTCAAAATTTTTTGTTCCTTTGATTTCCAGAGATGTTCCATCTGCGGTAAAAACATTTGACTCGTTTAAGTTATGACATTCGGATAACATATCAATGTTGGGTGTCATATGAAAGGAGGCACCTCAGTCAAGAAGCCAAAGAGATTTATCGAGATCAGAGATGCCGACGGAAGTGACTGTCGCTAAAGTGGGTGAATATGCTCCTTTGAGTAAATGTTGAAGTCCCTCCACTAATTGTGTTAAGGACATGCTTCCAATGGATGGTTCACTTGATTTTTGTGGAGGTCCGACAGAGGCAACCTTCTTTTTGTAAGGTTTTTTAAATTTCGGACAATAAGTTTTCATGTGTCCTGGTTTTCGGCAATAGTAACAAATAGCTTTCTTTTTTTCAAATTCATTTCCTTGTTTCTTATCATTTGTTCTCCCATAGTGTGGGGGTTTGTATGTACGAACATAGTTTCCCGGTCTAGATACGGCTAGAACCTAGTCATCATCACATTTGGAGATTCTCTTCTTAAGCCTATTCTCTTTCATGCTTAATTCTTCTATTGTGTTTTCTATTGAAGCAACCTTTTTTCGATGAAGAAAAATCGATTTGGTTGATTCAAATTCCAATCTTAATCCACTAATAAATTGGAAGAAATGCTCCACATTTATTTGGTTTTGACGGAGTTTCATGTCTTGTGGACAATGCCACTTTGATTCAAGGAAAGCAAACTCTTCCCATAATTTGGACAAGCTATTATAGTACTCTCTAATTATAACGCCCCAAAATTGTGGACTTGAAACCTTTTATGAAAAAAGTTGAAAGCTTTGAAATCGATTATTTATCAGAGTTTGAAACATGAGTTCAGCCAAAAAATCATGTTTAAAATAGCAAGTCCCTAGACTTTGGGCATATTACAACGCAAACACAAACTTTCTCTTACAAACCGATTTGCAACTTGAATATATATTTTATTGAAATGAAAAGAAGAGCGTTTTGGTAACACAGTTTTAGTAATCCAGAGTTTTAATCAGAAGAGATGTTTTCAAAGAAACTTTATACCACATCTATCAAAATGTCCTCAGGAGCGCAACGTCAGGAAAGGGGTCTCGCCATGAACGCATCACGTTATCGTGCCATCGCAAGCTGTATAACCTGATCACCACCTGCCCATGAAATGGGTCAGTCTTACAACAGACTAGTAGGGGTGCAAAAGATAAGGAACAAATGCTGCAATAAGCAAGATAATCACTAGATCAAGCAGAAAAAGCAAGACTAGCAGATCTGACAAAACGTGCAGTAGAGTAAGCAAAACTCTAGTAAAGCAAATAGCTAAATACAAGAGCAGTAAGGATCATAGTGCTAAACAAGCAACTATAGCGATCCCATAGATTATAAAGGTGAAGAGTAACTAACTCTATCCAACAGTCAAGCAAAGCAATTTGCATAAGACAAGCATTCGTAACAACGCTCATAATATATATATATATATATATATATATATATATATATATAAAGTACCATTGGATGACTCAGTCTATCGACAAGTAGATACATTAAGCGTAAGTCACAAGCTATTGCATCGCAAGCAATTCATAAGCTACCTATGATGAGCAATCATACAATAGCCGTTATAACACAATATGTAACGACTAGCATAATGCTAGTGTTATAAGCAATTGACTAGTATGAGAAGCTAGTTATTACTTAGCAAAGAACTGCACAAGCAGTTTTACCAACTAGGGTAACGCCTCAACATGCGTGCATAGCTCAACGAGTAATGTATTGGACTACAAGGCAAACTAACAAGCAATCAATTCACGTCGCAACAAGCATATCTCATAATCATGTGTGTAAGTTATATCTTGTTTCATTATGAGTCCGCCATTGTGGGTACGCATAAGACAAAACGTAGAAACAACTGGAATCAATTCGGGGGTCCATTATACTATGTATCTTATTATACCCCGAATAACTGACTGAGTTCGCTCCTAAGGGGACGACCAGTGACAAAGCGAGTAAATTTCCAAAAGCAAACAAAGGCCCATGGATGCGCATCCGAACTTTTGCAGAAGTGACCTGAAGTATTTCCCCTAACCTCCGATGACTGGGGAAGCCGGATCTTTGCTCGTAATAGCCATTAATGGCCTGTTTATCAGAGTTTTGTACCATCCATCCTCTCTCTTGATGAACCGTCCCGAATGAGCACGACGAGGGGTTTCTTAACCGCCGTCTCATTCTACATGCTCTGGTCTTTCAACCCTATCGAGCATCTTGCCTGTGAAGGCGCATGATTATCATTTAAGTGAATTACACGCGCCATTGCGCGTTCGAGGCAACCACACACCTCTCATCATACTTATCGCAGTACGCAACATACCTGGTCAAAAGTACAACCACGATGAGAGGGGTAGGGATTTCTTGCAGAAAATCTCCCAACACTTCTGCTTTACAGAAGTCCACAGTGAACTCATTCCAGTTCCAACTTATCGTGCTCGGGTCCTTTAGACAATCGCAAGCATTTTGCCTATTAGGCGAATATCAACATAACAGGATTTAGCTTAAAGTGTTAATACACGTTTAGAGGTTACTATAGACCTCTCGTCCTGCTCTTCGTAGTCCAAACATATCGTACGTGACTAAGGGTACAACTACAAGAGGAGGAACATGAATTCCTCGTAAGAAATCCAACAACAATACCTTCACGAAAGAAGGAAGTCGCTACTATCTTAGTTTGACCAAAAAGCCTAGAGACTAGGTATCGTATCAGAGGTGATGTAACGCCAATCTAGCGATGGCGCAAATACCTTAATAGGATTCTCGCCCTACTCGTGCACGACTCCTAAACAGGGTTATCCGAATCGTATCGGATAGGCGAACTGAGGTTATAACACACCCTTCCCAAATACATCGGTTTGGGAGATCCAACCGCTATCTCGCAAAAGGCTTTCAAAAATCTTCTTTACAAAGCTATACACCTTTGAAAATAGGTTTGCACCTAAGACCGTCATCTTTGGAGAATCGAAGTGCATAAGTGTGTGCCATGGCTTTTAAGACAAGTGAAACAATACACTATACACTCGAAACTGCACTCAAGGAACGTAAGCTGACAAGGGGCAAACCCGTGCACATACTAATACAATGGCAAATCGAGGGGCAAGACTCGATGGGCAAAGCTGCACCGCGAGGGTAGAACGCTAGAGCTATACATGAGGTATGAAATCATACCTCGATCATCGAAACACACAAGCAGACAACTATGCAAGCAACTCACGAGGTATGAGATCCTATACTGACTAAGCAAGTGTAAAGGACGACTCACGAGGCATGGGTTGCACCTCGAATGAAGGATAAGCGTAAGCAAGTAAAGGAGCATACGACAGAGATAAGAATACATGCACGAAGTGCAACAACAAAGTAAGGACGAACACATACAAAAAGTAAGTGCAACAGAAGTACGACAGCAATAGGAAAGTAAGGTACGAAGAGCAAAAGCAAGTAGCAAGGCCATGGCGCATAAAGCGCGGGGCAACAAGTAAATGCAAGAAAGTAAAGTGCGAGAAAGTAAAGGAAGACCAGGATTTGCATCCTGGAGAACAAGGCATACATATACAAGTAAATGCCATGGCGCAAAGCGCGGGGCAACAGAAAAGTAAAGTACAAAAAAGTAAAGAGGACAAGGATCACGAAACCGCGTCCTTGAATGTAAAGACATGAATTAAAAGCCTGGGCACATATAGCGCGGCGGCAATAGAAAGGAAAGTGCAAGAAATTAAAGAGGACAAGGATCACGAAACCGCGTCCTTGAAGGTAAAGACATATGTATATATATTATACGTATACATATATCATCCTCTTTTAGTTATCTTTCCTTATTTTAGCATTTATCCGTTCATTGTCCTTTTACGCAAGAATCCCCTACCTTGACGGGTTGCGGGTCTTCGTACGCCTGCGGCGTAGGTAAGCACGAGCTCGAGCCACAAGGGCGAGCTGGATCCACCGTTCAACCTGCGATGCTTAGAACATTAGTATATGCCGTAATATAAACGAGAAGCGGGTCCGGTAAGGCCTGCAGTGGTACCAGACCCCAAACACGAGAGTAGGCAAGGAGCTCAACTCCCTGCAGAAGAGGGACAGAGGCAGCAAGGCCTCCAGCCTGCAGGAGGTAGAGGCAGGAACTCTGCATCCTGCAGACAAGGGTGCCAGAGGCAGGGGCCTCAGCCTTGCTTGGCAACAACAACAAAGGCAGGGAGCAGGAGCTCCCTTTCTGCCAGAGCAGAGAAAGGCAGGGGAGGGAGCAGATGCTCCCTGCCACAACAAGACAGGGGGGAACACCCCTTGTCAGAACATGAATCAAGACAGGGGGCGCAACCCCCTGCGGGACACGAGACAAGCAGGGGCTCTGCCCCTGCCGACAGCAAGAACAAGGCAGGGGGACAAAGCCCCTTGTCGGAGAACAAGCACGGTGTAGGGGGCAAGCCCCCTACTCGAAAACATAAAGAGGACAGGGGGGCTTCACCCCCCGCTGGGAAACCAAAGGAGGCAGGGGGGCCTCGCCCCCTGCCGGCAAAACGAGGAGGACAGAACCCCCTGCCAAGGAGCAATAGGAGAGCAGGGGGCTTCAACCTCTGTTGAGGAAAAATAGAAGGCAGGGGCAGCTTCTCCCTCTACCAAGAAGCGACATGAGAGCAAGGAGACTCACCCCTTGCCAGGAAACAAATGCAGGGGGAGCTTCGCCCCCTGCAGGCAAACATAAGAAGGCAGGGGGCAAAGCCCCTTACCGAAAGCAAAACAAAGGTAGGGGAGCCTCGCCCCTGCTGAAAAACACAAGGCAGGGGGGGCGAAGCCCCCTGCCGAAGACAAGATGGGGGCAGGGGGGCAGAGCCCCCTGACAGACAACCACAGGAGGCAAGGGGAGCAGAACCCCTGCCAAAAACAACAGAAGGCAGGGGGCTTTGTCCCCTGCAGAAAAAACAGAAAGAGGCAGAGGCAAAGCCCCTGCCGAAAAACCTACTAGAGGTAGAGGAGCGGAGCCCCTGCCGGAAAGCCGAGCCGACACAGGGAGCGAAGCTCCCTGCCGGCGACAGAAAGGAAAAGGAGAAGGGGAGAAGGGGTTTTACCTGAGAGAAAACGCCAGCGTTGGGGTCCCTGGCGCAGCCGATAACCAGACAGGAGGAGCGAGTGACAGAGGATAGCAACAACGGACGTCGACCGAGGCTACCGACGCGAGAGGAGATGGTGACAGGGGTAGCTCACCGGTGTTGCGGGTGGAGGTAGTCAGCACAAGCTCAAATGAGCTAGAGAGATGTCAGGGGGTGTTGGAGCAACATCAGGGTGGTTGCCAATGAGGGCGATCATTGCTGGGGCCTGCCGAAAAGACTCAGAGGGGGAGAGGGTGCCTGACGACGGCGATCGTCGAGAAACACAACAGAGAGGGAGCAACGACGATGCCGTCGCCGACAGCTGTAGACGTCAGGTGGTTGGAAGCGGCAGCAGCAGGTCGATGGCTAGAGGAAAACAAGAGGAGCCAGATAGAGAAGAGGCGTCGGGGACAGGGGGTCGGTGATGACGGGGAACTTAGGCGGCGAAAGTCGAAAACTCCGACGTCGGGGGCTCTGGCGCAATCGACGGTCGGACAAGAGGTCGGCAGCACGATCGCCGGCTGCTCTGGTCGCTGGTGGCCACAGAGGAAAGGGAGGAAGCGATGCGTTGCCAGAGCTTGTAGGTTGTCGTCGGCTATGATCGTCGGCGTCCCGTGACACAGGGAACGAAAGGGGGTCGGCAAAGGTGGGCGGTCACCGGAGCTTGGAGGATGCCGTCAGCGTCGATCGTCGGCTGTCGAAGGTCGCCGCCGACTGCCGTTAATGTCTGCAGCAGCCGAGACAAAGGTGGTGGCCGACGACGAGTCACCGGCGTCGGTGGCTGCAGGGAGGGACGGAGACGGGCGAGGAGAGAGAAGGGGCGAGGGTTTCTACCCCTCGCCCGAGGCGCTTGTGACTTTTTAAAGTCACAGGCTTCTCGATCGTTTGAGAAGCCGGGTTCGGGTTCAGGCTCGGGTCCAGCTCGGATCCGGGTCCGACACAACGGACCAACCTTGACACGTGTCCGACACAGGTTTTTTTTTTTTTTTAACGTGCTTTACACTAATGCTCTTGTCCCCTTAAACCATATTTCGAACTTTGTCTTGTAAGTTGCATACATGTACAATGTCTTTAAGAGAATAAATTCTCTTAAGATAGTCCCAAGCATCGTTTGCATGTTCAAATTTTGTAAGACTTAAACATTTTTTGATATCAACACTACTTATGAGCCAAGACATAATGTTGGCATGTTCCATTCTTCATTCCTTCCACTTTTTTTCATAAGTTGTAATGACTTTGTTTTTCTCAACCTCTGTAAGAGGTATTTCTTTCTCACGTTCTACCTTTATAAAAATTAACTTAGGTTTCAAATCGGTTCCATCGACTAATTCCTACAACCCCTTTCCCTATATAAGGTGCTTTATAATTGAAGCCCATGTAACATAGTTAGAATTGTTGAGCTTAATGGATTTACTGGTGACATTATCATTGTCATCCATTTTACAAGGTTTGAGAAGGAAAATGAAGAAAAAGAAGAAATAAGAAGACTAGAGAAGAAGATAAGATAAGAGAAGAGGTGAAAGAGAGGATAATGAGTACTCCACCACCGATAACGAGTACGAGTGCTCCTCCAAGTTTTTACACGATCACGATTTCACATATACTTGAAAAGAACTTCACTTCTTTTTCAAACTTTGAATGTCACGTTTTTCGATACACTAAAACTAAACTTAGCTTGATCACCAAGCTCTGATGCCATGTAAGAATATGAGTTCTTGGATCATCACAAATTGAAACTTCAAATAGCACCAACCAAAGTGTCGAGAAAGATCACTCACAAGAACCATAAAGGTTCATACAAAATACCCAAAGAAGGGTATGCAACAATAAGAAGAAAAATATATTTTATTTATAGAAATTCACACTCAAGAAAAGCTTACATTATGAGGGGGCAAAGCCCCATATATATACACAATGAGAATGGCTAGAAAGAGGGAGTCGTTGGGCTTCCAACGACTCTAAATAGAGCCTTTGGAAACCCAACGTCTCTTTACCTTTTTGACTAAGTCAAACATTGACTAGTCAAAAAGGTTATAAAGTAAAAAAAGTTAAAGACAAAAAATCCTATTTTAACTGAACTAGACCTATGCTAACTAAACTAAAAACAAACTAACAAAGATTCCTAGTTTATTACATGTAATTTAACAGGATCAAATTGCTACACCCGGTCCATAGTAATCCCAAGGGTCACCATGGTTGGTGTATGAGAGGACATGGCATGCTACAAGTGTACTCGGGGAGCTCTGAGAGATGCCAGGATGTTAAGGGCTATCTATAAGCACTGCTCACCCTAGAGGGACATGTTCATGAATAGAGATGTGAGAAAACCCAAGGCCTGCCTAAATAAGGTCAAAGGGTGCATAGGGTTCCTAATGAGCCGTGCATCATTATGACTAGAGGTCTATAATCTATATATAAAGGAAGGGCTGAGTCCTTTGTAACCTTGCTTGAGAACGAAACAAAAAGCCTTAATTGGCGTGGAGGTTGTGAAAAGCCGTGTACCTCTTGTAATGGGTCACGGGTTAGGGGATCCGGACCCGTAGTCATTGCTATTTCATTAATGGCAGTATGTAATTTCTTCTTGCTGTAATAGGGGTATTTTAGTACTCTAAAATTTGTATTAGTATGTAACTATAAATGAATTAGAAGAGCAACCGATCCTATGACTGGAATCGGGTTTTCCTGCAGCTCCTTCTCTCTCTCTCTGTTCCTCACCCTTCATGTGTGGAAGAACTCGAGTATTGCAAACTTAACATGGTATCAGATCCACGCTACAACTGGATCTGGGATTGACTCCAAAGGTATGTCTAAAAAGATCTGAATCTCATCGTTTTACTCTTCCAAGTCAACAAAATTTCTTTTCTCAATACTCTTTCTATCTGCCTCCTCATCTCGTCCAATATTTCTCTTGATATCTCGATCTTGATTAGTTCTGATTAAAATCAGATCTGATCAAGTTTTCTTTTCTGATAAAACTGAATCGTCTCGGTCTAGGTATCTTGATCCTAAGCATTCTCAAGGCTGCCTTCTTATCCTTCAATCTGTTTTCAATATATCTTGTTGATCAATTTCGATCAGAGCGTGATCTAGTCACGTAATCAGGTGTCAGTTGATCCAGTCATATCCTCCCTTGATCAGATCTGACCAGTCTCAGATCTGGATTCTTCTTCCTTTTGACGTCCTCCTTACCTCTATTTGTTTTCATACTTGAAAGGCACTACATTAATATCAGATGTGATTTTCTATTCATATGTTTTTTTTGTGGTTTTCGTATTCAGTGATTAATTATCTATTCCTTTCTAAAAATAAGAAATCTGATCGGAATTCAATATTTAGTTTTAAATCAGATATTGATTTTGAATTAGATATCAAATCAGTTTTCTTCTCTTAATCTCTATCTAGTGCCATTTACATAGCCCGATATAGTCCTCTCTGCAAAAAAAAAAAGGAGAAGAGGTTGCAGCAGTTACATTAGTCAGGTGCGTGACCTTTCATCAAAAAAAAAAGAAAAAAAGAAAAAAAAGAAGAAAAAAAAGGATTGCAGAAATTGCAGACGGGCTGTGTGCTGGACACATTCTTAATATTGTGAAACATGGATTCATTTCCTACTCAGTCTGGTCTTTCTTCAAGCTTCCTCAGTCAACTCGTGTCTGAAAAATTAAACAATTCTAACTTCTTGACTTGGAAGAGGCAAACCATTCCTTTCATTAAGAGTCAGGATCTTTCTGGACATCTGGAGGATCTGTTCCAGTTCCTCCAGAGTTCATATCACGAGAAGAAGGGGACAGTAAAGGAGCATCTACTACGGCATATGTTAGAAATCTTGAATTTGTAGCCTAAATGAAAAGAGACTAGGCGCTAGTTGCTTATATCACATCTACGTTGTCACAAGAGGTGCTTGTGGCAATTCCAGACGACTGTACTGCCATGCAACTTTGGCACAAACTTGTTCAAACATATTCACAGGTTTCTCAGGCCAGGATTATGTTTCTTAAAAGAGAGTTTCAGATGTTAAGAAAGGATTCCATGACTATCATGGAATACTTGAACAAAATGAAGATCATCACATATCAACTAGCAGTTGTTGGGTGTGCAGTGACTGATAAAGATTTGGTACAACAAACTCTCAGTGGATTGGGACCTGATTACCATATGATTGTTACTTCCTTGTTATGTTTACCTGAGCTGCCCAACTTTGAAGATCTGCGCGCAAAATTATTTCAGTATGAGATGAACTTAAAGGGATTTTCTGAAGAATCATCTATGCATACAGGGACACAAGACATTCTTGTTATAGGGATGACTTATGCACGAGGACGAGGAAGTTATGATATTAAGGGAAAAGGAGGACAAGGGAGAAGTGGACAAGGAGGCCGTGGATTATTGCCTACACCCAACACATATACCAATCCACAACGACAAAGGCCAATTCCTACTTGTTTTCTATGCAATAAAAAGGGGCACATCAAAGCTAACTGTTGGTTCAGTCCCCTAAATAAAGGAAAATCAACACAAGCTGAAGCAAAGGGAGGTACAGACAGTACAAGGACCAACGGAGAAGTAAATGAGTTATTGTTGTCAGCTTTAGCAGGATTGAATCTAAACCAGAATGAGCAAGGCACTTGGTACGTGGACTCTGGTGCAGTGACTCACGTTACTGGTGATGTTGGTAAGCTCCTAAACCCTGTTCCTTACATTGGTAGAAGTAGTATAGTTACTGGGGATGGATCCCTCCATTCTATCTCTCATATTGGAAACTCCGTTATACCTTTGTCAAAATCCTCTCTCAACCTTTCAAAAGTTCTTTATGCCCCTAACATCAAGAAAAACATTGTTTCGGTTTCTAAACTTGTTGATGATATCAATGCCTAAGTTGAATTTACTCCCTCTTCTGTTCTTGTTAAGGATCTCTGCACGAAGGAGACGTTCGCTAAAGGAAAACGACAAGACAATATGTACCAAACTTGAAGCTCTCCTCATCGTTGCCTTCTGAGAATCCTATATGTGTCTTTAGTGTTTTTGAAATCAATAAGCCAAATCTTTGGCATGGTCGTCTAGGTCATTGCAGTAGTAGTTTCATTGAGAAGCTTGTCTCAAATAACCTCATTCCCAAGTCAAGTTTAGGAATAAATGTCAATGACAACAAATGTTCTAGTTGTTTCTTATGTAAGAGTCATGTTTTACCTTTTCATTCTATAAATAAAAGAGCTTCAAGACCTTTTAAGATTATCTGTTCTGATGTTTGGGGGCCTGCCCCAGTTGCTTCCATATCTGGAACTAGATATTATCTTATATTTGTTGACAGTTATTCTCGTTATACTTGGATTTTCTTCATGAAACACAAATTTGAGACCTTCAAGTTGTTCCAAAGCTTTCATTCCTTTGTCAAGAATCAATTTTCTGAAAACATTCTTTGTTTCCAATGTGACAGAACTTTCTTCAAAGTAATGGGATAAGGAGAAGGATGTCTGGCCCTCACACACATCAATAGAATGAGATTGATGAAAGGAAGCATCACCATATTGTTGAGAGTGTGATGAGCATGATGCATGATAGTAATCTTCTGATTACTTCATGGACAAAAGCCTTTCATTCTACAGTCCATGTGATAAATCGATTGCCCATGACTATTTTGGAAAACAAGTCTCCTTACTTTTCTCTATTTGGAGTTCATCCCAACTATCATGATTTGCGTGTGTTTGGCTGTTTATGCTATGCTCATATTGATAGTTCAATGAGACATAAGTTTCAGGACAAGGCCTTGAAGTGTAGGTTTGTGGGCTATGCCGATGACTATAAAGGATACAAGTGCTATGATCGTATGAGCAAGCGCATCAAAATATCAATAAATGTTATCTTCGATGAATTGAATTTTGATTGTCGATGCATTAGCCCTTTAGAATCAAATTCTAGAATTGAGGTTTATTATCCTTGGTTGAATTCTGAACTTTTCTCCGGAACTAGTGATGTCTGTCCTTCAGATTGTGCTCAAAAGGATAAGGAATCTATGCCTGCTGATGAGATGATTGCACATAAGAATACAAAGCCATATTTGGATCCCAAAAGTTATAAAGGTCTTGTTTACACCCGACGAGGAAGAGAGGCACCCAGTATTGTTAATCCAGAAATGGACACATCCTCTACATCCACTTCTACCTTTGATGCTAGAAGATCCACTCGTTCTCGTCATCCGATTGAAAGATGGGTTAGTTATGAAAATTTCTCACTGGATTTTCAACTTTTTCTAACAGCCTTGAGCAAGGAAGATGAACCCACAACGTTTTCTTAAGCATCAAATTCTAGAAGATGGATTGAAGCAATGAATGAAGAAATGAAAACTCTACATGAATGTGGTACGTGAGATGTTATGCCAAAACCATCTGACAGAAATGTTGTTGGGGTCGAAATGTTGTAAATCAGGTATCTCAGTTCATGCATGCACCATGTGAAGGGCATATCGAAGCGATTAAACAGATACTTCGGTACCTGAAGGGAGCTGTTGGAGATGGTCTTTTGTATAAAAGAAAGACTAATGGGCAAAATGCACATGAGATTACTGTTTATTCTGATGCAGACTGGGCGGGAGACCCAGATGAACGTAGATCAATATCCGGCTATTGTGCGTTTGTTGGGATGAATTTGGTTTCCTGGAGTAGCAAGAAACAAAAGGCAGTTGCTAGATCCAGTACAGAAGCCGAATACAGGTCAATGGCAGCCGCTATTGCTAAAGCTACCTTGATTAGGCACTTACTGACAGAAGTAGGAGAATCGATCCCTCGATCGCTTCTTTTATGTGACAACCAGAGTGTCATTAGTATGTCTTTTAATCCCATTTATCATAGTCGTGCCAAACATATTGAAATAGATCAACATTTTGTGAGACAAAGGGTAGAAGAGAAGGAGATTGAGCCCGAATTTGTACGAACTACAAATCAAGTGGCAGATATATTTACAAAAGAACTGACAAAAGACAAATTTTGGATGTTAAAAGGCAAGTTGTTCATGGTTCAGGACCATGCACAACTTGAGGGAGGGTGAAAAGATGTGTACCTCTTGTAATGGGTCACGGGTCAGGGGATCTAGACCCAGAATCCAGACCCGTAGTCATTGCTATTTCATTAATGGCAGTATGTAATTTCTTCTTGTTGTAATAGGGGTATTTTAGTACCCTAAAATTTGTATTAGTATGTAACTATAAATGAATTAGAAGAGCAGCCGATCCTATGACTGAAATCGGGTTTTCCTGTAGCTCCTCTCTCTCTCTGTTCCTCACCCTTCACGTGTGGAAGAACTCGAGTATTGCAAACTTAACAGGTTGGACTCACCTTGAATCGTCTCACTTTCTCTCTCTACGAGTGTGTTTTATAGCCTAGTCACACCATGTGTAGTACGTGTTTTGTCTAGCCCATCTCTCCATTTTACTCCTCCACCTCCCCCTCTCTTGTCCCACTGTACCACCTCCTCTCTCATCTTCCCCTTCACTTCCCCCACCATCCCTCTCATCTCTCTTCCCCATTGTCCCTCTATTCTCATACCTCCCATCCCCCCTCTCTCTCTCACCTCCACACTTCCTTTCTCCTTTCTCTATCTTGTCTCCAACCTTATCTTTCTCTTCCCTTCTTTCCCTAATCCCCGACTCTTGTTTTTTTATCTCTCGTCCATCATTCCTCTCTCTACTTACCCTCTCATTATCTCTCAAATGTCACGGAGTGCCACTCCAACTCTCTCTTTCCCTTCCTTCATCTGGTCATCTCTCTCTCTCTCTCTCTTTGTTTTCCCCTTAGACAAGTGGGTTCCCACCTAGTTGACCATCACCCCTTCCTACTGTTTTCCTAGCCAATCTGGGCACATCTAGTGGACCAGACACCTCTTTATTCTCTCTCTATAACCTAATCGGGCTGTCGAGTGGACTGATCATAGCCTTCAAAAGTGCAGGTCAGACCGAACCTTGATCAAGGTAGATCATAAGTTGCATTGGACCCAAGTAGCGGGTCCATAACAATGGGTATTTGTAAAAACAGATTGCTTGTGCTTGAAGTCTATAGAGAGAAAGGCAAAAACAAAGATACTTGTCCACATTTGCATAGTAGCATGTTAATAACAAAGCCATTTGCACATTGTCTCCCTTGTTGGATAGACTTGTTTCCTCATTTGTTTATTGTGGTCTGGGATGAGAGTATGTTGCTGGTTTGTTGGGTATCATTGACAATTGCTGATGTTTTGACACCTATACTTTTTTGCAGGAGACGGTGGGAGAACTCTGTAGAAGGGCTTGTGACATATTCGATTTCACAGCAGACCAAGTAATAGTTAACTTTCAGAAAAAACATAAAAAAGAGAACAGCCAATTGTTATTGATGTTTTTGAACTAATATTATCTTTGTTGCAGATATGCATTTGGAACTATTATGGGCATAAAAAGCAAGCCTTGATGAATGACATGGATAAAACTCTCAGTGGTGCTAATATAAAGATGGACCAGGAGGTAAGTCTCCCCTCTTTTTGGGGTATGACTATATCTTGCTTCCAACGTTCTAGGTTGTTTAAGATTTGAGATTTTATGGTAGACTTTCTTTCCTTTTTTTAAATATATCAGAATATCATATGGAATAAAGTTCTGTTAGTTCGGCCTGAGCCCATGACAAAGCCTGAAAACTCATAAAGTTGGCTGAAGTATGACCAATCATTGCCTCTAACCATATTATTGTACTTCTTAGCACTTGTCTCTCGTTTATTAATATCCATATATTGTATTAAATGCACGGCTTGCATTCATTTTCTTGAGTGTGAGTTTTATCCTGACGGTATTTGAGGATTTTGTCTTCTTGGATCTGTAATTTTTTTTGGATAGGCATCCATATCTTTGTTTATTTACATATCTAAGCCACAAATCTATTGCCAGACATTCCTTTTCATTTTCTGCTCAAGTTGTATCTCTCTGTTAAGTTCGTTTTCTAATTTCCTAATGGAATCATGTTTTTGGTTGTTCATTGCAAGTTTAAAACTGCAGACTGATCTTATGAAAGCTGGATAAATCCATGTATTCTAATTGGCAATCCTAATTTTGTTGCATTTTTTTCCGTGCAAGAAAATTTTGGTCCAATATTTATAATTCCATAACAGTTTGCAGCTTTGGAATCATTCAGCCCTTATAAGTATTGGTTACCTGTTAACATTTTCACTTGTTGCAGATTCTGTTGGAGTTGCACGGTGATGGTGTGACTTGTGGTGGCATGAGTTCTGTACAGGAGAATGGCTCTGGTGGGAAAGAATCTGCTTCTCTCTTGGCGGAACCTTGCAGATCAAGTGTATCTATAGCTGGAGGTTTGCCCACAAGCAAAGGTGTTACCAGAAGTTGCAGTTCAGAGTTATCACAAAGTCAGTTTCTAGCTTCCCCACTGAGAGAAGTTGATGGTTCAGATGGAACAAATGGCATGGTGGTGAGGGGGGGCACAGGCGGTTTGACTGGGTTGCTGAACCTTGGGAACACTTGTTTCATGAATAGTGCAATTCAGTGTCTTGTACACACACCAGAGTTTGCTAGATACTTTCGGGAAGATTATCATCAAGAAATAAATTGGCAGAACCCGTTGGGAATGGTTGTAAGTCACCACTGGACAAGTCATCTAGACTTTATGCGTATTTTATTGTCCATCAAGCCTGTTTTTTGAAGAATTAAGAGTTCTGTCCTGGAAGTTCCAATCTGCTAGCTGATAGATCATTCACTCGATTGGATAATCAGGTTCCAAATTAGTCGGCTGCTATTTTACTTGGGGGTAATCTGTCATTGTTGGATATGTTGTACATCTTGAAGTATAGTTGTGTACTGTGTGGTAAAGTTTTGTTGAGTCAAAATGTTTCTCTTGGTCTTTTGTTGTTTTTGGGCTTATTACATATTTTCTCATTATTATCAGATTTAATCTGCATAAAAATGTTTAAAATGAATCTTTCTTTTTTCTAATTATGTATTGTTGAAAATTGCTGCCTTTAATCTGTAAAAGTTAACTCAATTCTAAGGTGAAGCAGAGACCATCAATATTGCTGGTGAACAAAAAAACACTCGGCAAGTAGGTTCTAATGCTGAGTGAAGTAAAACTAACTGTCTGCATGTCCTCTTTGATAGAAATGCTATTGAAATGCAACAATGTTCCAAAAGACTACCGTGCATTCTAGGACAATTTCATTTGAAGGGTTTGATTGTGTAAATTTTTTGATGGAATGTAGCTCACCACTTTCTCTTTTCTTTTTCTTGTCATCTTTGATCAGTATGCAAGTAATGCATGCCTTTGAAATGCTGAACTAAATTCATTAGCACAGCTAGGGAGAGACATTGGTCTTTGTCCTGGAATTTTGGTTGGAGCAGTAAAAGAAGATGAAAATTTAATTCTATGTGGTGTGGTTCTCAAAATGCTAGTGAAGGCAGGTTGTAACCTTTTTGTCATCTCATTACTCTTTTAGATATTAGAATATGGATCGGATATGGATCCATTAGAGGATCCATATCACGTGTATACCTATGTAATTTGTATTACTAATGCAGGGCAGCTTTGTCCATGCAAAAGAAGTTGTAAACCTATTAAACTTAACAATGTTTTAGTGCAGCCAATGAAGATCAAAAAGTGGCTGCTGTTTCCCAACAGGTACCCGAGTTATTCTTCTCCTCTCTCTCTTCTCATTTTCGATTCTTGCAGCAGTTTTATCATGGTATCAGAGCATCGACCTCTTTGGGATTAAAAAGGGCCTTCATCGGAACCTGGAAAAGTTGTGTCCCCTTGCTTCTCGTTGCCAGACTTTATTCCTTCATGTCTACCGCAAAGGCTTCACGCGACCTCTTTCTTCTCTCGTCATCAATCGTCTTGGTCTTCTAGACATCAGATTATATTCCCCTTAACTCACCTGATTAAAGGTGCACCCTCTTTCTTCTTGTCGTCACTCCTGGTAACGTCTGGTCACACAAATTTTTCTTTTATTTTTCTTTTGCTTCACTCCACGCAACCCCGCTCTGGCCACGTGAACATCTCCTGTTCACGTCAGCCGTGTTTTTCCCTGTTTCACGTCTCCTTTCTCCATACAAGTCTTTTGGTCTTATTTCACGTAATCTGTTCTTGACACGTGAATATTCATCTGCTCAAGCACGCAGAAGCCGAGTCTCTATATTCCTTTCACCTACTGTAGGTTTCATTTCATTCACCTACTGTCACCTGTCATTGTGTGGGTTTCTTCATTGATTGAGTCTGATCTGAACTCTACACTGACGTAAAGCTGTTTTCCTCTGCACTTGATTCTTCATAATTCTGTCGTGAGTCGTGACATAATCTTCTTTGTGTGTTGGGCCTTGCCGCAAAACTGTTCTCTGCCATAAGTTTGCAAATGGACAATTCAGTCAACTCGGGGCTTTCCTCCAATTTTCTTGGGCAGCTCGTTTCTGAAAAATTGAATACCAATAATTATTTGACTTGGAAACGTCAGATCACTCCTTTCATCCGAAGTCAAGATCTTTCAGGTCACTTGGATGGCTCCACTCCAACGCCTCTAGAATTTATTCCACAAGAGACAAAAGAAGATGACAACTTCCCAAACATTGCTCGTAATCCTACTTTTGTTACTTGGATGAAGCGCGATCAAGCTCTCGTCGCGTATATTACTTCCACATTGACACAAGAAATACTAGTTTCTATTCCTGATGATTGTACAACTAAAGAATTGTGGGAGAATCTAGCTCAGACTTATGCTCAAATATCAGAGGCTAAGGTGTTGTTTCTCAAGTGTGAATTCCAGCTTTTGAGAAAAGGGACAATGACCATTATTGAATTCTTAAATCAAGTCAAAAGCATTACAGATCAACTAGCCATTGTTGGATATCCAGTGTCAGATAAAGAAAAAGTGCAGCAGACACCGAATGCTCTAGGATCAGAGTATCATGTTCTTGTGACTTCCTTACTGTGCCTTCTTATGTTACCTAGTTTTGAAGATTTGCATGCTAAACTGCTGAAAAGCATTTCTGATGCTTCAACAGGGCAATCATCTATGCATGATGTTCTTGCCATAGGGATGACTGTTGATCGTACCCGAGGAGGGCGTGGCTGCAGAGGTAGGGGAGCACAAATCCATGGTGGAGGTGGGTTGCTACCTACACCAAATGTAAACCCTAGTTCATCAAGGAATGTTCCCACATGCTACCAATGCAACAAACGTAGCCACATTAAAGCCAACTGTTGGTTCAATCCTCAAAATCACAATAGAATACAAAACAATAGAAATGTTGCTACATCAGGATCTTCCGGTACCTTTCGGGTCAGTGATGATGCTAAGGATCTTCTCTTGTCTGCTATGGCTAACTTGAACCTGAAACAGAATGATGATGAATTATGGTATGTAGACTCTGGGGCAGCAGCTCATGTCACTGGCAATGCAGGTAAGTTCTCTACTTTGATCCCCTATTTTGGTAAATCTAATATTGTAACTGGAGATGGGACTCACCACCCTATTTCAAACGTAGGCAATGTCCTCATCCCTTTGTCTGAATCTTTATCCATTCTTTTATCTAATGTTGTCCATGCACCAAATATAAAGAAAAATATTGTCTCTGTTTCTAAGCTTGTTGATTCTACCAATTCATCTGTTGAATTCACTCCTACTTCTGTCTTTGTCAAGGATCTTTAAATGAAGAAGATGCTCACTAAAGGAGAGCGACGTGAAAACATGTATATCTTCAATGAAGATCCAACCTCCAATGTCCTGAAGCATTCCAAGTCCGATCACGTCTCTAGAAGTGTTCTAAGTATATCTCAATGTAATAAGCCAGAAATTTGGCATTCTCGTCTTGGTCATTGTAGTCAAGTCTTTATTGAAAAATTAGTGTTCAATGGATTTATTCCAGTTCCACCTTCGTTGAAGAATAAAATGTGTTTCAGTTGTCAGGTTTGCAAAAGTCATGTACTTCCTTTTCATCAAGTAAATAAAAGAGCCTTCATGCCTTTTGAGATAATATATTCTGATGTTTGGGGCCCGACTCCCAATCCTTCTTCTGGAAGTAAATATTACGTATCTTTTATTGATAACTTTTCTCGCTTTACCTGGATATTCTTTATGAAACACAAATTAGAGGTTTCCCTTATCTTTCGTCATTTTCATGCATACGTTAATACCCAATTCACTCAAAATATTCAAATTCTTCAATGTAATGGGGGTGGTAAGTATTCCTCCAAAGAATTTTTAGATTTTCTTCAAGATAATGGGATACATCGTAGAGTTTCTTGCCCATACACTCCACAGCAAAATGGAGTTGCTGAACGTAAACATAGACATATTGTGGAGAGTGCAATGAGCATGATGCATGGCTTTAACGTGCCTATTAGTCTTTGGAAAAAAGCTTTTCATACTGCCACTCATGTGATAAATCGTCTTCCTATGCCTATTCTTGAGAATCAGTCTCCCTATTATGTTCTCTTTGGAGTACATCCAGATTATGATGAGTTACGAGTTTTTGGTTGCATGTGTTATGTACATGTTGATAAATCCATGAGAACCAAATTTAAGGACAAAGCTTCTATATGCCAATTCGTAGGTTATGCAGATGAACACAAGGGATACAAGTGCTATGACCCTGTCAACAAGAAGATCAAAATCTTCAGAAATATTATTTTTGATGAAAATAGTTTTTGAAAAATAAAGCAGATCATGATTATGAACATATTGACGCAACTGTCAATTGGTATGATCCATGGCTCAGTGCTGAACTCATCTCACATGCTGCAGAACATACTACTTTGGCTCCTGGAAACATAAACGACGAGATAGTTTCAGATGAGATATCAGAAACAGAATGTCAGAGATACAGAGGAAATGTCTATATCAGGAGACCCAGAGAACAAATCGATGTATCTGTTGGAGAACATGTGACATTGTTCAATAACAGAGAGGCACCAAGAAGATCAGGCATGATAAGGCACCCTATTGAGAAATGGGTGAGTTATGATAACTTCTCTATGGATTTTCAATTTTTTCTATCCAAGATTGAAAAATACGAGGAATCACTTGGATTTCGTCAAGCTATTCAATCCAACAAATGGATTGAAGCAATGAATGAGGAGATCGAGGCACTCCATGAGTGTCAAACATGGGAGATAGTTGGTCATCCCCCGGATAAAAATGTTGTTGGTTCAAAATGGGTATATAAAATTAAGTATAAACCGGATGGTAGCATTGAACGATACAAGGCATGTCTTGTTGCCAAAGGTTTTACTCAAGAATACAGTCAATATTATGATGAGACATTCAGTCCAGTAGTGAAAATGGAAACCATTCGTATTATACTTGGCCTGGTCATTGAACATGGGTGGACTCTTAGTCAGCTTGATGTTAAAAATGCATTCTTTCATGGGGATTTAAAGGAAGAGGTCTACATGGAGCAACCTCAAGGCTATGCAGAAGGAGACCCAAAAGAACATCTTTGCAAATTGAGCAGTGCCTTGTATGGCTTAAAGCAAGCCTCCAGGTCATGGTTTGAAAGCTTCTCTTTAGAGATTCAGAACCACGGTTTCCTCCGCTCTCAACTCGATCATTCTCTATTTACATACAGAGATGGAACTAATATAGTTTTCTTACTTATATATGTTGATGATATCGTGATCACTGGTAATGCTCCAGACCATATTCGACGAATTAAAGATTTGCTGAGTTTGCGATTCAGGATGAAAGATCTTAGAGAACTTAAATATTTCCTTGGTGTAGAGGTGAACAAACAGGATGAAAAAATGTCATTAACTCAATACAAATACACTCTTGATCTTCTGGCCAAAGCATGAATGACAGATTGCAAATCTCTACCTACACCTAGTGTTGTCAGTCAAAAGCTCAGTATTTGTGATGGTGAGTCATACCTTGATGCAAGCATCGTAGTTTAGTGGGCATGTTACAATATCTTACTTTTACTAGACCAGACATTGTATATTCCGTAAACCAGGTATCTCAGTTCATGCATGAGCCGAAGACCGGTCACATGGATGCTGTCAAACATATTCTTCGTTACCTAAAAGGCACAGTAGGTGATGGACTCACATATGTACAATCCTCATGTGGGACACCGAAACATGACATAGTAGCTTATACAGATGTTGACTGGGCAGGGGACCCAGATGAGAGGAGGTCTGTTTCAGGATACTGTGTTTTTATCGAAAGAAATCTAGTCTCATGGAGTAGCAGGAAACAGAAGGTTGTGGCACGATCTAGCATAGAGGCAGAGTATAGATCTATGGCAGCTACCACAACAGAAGTGACCTAGATTAGGCACCTTCTTACAGAGATGGGAAAGAATATCTCAAGTTCGACTCTCATGTGTGATAATAGAAGTGCTATACAAATTGCGTTCAATCCTGTTCATCACAGTCGGACTAAGCATATTGAGATTGACCAACATTTCATCAGACAAAAGATAGCGGACAAAGAGATTGAACCATTTTATGTGACTTCAGAAGATCAAGTCGCCGATATGTTCACAAAAAGGCTTTACAAGTAATCGTTTTTGGTATCTGAAGAACAAGTTGCACATGGTTCAATCCCATGCACAACTTGAGGGAGGGTATTAGAATATGGATCGGATATGGATCCATTAGAGGATCCATATCACGTGTATACCGATGTAATTTGTATTACTAATGCAGGGCAGCTTTGTCCATGCAAAAGAAGTTGTAAACCTATTAAACTTAACAATGTTTTAGTGCAGCCAATGAAGATCAATTCCATGCACAACTTGAGGGAGGGTATTAGAATATGTATCGGATATGGATCCATTAGAGGATCCATATCATGTGTATACCTATGTAATTTGTATTACTAATGCAGGGCAGCTTTGTCCATGCAAAAGAAGTTGTAAACCTATTAAACTTAACAATGTTTTAGTGCAGCCAATGAAAATCAAAAAGTGGCTGCCGATTCCCAACAATTTCTCGAGTTATCCTTCTCCTCTCTCTCTTCTCATTTTCGATTCTTGCAGCAGTTTTATCATTAGATACACTTCTGGTTTTGTGGTTATAGTAACTGTGAGCTATGTCACATGGATGGGGCCTTTTTCTTTAGTTTTCAATATGACTAATATATAAGGGGACATGATATGGTGGCCAAAATGGTGTATCCTTGGGGAAGCAGGAGTGGGAAGCGGAAGCTGGAAGCAAGACATTTTAAAATTTTAGGGAGCAGAAAGCGAGAGGCAACTTAGAAACAAACCAGGAATCGTCTCGAAAGCGACCTAGGAATCGTCTTGGAAGCGACCTAAGAAGCGAGCCGGAAGCGACCTAGGAAGCAAACCGAAAGCAAACAAGAAGTCAATGGGAAAATGAAGAGGGGATCGAAAGAGAAACGAGTAGGAATCGAAAGGGAAGCAAAAATGTATATTTTTCTAATTTATCAAAATATAAGATTTATATTATCATTGACAAAATAAAATATGACTATATAATATTAAAATTGATCTATTAATCTAAAAACGGAATCATATATGCAAGGCAACCATTTAACAAATACATCATGTTGCAATCATTAAAAAAATATAATTCATATTCATGTTGCAAGTTGCAACCATTTAATAAATGCATCCGATTACAAGCATTTAATAAATAATACATCAAGAAAAAATCATAATTCATATTCCAATTGCAAGTTGCAACCATTTAACAAATGCATCTTGTTGCAAGCAATCTATGTCACATGGGTGCGGGTGCGGGGATGCGGCACTTTAAAAAAACATGGGTGCGGGGTGCGGCAAAAAAAAAATCAGACCCGGGTCGGATTCGGATCCGACCCGGATCCAACCCCGATAAAACATACCCTGCGTGCTTATTTAAAGCACGCAGGGTAGGCTTTCTCATTCGAGAAACCCTCCCCACGCTTCTCACTCTCTCTCCTCGCTCGCCTTCTCCCCCCGCTGCAGGCTCCCTCTCTCCCATTCGTTTTCCGGCCACCTGACGCCGGCAAGCCCCACGTCTGGCAAGCCTTGGATTTCTGGCCACCCGACGCCGGTCCTTCCTGTGCCAGTGATGCGACCTCTGCCCCCCTTTCAGGTGAGCTCCCTCTCGCCTCTCTTTTTCCTCGTTGTCTTCTTCTTCAGGCGAGCCTCCCTCGACGAGGTTTTCTTTTTTCTTTTTACATAAATGACCTTGGGTGCGGTCACGCACCCAGGGTCGGGTTGACCGTACCAGGTGTCGCACGCGCACCCGCGTCATGTCGCGTCGATGTGGGTGCGGCACCTGGTTAGCCGAATCCCTGTGACATAGCAAGCAATTAATAAATAATATATTAAGAGAAATTCATAATTCATATTTCTATTGTAATCATTTAACAAATGCACCCGAATGCAAGATTTAACAAATGATACATCAAGAAATCTTATAAATTTGATTAAGAAACATACATTTTTCAAGAAATGAATCAAACGACTTGTTATTTGAGGTTGTGATCTTTGCAAGAAAAAAATCAATAAACTAAAAGATTACATGGAGATATGGTTAAAATTTTAAATGCACAAAATGCATTTAAGCACTAAAAGACTTGATTTAATTTCAAGCATTTCAATGTTTAAAGTATAAACATTGAACTTCAAAATTAGCATAATTCACTCATCACTTCAACATTCAAATTTCAAACTTCAAAATTCAAACCACCAAAATCAAACCAACAAATATTATAAGTCCATGTCAAAAAAGTCACTGCCAAATGGCCAAAGTAACATAAAAGTTTTCAATAATCAAGAGTTCATGTCAATAATCAATAATTTGTCATCTTTCTCTTCCCCTCCATTGGCAATAGAAAAGCAGGATCATTATGCTTTAGAAAAGTTACAAGAAAAAATGCCTTCCCTCTTGCCCAAAGCACCAACAAGTTGGTTCTCAAAACCAAAACAAGAACAATAGCACAACACATCAGAGGGTTCTCAAAAGTCAAAAGTCTCAAAACCAAAAAAAATGGAAGAGAGAGAGAGAGAACAAATCAGCAAACTAACCATGAACAAGACCAAGGTAAAAGGAGAACTAAACAGGCCAATTCCATATATTTCAAACTGTTAAGAGGCAAAGGGATTTTAAAATTTAAACTCTTTTTGAACAAAATCTTCAATTTATGTTGTTCTTGTGTCTTGGGATGCAATTCATAAAATAATCAATGAAATGAAATCAGCCGGTCATGACATGATCTACCTAATTTCGAAAAACTAAGCAATTTCAACTAGAATTCAGGAGATGAAGAAGCTTCACAGTTTAAGAAAGATGTTAACAATCCAAACTAGCTCAAATGTGACCTCAAGTTCAACTAGAGACCTTCAAAGACAATACAAGTAGGATTACAAAGTCGGCAAGTTCTGCTGGCTGGTAGGATGCTGACATCAACACTGGCAGTGATGATGTTATCCTGAAAGAAAGGCTACAGATCTGATATCCAAAACTTCCGACGTTGGATTTCCACAAAAATAGATAAGCAAAGAACATTGGAGACAAATATAAGTGTGTGCATTGAATAAATTCAATAAAAGGAAAAATATATGTGAAATATTTTTTAAAAAACACGTTCAAAGATGAGATAACAACAAATCAATGAACAGAAGAAACAGGACTACAAGATTATGAGAAAAACCAGCTTAGAAAATGAGAAAACAAAAAATTAAAGGATATACATATTATAGTTACAAACAATGCCATAGAGATCAAAAAAACACATGATATACAATCAGATTGAGGAAAAAAATTGTTAACTTGAGAGACTGAAGTCACTGAACCATTAACAATAATTGGTGCAAAATTTCAAATACATTTATCAACAAAAACTAGTTACCATAAATACATGAATAATATGAAAAAAACTGAAAAAACAGCCAGTTTAAGTCAACCTAAGATGTAATAAAGCACATGAAAAAACAAAACATAAAGCAATATCAACGACAATGCATGAGAGTGAGAGTTTATTTTGAGGAAAAAAATTGTTAACTTGAGAGAGACAGAGAGAAAGAGTGAGATCCAGAGAGAGCGAGAGACAACGACAGAGTGAGAGAGAGTAAGACAATGGAACAGAGAAAAAGAGCGAGGGAGAGGGAGAGGGGGAGTGAGAGATAGAGAGTAGAGACAGAGAGAGAGAGAGAGAGAGAGAGAGAGAGAGAGAGAGAGAGAGAGAGAGAGAGAGAGAGAGGGGGATTGTACATGAAAACAACCATCATTGTCGGAGCTGGAGGTTGCCGAAAGTTGCCGCACTTCGCCAAGGTTCGCCAAAGCCAAGCCCTAGGGTCGCTGGAGAGAGAGAGAGAGAGAGAGAGAGAGAGAGAGAGAGAGAGAGAGAGAGAGAGAGAGAGAGAGAGAGAGAGAGAGAGAGAGAGAGATTGGGTAAGTCAAAATGGGTTTCAACTTTCCCTTTTATAATGGCAAATGACCATTATAACCTTAAAGAATGGTTTTCTTTTTTTTTTTAGTAAAATAAAAAATTACAAAGGGAAAAACAAGCATTACAAGAAAGTGAGCTCTCCTTTAAGGGGAAGCACACTTCCCATTTAGGGGAAGCTCACTTCCCATTTTAAACCTGCGCTCCCCCAATATTTCGGAAGTGCTGTTTCACGCTTTTGAAACGGCTCTTCTGAAACACGTATTGGGGAAGCGCGCTTCCCCATGTCTAGGGGCACTTCCGGTAACCCTGGGTGTATCTGTGTGACAGATTGTGAGGGAACAATTGGCTGTTATCTTGTTACATTAATGCCGATTATCCTAATATATATGACATTGTAGTGGAATTATCATATTTTGTTAATAAGGTAAGTGTGATGTATAAATAACCAGCATGGAGGAGATGTACGAAACACTTGTGATGTAAAGCCCGTAATTTTTAAGGATTATTAATAAATAAAGAACTCATTTTTTTATCTCCAAATTAGAAATGTGTTTCTAGCTTTTGAATTTCATTTATTTATTTATTACATATTAATTTGTTCATTCAAGCCAATCAGGGTATAATTTGCATTTATAGAACTATTTTGGGCTATAAATCACTATTTATATATATATATATTATATTTAAATATATTTTTGATGGAGTTTGTAAATTATTGGAGTGTATTTGTGTGTTATTTGGCTCTTTATAATGATTTATAGGGTAATTTGCTATTTTTGGCTAATCTTGTTATAATTGGCAATTTTCGAGTTTTTGGTATTTGCGATCGCACACAAAAGGTTCGTTGTATTGCTTGGGTAGCGATCTTTGCGGACTTCGAAACTCCTTGGTCTTTTGAGTTTCGATTCATTGTTCTTCACATTATTAAGGTAAGATACCTTAACTGAACTTGTAGAGAGCATGTTTAGGCACTAATTGTATAAGCATGATGTCGTTGCACGTAATATTTAAATGAATTGCAAATATAAGTTATGCTCACACACTTCACTTAGCTATGAATATCTAGGACTCTTGTGATTGTAATTCGGAGATCATTATTAAGTGTCGTGAATTCAGTTTGGGTTTGGTTTGGGTCTGATCCAGACCCGAACTCAGACTTGCGTGTTTGACGTGAACTGGGGACATACATGTAATTCTATATCTTGTTGTAGGACAGATATGACCATGATAAAATTCCTTTGTAACCTAATAGTTTAATATAATGAAACATTGGGTAACGCTAAATGAATTTAAGCGTGAACCCTTGAAGCCAAAGCCTTCAGTGTCTCCTGTTCTTATTTTCTCATTGCAGATCGACGCATATTAGAACTCCAGTTCTAACATGGTATCAGAGCAAGGTTGGGTCTAGGGCTCGGTACTGCTTTCAAAAAGGTATGAACAAGGAGATCTTTTGATTTCAGTCAGGAAAACATTCTTCCCTCACTATTTCTTTTGTGTTATCGTATTTCCTCGAACAAAAAAAATATTCGATATCTTCTCCTTGCCGTCATCTCTTCTTGAAAAAGGTTTCGTGTTTCCATCTAAAAGACTGAAACACGTCTTTTTCTTAATGTCTGTTCACAAGTTTCTAAAACCTATCGTCTTTTCATCTTGAGTTATTTTCTTGAATCGGTACCTTCTTGAATCGTGACCCATTTATTCTCACCTTGATTTCTTGTATGGTTATCTTCTCGAATCGAGTTCTCTTATTAAATTGTTATCGTATTCCAAGATAAACCTTTCTTTTTCTTAGATTTTGTTCTCTGGCTGTTATCAGTCTGTTAACATCTTTACTGTGATTTTGGAATCACGTTCTCTTTTGCCCATTAACGCTAATCGAACACGGCATGTTCAAGTGACTTGATTCATGCATATTGTATTGCTTATTTGGATTTTCTCGTGATATGACATCTGTTAAAAAGAAAAAAGGCAGACAGATCCAAAATCTATTACAACCAGTTCTCCTTTGGACTGTTTTTAAACAGTCAGATTATTTCCAAGTTTCATTAGCTATTCCATTGCTCCTTTCTTTAAATCATGGATCCTTCCCTAAACCAGTCCGGTTTGTCATCAAACTTCCTTAATCAACTTGTCTTTGAGAAATTAAATAATTCCAACTTCCTGACCTGGAAGAGACAAATAATTCCATTTATCAGAAGTCAAGATCTCTTTGGTTATCTGGATGGATCAATTCCTGTCCCACCGGAGTTCATCGCAAAGGAGGAAACAAATGCACTAGGTGTTGCATCTACTAAGCTTGTTCGAAGCTCAGATTATGTTTCTTGGATGAGAAAAGACCAGACATTAATTGCCTATATTACATCTACCCTGTCTCAGGAAGTACTAGTTGCTATTCTCGACGACTGTACAACGATGGAATTGTGGAGCCAGTTGGCACAGACATATTCTCAGATATCTGAAGCCAGAGTTTTGTTCCTCAAGCATGAATTTCAGCTTCTCAAGAAAGGCAATCTATCTATTATGGACTATTTGAATAAGGTGAAGATTATTACATATCAACTTGCTATTATTGGATGTGAAGTGTCAGACAAGGATAAAGTACAACAAACATTGAATGGTTTGGGCCCAGATTTTCATGTATTGGTGACATCTTTGCTATGCATGCCCATGCTTCCCACGTTGAAGACCTTCGGGCAAAACTCCTTCAATACGAAATGTCGTTGAAAGGCATTGTTGAAGATTCTGGTACTCAATCTGATTCCCAAGATGTTTTAGCTACTGGGTTCTCCTTTGGTCGTGGTCGTGGCATAAATATCTTCAGAGGAGGAAGAGGTTGTGGTAGATTTGCCGGTTCAGGTTTGCTTCCCACACCCAATATGTCGTTCAACTCTAATGTGAGGAACCAAAATCAAAGAGCTGTCCCGACATGCTACCTGTGCAATAAAAAGGGACATGTTAAAGCAAATTGCTGGTTTAATCCTCAAAATAAAGGAAAGTCGCAAAACACTGAAAACAAGAAGGAAGATAATGTTACCAAAACTGATGGGGAGATAAAAATAACTTTTGTTGGCAGCATTGTCTGGGTTGCATTTGAAGCAGAATGATCAAGGATTATGGTATGTTGATTCAGGAGCAGCGACCCATATTACAAGTGATGTTGGTAAGCTCTCGAGCTCTGTTCCTTACTTTGGTAAAAATAGTATTGTTACTGGAGATGGATCTCACCATCACATTTCTCACATTGGTGATGCAATCATTCCTTTATCCACATCATCCCTCAATTTGTCAAATGTCATTTATGCTCATAACATAAAAAAGAACATTATTTCTGTCTAAACTTGTTGATGATACACATTCTTATGTTAAATTCACTCCCTCTTCTGTGTATGTCAAGGATCTTCAAACAAGGGAGATATTCACTGAAGGGGAGCGAAAAGGAAATATGTACATCTTCAAGGAAGATCCATTTGCGCATACAAGTTCCATCTTGAAGCCCTTATTGAAGTCCAAGTCTTTTCAATTTGAATTCACGACACTTAATATGTACATCTTCAAGGAAGATCCATTTGCGCATACAAGTTCCATCGGTACCTTCTTGAATCGTGACCCATTTGCTCTCACCTTGATTTCTTGTATGGTTATCTTCTCGAATCAAGTTCTCTTCTGAAATTGTTATCGTATTCCAAGATAAACCTTTCTTTTTCTTAGATTCTGTTCTCTGGCTTTAATCAGTATGTTAACATCTTTACCGTGATTTTGGAACCACGTTCTCTTTTGCCCATTAACGCTAATCGAACACAACGTGTTCAGGTGACTTGATTCACGCATATTGTATTGCTTATTTGGATTTTCTCGTGATCTGACATCTGTTAAAAAAAAAGCAGATTTTGGTATTTGAAGAACAAGTTGTCCATGGTCCAAGACCATGCACAACTTGAGGGAGGCTATTAAGTGTCGTGAATTCAGTTTGGGTTTGGTTTGGGTCTGATCCAGACCCGAACTCAGACTTGCATGTTTGACGTGAACTGGGGACACGCATGTAATTCTATATCTTGTTGTAGGACATATATGTCCATGATAAAATTCCTTTGTAACCTAATAGTTTAATATAATGAAACATCGGGTAACACTAAATGAATTTAAGCGTGAACCCTTGCAGCCAAAGCCTTCAGCGTCTCCTTCTGTTCTTATTTTCTCATTGCAGATCGACGTAGATTAGAACTCCAGTTCTAACAATCATGCTTGTTATGATTGTAGTTAGCGGAATATGGAGTGTGTTTGCTGCAGGTACACCTGTGTGTAGGTTTGAATGCCCGTGCACTTATGAATTTATAATATATACGCAATGCGTGCCGTCATACTTTGGTTTGCGCATACTATGTTGCTTTGTGCGTTTGTATGAATTTGATACATGGTGCACATATAACTACTATGGATATGTATAAGTCGTGTTCGATGCATATTGTGAATGTTATATATATTGTCTTGTCATATGACGGACTCATTTATTCTTGTATAGAAGAATGCATGCCAATGTTATAAATTGTTTTGAACTTGTATGTCTTGTTTGCTTGCGAAATATTTGTGTATGATGTACGGTAGGATGGTCAATGAGATTTTGACCAATCCTTACACAATTATATCTAAGGTGATATATCGATTCATGTGGTAAAAAATACATAGGACTTTTATTGTGTATGCAAATCTCGAACTACGTAGGAGTTATGTATGTTGAGGTTTAGTTGCTTTGTATTATGAAATGTGTATGTTCACGTATGCATACATAAAACTCATGTTTTGTTTACGCATGCTTCAAGGTTCAATTTACGAAGTGCAATGTTCTTTGTGACGATGATATGATGCATAGGATAATATGCTTATATATGATATGATTTAAATGCCACGTGAAATGAAATTATGAATGCATGCGATAAATGTTTAAGTTCAATAGTGAACTTTGGTTCATGAAGCCTTATTGGTTAAATGTATGATTTTATAATTTTAATGCCATATGAAGTGATGTATGATGTGATGTTTTGATTGTATACATGCTCATGCCCGTGTTTATGGCTATCGACCCTGAGAGTGGTCAGTTGTATTGATGCATGTATCATAATAGTTTTCACTGGATATGGTACCCGTTGAGAAACTGTTCCCAAAGGATTCTCTGTGAGGGTGTACATGACCAGATCATGTAATCCGGCTAGAGTGGTAAGTCTCTGTGAGGAAGTGCATTGTTCAAGAGCGGGTAGCCTGCGAAGACGGTATATTCCTGTGAGAAACTACATTGTCCAAGACCAGCCAGACCATCCGTTTAGGGCAGTAACTCCTTGTGAGGTTGTACATTTCCCAGACTAAGTGATCCAGTGTGGATTTTGTAAATCTTTATTATGAATAAATGAAATGTTATGATGAATTGTGATGATCTTTTGAGTTGATTGAAATAGCCAGTTATGAATCTATAGATTTGGTTTTTCTATTATAGCATGATTATATATTGAACTCAGATATGATAATAAGATCCTTATTGATTTTAGATCTTGATATGAGATTATGATTGTGACACTTATATTAGCGTATAGGTGAATAACACATCACGCCTACAAATGACTAGTTTTGACTTATTAGGTGAATGATACATCACGCCTACATAGTTTCATTTCAAATGATTGCATTATGATTGTCTGAGTAAATATATCACACCTATGTATCATGATTGATGTGTATCATGAATATCTAACTAAATTACTTATAAGGTATGTGCGCGTGTTTCACGTTGGAATGATCAAATATGATTTGACTTATTGTTTATAAGAATTATGAATGCATATAAAAATGATGCAATGATCTGAATGTCATATATATATATATATGCGATGACTTGTATGACTTGAATGAATATAGATAATGCTTTATTACGTGAGTTAAGGTTGAATAAAATATTAAGTGATGAAATGCTTTTAAATGCTTTATGTTCGAATGCTTGAAATGAATGACTCATAGGACGTTGTTCCCTTGTCTATCACTTGACGATGGATGAATAATATATCTTTACCTTTAAATGCTTGATATGTTTTCTTTAAGTTTGAGTTGTTTTACCAGACTTCAACGAGTCTGACCCCGTTTTATGGGGGACAGGTAATGCAGGTAAAGTATGATGAGTAGTTGGAGCGAAGGGCTGGTCGAGCTGCATCCTCGAGGGTCCACTCTTACCTTGCGATCTTGGTATTCATGATCTTTTCGTTTTAAGTACATGATCATGTAGAGACTGAAATATTGTTTTCATATTCTGATTTGAAATGAAATTAAAACTCTTCATATTTCAGTCTTATATTGTACGTGGTTTGAAATGTATATATCCCGTACATTTTGATTTGATTGTTATCTTTAGTGTAACCGCGCTCAAAGTCTTAATTGTTTTTAAAAATCGTTTCCGCATTATAAGATCTGATTTACTTATACTTATAAAAAAAATGGTCTCGAAATTTCAATATTTGAACTATAATTAAGGTTAAAAATTTTGGGGCGTTACATCTGATAAACTACAGGTTAGAAACTATAGATGCCCATGATATGCATATCCATACACTAACTCGTAACTAGAGGCTGCTACTTGGTAAATAATGTATATGCTTGCAACTCCAATGGTATAAACCAAAGGGGTTGGTGTTTGCAAACTTATGATAGCAATGTATGGTAATATGGTAATAAGGTTCCTCTTCCTCAGAAACTTTTCTTTAGTGTTAATATGGCTTAGCTTTTATTGTGACAAAGTAATGAAGTGTGTGAATCAAGAGAGATGCGCTTTAAATTTTAAACATTTCAACTGCAGCATGCAAATCTTGTCATGTCATGTCTCTAATTTCTAATATTGTTTCAACTTTTCAGGAAAATGTGAAAATAAAGTATGTCACATGGTTCTATGATCTAACTTGTGAAAATCATGCCACACTTTTATAAATGGATCTAAGCTCTGGCTTATATAGTACAAGTTAAATCCTGCATTAGGCGGTCCAATTGGATGACTGTTGTAATAAATGTAAAGTTCCATTCTATAGATACCTAGTCTTATGTTCTTAGAGTAATGTTTTTGATGAAGATATCATTTGTGAAGGGCCTTTTTGGACAAAAATTCAAGTCTTCTGAGGTCTTAGTTCTAGTTTTTTTTTTATCATGTTATCAGAAATCTTTGCATTTTTACTGATGAGATCATCAGTGTAAAGGGCCTTCTATTAAAATTGATCAATCAGTGATTTTCACTTGGTTTCTGTATTTTGCTTGTACTGTTTTGTACTGCAATATACATTCACTTACAGGTCATATTTTGCTTGCACATTATGTTGGTCATTCTATTTTGGCAAAATTAGTAGTTTTGAATTAACAAAATTCCTTAGAACAATGGCCATTGTTTATTCTGTGATCCTGCTTGGCTACTGTATAGGGTGAACTTGCTATGGCATTTGGGGAGCTACTGAGAAAATTGTGGTCTCCTGGACGAGCACCTGTCTCTCCTCGGCCTTTTAAAACAAAACTAGCTCGCTTTGCACCTCAATTCAGTGGGTACAATCAACATGATTCACAGGTACAGTTTCATGCTATGAATTTTCTTAGCAACTCTCAATTTCTTGGACAAGTGGTGTGGCTGACTGAAATCCATTTCAGGAGCTTTTGGCATTTCTGTTAGATGGACTCCATGAAGATTTGAATCGTGTAAAATTCAAGCCTTATATAAAGTCAAAGGATGCTGATGGTAGGCCAGATGAGGAAGTTGCTGATGAATATTGGGCAAATCATATTGCTCGAAATGATTCTATAATTGTTGATGTTTGTCAAGTGAGTATATTATATCCCTTGGTTGTGGGATCCAACTGGACTTGTCTTCAATTTGGCAGCAACTGTTATTGCAACCATTTAGCACAGGGAGGGTTGAACACTTTTCTCATGCACCTGCCAGTATTGGTTAAAAATCATGTTTGTGGTGCAGGAGTTTAATCACTGTAAAAGTACAAATTCACATACAAATTCTGTGTGAATTGTATTAGTTTAAATAGAATTATGAAGGTTGTGTCAGAATTCTCTAGAACGGTGAACAAGAGACTGTTGGAAAAATCGTGATCTCTTCCTTTAGTTTATAAAACAAAACCTAATACATGGTACTTTACAAGTAACTCTAATAGGTTACAAGTATGCCCTAATATTGGCTGGACATGTTACAAGTAGTTTGGATCCGGATCCGGATCCAAACTTAAATACAAATACAAATGCATG
Organism: Nuphar pumila; assembly: GCF_984573655.1. Taxonomy (NCBI): domain Eukaryota; kingdom Viridiplantae; phylum Streptophyta; class Magnoliopsida; order Nymphaeales; family Nymphaeaceae; genus Nuphar; species Nuphar pumila. The sequence goes on along the minus strand of NC_143252.1, from coordinate 112,316,159 downwards.
ATATTGGCCCTGTCTAACAGTCCCCCTCAAGTTGTGCATGATTTTGAATCATGGACAACTTGCTCTTTAGGAACCAAAAACGACACTTTGTGAGTCCCTTAGTGAACAAATCAGCCACTTGGTCTTTTGTTCTAACATAATGAGGCTCAATCTCTTTCTCTTCAATCTTTTGCCTGATACAATGCTGATCAATCTCAATGTGTTTGGTCTTGCTGTGATGAATGGGGGTGCTCGGCCCCTCCCCTGCCGACCCAACAAGAGAGTGAGAGGGGGGGGGGCTCGACCCCTCACCTGTTGAAAACAGAGGGAGCGAGAGGGGGGGCTCGGCCCCTCCGTTGCTGACCCAACAAGAGAGCAGGGTGCAGGGGGGGCTTGGCCCCTCCCTGCCGACACAAGAAGAGAGTGAGAGAGGGTACATACCTGCGAAAGGAGAGGAGCCGAGAGGAGGAACCTGGGAGGTGGAGCTGGGGCGTCGATAGGAGAGAGCTCGAGCTCAGGGGGAGAGGAGAGGAGAGATTAGGGCAATTTTTTTTTGCCCTAATCCTCCTTTTCATCAAGGAATTTTTTATTTTTTTTTAATGCCAAAAAAGTGGACAAAAATGACCGTGGGTGCGTTGACCGCACCCAGGGTCGTGTTGACCGCACCCGGTGCCGCACTCGCACGCGCACCCGCGTCGCGTCGACGCGGGTGCGACACTTGTTTTGCCGAGTCCCCGTGACTTAGTTCTTGAGAGATAGTAGAGATAATAAAAGCAACTGCAGCCTGATCACGCTTCATCCAAATCTCGTACTGGGGATTTGGAATTTGTTGTATAGAATCAACCTCATTTCCATCCTTAGTTCCTTGTTTAATAAATTCTGGAGGGGTTGGGATTGATCCAGTGAGATGTCCAGAGAGACCTTGACTTTTAATAAAGGGAAGAATTTGTCTTTTCCAGAAATCCCTAAACCCTAAATCGAATTGGTAAGTTTTTCAGAAATAAGTTGACCAAGAAAATTAGATGAGAGAAATGACTGAGAAGAAGAATCCATGAATAAAATTTTTGGCGTGCGCAATCACGATGCAATAGAATAAGACTCATCTCCTTTTTTTTTTTTACAAGAGAAAGCTCGAGTACTTAACGTGAATGAGAAATCACAGGCCTGCTGTACAGATGTAATCTGATTTCAATTTTTTTTTTAATTTACGATTGCACACAACAGTAACAAATGCAAGTAAGCAGCAACATAAATCGAGGATTAGGGAAGACAAGCAAATCTAAACTCGATATGGAATCGTGAAACTGAATGAAAAGGTTTTCGTGAAATTGATTTGACGTAAACCCAAATCAGTTTCAGGAAACAAAGGAATTGTGGATCGTGAAACAGGTTTGTCCCAGACCCAACTGGTTTGAGGGAGATAATGGTTACCGTGAAACTGTTTTGAAAAACAAACCCAATCCAGTTTCAGAGAAATGAAGATTAGGGAATAAATTTAACGCAAATCAGAAGGGAGTAATATGGAGAAAGAAATAGCAGATGGGGAATAAAAGAGGATATTTAGAAAGGGGAAGACGCAGAACAGTGAACATGTAGAAAAGAAATAAGGAGGGGAATAAGATCTATGAGAGACGTACCTGTTGGAAAAACCTTCAGCCCTCGGATCAACCTGGCTCTGATACCATGTCAGAATTCTCTAGAACGGTGAACAAGAAACTGCAGAGAAGAAAGATAATGGGGCTGCAACTGCTCACGTTTTTCCAAATTGGAAAAATCATGATCTCTTCCTTTAGTTTATAAAACAAAACCTAATACATGGTACTTTACAAGTAACTCTAATAGGTTACAAGTATGCCCCAATATTGGCTGGACATGTTACAAGTAGTTTGGATCCGTATCCGTATCCGTATCCAAACTTAAATACAAATACAAATGCATGATATTGGCCCTGTCTAACAAGTTGCTCATCTAAACTGCCTTGATGGCCATCAGGACCAAACTTTAGTTTTTGAACTGGAAGTCATCATGATCTTATCTTTATGGTTCTTCATAATGCTAGAGCAACATATGCTAGGATCTTAGTGATCTGGTACATAAAGGCCTCCCCTCTTCAACTTTATTCTCCATCGAATTTAAGTTGATTTGGAAAAGTTCATTCAAATTATTATTATTTTTTTGGTGTAAGATTTTTTGTTTTCAAAACATCTAAGTGAATAGGTCACTGCTACAGAGTGAAGATCATTCAAACCTTACAAAGAGACTGAAACAGGTGTCACCCTGAAGATAGAGGCAAATAGCCATGGGATCCAATTTTTGACCCTCAAAATCCTGCTGTTTTGCTCCTTCCATTTCTTGCACCAGGCTGAGCATCGCCACCAACTCCATACAATCAAGCAATTCTTAGCTATTGTCCTTACTCGCCACAATTAGATCTCTAATAGTGGAGACTGCCTGGAGACCTATGTGCAAATCCAACCATGCCATCTGATAAATGCACTGGAAGAATGTGCAGCTCCAAAAAATTATGTTGCCTGTGTTCATCAGATGCATAGCATCACTTATATCTATTAGCCAAGTTGAACCCTCTGACTTTCAAGTTGCTGGGCATGTAATGAAGTGCCAAATGAGAGAAGCGATATCTCCAAGAGCAAAACACACACATACACGAATAGCCACTAATGGGCAAAAATACAACACACCACAAAAAGTGGTAAAAACACACAAGATGAAGTGAGAAAACATATTCCACTCAAGAGGGCTTCAAAAGAAGCATACTTACAATGGGGGAGAACCCCTTTATTTATAGGCACAAAGGAGAACCCTTGGAAGGGCTCCTAAGGGACGTTGGAGCCCTTCCAACAGTCACAAATGTGACCGTTAGGAGGCTCCAACGTCCCTTAAGGGGGGGCAATTCCAAGGTAAAAAGGAAAAAGGAAAAAGAAAAGAAAAGGAAAAGGAAAAAGAAATAGGGAGAAATGTACATGGCGTGAATGGGGATAAAAAGACTATTTTACCCCTAGTGGGTATTACAAAGGATATATATATATATATATATATATATATATATATATATATATATATATATATATATATATATATATGTACAATCATATTTTAACAGGGCAAGGCTCTAATTTGTGCTACTAAGTACTAACCACAGAACCTGCCCTTGGTGACAAAACTGTCCAGAGGGGGCATTATCTGGCGCCATTAAAGCTGAATTACAAGAAGATAAACAGCATTCTCTAGATGTCGAGTGTCTCCAGAATAGCATGTCCTGGGAATTAGATAAACAGTATGATTGGAGTAGGGCTGAAAGTTCCTCTGCTTCCACTCACGCAGCTCCTCTCATTTCACGGGTCCTACCTATCTGCCATTCTTCTCTGTCCATCTAACAATCAGCAATTCTTCTATCCTTATGATGATCTCTCACAGATAGTCATAGAAATCTGCTAGAATGATGCACTTCTAACAGCCAGTGATCCTTCCAAAAAAGTCATGGCTTGACCATTACCATTCTTCTCTATCCATTCAAATTGTGAATTCTGATGTATATGATTGTGATGGTTTGCCTCAAATACTGTAGTGATGAGTGGAACTTTTTTCATGACTTAAGGATGGAATCTGTGTTTGACAAATTTACTGTTGATGAAGACTATCCCATTCTTTCTGCATGTTAGACATTGTGTTTTCCTTTAAATTAAATTACATTGCATATGGAAGGATTCATTTCTTATTTCCTGTCCTACATTCTTGTTGATATGTTTAACCTTACCAGAGTGGTTATTGAATTGCAAGCTGCAAAATCCCAAAAACTTCAACAATAATGACATATCTGTGATAACATCAATCCACATGTTCATAGTAGGTTGCCTTTCTCTTTCCTTACTAAGTCTTTGTTTTTCAACCTAGGAATGAATTGTAATGAAGTGCTATAGCCATATATTTGCTGTCGGTTACTTGCCTGGATAAGAAGTGGAACCTTCCTCCCTTGTGCTGAGAAACTTCTCTTCATACTATGTTTTTAGAACATTTTCAACTGAATCATGTGAATAAGTTATTCTTTTGGGGCCAAGTGACAAATGTCTGTGAAATTGACTTCCTGTGGATCTTTTATGATATTCTTCATAAACATATTGTGGACACCTTGCAAGATCTTCTTTTACTGGACCAAAGTTAAACTTCTGTAAAAAAATATTGCCAAATTTTGATGAGAACTTTTTTAAACCCCAAAATTACAATTGTTGCATTTTGATATTTCCCGAACATATTCCTAATGAGGTTATTTTAGAAATGAGATTTGTCACTACAATTGGAAATGTTATGTAGCACTTGAAATTATTCACATATTGTTCCATGAATGCTGGACAACAACACTAACATGTTGCCTATGGAATTTTGGATAATACTGGAAGTTACATGAAATTTTGCCTGTTGGATGTCATTCTCAGTAGTTGGATGTCGTAGAGAACTTGTCATTTCTGGTTAATTACGAGATGCACCCTTTCCAATTTTTCTCTTGGATGCTAGTAGCTAAAGTGGTTTACTGCCTTAACATTTTCCTGATTAATGTGAACTTTTCAGGGTCAATATAAGTCAACATTGGTTTGCCCTGTTTGTGGGAAAGTTTCTATTACTTTTGATCCTTTCATGTACCTCTCATTGCCATTACCATCAACAAAAACTCGGTCGATGACCCTTATGGTCTTCAGTAGTGATGGAAGTGCTCTGCCAACACCATGCACTGTAATTGTGCCCAAGCATGGTAAATGCAGGGATCTAATTCAAGCTATTAGTGGTGCTTGCTCATTGAAGACAGGGGAGAAGCTCCGGCTTGCAGAGGTTTGTAGTTGATAAGTTCTTGATCTAATGATGTGTTTTAAGTGTTGGTTTGATTGGTTTTGGTTGTTCAATTAATTATCACTGGCATTATGCTACCTGCAGATACGTAGTCATTTGATTCACCGTTTCCTAGACGACCCTTTAATTTCCCTATCCAGCATAAAGGATGATGACCACCTTGCTGCATATAAGCTTCCAAAGTTTGTGAAGAATACAAATTTTCTGCAGTTAATACACCGTCAGCAGGATGTGTAAGTTGAAAGGTTTTTCTGAGTTGCATTACTTGAGTGGTCTTTCCTGTGTGTATGTTATTGTCAGTAAACTTAGGAATATATTGGCAAACCCTAGACTAAGGTTGCTTTTCTTTCCATGGAAAATTTTGTGGAATTGCCCTTTCCATGGGCCTTATTCCCTTGTTCAAACACATGAGCAACAAAATTTGGATGCAAACTGTGTAATGAAATGGTGGTCTTCCACAAAGCACGAGAAATCTTCAAAAGGGTGTCTATTGGAGACACTTGAAGCATAACCCATAAAAGGGTAAAAATGGAAGAACACACTAAAATAAATAAATCTTTATTTCTTCACAAGAAATGCTTAAGAAACATTGAAACAAAATGGAGGGGGATCACCCCTATTTATACAAGTGGAAGAGATTAGAGCTCTCCTTGAGAGTTGTTGGACCTAGTCCAACGACTCTAAATATAGTCCAACGACTACATAGCTAGTCAAGTCCTATAGAATGTAATTTCTAGTTTAAAATGATCTGGACAATAAATACAAAAATCTAATAATAATATAATATAATAATATAATATAATATAATAATATTATTATATATATTATATATGTTACATTTTACATTTTAACACTCTCCCTTAAACTTACAATACAATGAGCGAAAGTTTGTTTAAGAGAAAGTGAAATATGAGAGCAGTAAGAGGTTTGGTGAAAAAATCTGCTAATTGGTATTACAATGTAACATAAGGCAGATCAATAGTTCCATGTAGATATTCCTCTCTGACGTAGTGACAATTCATCTCAATATGTTTGGTGCATTCATGAAATGTTCGGTTGCTGGCAATATAGATCGCACTCTTGTTGTCACAACACATTCTTACAGCTTGTATTGCTCCAGCTCCCATGTCACCTAACTGACGTATGAGCTAAACTACTTTCATTGTCGTGGTGGCCATGACTCTATATTCAGCTTCGGTGGAGGAGAGAGAGATCTTCTGCTGATTTTTGCATCTCCATGAAATTAACGATTCACCTAAAAAAACACAAAATCCAGTGCTTGAGTATCTATTATTGAGATCACCTTCCCAATCTGCATAAGTATAGGCAATTATGAAATGAATCAAGGATGCGTAAATAGAAAGTCAAAGAGACTTATACCAACACACAAATCGTTGTCTTTAATGGACCGATTACAATCTCATAAGAGATGAAATACAAAACAACAAGGCATAAAAGCCTATTGAAAAATAAAGAGGGCTTTATCTTATCATTGAAAAATGCTTTACAAAAAGCATGCTTACAAGGGAGATATGAGGCTCTATTTATAGAGCCTCACCTAATAAATGGGAGGAAGTCCTACAAACGTTGGCAACAGTCAAAGGTATGACAGAAGAAAACATAAAATAAGAAATTAAAAAGAAATATAAAAGTTACATTTCAGTCCCTAGTGGACTGTTCTAAAAGACAGAAATACCCTTGTTGGGTATTTGTATACATTTAAATTTAACACTCTTCAAACTTACAATGAAATCACTGAAAGTTTGCTAAGAAGATACAAAAATCTAGGCAAAGGAAGAGCTTTGGTGAAGAAGTCTGCGATCTGAAATTCGGACTCAACATATGGCAACGTAATAGTCCCCTTCAAATATTATTTGCTAACATAGTGACAATCCATCTCAATGTGTTTTGTTTGCTCATGAAAGGTATGATTGTTGGCAATGTATATAGTACTTTTGTTGTCGTAGCATAATTTTGAAGGCTCTAAAATATCAACTCCCATATCTGAAAGTAATGTTCGCATCCACACAACTTCAGTGATTGTTGTAGCCATTGCCCTATACTCAGCTTCAGTGGAGGATAATGATACCTTTTATTGTTTCTTGCATCGCCAAGAAATAAGAGAATCACCTAAAAAGACACAAAAACCAGTAGTTGAGTGACAGTTGTTAGAATCTCCTCCTCAGTCAAAATCAATATAAGCAATGAGATTTAAAGACGACGAAGCCCTTTAAAAACAGTTTTGTAGATATATCGAACTATTCTCAACATGGCACTCATGTGAACTGATGTGGGCACATGTTGAAACTGGCTGACATTATGTACAACATGCGCAATATCATGTCTAGAAATAGAAAGGTACATTAATGATCTGATAAGTTGCCAAAAGGTGTTGGATCATCTAATAGTACTCCATCTTCAGCTCTCATTTTTGCATTTATCATCTCATGTGTGTTTGCACACTTTGTGTCAGTGATTCTCGAACGTGCAACAATATCTGCTGCAAACTTGATTTGAGATAAAGTGTATCCCCTTGGCGAGTAAGTCACTTCAATGCCTATGAAATATCTCAAAAAACCAAGATCAGTCGTATCAAAAGATTTACCAAAAGATTTTTTAAGCATAAATTTAATTTCTTTAATTTCCTTTTGATCATTGCTAGTGATGATCATGTCATCAACATATAAAAGAATAATAATAAGAGAGGTACCTGTAGATCTTATAAACAGAGCAGTGTCAGTGTAATAGGATTTAAAATCAAATTTCAATATGGTATTACTAAACCAATCATACCATGCTTTAGGGGCTTGCTAAGCCCATACAAAGCCTTTTGAAGTCAAATAATCATACCATTTTCAATAGTCAAACCAGGAGGAGGATTCATGTACACTTCATTTAAAATTCCATTTAGTAATGCATTTTTAACATCTAATTGATAATTAGGCCATTTTCTAATGGATGCTACTGCAACTAAAGTCTTAACTGTGGTCATACGGGCTACTGGGGCAAATGTCTTCTCATAATCTATTCCATATTCTTGAGAGTATCCTTTTGCAACTAATCATTCTTTGTGTCTTTCTAGAGACCTATCACTTTTTGTTTTGATTTTAAAGACCCATCTACACTCTATAGTCTTTTTTCCCTTGGAAACTATGTCACATGGGTGCGGGTGCGAGTGCGGGGATTCGGCACTTCCAAAAAACCCGGGTGCGGGGGTGCGGCAGGGGCAAAAATGTATATATATATATATATATATATATATATATATATAAGGGGGTCGGCACTTCCAAAAAACCCGGGTGCGGGGGTGCGGCAGGGGCAAAAATGTATATATATATATATATATATAAGGGGGTCGGGGGTTCCCCCGAGCCGAGTTTTTTCAAATTTCATTTTATATACAGTTGCACGCACCCATCTCGTCAGGAGAACAATGAATACTAATAGCCAGCAAGGCTACCACCATCATTATCATTTATTATGGAGAGAGAAAATCCTTTACGAAAAAGAAGGATTAGGAGCAGCAGCTGTCTATCATTTATTATGGAGAGAGAAAATCCTTTACGAAAAAGAAGGATTAGGAGCAGCAGCTGCAGCAGTCAGCAGATTTTTTTTTTAAAAATTTCGCTGCCCATTTCATAGGGCAATTTAAAAAAAAAAATCCAAAACAAAAAATGGACCTAAATGATCCTGAGTGCGGTCAACGCACCCAGGATTGGGTTGACCGCACCCGGTGCCGCACCCGCACCCGCGTCGAGTCGCGTCGACGCGGGTGCGGCACCTTGCTAGCCGAATCTCTGTGACATAGCTTGGAAAGAGGTTGAATTGTTCGAGTATTGAATTTATGCATTGCATCAAATTCTATTTTCATGGCTTCTACTCACTCGTCTATGTTTTTAGCTTCATTGTAATTAGATGGTTCATGATATGAATGGATAGCTATGAATTCATGGCAAACCCTATAGTTTGGAGTAAAAGATTCATATGACACAAATCTAGTTGGAGGTCTATGAATTTATTCAGATCTCCTAACACTAGTTTTCTCAATATTTGTTGATTGATTATATCTTTCAAAGGCACATGAATGCTCCACATTATCTCGTCTAGAATACTCTAAGAGATTTTGGGATGGTTCTCTTTCTTCACTAGAGTCATTGATAGACTCAAATTTTTCAATGTCATTAACAATTTCATTATTTGATTTACGTAATAAATCAAATAAAAAGTCATACTTGGTTTCTTCCTTGGGTTTTTCAAAATAAAATCCGTTTTTTTTTTTCAAGAAAAATAACATTTCTAGAAACATAAAGTTTGTCATTTGTTTGATCATAGCATTGATAGCTTTTTTGATTCTCGGCATATCCAAGAAAGACACATTTTATGACTTTGGGAGAGAGTTTGTTATATCTTTCAAGAAGCGCAAAACATTTACTTTCAAATACCCTTAGTCTTTTCAAGTAAGGAGAAATTTAAAAAAAAAATCAATTAGAGATTTGTTTTCCAAGACTTGAGAAGGCATTCTATTTATTAGGTATATTGCAGTAAGTGCAACTTCGGCCCAAAATTGTTTTGGAATATTCTTTGAGATAAGAAGAGTTCTAGCAGTCTCAATAATGTGACGATGTTTTCTTTCGGAAATACCATTTTGGTGAGGAGTCCTTGGACAAGATCGTTGGTGTAAGATTTCATGATTTTTTTGATATGATTGAAATTCATTTGAAAGAAACTCTCTCCTTGAGTCGGAGTAGAAGACTTTAATATTTGTTTTAAATTGGTTTATAAAAAGGTTATAAACATTTTTAAAATACGAAAAAACTTCTGATTTAAGCTTGAGGAAGAAAATCCAAGTATGTCTACTGAAATCATCTATGAATGTAACATAATATGAATATTCTCCCTTTGACATGATAGGAGCGGGACCTATACATCCGAGTGAACCAATTTAAAGATTTCATTAGAAGAGGAAGTTCTTAATCCAAAAGTTATCATTTGCATTTTCCAAGTATACAATCTTCGCATACAAAATCTTTATCTTTACAAAAATTTTTCAAAAATAAAAAATGAGATAGTTTGGATATACTTCGATGTCCTAATCTTTCATGCAAAGATCTAAATCCATGTCTTTGACATGATTACAAAAAGAGTTTTTGGGTATACATAAAAAGTCCATATAATAGAGATCTCCTCTTCTATGGCCTTGCCCAATGAGCTTTCCTAATTGGAGATCCTGCACCCAACAAGCCTTAGATGAGAAGAACACTTTACACCCATTATCAGAAATTTGAGAAATTGAAAAAATGTTTAAATCTAACTTTGGAATAACCCTTACGTTTGGAACAAAAAAGTTTTTTGAAGTGTCTTTAAGATTTCTTATACTTTTGACTTTTAAAGAAGTGCCATCGGCGGTTGACACACATGAAAAATATGAATTGGTTCCATCGGATAGTAGGGATTCATTATATGTCATGTGAAAAGATGCTCATGAATCCAAAATCCAAGTGGTCTTACCTGGAGAAGAAGAGGAAGAGATGGTTGCACCGGATGTAGGAGTCACTTTAAAGATATGTGAAACAGCCTGCGCTATTTGAGCAATTGTCAAATCATTGAAGTTACCTTCTTTCTTGATATCTTGAGTTTCTTCACTTAGAGCGGCTACCTTCTTAAATTTGGGACAATGCGATCTTATGTGTCCCAGTTCCTTACAATGATGACAAATGATTTTGCCCTTGTATCCACCCTTGTACCCTCCATGATGTCTTTCTCCATTGTTTTTTCTCTCAAAATGAGGGGGTTTATATATTTTTACAAAGTTTTTGGGTCTTGCCATGGCAAGAACCTCATCATTTGACTTATGCATGCCAAGTTTTGTTTCTTCTTGGCAAATTTGCGCAAGAGCATCACTTATAGAAGGAATTGAGGTCTTATGAAGTAAAGAGGACCTAACTTGTTCAAATTCCGGCCGGAGGTCATACAAGAAAGCGAAAAGGTTTTCTCTTTCTATTTGAGCTTTTCTTATTTCAATAACCGAACCTTCCCATTTAGGTTCTAACATGTCCAATTCATCCCAAATAGGGGATAAAACCCCATAGAAATCTCACACTTTTGTCTCCTTGTTTTGCATTACGTACTTTGTCTTGGAGGTAATATAGTCTAGCCATATCCTTTTGAATAAATGAATTCTTTAAGAAGACCCATGTATCACATGCCTTCTTGAATTTGATGATGTTGGTGGTAATCTTAAGTTCCATAGTATTCATAAACCATGAGAGAATTTGAGCGTTGCTTGCTTCCCAATCCTCCAACTTGTCTTGGTATTCTTATAAAGCCTTTTCCTTTTATTCTTTGGACAATACTTTGACTTGATCTCCTTCTCTTCTAGTCAATTTGAGTTGGGGTTCGTTAGTAGAGCCACTAACAAATCCCCATTGTTTTTTGCCTTTTATGTGATTTTCTATTGTCGTTGCCCACATCAAATAGTTCTCATTTAGCTTGTATGTGTTGACGGAGGTAGAATCTTTTTTTCTCATAGTGAATTGCAAAGATTTGAATAGAGGGATGACTAACACGAGCGTGAAGGGCACTACCGCAAGGGGATCACTAAGGAAGCCTTTTTGAAAAGTCCTTAGCTTTGATACCATGAAATGAATCAAGGATGCACAAATAGAAAGTCAAACAGACTTATACCAACACACGAATTGTGGTCTCTAATGGACCGATTACAATCTCATAAGAGATGAAATACAAGACAACAACAAGGCATAAAAACTTATTGAAAGATAAAGAGGGCTTTATAATATCACTGAAAAATGCTTTACAAAAAGCATGCTTACAAGGGAGAGGTGAGACTCTATTTATAGAGCTTCACCTAATGAATGGGAGGCAGTCCAACAGACGTTGGACAGTCTCCCAACAATCAAAAAGTATGACAATATGACAAAAAAACAGAAAATAAGAAATATAAAAGTTACATTTCGGTCCCTAGTGGACTGTTATAAATATAAAAAGATAGAAATACCCTTGTCGAGTATTTGTATACATTTAATTTTAACAAATTAAATCTAAAGACAACGAAGCAGATAAGAAGAGTCCTTGTGAAAGGGAGGACTTTATGTATCTAATAATACGCAAGACTGCTCCCATGTGAACAGAGGTGGGAGCATGTTGAAATTGACTCGCTATGTGTACAACATATGCTATATCTGTCCGAGTAATGGAGAGATAGGAAAGTGCTCTGATAAGCTGTTTGTAAGGAGTGTGTTCATCAAAAGATTCTCCATCCTCAATCCTCATTTTGATGTTGACAACTTCCTGGAGTGTCTATTTTCTTGTCATCTGTAATTTCAATTTCAGACCTGAAACAATATCAAAGACAAATTTAGACTGAAATATTAAATACCCATGAGGGGAATAAGCAACTTCAATTTCTAAAAAATATCTTAATAAACCTAAGTCAGTTATTTCAAAATGAGTTTTAAGAAGGGTTTTTATGTTTGTAACTCCCTCTTTGTCACCTCCGGTGATGATCATATCGTCCACATAGAGAAGGAGAACAATAATGCCTGCATCAATATTCTTAATAAACAAACAAAGCAGTGTCAGTCAAACAAGATTGAAAATCAATATAAGTTATAAAACGACTAAATCTGTCATACCAGGCTTTTGGTTCCTGTTTAAGACCATAAAGTGATTTTTCTAAACGAAGAGTTTTACCCTTAGGGATACTGATCCTATTAAAATATAATGTTCTTTATATATATATATTCATATATATATATATATTATATGTATATGTATCTATCTAAGTATATATATAGATATAAATATATATTCATAATTTGATAAGGGTATTTCGGTCATTTTTCATATTTTACGCATATTCTCATTTGAGAATATGATTGTATTTTCCTTTTTTATTTCTTTCTTTTTATTTTTTATTTTTTGTTTTTATTCAATATTGTAACATGGGGGGCCCACAACATATACGTTGGAGCCCTCCTCCAATGGTTATATTTATAACCGTTGGAGGGACTCCAACGTATATGTTGGAGCCCCCCCACTTCTCAATTTAGTATATATAGGGGGTGATTGAAAGTTTTTCTCTGCGCTGCACCTGCATTGAGAAAGAGAAGAGAGAGAGAGAGAGCAGTTACGGCTGTCACGATTTCAGTAAATGAAATCGTGACCTAACTTGTGTATTTAAGTTACATTACAGTTTGGGTCCGGGTCTGGTGTATCCAGACCCGATAAATGAAAAAATTGTTAAATGGTTACGTTACATGTTACATGGATCAGGTCAGATCCTATGCACCTTTTTCACCCCCCCTCAAGTTGATTATGGTTTTGAACCATGAACAACTTGCTTTTAAGCATCCAAAAGCGGTCCTTGGTTAACCCTTTGGTAAATATGTCCGCAACCTGTCTTTCAGTGCTGACAAACTCAGGCTCAATCTCTTTTTCTTCAACCTTCTGTCTCACAAAGTGTTGGTCGATCTCAATGTGCTTGGCACGACTGTGATGTACTGGATTGAAAGACATGTTGATGACACTTTGATTGTCACAGAGCAAGGTAGTGTGGGAGATCTTTTCTCCTACTTCAGTTAGAAGATGCTTGATCCATGTGACTTCGGCAGTGCCAGCAACCATGGATCTATATTCAGCCTCAGTGCTTGATCTAGCGATAGCTTTTTGTTTTCTACTGCTCCAAGAGACTAAATTTCTTCCAATAAAGGCACAATATCCTGATGTAGATCTTCGTTCGTCAGGATCCCCTGCCCAGTCTGCATCACAATATACAGTAATTTCGTGCTCGTCTTGGCCATATGACTGTGGTAAATATATCAATCCATCTCCAATAGTCCCTTTCAGATATCGAATGATCCTCTTGACTGCTTCCATATGTCCAGTACGTGGCGCATGCATAAATTGAGACACTTGATTGACTGAATAAACAATATCAGGTCTAGTGAATGTGAGGTATTGTAACATTCTTATTATGCTGCGATACCTGGTGGGGTCATCACACAAATCTCCATCATGAGCGCTAAGTTTTTGATGAAGTACACTCGGAGTTCCCAGAGGTTTGCAGTCTTTCATGCCTGCCTTGCTTAGAACGTCTACGGTGTACTTGTGTTGAGTGAGTGTCAAGCCATGAGCCTGGTTATCAACTTCTACACCAAGAAAATAACGTAGAATTCCAAGATCTTTCATTTTGAACCATTGACCTAATAAGTCTTTTATTTCTTGGATGTGGTCCGCAGAGTTTCCTGTGATGATAATATCATCGACATAAATTAATAATAGAGTGGTCACATGCGGGCTTTTAAAAATAAACAATGAGTGGTCCAACATGGAACGTGGAAATCCATGTTTCTGAATCTCTAGCGAGAAGCTATCAAACCAAGAGCGAGATGCTTGCTTCAGGCCGTAGATGGCTCTTTTTAGCTTGTATACATGGGTTTTACAATTTTGTTCTTGATATTCAGGGGGTTGTTCCATGTATACTTCTTCCTTCAAATTCTCATGTAAGAATGCATTTTTTACATCAAGCTGACTCAAATTCCATCCATGTTCAACAGTCAGGGAGATGATGATTCGAATCGTTCCCATTCTTACAACCGGACTAAAAGTCTCATCATTGTATTGCCCTGCTTCTTGAGTGAATCCTTTTGTTACAAGCCTTGCCTTATATCGTTCAATGGTTCCATCTGGCTTGTACTTGATTTTGTAGACCCATTTGCATCCGACAACATTTTTATCAGGTGGTCTGGGAACAACTTCCCATGTTCCACATTCATGCAAGGCTTGCATTTCATCGTTCATGGCTTCTACCCATTTCATAGAAGCGGCGACCTGATAATACATGATGGGCTCTTCGTCCTTATTGATGGCAGTTAAAAACAGTTGAAGATCCAAGGAAAAGTTGTTATAACTGACCCACCTGTCAATAAGATGTCGTATGCGGCTTGATTTTCTGGCTGTAAGAGTATGAGAAGGCACAGGATTGGCGACTGAGACATGATCTGAATGGCTTGATGTTGTCGGTCTCTGTCTAGAATAGACAATACCTTTGTATCTGCCCGGTACTTCCTCTGCATTCTGTGACCCCGACGTCCTAGTGTTCTCAAACACCACTCCTTGTTGCACACAGTCTGAGGAACATGCTTCATTGGAGCCAGCAAAAAGTTCTGATCTCAGCCAAGGATAATAAATTTCAGTTGGCATATTTGTTGTGTCAGCTCCGTGATCAAAATTTTGTTCATCAAAGACAACGTTTCTTGAGGTTCTGATGCGTTTGTTGGTGGGATCATAACACCTATATCCTTTGTAGTCATATGCATATCCCACAAATCTGCACTTTTGGGCCTTGTCTTGAAACTTGTTTCTCAGGGACTGATCGATATGTACATAGCAGACACATCCAAAAACACGCAGATTATAATAACTAGGATGAGTTCCAAAAAGACAGTGATAAAGAGACTTATTTTCCAGAACAACCATAGGCAGTCTATTTATCACATGCACGGCAGAATGAAAAGCTTCTGTCCATAGGTTGATGGGAAGATTGCTGTCATGAAGCATACTCATGGCACTTTCAACGATATGCCTGTGTTTTCGTTCAATAATTCCATTTTGTTGAGGGGTGTGAGGACAGGACACCCTTCTTCCTATTCCGTTATTTTGAAGAAAAGAAATAAAATCACGAGATGAGAATTCCCCACCTCCATCACATTGGAAAAATTGAATGGACTCAGAAAATTGTTTTTTGACAAGGGAAAGAAAATTTTGAAACAAAGAGAAGACTTCCGACTTATTTTTTATGAAATATATCCAAGTGTATCAAGAATAGTTATCAACAAATATTAGATAGTATTTGCTTCCAGATCCAGAGGCAATTGGAGCAGGTCCCCATACATCAGAACAAATTATCTCAAAAGGTTTTGAAGCTCTCTTATTAATGGAATGAAAAAGCAATACATGACTCTTGCAGGAAAGACAACTGGAACATTTGTGACTTTTCTCATCCCTATAGAGACTTTCTTTCGGAATGAGATTATTAGATACAAGTTTCTCAATAAAATGACTCCCACAATGTGCTAACCGACTATGCCATAAGAATGACTTATTACATTCAGAAATACTAAAAACATTAGCAGAAGAGGATGAACACGACTCTAATGAGGGCTTTGAATTCAAGTGGACAGGGCGAACAACATGACAAGGAGCTTCTTCAAAGACATACATATTGCCTCGTCTCTTTCCTTCAGCGAATGTTTCCCTCGTGCGTAGGTCCTTGACCTGCACAAAGGGAGTGAATTCAACTGAAGCATTATTATCATCAATAAGTTTGGAAACAGAGACAATATTTTTCTTAATGTCAGGAGCATGAAGAACGTCTGAAAGAGTAAGAGTGGAATATGACATTGGAATGACAGTTTTTCCAACATGAGAAATAGGATGGTGGGATCCATCTCTAGTGACAATCTTACTTTTTCCAAAATAAGGAATGGGATTAGAAATTTTACCTGCATCACCTGTCACATGAGTCGCTGCCCCTGAGTCGACAAACCAAGTACCTTCATCACTCTGCTTCAATTTCAACTCTGACAAGGCAGATATTAGCAGATCTTTAATCTCTCCACTATTTGATAACTTCCTTTTGTTTTCTGTCTGTGGACCCTTTCCTTTATTCTCTGGATTATGCCAACAATTCGCTTTGATATGCCCTTTTTTGTTACAAAGGAAGCAAGTAGGAATGGTTCTTGATCCCTGCGCATGAGTTGACGTATTTGGAGTGGGAAGCAGACCACGCCCTCCGTGTCCACTGCGCCCTTGTCCTCCTCGTCCTCGTCCTCTACCATAAGTCACTCCTGTGGCAAAAACTTCTTGGGAATTTGTGTGAATGTGAGATTCCTCAGAGAACCCTTTCAGAGTCATCTCATACTGAATCAATTTTGCTCGCAACTCATCAAATGTAGGAAGGGCAGGGAGACAAAATAGTGAAGTGACGATCATATTGTAGTCGGATCCCAATCCACTCAGAGTCTGTTGCACCATATCACTGTCACTCACCGCACATCCTATAACTGCAAGTTGGTCTGTGATAGTCTTCATCTTGTTTAGATATTCCATGATGGTCATGGAATCTTTTCTCAGCATTTGAAATTCCCTCTTGAGAAAACCATTCGTGCCTGCGAAACTTGTGAATATGTTTGAACCAATTTTTCCCAAAGTTGCAGAGCAGTACAATTGTCGGGAATTGCAACAAGGACCTCTTGGGACAAGGTGGAAGTGATATATGCAACCACCGACTGATCTTTCCTTTCCCAGTTGAGGTACTCTACATTCTTGACATATACAATTGAACTTACTCTTTTGTCATCTTTTTCTTCTCTCGTAACAAATTTGAGTGGAGCGAGAGTGGTTCCATCAAGGTGACCTAAGAGACCTTGACTCCTTATAAAAGGAATGATTTGTCTCTTCCAAATCAAGAAGTTTGAGGTAGTTAACTTTTCAGAAACGAGTTGAGTGAGAAAACTTGAAGAGAGATTGGATGAATAGGAATGAAGATCCATGAAGAAGAGTTTTAACAAGAAAAGGAACCCCTTTTTGTGTTACCAGAGTACCCACAGAGTCCTCAGTCTGCAGCCAGAGAGGTTTGCTGACTTCTTTTTTTTTTTTTTTGACAACTGAGAAACTCGAAAATTGGCGACCAGAGGCTGTCAAAAGAAATGCAGACTGTATTCCAAGACTGAGTTTTTTTTTTACTTTTGTAAGGTCAGATATTTAAGCAATGAAAAGAAATTCAGACTGTAATTTTAATGTGGAAGCAATGAGGAATGGAAGAAAAGAAGAGAAAAAAAAAATCCAGACTGTATTTTCAAAGTGGATCCCACTTGTAACAGTCAAAAGGAATATAATACGAGAGAGGGATCCCACTCGTAACAGTCAAAAGGAATATAATACGAGAGAGGGGTTCTGAGTGTCGACTCCAAAGAAGTTGTCACACAGCAGGCTGGACATCAAAGGGGTTTAGAATCCCAGATTTGATGTCGCAGGTCTGCCCCGAAAGCACGATCAGACTTTGATATCCAACCCAGTAGAAGAAGGGATATCGTGAACCAGAATAGGGGATATCGTGAACCAGGTTTCACGTGATTCCCTTACGTGAACAGCTTAGGGATTCACGTGAGGCGTGAATCCACTAAACAGGAGAAGAAAAGACTGAAGAAAAACAAAAAAAGAGAAAACGAGAGATGGAAATTGGGGATGGAGGTAGAGAAAAAAAATCTGAAGAAGAAAATAAGATGGGAGATGAACGAAACCTCAAACCTTTGATCTGTCGCACCTTTGGAATTCCCTTCTACCCCAAGATGGATCTATGGCTTTGATACCATGAAAGTTTTTCTCTGCGCTGCACCTGCGTTGAGAAAGAGAAGAGAGAGAGAGGGAGAGAGAGAGAGAGCAGTTACGACTGTCACGATTTCAGTAAATGAAATCGTGACCTAACTTGTGTATTTAAGTTACATTACAGTTTGGGTTCGGGTCTGGTGTATCCAGACCCGATAAATGAAAAAATTGTTACATGGTTACGTTACATGTTACATGGATTGGGTACATGGATCGGGTCAGATCCTATGCACCTTTTTCAGTGATCCCCCTCTAGCTTTATGTTGTTTTTTGTAAGTCCCATTTGGGACTCAATATATTGAAGTTCATATTTTTTATGCCTTTGTGCATGTGTATCTGTGCCTTTGTGCACTTGTGAGAGTTCTCCTTGTGCCTTTGTGCACACTTCGTGTTTCTAGCATTGTGTTCATACACAAATACTCTTTTTATAGAGATTTTCACATGGTATCAGAGTAAGGTTGCTTGGAGAAAGAAAATCTTGCGGTTCTTTACAATATCGAGTGCCTCGAAAAGTGTGGCTTCAACTTTTTGGTGATTGGCGTGAAGACTCGTCTCCATCCAAAATTTTAAAAGATTACCATAAGTAAGATTTAAAATCTTATTGTGGTACGTATTCTTTTCTCTTATCTTATCTCTCTAACGGGTGAAAAAGACTCCCATTTCTCTCTTGGCTTTAAGCTTAATGGCTTCAATTATCATGTGTGGGCCGGAAATATGAAAGCCCATATTAAAGGAAAAGAGCTTTGGGGTTACGTTTAAGGCTCGATTCCGGAACCGGAGCCTAAAATCACTTTGGTTGAAAGAGGGGAAATCAAAATTCTTGAGGGTGATGAAAGAACTAAGGCTCTTGAGGAATATAGCAAAAAACATAAGGAGTGAGAAATGAAGAACTTTATGATCTTGTCATGGATCTTCTCCTCAATTGAGACAAGAATCAACGCCAATATTATAAAGTTCAAAAAGGCATCTCAAACATGGGAGTACCTTGAGAAGATGTACACTTCTAGGGACTTGTCCCATAAGTATTACCTCCAAAAGAGGGCGTTAACCCTTCTTCAAGGAGAAATGACTATAAGGGAGTATTTTGCTGAACTCTCTTCCATTTGGGATGAGCTTACTATGCTCGAACCAAAGTAGAGTGGAGAAGCCATAGTGCTTCGTAATAAACAATTAGAAGGAGATCAATTTTTTAATTTTTTGAATGGACTAAGGCCCGAGTTTGAGCAAATTAGATCTTCTCTTCTATCCTCCTTCACCTCTCCCTCTCTTGAAGACGTCATTACAAAATTAAGTGGAGCGGAAACTCGTATGGGCATTAACAAACAAAATCAAGAAGAGTGTGATGGAGCGAATGCCGTTTCTAGGCTCGAGAACAACTTGAGGACATATAAACCTCTTCATTTTAAAAATCAAAATCAAGGTTCCAATGGTGGACTATAGTAAAATTGTGTGTCACTTTTGCAAGGAATTGGGACACATCAAACCAGTTTGTCCCAAATGGAAGAAATTATTGGCTATGACAACTACATCCCAACCTCAAAAAAAAGAAAGTGCATCTACTTCCACAAATGGAGCTATCTCTCTAAATCAAATTATGAAAGCTCTTCAACCTTTTCTTAAGGGAGCCATTTTCGGTGCCACCGTATCTACTCCTTTCCCTCCAGGTAAAACTTTTTGGATTTTAGACTCGGGTGCTTCATTTCATATGTCTTCAAAAATTTTTCTCTTTTCGAATATTCTAAAAATTCGTCACCATCGTTTGTTTCAACAGCGGATGACACTTCTCTTGAAATTAAGGGGATTGGAAACTTTGAAACCTAAAATTTCTTTATTCCCAAAATTAGATTTATACCAAAATTAAATTTGAACTTATTTTTCGCTTCTCAACTCTCGGACCTTGGATGTGACATTCAATTCTCATCTAATAAGTGTTTAATACAAGATCACTGGTCCGGGAGGTTGATTGGGGAAGACTCTAGGAAGGGAGACTTGTACTATGTGGGCTCTCTTCAAATTCCTAAAACTCCTTTCTGTAATGTGGTTCTACATAAAGACATAAATGTGTGGCAGAAAAGACTTGGTCATCCCAACATTACCAAGTTATCCTATTTGCATTTTGTTAAAAATCTTTATAAAAATATTTTCTCTTGTAATGATTGCATTCTTGGAAAAATGAAAAGTATGCCTTTTGAAAAAAGATCTATGTTTACCATAAAACCTTTTGAAATTATTCATTCGGATGTTTGGGATCCGGCACCCGTCATATCCAAGGGAGGCTTTTCCTATTATGTGATTTTTGTGGACGATTTTTCTCGATATTGTTGGATATACTTCCTTAAACACAAGCATGAAGTCTTATCATGTTTTAAATCATATCATATGATAATTAAGAATCAATTTAATAGTAATTTAAAGATATTTAATACCGATTTCGAAGGTGAATATCTCTCCAATGAATTTAAGAAATATCTTGAAGACTATGGTATTGTCCATCAAAGATCGTGTCCTAAGACCCCACAACAAAATTGGTTGGCCGAAAGGAAGCATAGGCATATCATTGAAACCACTAGAATCTTCTTATATCCCAAAACATTCCAAATTTTTTTTGGGCCGAGGCAGCTTTTGCATCCGTTTATCTTATTAATCGTCTTCCATCAAAAAATTTAGATAAAATTTCTCATTTTGAGACTATATGGAAAAGAACCCGATTATAATAGATTGAGAGTTTTTTGTTGTAAGTATTTTGTCCTTACGGGTAAAAATGATAAACTCTCACCAAAAGCCATTTTGTAACGACCCCAACTCATCCCTTTTGAAAATGCGGATTTTTTTTTTCTAAACAGTGCGGAAAACTTCCCAGAGACCCGGGGTCCTCACAGTTCCAGTTCCAACTGGATAGCCAGGTACCACAAAAGAACTTGCAATTAACATCCATAAAACTAACCAATACCTTTATTCATGAGTTAAGAACTAATCTCAAAAACAGTGTTTCACTCAACAGAAAGTAACGTAACCACTGATAAAAAAAAATAAGTAGGTGACAAGAACACTAGACAGAAGAACCAAAATAAAGAGTCACTCTGTCCACAAAGGAAACTGTCAAAACTCATTGTGACTCCCGCGCCCCACAGTAGCTGTCGACTTCACTGATCACCTGTTCCTGCGAAAAACCAATGAAGTAGGGTGTTAGAATCGAAATCCTGAGCACAACTACTTCTTAATGAAACAAGTGAGATAAAGGGTTAAGATAAAATATCATGCAACAATTGAGGGAAATACATACAAAACAGTTTATAGCATTTGGAAATCTATTCATGCAACAATCATAAATGCTAAACATGCAAAGACAGTAAAGCAGTAGCATGTACTAAAGCTTCAGCATGCAACAAGAAATAAACATTCAACACTTACCATCATGTATTGATTAAGGGAATCATTAAAGTATGCATGATCTAATGCATAACAGGAAAATGCATGACTTTTGTGCAATGCATGAATCATTTTATTATCTTTCATTTAAATCTTTTGTTTCCTTATGCATGCCCTATTAAATGCATACAACTTTAAGTTTCTCTTTTTAATTATCGTTGCCCGCGGATACACCAAACGGGTACAAACCCCGAGGTCAAGTTAGGTTCCCATGGTAGCTTAGCACACAATTTGTATTTTATTACTGGGTTCCAAACTTAGCCCTCGACCGAATCACCTTCGAAACATTAGACCTCCACATC
Source organism: Nuphar pumila (assembly GCF_984573655.1). NCBI lineage: Eukaryota > Viridiplantae > Streptophyta > Magnoliopsida > Nymphaeales > Nymphaeaceae > Nuphar > Nuphar pumila. The sequence continues at coordinate 112,294,182 of NC_143252.1, read as the reverse complement.
TAATGTCGGGGACACAAGGGACACCCCACGCCCACAAGTGCCACTTCCTTGGTACCAAAGACAACAACTGTGTCAAAACACACCACTCCCAGGTAAAGTGGCGGACTCTCCCTAAAACCGTGGCCAGGAGAAGGAATCTCAATATCGGGTTCAGGGGATCAAATTAAGCACACGGAGTTTTGTATCCTCACAGTCTCCCCAAGACCGGATTTCTAAGATCCCATTCTCCAGATGGGTGATCCCAAAAGGTATATTACACTGTGCTTTATTATTACTTTTTATTAAAAATTAGTTTCTTAAGTTTTGCAACATCATATGCAAAAAGAAAGATAAAAGCTCGCATCTATCTCGCGAGAGCCATCACAGGACTCCGGCCTGTGGAAACATATAGAACAGTGCAATAAAACTGAATTATTAATAAAACATGATTTTTGCGATGCATTGAAATGAGTAAAGGAAAATAATTCCACAGCTCGGGCTTACCAAACCCTCGATGATTCATTTGATCACCGAAGCACTAATGCAAGAATCATGACCATATGTAATGTATGCAGTGGTATCAACATGCCTCCAAGGTACAGTCATATATGTACCAAATAAATCCATTGACAATGAACATGAAATATGACATTCCCATATGCAAATTGAACTGCCCACGTTGTACTCCTTTTTTTTCTGTGCATATGCATGGTATGCGCATGCATGCATCTTTATGCAATCATTGTCACATATGCTTTTAACCATAAATCGTATTGAGATGGACAAAGGAGCATTCATGTATTTATGTATATGCAACAACACACGTCAAGTCCATCAATGTCTAAGCACTCAAAACAAACTTTATCATGGAATAATGTGTAAGCATGTTCCAAAAGACATATAAACCACTTCAACTCCTAACATATATGAAAATCAAAGTTGCAGGTACATAACTCATTCTCAAAATTCATCATGCATCAAGAGATTAAAATTCCAAACTTTACTAATCACACAACCAGGCCCTGCTTTCATAAACTAACAGCATTAGGTTTCTAACATGATACGATTTCCAACATGAGAAAATTTTTGTAATTGGACTAATACAAGGGCGGGTGTGCTGACACTATGTTTATAAAAAATAAATCAGGATATTGAACATAAAAATAAAAATTCCCCCTAAATTTTTCTTTCTGTTTAACAGCCCAGCCCAGCTGACCCTGTCGGCTGGGTCTGACAGTATATACACAGGCCCAAATCAGGGACTGTGTAAGCTGCCCGGAAGCATACCACAAAAAGGGAACCATGTGTTCTTCTCATATATAATTTTTTTTTTGTAAAACATCACCTACCACGCATGTCAGTACCCAGCCGATTGGATCAGCTGGGCCTGCCACGACCCTGCCATTGGCTCACTTAATTCTCAGCCAACTGGGTGCTGAGCCGGCGCACCCTGCCAGCATGCTGGCAGCCAGCCGAGTGCTACTCGACTGGGTGCCAGCCTGCCAACAGTAACCCAGAAAAAAAACTGTTGGTTATATATATATATATATTGAAAAGAACAAACCCAGCCCAGCCGACCCTGTCGGCTGGGTCTGACAGCATATTCACAGGCCCAGTTTGGGCCTGTGTATGCTGTCAGGAAACCCCCACCTATACAAAAAAAATATTATATTTTTTTTTCAATGCCCAAGGCCCCAGGCCAGCACCCAACCGACTGGGTCGACTGGGCCTGCCACGGTCCTGCCAAAACCAGCCCCGTACCCAGCCAATCACCTGGCTGGGACAGCCGGCTCGGCCAGCAGCTGGAAGTCAGCCAAGTGCCACTCGGCTGGCTGCTAGCCAGCCAACAGCCGAACCCCAGAAAGAAAACAGATTTTTATATATATATATATTTTTTGTTAAAGCCATGCCCAGTCCGGTCGACCTTGTTGGCTGGGCTCAACAGCATATACACAAGTCCAGTTTGGGCCTGTGTATGCTGTTAAAAACGACAACATAAAAAAAATTACGCAAAACTGCTTATTAGTAATATCATATATATATATATATATATATATATATATATATATATATATATATATTTTTTTTTTTTGAAGGGAAAACACCCAGCCCAGCCGACCCTGTCGGCTGGGTCCAACAGCATGTACACAGGTCCAATTTGGGCCTGTGTATGCTGTAAAAAATGACAGCATCAAATATCCACGCAGTCACTATGTGATACATATTAGTATATATATATATATATTTTTTTGTTGAAAAGCAAGGAAAATACATAATATAAAAATGGGTATATGTGGAAATCCACTGCTCCTCCATGGATTTCCATCAAAAGATGCATGGAAACCCCACCTCCACCCGATTTCTCATAAGTTTCAAGGAGTACCTGTACCTTTTAGAGGAAAAATGAATAGAGGCTGGGAAGGCGTTTGGGCTGAGCTCCGATGCCTCCAACCTTCTTCTTCTACCTCCTTCATTCTCCCTTTCTTTCTCTCCTCTCTCTCTCTCTCTCTCTCTTCTTCTTCTCTCCCCTTCTTTTTTTCTTCTCTAGGGTGAAAAATGAGGGAGAAGGGCTGCTCCCCCCCCTCCTTTCTCTTCTAATATAGCTGGAAACTCTTTAGAGAGTTTCCAGAATTAGGTCTCTCTCTCTTTAGGGAGTTTCCAGATTATTTTTTTTTTGGACTCCTTTACTTAACATTATTTGATTGATTTTTTTACCTTCTTTTCCTAAAAGATATGGAAACCTCTAACCCTCTTTAATTAGGGAAGAGGGTTAACCCTCTTAACCCAAATCCCGAAATTAATAAAAATAATTAAATTAATAAGTTTATTTTTTTGAATTTACTTATTCTTAAATATTCAAAGGTTCCCAAAATTGGTCATGTTGACCATGGAGACTTTTTATATGCTATTAACCCCAATTTAAAGCTCGTAGCTGAATTTAAAGTCATACAAATGTTGAGCTTGGATTTGGATCCGGATTTGGATTCAAGATCCAAGATCCAAACCCATACTCATACAAAAATTTGGATCAAGACTTGTATCAACTCCAGATTCTTATAGGACCTAACTAGGACCCAAATCCATAAAAATTTGGATCCTATGCCTTGGATGCAATCCGATCCAATTTCGGATCCGTTTCAACAAACTGCTAAAATTTTAGAAAAACGTGATTTCTGGGCCAACCAGAACTCAGATTTGAAAAAGTAAAATACCATTGTGCTCAAAATTTCGAGGCGCATCCAATGATATATTACATGAATATCAAATTCCGAATTTCGCCTGAAAATAACCTGAATTTTGCTTGAATTTCGCTTAAATTTAAAAGTTGAAATTAAAACTCTTTGCCACACTTCGATTGGCTTGTCTAGACCTTGTTGATGAGACTTGGGTCAAATTCAAACTCTAAGACCTCGGTCTAAAACTCGAGCCTCAAACGATTTTCTTACCAGACTTAGCCAAATTTCAAAATTTTCATGAATTGACTAAGTTCCGAAAACACGAGATCTTACACATTTTTTGTGCTTTTCTTGGCTATTCTGAAACCCAAAAAGGATTTCGATGTTATGATACTAAGAATGATAAGTTATATGTCTCAAGGAATCTGACGTTTTTGGAAAATGATAGTGGTTTTGAAAAAAATGAATCACACTTAGAAAATGCCGACTATTCCTTTCTATTTGATTTATTATATAAAGATGATGATATCTCTAGTGATGATGAATTAACATATGATAGTGATAAAGAATTAGTTGAAAACAACAATGATTCTAATTCTCCTACCTCTCAAGAAGAAAATATAACTAGAGACCCTATCACCTATACTCATAGAGATAGAAGTACCTTTAGAAGTGCTATTGAACAATACAGTGAACCTAGCGAATCTATCTCCACACGATACAAATCCTACAAGAACCGAAAGAACTAGAAAAACTCCTAGATTCGTATCTTTTGATTCTTTCTCTCCTAAATATCGGGCTTGTTTAAGTGTCATTCACTCATATTTTGAACCAAAAAACTTTGAAGAGGCCAAAAGATGTGTCGAATGGAGAAAAGCCATAGAGAGTGAACTCAAAGCGCTTTGGAAAGCTGACACTTGAGAATTTCAAACGCTTCCTAATGGAAAGAAAACTATAGGATGCCGATGGGTGTTCAAAGTCAAAACCAAGAGTGATGGATCCCTTGAGAAGTATAAAGCTCGCTTAGTAGCTAAAGGGTATAGTCAAGAATATGAGATTGACTATGAAGAGACATTTGCTTCAATTGCACGTATGATTACTGTTAGATGTCTCATCATCATTGCTTCAATTAAAAAACAGAATATTTTTCAAATGGACGTCAAAAATGCCTTTTTAAATGAAGATCTTAATAAAGAAGTCTATATGGATGCTCCACCTGGTATGAAAATCCCTAAAAATAAAGTTCTCTGTCTTCGTAAAGCTCTTTATGGCTTGAAACAAGCTCCAAAAGCTTGGCACGATAGGTTTAACAATGTAATGATAGAAAATGGTTTCATTTCATGCTATACTGATACTGCATTGTTTGTTAAGAAATCTGATGCAGGGGTTGTTATATTACTGTTATATGTTGATGATATGTTAATAACAGGTGATGATACCAAAGGAATTACGAGCATTAAATCTATCTTGACTTCAAAATTTGAAATGTCAAGACTTAGGATTTCTGACATATTTTTTGGGAATTGAGGTTGCCTATTCTCACAAAGGCTATTTGTAACGCCCCAAAATTTCGAACCTTATAAATTCCTTGAAATAGTTGGAAAATACCTTTTCTTTACAGAGTTTATTTCTAAATCAGCGGAAACGATTTCTTTTAAAAGAAAAAGACGGGTTTGACAACCTTGGGCACGTTAGCGAGAAAACAAAGATTTACCATGGACGATCTGCAATAATACTTAGGAAACCATTCCTTCTATTTGAAGAGAGTATCAAGTTTGTACAAAATTTGGGTTTCCTCAAGGGAAAGCCGTATCAAAAACCAAAAATGTCCAGGAGAAACACTACGAGCAGAAACAGTGGATCCTTAAATCATATCGCAGTCGTGCCATCGCCTGATGCACCTAATCGTCACCTGTGCCCATGAAATGGGTTAGTTTTGCGAAAAACTAGCAGGAGAGTACAAAGACAGAAAGAACTAAATTAGGCATAGATAATTTATGCAGCAGGTAGTAACGAGCGAACTAAGCAGATAGACTGGAGGAATAAGCTAAGTACAACAAACTGAAAAGGGTGTGCATGCTCAATTTAGTTATTACTTGATAACCGACCATGCAGGTACATACATGGCACGTGAGTCGAAACAGTCGAGTCCAAGCCGAGTGTTCATTATGTTAAGTATTTTAATATACCTCGGTTGTCTGACTGAATCCTATTCCTATGGAGACGACCGATGGTCGAGAGAGTAAGTCCCCAAGGCCTGATAGGGATGCATCCAACTTCTGCAGAAGTGTTAGGCTAACTTATGTAGCCCCTATCCCTCCCCCTAACCTCCGATGACTGGGGAAAAAACGGGTCTTTTGCCCTTTTTGAAAGCCATAAATGGACTGTCTATCGGAGTTGGTACCCTTCATCCTCTCTCTTGACGAAGCAAGGTTGAATTGAGCGCGACGGGGTTTCTTAGCCGTTGCCTATTTCTTCATGCTCTGGTCCATTAGACCGAAACGAGCATCTTGCCTATGAAGGCGATCCCACTCTTATATGTGTTTTCAACAACCTGTACTAAGCATTAATCGAGGTCATAAGACTCTCTCATCCAATCGTCATAGTACTAACATGTCTCGCATGTTTAAGAAGTACACTTACGAGAAAAGGGATACAGGTCCTTAATAGGAGCCTCGAGAGTGTGTTTCGCAAAGATATAATGTTTTATAAAAACTATTTTAACATATCAAATCTTTCGAAACGACACACAATCTTGCCAACATAAGGCATGTGATTTTCTCGAATCTGACATCCGATGACGCAGTGTCTGGGTGCTATGTAAGTCACGACACTGGTTTTGGTAAATGGGTTTTACAAAGGAATCTATCACCCAACAACTTGGTCTTGCTCCCGATCAAGGGTTTTCCCAAAACGTATCGGGTGGAAAGAGGAATAGGCATTCCTCTCGAATACACTGAGTCTATGGCAAGGAAAAGAAACAAAAGATAATAATGCGAAAAGGAAGTGCCTGGGCGCGAAGCGCGACGGCAAACAGGAACTGCGAAAGCAAGGGACAAGGATCGCGAAACCGCGTCCTTGAATTAAAAGACAGTAAGTAGTAACTATGAAAGCAAAAGCCTGGGCGCAAAGCGCGACGGCAACAGAAACAGAAAGTGCGTAAGTAAAGGACAAGGACCGCGAAACCGCGTCCTTGAATTAAAAGACAATAAGCAGTAAATACGAAAGTAAAAGCCTGGGCGCAAAGCGCGACGACAAACTGAAATGCGAAAACAAAGGACAAGGATCGCGAAACCGCGTCCTTGATTTAAAAGTGTACTTATATACATATAAGTATATAAATATATCATTAAGTCCTTTCGATTATCAATTATTTAAGCTTGATTTAATTATTTAAGTCCTTGTGCATCTTCTCCTACTTTGGGGTATTGCGAGGATGGAGTCTTCTACGAACGTAAGTGATTGTCGGTTTAGTTCGCGGGGCGCGAACGGACTCCGTTGCGTAAACTGCAAAAATACGTAGTTTAGCATGCATAAAATGAATATAGGTAGGGAGAAAGCTCGGTTTCTCCGCAACTCAATGCAGGGGTCATCGGCCCCTACCGTTGCGAAAGAGAACGGGGTAGGGTCCAATGACCCATGCCGTTAAAGGAGATGGGTGCAGAGGCCAAATGGCCTTTGTCGAGTTTTGCTCGACAAGAAAATGGGACAGGGGCCAGAGGCCCCTGTCGGTCTAGAGAGGGGCAGGGGCCATTGGCCCTTGCTGGGTTTCAAGGAAAAGAGGGGGAGTGCAGGGGCCAAAGCCCCCCCCCCCCCTGCGGCTAATCAGGAGAGGTGGCAGGGGCCAATGGCCCCTGTCGAGCCTCTGCTCGACAGGAAAGAGAGACAGGGGCCAGAGGCCCCTGTCGGTTAAGGGAGGGGCAGGGGCCATCGGCCCCTGCTTCCTTTCTTAAGGAAAGAGTAGGGGCCATCGGCCCCTACACGAAGGGAAGGGCAGGGGCCATGGCCCCTGCCAGAATATTAAAAAGGGCAGGGGGGGCTCCGTCCCCTGCCTGCTAAGAAGATGAGGGCAAGGGGAGCGGAGCCCCCTTGCCTGTCGAAAAAAAAAGAGGAAGGCAAGGGGGCGGAGCCCCTTGCCTGTCGAAAAAGAGGAGGAGGAAGGCTCGGCAGGGGCTATCGGCCACCTGCCGGCCTTCCGGCGAGCCAACGGAAGAAGAGAGGGGGAGGGGTGTTTACCTGGGCTGCCGAGGAGAAAGGAGGTTGTCGGGGAGGGGCTCGCCGGCGAGTGGATGCCGTGAAGGGGAGGGGTTGGCCTGCGTCGGCAAAAAGGGAGAGGGAGATGGAGTCGGGGGAAGAGAGAGCAGAGGGGAGAGAGACGAGAGATGAGAGAGAGAGTCGGGGGGGGGGGGGGGTCGGGGGAGGCTCGTAGGCCCTCCCCTCTCCCCTCTCGTCTTTTAAATAGGGAGGGGGCACACACAGGGCCCGCCCCCTGTGTCGCCGGAGAGGCCCCCTGCCGTGGGCTGCCAGTCCCCTCGAAAAGGGTTTTCGAGGGGCTGGCACAGGTTGGATCCGGGTCGGGTCTGGACCCGACCCGGGTCCGATCTTAATAAAAATTTTTTTTAACTGGTTTTACACTATTTTTTGTCTCAAATTAAACTTGCTCGTGAGATTCTTGACAGATCAGGAATCACATATAACAAGGTTTGTGAAACTCCTGAAATAGTGGGTTCAAAGATGAAGATTGATGATGAGATTCTCCTAAAAGATCTCATACCTTACAGGCAACTGGTTGAATCTTTAACGTATCGCAGCATTACTAGGCTTGATATCTCTTATGCAGTACATGTTGCTAGACAATTTCAACATGCACCTGCTACCGTTCACATGAGCGCCATTCTCCGCATCATCAGATACATAAAGGGTACAGTAAACAAGGAGGTATTTTTATCTTCTTCTTCTGAATTGAATTTAATTGCTTATACTGACTCTGATTGGGGAGGTGACCCGAATAACCGTCACTCCACCACTGTTTTTTGCATCTTTTTAGGGGAATCTTTAATTTCTTGGAGATGCAAGAAACAACATAAGGTCTCACTCTCATTCACATAAGCTGAATATGGAGCCATGTCGTCTACTACCATGGAGATTGTTTGGATTCGCAGCTTGTTGGAAGATATGAATATTTAAGTCTAAGGGCCCACAAAACTATGTTGTGATAATAAAAGTGCAATTTACATTGCCAAAAATCACACATTTCATGAGAGCACGAAGCATATTGAGATAGACTGCCACTACTATGTTCGTGAAGAATACTTAAAAAGAACCATAAACCTCCTATATGTAACATCAGAATATCAACTGACAAACTTCTTCACCAAAGCGTTGTGCTCTCCAAGATTTAACTTCCTTGGAAAACTTTCGGTTATGTCACCTTAAGTTTGAGGGGGTGTGTTAAAATATACTATTCTTTATATATATATATATATAGAGAGAGAGAGAGAGAGAGATAATTATATATATAGTATATATATGTATATATATATATATATATATATATATATATATATATATATATATATATATATATATTCATAATCCGATAAGGGTATTTCGATCATTTCTCATATTTTACGCATATTCTTATTTGAGAATATGATTGTATTTTCCTTTTTTATTTCTTTTTATTTTTTATTGTTTGTTTTTATTCAATATTGTAACATGGGGGGGGGGCACAACATATATGTTAGAGCCCCCCTCCAACAGTTATATTTATAACCGTTGGAGGGGCTCCAACGTATATGTTGGAGGCCCCCCACTTATCCATTTAGTATATATAGGGGTGATCCCCCTCTAGCTTTATGTTGTTTTTTGTAAAGCCTATTTGGGACTCAATATATTGAAGTTCATATTTTTTATGCCTTTGTGCATGTGTATCCGTGCCTTTGTGCACTTGTGAGAGTTCTCCTTGTGCCTTTGTGCACTTGTGACAATTCTCCTTGTGCCTTTGTGCACACTTCGTGTTTCTATCATTGTGTTCATACACAAATACTCTTTTTATAGAGATTTTCACAGATACTAGGTGGAGCTTCCATGTATACTTCTTGAATTAGATTTTCATTGAGAAAAATATTTTTGACATCCATCTAAAATATGGGTCATTTTCTGATAGAGGCCAAAGCTATTAAAGTTTTGATAGTGATCATATGAGCAACATGGGCAAAAGTTTCTTCATAATCAATGTCGTACTCTTGGGCATACCCTTTGGCCACTAAACGGACTTTATACATTTCAAGAGTTTCATCACTCTTGTTTTGACTTTGTAGACCCATCGACAACCTATAGGTTTCTTACCTGGAGGAATATCTTGAATTGTTCAAGTGTTAGCCTTTTCTAATGCGTTCAATTCTGTTTTCATGACTTCTACCCATTCTATATGGTTTTTGGCTTGATAATAGGATGGCGATTCTACGTATGATTGTATTAATGCAATAACTGCCCTGTACGTGGGTGAAAAGGATTCGTATGACACAAATTTTTTAGGAGGTCTAGAAATTTTGGATGACCTTCTGGTTGGTACTTTGAAATATTTTTCTAATGCACATGGAAGATTTGACTCTCTACGTCTTGAATATTGTAGATTAACGTTCCTATAGGTTTGCTATTCATTATCATCATTATGTTCAACAACAATAGGACTTTGATCATTGTCAAAGTCACATTCAAGATCCCATTCATTGGACTTTGAAGTCAAATCTATTAAAAAGGAATATTCAGTGACTTTCTTTGGTTTTTCGAATTCAAAAAAACTTTCTTTCTGTAGGAAAGATATATTTCTTGATACCTATAATTTTTCGTTTTGGAAATCAAAACACGTATAGCGTTTTTTATTATCGGCATATCCTAAGAAGGCACAAGGAATCGCACGGGGAGAGAGTTTGTCATTCTTGTTGGTGAAAACAAAATACTTATATCCAAAGACTCTTAATCTGGAATAATTAGGAGATAAGTTGACAAGTTTTTCAATTGGAGTTATGTTTTTCAAAGAAGAATATGACATTCGATTAATAAGATAGGTAGCAGTTAGAGCAACTTTTGTCCAAAAATCTTTTAGAACTTGACTTGCTATTAGTAAAGTCCTAGTAGTTTCAATGATGTGTCGATGTTTACGCTCGGCCAGGCCTTTTTGTTGTGGTGTGTGTGTACAAGATCTTTGGTGTGTAATGCCATGTAAGTTGAGATAGTCTTTGAATTCTTTGGACATAATTTTTTTTCACGAATCAGTGCGAAAAAATGAAAATATCATTTTAAAATTTATTTTTAACCATTTCATGAAATGTTTGAAAATATAAAAAAACCTTAGATTTGTACTTAAGTAATTCCAAGTATGCCTAGAATAGTCATCGACAAAAATAATATAATATGCATATCCACTTTTTGAAATGACTGATGCAGGACCCAAACATCCGAATGTATTAATTCAAGTGGTCTAGAGGAAACAAAAGTTCTATCATGAAATGATTATCTTTTCATTTTGCGAAGGATACAATCTTTACAAGTAAAACCTTCAGAATTACAAAATTTTCCTAAATTTGAAAATGTTGGATTTTAGACATACGAAGATGACTAAGTTTTTTGTGCCATAAATCCAACTCTAGTTTCTGAACATTATAATAGAAAGCATTCTTAGGCAATTCCAAAAAATCTATGTAATAGAGTTCTCCTTCTCTATGGCCTTCCCCAACCAGCTTCCCTGACTGACGAATCTGTACTGAACAACCATGAGAAGATGAGATATTACACCCATAATCAAATATTTGAGAAACAGATAAGAGGTTTAAATTCAATTTAGGAATATATGTAACTCTTGGGATAAAAAAAATTCTGTTTTAAGAAGTTTTTCAAAATTCCTATTCCTTCTATTTCAAGAGAGGTCCCATCAACTGTGAAAACTTTTGACACACTTGAGTTAATTTTAAAACATTCGGATAAGCTATTGACATTTGGCGTCATATGAAAAGAAGCATCAGAATCAATTAACCAATGTAAGTTATCGGGATCAGAGAATGATGAAACGACTGCTTCAGTTGAGGCTTCAGTTGAGGAGGATGCTCTTTTGAGAAGAGGTTGAAGAATTTTCATCAATTGAGCCATAGAAACCGGTGTATCTTGATCTGACCGATGCAACCTTCTTTTCATCTCTTCTCTTTAGCTTAGGACATTGAGGCCTATAGTGCCCTGACTCATGATAATGATGATAAATGCCTTTTCTTTTGTCAAAATCATCACCTTATTACCAAAGTGAGGAGGCCTATAAGTGTGCACATAGTTACCCGGTCTAGACATAACTAGAACTGTCTTCCGTTTTTGGAGTATTCTTCCTAAGTCTATTTTCCCACATAATTAGCTCCTCTATAGTTTCAATGATAGAGGGAACTTTTCCACGATGTAGAAGAGTTGATTTGGTCGACTCAAATTCTGGTCTTAAACTGTTTATAAATTGATAAAAATGTTCCATATCGAGTTGCTTTTGGCGAAGCTCGATATCTTCGGAACAATGCCATTTTGGCTCAAGAAGAACCAATTTCTCTCAAAGTTCGGATAACTCATTGTAATATTCTCTAATAGTTTTGTCATTTTGAGTCATCGTTCAGACTTTGTCTTGTAAATTGCACACATGTGCAATATCTTTAAGGGAATACACATTTTTAATATATTTTCAAGCTTTATCGACATGCTCAAATTTAGCAAGACTAGAGCATTTTTTGATGTCAACGCTATTAATTAGTCATGGTATAATTTTGGCGTGTCCTATTCTTCATTCTTTCTATTTTTTCTCATAGGTTGACAACGTATTATTCTTCTCTCCTTCTTTGAAAGATACTTCTTTGTCATTCTCAACTTTTGTGAGAATTAGTTTTGGTTTCGAATCGAAACCATCAACTATATCCCACACTCCTTTTCCCTAAATTTGGTGCTTTATGATTGAAGCCTACATTACGTGTCATTTAATTTCATAGGTATGATGGTGATCTTATCATTTGTCATCCATCTTTTACAAGGGTGTGAAAAAGAAAGAATAGATGAAAGAAGAAAAAGAAGAGGAAGATAAGAGAGGAGAAGAATAAGCACAATCTCAAAATTTCGTAGCCAAGCTTCCTCCAAAGTCCTTTCATTCTCTAAAACAATCCCTTGAGTCATGAACAAGAAGATAACATACTCTTTGCAAAGGGAGCATGGAAAATGAGTTGGGAATCTTCAAGATCGAAGGTTATTCAAGGCTCTGATACCATGTAATGAAATGGTGGTCTTCCACTAAAGTACGAAAAATCTTCAAAAGAGTGTCTATTGGAGACACTTCAAGTATAACCCGTAAAAGGGTAAAAATGAAAGAACACACTAAAATAAATAAATCTTTATTTATTCACAAGAAATGCTTAAGAAGCATTGATACAAAGTGGAGGGGGATCACCCCTCTTTATACAAGTGGAAGAGATGTAGGAGAGCTCTTTTAGAGCTCTCCTTGAGAGTCGTTGGACTTAGCTCTAAATATAGCCATTGGACTAGGTCCAACGACTACATTGCTAGTCAAGTCCTAGTTGGGACTTGACTAGAATGTAATGTCTACTTCAAAATGAACAAGACAATAAATAAAATAAAAGAAATAAAAAGAAAAGAAAAAAGAGAAAATAAAAAAATATAATAATATAATATAATATAATTATTATATATGTTATATATGTTACATTTTACATTTTAACAAACTGAACCAAGTCAACCAACACCCCTTTTTCCTCCACTCCTTCCTTGCATTCCCTGGAAGGAGAATTTGCCCATAGCCTCCTTTAATGGGAGGCAAATGTGCCTTAATGTATTTCACTTATGAAGCCATGTGACATTAACTGATCTTGCTACAACACGTGGTATTTATGTTTGTATGTACATAGCTGTTTTAACATTTATGGCTTTAGTGAATGTAACAAGTTCACCACATTGTTGTTGCCCTAAAGTTCACCAAATTGTTCTATGGAAATGAATCTCAGGGAGCCTAATAATGCTCACAGCAAGATGGTCTGGAAACCTTATGGCACACCTCTTGTAGCGCTGATCTCACAGGATGTTAACACAAGAGGGGATGTTCAAGCAATTGCCCAGGTAATGCTTGCTCCCATGCTAAGAACTGAAATATCAGAGCCTTCTGAACCAGGCAAAACAAAAGTTACAGCAGCGCAAGTCTCTCAAGGGCTGGATGTGAGAGATTCATGTTCAGATTCTTCACTAGAAAAAGAGCAAAATGGTCAGAAAGTGGCTGCTTCCTTCAAATTGCCCCTTCAATTGGTAGATGAGAACAATGTCTGCATTGATTTAACTGTAGGAGAAGACAAACCAATTCGGCTGCCATGTTCTACATCATCCATTTTAGTATTTATTGATTGGTCGGAGAAAGATTTGGAGAAGTATGACACCCACTATCTTGATAACCTACCAGAAGTGTTCAAGTATGGAAGTGTGAATAAGAAATCACGCACAGAATCATTGTCACTGTATACATGCTTGGAAGCTTTTCTGCGTGAAGAGCCTTTGGTACCTGAAGATATGTGGTTAGTTTTCTTTCTCCATCTGTGTGTGTGTGTGTATGTCCTTCCTTCACGTTGTGTAGTCATGTAGCAAAATAACCTGTTAGGACACCATGGCTAACATAACTGACCTGCCCCAAATGTTATTCTGCATTTTCACCATGATACTTATCTTTCAAATTTAACAGGAAATGGCCATTGAAAAATCCTAAAATCATTGAAGATTATACAATAACTGTTACATCTTATGTTTGCAAAATTTTTGTTAGATTTTGTTCCATAGGTGGATTTTTATCTGCTTTTCAAAGAGATTCACTTCCAGTATCAGATCTGTGGTTATTGCAATGGTACTTTTCTTCCCAATAACTGGATAATGAGCAACCTGCTTTAAGGAATGCTGAGTTGATTGACCTTGGGTAGCCTTGCCACCTAGAATTTTCGTGGAGATTTAACTGTAGTAAAGTTGTTTTTTTTCTTATTTTCCTGTGGCTAAAGTGTCAATTGAATTATTGGAAAGAAAACTTCCATGTATTTGCTGTTTTTTCAACCAAGTGACGGAGCCCAAGTTCCAACAATGTGATAGTGAGAAGGCTAATTTTTGTTTATATTAACACACCAAATGAAGGGTTATGGATTCCATTGGAAACCATGCTCTCAAACCAGCTTTCGGGTAATAAAACTGACCTATGTAATGCTTTACTTGTATTTGGTTGTCTCACCAGAATGGTACTTTTAATCTTCATACAGGACTAGATACACCGCCCTTCCTGACGGACGGGGTGATCTGTGGTAAATAAATAGTTAAAATAATGAAGAAAAGCATTTGTTGTGTTTTGTCAATGATGGACACCTATACAACTGTCATTATAAACAAAGAATGAATCCTGAAATGAACCCTCAGCAGCAGTTCAGTGATGAAATATAAACAAAATTATGCATCTAATGAGCACTTTTGTATCACGTGCATAATAAACGACCTCTCAGACCATCTGATTTAACACTTGTTTAAACATAATTGACATAAATCTGCTGAGAAAGATCTGCTTTTATCTTGTACAAGGGAACAACCGACATACATCATAGTTTATGCCTTCTACAGTATCCAATGTGTTCAAGTACATTTGTGATGACAACACATTTCAAGAACTAAAAGCTAAAAACAACTTGATAAATCACGGGGACAACACTTGTAGAAGCATGCCATGTTCAGAGTAGCAATAGTGAGCACCTTGGCATTACCTGCATAATGATATTATAAGAAAGGTAAGAAAGTGACCCCCAAATCTATTTTACAGTAGAAAATAATAAAGTCTATCACAAGCTCCAATAAGTAGATCAAGATAATTGGAACAACCATGAAGATTTAATCATATGGTCAAACAAAGAATTGCCAAAAGTTTAATGCTGAGGAATTGTAATATCTATCAAACAAACATATTGCAAAGCTAAATTCAATATTCTAATTAGTAATAGCAAGTAAAAAAATATTGTTCTTGATGAAACAAATAATACGACAATGATAAAATTTTGATTGTTTATGATTAGAGAGTGTGTATATTGTTCAGTTACCTTGTTGCATTTCGACTGAATGTCACCTATTATGTAACAAATCTTTGAGTTCAGCACCACATATCTGTAATGTTCCTTAAATAAGCCCATGTTCAGTAATCTTTTTTTTCAAACATCATAATCATTTGCACAATGTTCATGCTTGCTCAGTTGTACAACTTCTTTCATTATGAAACTTAAAAAAAAGACTTTTCTTATACCTTGATAAATAAAAAGCTGACATAATGAAAGCATTATCTATCAGTGCCTTAGAATAGTATTAGAATATGGATCGGATATGGATCCAGTAGAGAATCCATATCATCCACAGCTTCTTATACGTGTATGTGTAATATGTATTACTTATACAGGGCAGTTTTGTCCATGTAAAAATATTTGTAACCCTATTAAACTTAATGAAGGATTAGTGCAACAATCAAGATTTGAGTGGCTGCCGATTTCCAACAAGAATCCGGGTTCTCTTTCTCCTCTCTCCCTCTCCTTCTCCTTTCTCGATTCTTGCAGCAGTTTTATCATGATATCAGAGCAGCGGCAACTCTTGGCGTAAAAGGGTCTTCATCGGGAACGTGAAAAGTTGAGTCCTCCTCCTCGTCATCAGGTCAAGTTTTGTCAGTTTTATCTTTTCATTTCTTCCTTCCTGTCTCACGCAAAAGCTTCACGTGACCTCTTCTGGTCACGAGAATCTCGTCTGGTCACCCGAGAGGTTTTTTTTTTTCTTATTCCACGTAACCTCTTCTGGTCACGTGAACCTCATCTGATCACATCAGCTGTGCGTTTTCCTGTTTCACGCATCTCGTCTGGTCTAGATCACGCCTTCTCTAGACCAGAAGCCGAGTCCTTACATTCTTCCTCACCTGTTTTTGCCTACTCTAGATCTGCTTGAATCAGATCAACGTTTCTCATCTGTCTTTGTCTGCTTTTCTCATCTGCCTTCATCTCCCAGATCTAATTGAATCAGATCTGCTGTGCACCTTACATAGATCTGGTGTTGTCTTTCTCTTGATTCTTCAAAATTCTGTCATGACATAGTTTTCTTTGTGTGCCGAGTTCTGTCGTAAAGCTGATTTTTGTCATAAGTCTGCAAATGGATAGTTCAGTCAACTCGGGTCTTTCCTCCAATTTTCTTGGGCAGCTAGTTTCCGAAAAACTGAATACCAACAACTATTTGACTTGGAAATGACAGATTACTCCTTTCATCCGAAGCCAAGATCTTCCAGGTCACTTGGATGGCTTCACTCTAACGCCTCCAGAATTTATCACACAAGAAGCAAAAGAGGATGGAGGTTTACCAAACATTATTTGTAACCCTACTTTTGTTACTTGGATGAAGCGTGATCAGGCTTTCGTCGCATACATCACTTCAACACTGTCACAAGAAGTATTAGTTTTCATTCTTGATGATTATACAACTAAAGTATTGTGTGAGACTCTAGCTCAGACCTATTCTCAGATATCAGAGGCTAATGTGTTATTTCTCAAGCGTGAATTTCAACTTTTAAGAAAGGGGACAATGACCATCATTGCATTTTTAAATCAAGTCAAAAGCATTACAGATCAATTAGCCATTGTTAGATATCCAGTGTCAGATAAAGAAAAGGTGCAACAGACATTGAATGCCCTGGGATCAGAGTATCATGTTCTTGTGACTTCTTTATTGTGCTTGCCTACGGTACCTAGTTTTGAAGATTTACATGCTAAACTGTTTCAGTATGAGATGTCCTTGAAAAACATTTCTAATGCTCCAGCAGGGCAATCATCTATGCATGATGTTCTTGCCACAGGGATGACTGCTGATCGTGCACGAGGAGGGCGTGGCAGAGGCAGAGGAGCACAAATCCAGGGTGGACGTGGATTGCTACCTACACCAAATGTAAACCCCAGTTCGTCAAGGAATGTTCCCACATGCTACCAGTGCAACAAACGTGGCCACATCAAAGCCAACTGTTGGTTCAATCCTCAAAATCGCAATAGAATACAAAACAATAGAAATGTTGCTACATCAGGATCTTCCGGTACCTTTCGGGTCAGTGATGATGCTAAGGATCTTCTCTTGTCTGCTATGGCTAACTTGAACCTGAAACATAATGATGATGAAATATGGTATGTCGACTCTGGGGCAGCAGCTCATGTCACTGGCAATGCATGTAAGTTCTCTACTTTAATCCCCTATTTTGGTAAATCTAATATTGTAACTAGAGATGGGACTCACCACCCTATTTCAAACGTAGGCAACGTCATCATCCCTTTGTCTGAATCTTTATCCATTCTTTTATCTAATATTGTCCATGCACCAAATATAAAGAAAAACATTGTCTCTGTTTCTAAGCTTGTTGATTCTACCAATTCATCTGTTGAATTCACTCCTACTTTTGTCTTTGTCAAGGATCTTCAAACGAAGAAGATGTTCACTAAAGGAGAGCGACGTGGAAACATGTATATCTTCAATAAAGATCCAGCCTCCAGTGTTCTGAAGCCCCCCAAGTCCGATCACGCCTCTAGAAGTGTTCTAAGTATATCTCAATGTAATAAGCCAAAAATTTGGCATTCCCGTCTTGGTCATTATAGTCAAGTCTTTATTGAAAAACTAGTGTCCAATGGATTTCTTCCAGAGTCTGTTTCATCTTCGTTAAAGAATAAAATGTGTTCCAGTTGTCCTTTTCATCAAATAAATAAAAGAGCCTCCATGCCTTTTGAGATAATATGTTTTGATGTTTGGGGCCCAACCCCAAATCCTTCCTCTTCTGGAAGTAAATATTATGTATCCTTTATTGACGGTTTTTCTCGCTTTACCTGGATATTCTTTATAAAACACAAATCAGAGTTTTTTCTTATTTTTCATCACTTTTATGCCTACGTTAAAACCCAATTCTCTCAAAATATTCAAATTCTCCAATGTGATGGAGGTGGTGAGTATTCCTCCAAAGAATTTTTAGATTTTCTCCAAGATAATGGGATACATCGTAGAATTTCTTGCCCGTACAATCCACAGTAAAATATAATTGCTGAATGTAAACACAGGTACATTGTGGAAAGTGCAATGAGCATGATGCATGATTCTAACGTGCCTATTAGTATTTGGACAAAAGCTTTTCATACTGCCACTCATGTGATAAATCGTCTTCCTGTACCTATTCTTGAAAATCAGTCTCCCTATTATGTTGTCTTTGGTGTACATCCTGATTATGATGAGTTATGAGTTTTTGGATATACATGTTATGTACATATTGATAAATTCATACAACAAACAACAACCACAACAACTACGCCTTCATCCCAAAACAATTGGGGTCGACGATATGAACCAACAAAGAAAATCATTCTGGGTCTTCCACATGAATCCTTCTCCTCCATTCATTTCTATCCAATGCCATGTCCTCGGTGAGGTTCAAAGCATTCATATCCTTTCCTATCACCTCCATCCATGTCTTCCTAGGCCTACCCCGACCTCTTTTAACTAATATATTTTCCCATTTCTCCATCCTTCTAACTGGAGCATCCTTAGGCCTTCGTCGAATATGTCCAAACCACCGTAAACGATTCTCTCTCATCTTATTTTGAATGGGTGCAACGCCTACCTTCTTACGTATCTCCTCGTTCTGAATCTTATCTTTTATTGTATTTCCACACATCCATCTCAGCATACGCATCTCAGCTACACTCATTTTTTGAATATGATGTCTCTTGGCAGCTCAACATTCCGTACCATATAGGAAAGCGGGCCTAATAGTCGTCCTATAAAACTTTCCCTTCAACCGCAATGGCATTCTACGATCGCACAACACTCCAGTTGCACTCTTCCATTTCATCCACCCAACCTTTATCCTATGATTTACATCTCCATCAATTTCTCCATATTTTTGAATGATAGATCCCAAATATTTGAAAGAATCATCCACCGGTATTTCTTGCTCACCAAGCTTCACTACACTCCCATCTCTATTTCGTTGCTTACTAAATCGACATTCCATGTATTCTGTCTTACTCTTACTCAACTTAAAACCTCTTGCTTCCAATGTCTGTCTCCATAATTCTAACTTAGCATTAACCCCAGCTCTAGACTCATCAATCAAAACAATATCATCAGCAAATAACATACACCACGGCACATTTTCTTGAATTGATCTCGTAAGCTCATCCATCACTATAGCAAATAGGAAAGGGCTTAAAGCAAATCCTTGATGTAACCCAACCGTTATAGGAAAATTGGTTGTTACCCTTCCACAAGTGTGGACATTGGTTACTACTCCTTCATACATATCTTTAATTATACTAATGTACTTGAGAGAAACACCTTTCTTCATCATTGTCCACCAGAGAACGTCCCTAGGTACTCTATCGTAAGCCTTCTCCAAATCAATAAAAACCATATGCAAATCTTTGTTCCTCTCTCTATTTCTCTCAATAAGTTGTCTAAGAAGATGTATAGCTTCCATAGTAGATCTTCCAGGCATAAAACCAAATTGATTCTCCGATATCATGACAACCTTCCTCAACCTAGACTCAATCACCCTCTCCCAAAGTTTCATAGTCTGACTCATGAGTTTTATACCACGATAGTTTGTGCAATCTTGTATATCACCCTTATTCTTATATAGAGGCACCAAAGTACTCTTCCTCCACTCATTAGGCATCTTATTTGTCCGCCAAATCTTGTTAAAAAGATTTGTCAACCATTCTAAACCTTTCTCTCCCAAGCATTTCCAAGCCTCGATAGGTATACCATCTGGGCCAACTGCCCTTCTTGATTTCATTTTCTTCAAAGCCTCTGCAATTTCTTTCTTTTGAATCCTGCGCATGAAGTCACGATTCATCTCATGAAAAGGAATGAAAAAGTCTTCAAGATCCTGAGCATGACTTTCATTAAATAGCTTATCAAAATAATCTATTTCAGGACAAAGCCTCTACATGCCAATTTGTAGGTTATGCAGATGAACACAAGAGTTACAGGTGCGATGATCCTGCCAATAAAAAGATCAGAATTTTCAGAAATATTTTTGATGAAAATAGTTTTCTGGGGAATAAAGCAGATCACAATCGTGAACATATTGACATCACTGATAATTGGTATGATCCATGGCTCAGTGCTGAACTTATTTCACATGCTGCAAAACACACTACTTTGGCTTCTGAAAGCATATATGATGAGACAGTTTCAGATGAGGCATCAAAAACATAATGTCTGAGATACAAAGGAAATGTCTATACCAGGAGACTCAAAGAGCAAACAAATGTGCCTGTTGGAGAACACGTGACATTGTCCAATAACAGAGAGGCACCAAGAAGATCAGGTAGGATAAGGCATCCTATTGAAAAGTGGGTGAGTTATGATCAATTTTCAATGGATTTTTAGGTTTTTCTATCCAAGATTGAAAAACACGAAGAACCACTTGGTTTTTGTTAAGCTATTCATTCTAACAAATGGGTTGAAGCGATGAATGAGGAAATCAAGGCATTTCATGAGCGTCAAACATAGAAGATAGTTGGCCGTCCCTCAGATAAAAATGTTGTTGGCTCAAAATGGGTTTATAAGATTAGATATAAACCGGATGGTAGCATTGAACGATACAAAGCACGTCTTGTTGCCAAAGGTTTTACTCAAGAATACAGTCAAGATTATGATGAGACATTCAGCCCAGTGGTGAAAATGGGAACTATTCGTATTATTCTTGGCCTGGCAATTGAACATGGGTGGACCCTTAGTCAGCTTGATGTTAAAAATGCATTCCTTCATGAGGATTTAAAAGAAGAGGTCTACGTGGAGCAGCCTCAAGGTTATGCAGAGGGAGACCCTAAGGAATATGTATGCAAATTAACCGGAGCATTTTATGGCTTAAAGCAAGCCTCCAGATCATGGTTTGAAAGCTTCTCCTTAGAAATTCAGAACCACGGTTTCACCCGTTCCCGACTAGATCATTCTCTATTCATATACAAGGATGGTACCACTGTGGTTTTCTTACTTATATATGTTGATGATATCGTGATCACTGGTAATGCTCTAGACCACATTCAACGAATTAAGTGTTACTAAGTATACGGTTCAAGATGAAAGACCTTGGGGAACTAAGATATTTTCTTGGTGTAGAGGTGGACAGACAGGATGGAAAAATGTCATTAACTCAACACAAATACACTCTTGATCTTCTGGCCAAAGCAGGAATGACAGATTGCAAACCTCTACCTACACCTAGTGTTGTCAGTCAAAAGCTCAGTATTTGTGATGGTGAGTCATACCTTGATGCAAGCAAGTATCACAGTTTAGTGGGCATGTTACAATACCTCACTTTTACCAGACCAGACATCATATATTCTGTAAATCAAGTATCTCAGTTCATGCATGAACCGGAAACTGGTCACATGAATGCTGCCAAACGTATTCTTCGTTACCTAAAAGGCACAGTAGGTGATGGACTAACATATGTACAATCCTCATGGGGGACACCGAAACATGACATAGTAGCTTATAGCAGAGGACCCAGATGAGAGGAGTTCTGTTTCAGGATACTGTGTTTTTATCGGAAGAAATCTAGTCTCATAGAGTAGCAGGAAACAGAAGACTGTGGCACGATCTAGCACAGAGGCAGAGTATAGATCTATGTCAGCTACCACAGCAGAAGTGACCTGGATTAGACACCTTCTTACAGAGATGGGAGAGAATATCTCAAGTTCAACTCTCATGTGTGATAATAGAAGTGCTATACAAATTGCGTTCAATCCTGTTAATCACAATCGGACTAAGCATATTGAAATTGACCAGCATTTCATCAAACAAAAGATAGCGGACAAAGAGATTGAACCAGTTTATGTGACTTCAGAAGACCAAGTCGCCGATATGTTTACAAAAGGCCTCACAAGTAATCGTTTTTGGTATCTGAAGAACAAGTTGCACATGGTTCAATCCCATGCACAACTTGAGGGAGGGTATTGGAATATGGATCGGATATGGATCCAATAGAGAATCCATATCATCGACTGCTTCTTATACGTGCATGTGTAATATGTATTACTTATACAGGGCAGTTTGTCCATGTAAAAATATTTGTAACCCTATTAAACTTAATGAAGGATTAGTGCATCAATCAAGATTTGAGTGGCTGCCGATTCCCAACAAGAACCCGAGTTCTCTTTCTCCTCTCTCCCTCTCCTTTCTCGATTCTTGCAGCAGTTTTATCAAATAGAAAACTCTCTAAGTTCATAAAAAAGTTGGTTAAAGACAAAAAAAAACTATAAAACTTTTTCAGTGAAGAATTACTCAAAATATGTAATATCTCAAGACAAAATCTTAAGAACATTATCAAATGCATAAATGCGAGTCACATCGGCTATTCTAGAAAATATAAAAGAAATTGGATTTTTTTTTTCAAAAATCATAATCGTCTAACCTCTTCAAGAATTACCCCTAATAGGTAACAAGCTAAGCCAAACCAACAAAAAAAGTTGAACAAATAGAACCAACCCAGTGAGTAGAATCGAGATCACCAAACAAAGAACTAGAACAGATGAACCAACTCAACAATAAAACCATTACAAGAAACATACGAAGCAAGGGAAAAGAATAAGACAAAATACTTTTCTCAGACCATCAGCATTCCACAGCTGACAAGATAAATCAAGTCCAACTCATACTTAATCACAACACAAAAAAAACTCTAAAAACATAACAAAGTATTCAAAATCATAGCACAAACAAACCAAGAACCATATTGAGGATGACCAAGCTAGCGAGATAGGAGGCAGTCAATAGCACTTAGCTTTCACAAAGATATTACATACAGAAAGAACCCCTTCCACCAACTGACAATGGGAAACAGGCACCACACACAGACCATATCCATCCCTGCAGCAATATGTTAAACAGGCACCACACACAGACTATATCCATCCCTGCAGCAATATGTTAAACAGGCACCACACACAGACTATATCCATCCCTGCAGCAATATGTTAAACAGGCCTTAGTTTTTCGATAAGCAAAAGTATCAAGAAGGAAGAATAAGATGCATAAGAGATATCTTAATTAGATTGGATTTGGGATTTCCAATAGGGGACCCCATGCATTAGTTAGATGGAAATGGGAGTGCTCTTAATAAGGGTTGTAAGGGGAAAAGGGATCTATGGTTGAGAAAGTGTGCATATGCAGAGAAACCCATCTCAAATAGCGCGATTGACATTTTCCTCAAGTCATTGCTCTCTTTTCCACCTCCTCTCGATTCTTTTTTTCCATTTTACATTTGCACAATCACCATCTGATCTTTGCTTACTCATTCTTTTCAGTTCTCATCAGGGTGGATTCTGTAGGTAGCCAGACGCAGGATCTACACTTTCCAATTGTCATTGGATTGCACTCAGTAGGAATCATGAAGAGAAATGCACCAAATAGAGATGCCATCCTCATTTAATCACCACAACTCGCACAGTTATGAATATCCTTGCAATAACATAAAAAGATATAAAAAGAAAGCTGGAAAAATATTGACACTAACACAAAAGCCCAACCTCCACCAAAACATAACCTGCCTAAAAAAGAAACACAATAAGAAGAAGAAAGGCAGATGAAAACATAAGCATACACTCCACCCCAACCCTAACCTGCTTGGGAGAGAGACAGAGAGAGAATGAAAAAAAAACAGATCCAACCTCCACGGCATCTTGCCAAAAAATAATCCAAAAGAAGCCACAAGCACCAGCCTTGAGAACCAGATAGAAATTAGAAAGGTAGAATGAAAGAACAGATGCGACCTCCCAGCCATCTCGCTACAAAAATATCATCTTGCCATATCGTCAAGCACCACCAACACCCAAACCCTAAATATTGAGAGAGGAAGACTTAAAGAAACAGAGCAACAAAGGTAATTTCTAATTTCAAAACCGTAGAACCCCCTAGAAATGGCCCAACCTAAACACCCACTTTGAAAGTCTCTTCCTGTTCTATCCAAGTCTTATACCCCTCAAATCTTAAAACTTATGAGGGCATAAAGTAAACTAACAGGGTCATACAGTCATACCCACAACAAATTAAAAAATGATCATAATAATTCACTTAAGTCATGTCATTTCTTGAAAGCTGGTAAAACATGTTTTGCTTTACCCTCATCTTTGTGAGAAACTGTTTCCTGCACAGAAAACAAACTAGAGGAAGAAGAATAGAGAAAGCTGCAGCACCACAATAGTCAACCCTATCAAAACTAGGGTGACATCTCCTTTACTATATATATAGGGAACATTACAATTTTACCCCTCTTGCTGAGGAGCTGAATACACGACTTCTACATGTGTATTTGGATCCGGATCTGAATCCATTTGGATCCATTATATTCTTAACACGCCCCCCTCAAACTGAGCATGGTGAAGAACCATGGATAATTTGGACTTCAACAACCAATGTCGGTTTGCAGTAAGAGCCTTAGTGAAAAGATCAACTACATGGTCCTCTCCTCGAATAAAAAGTGGGTGGATTTCTTTAGCCGCTACCTGTTCTCTGACAAAATGTTGGTCAATCTCCATGTGTTTCATCTTACCATGCTGGACAAGATTAGTGGAGATGGCTACACCACACTGCGATTGTCACAATATAATAGGGAACTAGAAATGTGCTGATGAAGGCTGAATAAAACATGTTTAATCCACACAATTTTTGTCGTTACCACTGCCATAAAACGATATTCAGCCTCCTGCCAGAGCAGGCAACAATTTTCTGCTTCTGGTTGGCCCAAGATACAAGATGAGATCCCAAATATACTCCATAACCGGTGCTAGAACGATGAGTGGTAGGATCATGAGCCCAATCCGTGTCAGAGTATGCAACAACTTTGATGGATACAGGAGAGGAACATGATAGAGGTTTAAAATATATAAGCCCATCTGAAATAGTACCCTGAATGTACCGCATAATTCGTTTCACAACTTCCATATGTTTCACTTGAGGTTTATGCATAAACTGCAAAACCCGATTCATCGAAAAAACAAGATCTGGGCAAGTGAACGTTAAGTACTGCAGAGCCCCAATAATGTTGCGATATTTTTCTGGCTTCGGAAGATCTATATCATCAGGAGATGGAATGCTCAATTGAGACCGAACAACCATGGGAGTATGCACCGGCTTACATTCTAACATTCCGTAGAATATCCCGAGCATACTTGTGTTGAGACAAAGCCAAGTGATTTGGTTGTTGATCTACTTGCACTCCCAAAGAAAAAATGAAGAGGTTCCAAATCCTTCATGTGAAATCACATGAAGAATGGATTTTAGCTGTTCAATTTTTGCCCCATTGTTTCCTGTAATAATAATATCATCCACATACACTAAGACAATAGTAATATCAGATTTATCATGATGGACAAAAAGAGAGTAGTCACAGTGACTCCACTGAAAACCAAGGGATCTAATTACAGTGCTAAAGGTATCAAACCATGCTCGGGATGCCTGCTTAAGGCCATAAATAGCCTTTTTTAACTGAAGCACAGTGGAGCGCGGGTCTCCCTCAGGGTAGCCAGGTGGATGCTCCATATACACCTCTTTATAGAGATCGCCATGCAGAAAGGCGTTTTAAACATCTAGCTGAAATATGTTCCACCCATTTGATACAACCAAAGATAAAACAATTCAGATTATGCCCATCCTAACAACTGGAGTGAATGTTTCATCAAAATACAACCCATGCTTTTGAGTGTAACCTCTTGCAACTAACCTCGCTTTAAAATGCTTAATGCTGCCATTAGATTTTCTTTTAACTTTGTACACCCAACGACATCCAACAACATTTTTATTTTCAGGCCTAGGCACAACTGACCATGTGCCACATTCATGTAGGGCCTTAATTTCTTCATTCATGGCATCAGTCCAACGATCGTGTGGACTGGCTTCAACAAAGGATATGGGTTCTTGGATGTGATCAAGAGTAGTTGCATATACCTGAAAATTTAAAGAGAAGGCTTCATAGCTGACCCATCTGTCAGGGGGGTGGCAAACTTGGCTAGACGCACGAGTGGGTAAGACCGGTTGTTGTAAGGGCGCAGTAACGTTGGGGCTGATCTGATTTGTAGCACTGCCATATTGATTAGCATTAGACGGCACAGGCTGATGCATTGACACTCCTTGCGGCTAGCTGGTTCTTCTGCTGTATACCTTATCAAAAAACTTAAACCGAGGTTGTACCTTATTAGATAGAGGTACATCTGCTGAAGATGGTGATGTATCTACAATAGTATTGTTTAGTATTGTTGGCACCACTTTAATGATATTGATGAGGGCCAAAATGAATGCAGAGAGCTGTGATTAGAAACAAAAGATACACTTCCACGTACATTCTCATGAAAGATAACATGTCGAGAAATAATGACCTTATTGACAGCATGATTAAAGCACCTGTATCCATGTATTCATCATTGTAGCCGATGAGTTGACATGTAGTTGTTCGAGGAGATAACTTATCTTGTAAAGATCCCGTAATGTGCAGAGACAATGACGTCCATATGCCCTTAGCCAAGAATAGTCGGGATGAACACCATACAACAAAGAATAAGAAGGCTCTCCTTCAAGATTAGACAAAGCCATTCTATTAATCAAATAAACTGCAATATGAAATGCTTTAGTCCATAAAGCAACCTTGAGGTTGGCGTCATACATCATGGTTAGGGCTGTTTCCACGATGTGATGATGTTTTCATTTTGCAACCTCATTTTGTTGAGAAATTCTGGGACAACTCAACTTACGTTGTATCTCATTATCGTGTAAAAATTGTGTGAATTCTTTTGATAGATATTCACTACCACCATCACTCTGTAAGACAAGGTTTTTTCGAGAAAATTGTGTTTCAACATACAATTTGAATCTACGAAAAATTTAAAGGATTTGATCCTTGGATTTTAAAAGGTATATTCAAGTGAAACAAGTCATCTACAAAAATCACATAATGTCTGGATTTAGACAAAGACAGGACGGGGGAAGGCCCCTAAACATCAGAATGAACAAGTTCAAATGGAAAAGAAGCTCCCTTATTAGATATGAAAAACAGAAGTTCATGTCTTACAAATGCGACAATTGACACTAGAAGAAGAAAAAATTCTTTGACATCGATTAAACCTTTATTGCATAAGAAGTTAAGAAAATTTGAATTGCAATGGCCTAATCTACGGTGCCAAATATCAACTCCATGACAAACTTTTGAACTTGATGACGACTGAAACAATGAATGACTAGCTAACGATGACGAATACTTTGAAGCTTCTTCCAGGACATAGAGGTTCCCGCATCTTCTTGTTAAATTATGTATATATATATATACATATACTTATATATATACATACGTATATATATAAGTATATATATACATATATGTATATATATACAATTTTCCTTTTTTCTCGAAATACTCGATAGGGGTATTTTGGTAAAACCACATGTAACATTTTTCTTTTTATATTTTTCTTTTCTTTTTTCTTTTTTCCTTTTTTATTTTTCACCTTTTTGTAAGACCACAAGGGCCCCACACATGTCGTTGGGGCCCCAACGGTCAGATTTATGACCGTTGGGGCTCCCAACGACTACATGGGAGCCCCTTGTGGTCCCTTCCTTATGACTCCCTCCTCTATAAATAGAGGAGGTTTTCCTCTTGTATGCCATGGGGTTTTTCACCCTTCTCCTTCTTTCTTCAATAATATTCAACTTATGACTTTAAGTCATTTTCTACTTTTGAGTTTTGTGTGTACACTTTTAGTGTTTGTGTTTTTGGCTATTGTGGTCACTCTTAAAGAGTGCTTTTGCTCTATTGGTGCTTCCGCCCCTCTTCATTACATGGTATCAGAGCAAGGTTGGTGATCCAGCTTCTACCTTCTCCTTTTGGTGCCTTGGGACGCGTGCTTCTCAAGCTTTTTGAAGAAGGAAATAAGTTCTTTTCGGCTCCTATGGAACGTGATTCTAAAGTTGAGCTTTCTTTCAAGCTCAATGGATCCAATTATCTTATGTGGGCCTCCGCTATGGAAAATCATCTAAGAGGTAAGAAACTTTGGGGTTTTGTTATGGGAACTACTCCCGAACCCTCTCTTGTTCTCAATAAAATTGAAAGTGGAATTGAAAAAACTTTAGATGGCGATGAACGCATCAAAGCTATAAATGATCATCAATCCAAAATTGAGGATTGGGAAAGTAATCATGCCAAAATTTTGGCATGGTTTATGAACAATGTGAACCTCAAAAATTGTGCAAATATTGCAAAATTTAGAAGAGCCAATGAGACATGTTTTTTCCTTAAGGGTATGTATACCCAAAAGGATCTTGCTCGACAATTTTTTTGTCAAGAAAAAATTCGTTCCACTAGACAAGCGGATATGAGTGTCCGTGACTACTTTAGCTCCTTAACCCCTCTTTAGGATGAGCTTGTTCTTCTTGAGCCTAAATGGGTGGCTCCGGAAGATATTGAGTTAAGAAGAGAACAAATTGAAAATGAGCATTTTTTCCAATTTCTTCATGGTCTACGACCGAAATATGAACAAGTTAGGGCATCTCTTCTCCATAGAAGTAAAGCCTTACCCATTGAAGACGCCCTTGCCGAAGTATGCCAAGAAGAAACTCGACTTGGCCTAAGTATCAAGAGTGATGAAGTTTTGGCCGTTTCTAGGCCCGGTGCAAATATGAAAGCATATAGACCTCCCCACTTCAACAAAAACAATGGATATAGAAAGGGAGTGATTTGCCACTATTGCAATGAACCGGGTCACATTAAACCGGTTTGCCCAAAGGTAAAAGGGAAAGTGGCCACGGTTGGAGAAAACTCTCCAAAGAAGGAAGAAGAAAGTGTCAAAGAGGGAGATATCAAAGAAACTTTTAATCATATATCCGAAGTTCTCCAACATCATCTCAAGACTTCTGTAACGCCCAAAAATTTCGACTTGTGATTTCGAAAACATTATCGAAAAACCCTTCAAAGATTTAAAGTTTTCACTTTTAAAAGCGACAACGGACGATATTTAGAAAAGAGCACAAGTCAACAATCCTGGGTACGTTAGCTGAAAAACCATCATTCACATGAACAACAACTTAAAGGGATTGAAGAAATAAGACAATAGATTTAAAAACTGCAGTTTATTACAAAATGAGCATTTTCCCAAGGTTCAATAATCTAAAGAAAAACTCAAAAAGACTCAGAGTCAAGCCGCCAGCAGAAAGAAGGTAAATCTTGAGCCATGTTACACCACACCATCGGCCGCTTGAGAAGTCCTACTCATCACCTGACATTGAAATGAGTCAGTTTCATAACAAACCAGTAGGTGCACGAATAAATAAGTAGAATAAAAATAAAGCCGGACATTCATGAGATAAACAGTTATTATATTAAAACAATCAATACAATTGTAATCTATTCTAACAAGTGTAATATGTGCAAAGAGCTATTGTTTGAATCATTTCAAGCAGTGTAAGTCTCAACTATTCAAAAAGAAAATCTTTAAGTTCTGATATTAACTAGCCTGTGGGTACGCACAGACGCGAAACGTAGGAACAACCGAGACCGATCCGAGGGTATATTATGTCAGGTGTTTTCATTAACCCGGAGGGCTGACTGAGTCCACTCCTAAGGGGACGGTCAGTGACCAAGAGAGTAAATCCCCAAAGGCATTTGTGGCCCATGGATGCATCGAACTTCTGCAGAAGTACCTGGGAGTTACGACCTAGGATAATTTATGGTAATCCCAATTCCCCTAACTCCGATGGCGGAGGAAGCCGAGTCTTTTGCCCGTGGGGTGGTTGTTAACAACCTTTCCATCGGAGTTTTTGTACCATCCATCCTCTCCCTTGATGAACCGTGAAGGTCGAATGAGTACGATGGGGGTTTCTTAACCGCCGCCCCATCCAACATGCTCTGGTCTATTAGACCCACTCGAGCATCTTGCCTGTGAAGGCGAGTTGTCACCATTTATGTGATCTCAGCATTGTGCTAAATGCATGCATTGAGGTCGCTACAACCTCATCATCCAACCATCGTAACCCACATGGGACGTACTTGTCCAAAAAGTACGATCGTATCTTCCTAGAGGTACGACTACGATGAGAGGACAACATATAATGTTTTATGATTCTTTTGGTTCATACATGACATGTATTATTCTTTTAGCAATTGGCCTGTGGAGGCCGGTATTATCGCATTGATATCAATAAAGTGTTGATGGTTCACTTCGAGGTACTCAATGACCTCCTGTACTATTTGTATCATACCTGCCTTAAGGTTTGATTACGATAGTAAGTTCGTGGGTTTCTCGATAGATAACCCATCACAGTGTTTCATAAAATCAGTATTTTACTTGGCATGCTCGAATACTAAGAAGCAAGAAGTCTCATACAAGATTCATCAGGCAATAACCAGTAAGGCATCTACAGTAACTTACAACAGTGAGCAAGGCGGAAATACAGTAATAAGATCTTTCTAGCAACGAGTCTACTCGTAGAGCTCACAATAAGCATGTAATTTCAAAAAATACGGATGCAAAAACACAACACAGACAATCACCAGTTAAGTAATCCTATAGGTAAGCATGTATGCCAAATAAACCATTCGATCATGAAATCCTTATATCTTATTTCATTCATACAAACTCTTCGTGCGACTTTCCCCTACCTCGGGATGTCGTGCAGCTGTGTGCGTCTACGGGTGTAGATGATATGAGGCTCAGGCCGCGGAGCCAGAGCGGGGTTCGATGCGAAGTCTGCAAAAGTGTGAGTATTCCATTATGATAATAAAATTTTATGGTGCAACGGGGACCAGGGTAGGATTAGGCGACCGGGGATTTCGGCCCCTTCCTACAGAACAACAAATGGCAGGGGCCTCGGCCCCTGCCTGACGAAATAGTGAATGGCAGGGGCCTCGGCCCCTGCTTGACAGTGAAACGAAGGGCTGCAATACAAAGCAACGTATGGCAGGGGCCTCGACCCTTGCCTGACAAAACAGCCGACAGGGGGCCTCAGCCCCTGCCTCTCGAAGGCGACAAGTGACAGGGCCTCGGCCCCTTTGCTTGCCAACACTTAATGGCAGGGGTCTCGGCCCCTGTCAAACAAATTAATAAACAGCAGGGGGCTTCGGCCCCTGCCAGGCGGAACAGAGAATGGCAAGGGCTTCGGCCCCTTGCATGGCGAACAAGAAATGGCAGGGGTCTCGGCCCCTGCCTGGCACAATTATAAACGGCAGGGGCCTTGGCCCCTGCTCATTCAAATAGGGAATCGCAGGGGCCTCAGCCCCTGCTTAACGAAATAAGGGATGACAGGGGCCTCAACCCCTTGCCTGATGAATCGACGAATGGCAGGGGTCTCAGCCCCTGCCTGACAGAGTCACGACGACACCAAAAAGGGGGGAAAAAGAGGGTGCCGCAGGGGTGATTGGGCCCCTGTCGGCTCTTTGACAGCCCCAAGAGGGAGGGAGAAATCAGGACGGGGGTGACAGGGGGACACGCCCCTGCGTGCCGAGAACCAAGGGGCAGTAGGGGGATATCCCCTGCCCTCCTAGAAGCCAAGTGGCGGCAGGGGGCGAGCCCCTGCCTGCCCAGCAAAATAAAGGGCGACAAGGGAATTGCCCCTGCCAGCCGAGATAGGAAGGCGGCAGGGGCATTACCCCTGCGTGCCAAAACCCTAGAGGCAGCGGGGGCGAGCCCCTGCCTGCCGGGAAACAGGAAGCGGCAGGGGCATTGCCCCTGCCTACCGGAGATCGAGAGGCGGCAGGGGGACTAACCCCTGCCAGAGAGAGAGAGACCGGGGCGACAGGAGCCACCAACCTCCTGCCGACCCCTTCGCAGGCCACAGAGGAGAGGGGGGGGGGGGCAGGGGTCGTGCGCCGCCTGTCGGCCTCCCGGCGAGGTGACAAAGAAGGGGGGGGGGAAGAGAGAGAAGAAGAGGGAGGAGAAGAGGTTGGAGACGACGTACCTGGGGGGAGAATGACGTCGGCGGCCGGCGTGGGGCGCAGCGACGGCGGCGCTGGTGGCGTGCGCAGGGAAGGGGGAGGTCGGCGCGATGGGGGCGAAGGGCGACAAGAGAGAGAGAGGCGTGCCTCCCCTCGCCCTCCCTGCAGTGCTCTTAAAGAGCTCGAGGGGCGAAAAATCGGGGAAGCCTCGATTGGCTTCCCTTATCGGGTCGCAGGTGCGTGGGGGGGGGGAGTTGCGGCGCACAGGGGAAAGGGTTTTCTCAAAACCCTTTCTCCTGTGTTGGGTTTTAAAACCCTATCGATGACGGGCCCATGTCGGGTCCGGACCCGACCCGGGTCCGATATAAATTTTTTTTTTTTTAAAACTGTGGATTTTACATCCTACCCCTCTTAAAAGAATCTCGTCCGCGAAATATTTATTGCCTTGAAGAATCAAAATACAGGTCAGGATATTTTTCCCTGATATCGCTCTCAGGTTCCCACATACATTCGTCAATTCCATGATGTTGCCACCAAACTTTTACAAAGGAAAAGTTCTTTGATCTTAGTACTTGGTCACGACGGTCGACGATCTCCACTGGTCTTTCTTTGAATGTCAAGTCCCCTTTAATGTCCACATCATCATAATGAATGATGTGCGATGGATCGTGAACGTACTTCCTCAACATGGATACGTGAAAAACATTATGGATCTGAGCGTACTGAGGAGGTAATGCCACGCGATAAGCTGCTTCTCCAATTCGCTCCAGGATTTCAAACGGTCCGACGTATCTAGAACTTAGCTTTCCCTTCTTCCTGAACCGAAATACGCTCTTCGTCGGAGATACCTTAACAAAAACCATCTCGCCAATTTCGAAGGTAAGCTCTCGTCGGCGTCTATCTGCATAGCTTTTCTGCTTACTCTGAGCGGTACGGAGTCGTTCTCGAATCACTTGCACTTGTTGAGTATAGTGTTGCAAAACTATAGGTGCCTCCAATCTTCGTTCGCCAACCTCGTCCCAGTAGACAGGTGATCGGCACAACCTCCCATACAAAGCTTCGTATGGGGCCATCCCGATGCTCGCATGATAGCTGTTGTTATACGCGAATTCTGCCAGACTGATGTGGGAATCCCACTCTCCCTTCCAGTCCATCATACAAGCTCGAAGCATGTCTTCCAAGGTCTGAATCGTACGTTCTGACTGCTCGTCAGTCTGAGGGTGAAATGCAGTACTGAACTTCAACTTTGTGCCCAAAGCCAGCTGAAGTTGTCCCCAAAACCTTGAAGTGAATCTAGGATCACGATCGAAGATAATCGAGACCGGAACACCGTGCAGCCTCACAATCTCTCTAACATAGAGATCAGCGAGACTATCCAACGATTGGTTGAGACAGATAGGTAGGAAGTGAGCAGACTTGGTGAGTCTATCGACAATCACCCAAATCGCGTCATGCCTCCTCCGCGTCCTCGGTAGGCCGACTATGAAGTCCATGGTGACATCTTCCCACTTCCATAGAGGGATCTCTATCTGCTGCATGACTCCACCGGGTCTCTGGTGCTCGATCTTGATCTGCTGACACGTTAAACACTTCGAGACATACTCAGCCACGTCTCGCTTCATACCGTTCCACCAATAACTGCATTGTAGGTCCTTGAACATCTTCGTGCCGCTAGGGTGAATGGTGTATCTAGACTTGTGGGCTTCTGCAAGAATTTCATTTCGTAAGACCGGGTCATCAGGAACCCAAAGGTGCTCCTTCAACCATATACTTCCATCCTCCTTCAGACGAAAAGGTGTATCTGCCAGTATTGCTTGAGCCTTCAACTTCTCGTAGCGTGCATCCGTCTTCTGCCCATTGATGATCCTCGCTAGTAGCTCAGATTGAGCAACAAGGTGGGATAAACCGATTGAACCTTGAGTGATTGCGAAAGGTTCCCAAGAGGCTAGGTCTTCGACCAACCTCCATCTAGCAAATAAAGCATTAATCGAAACTTTCGGTGCTTTGCGGCTGAGGGCGTCAGCCACGACGTTCGCCTTTTCTGGGTGGTAGGAGAGGGTGAAGTCGTAATCCTTGAGGAATTCTAGCCAACGCTGCTGCCTCATGTTCAATTCTTTCTGCGAAAATAGATACTTAAGGCTCTTATGATCGGTGAATGCCTCAAACTGCTCCCCATACAAGTAGTGTCGCCATATCTTCAGTGCGAACACCACCGCAGCTAACTCTAAATCGTGAGTTAGGTAGTTCTTTTCGTGAATTTTAAGTTGCCGAGAGGCGTAATCGATCACTTTCCCATTCTGCATCATCACAACCCCTAGGCCTGACCCAGAGGCATCAGTATAAATCACGAATCCGCCTTTACCGGAAGGTAAGGTCAAAATAGGAGCACTGGTAAGTCGCTCCTTCAATAACTGAAAACTCGCCTCGCACTTCTCGTCCCACAAGAATCTAGCCTCTTTCTTCAGCAACTTCGTCAGGGGTAACGCAATTTTTGAAAAATCCTGAATGAATCTTCTATAGTAACTCGTTAGTCCAAGAAAACTCTTGATATCACGTGCGTTCTTTGGTTGCTGCCAATTGAGTACAGCCTCAACCTTTGCAGGGTCCACAAACACTCCTTCCTTAGAAATAACGTGTCCCAGAAACATGACTTTCTCGAGCCAGAATTCACATTTAGAGAACTTGGCATACAAACGTTCCTTTCGCAGGGTCTCCAACACGATGGTTAGGTGTTCCCGATGTTGCTCTCGACTTTCTGAGTACACCAAGATGTCGTCGATGAACACGATCACGAAGGTGTCCAAAAATGGCTTGAACACCCTGTTTATTAAATCCATGAAAGCTGCTGGGGCATTGGTCAGTCCGAACGGCATGACTGTGAACTCGTAATGTCCGTATCTCGTCTGAAAAGCAGTCTTAGGAATATCATCATTTCTAATTCTGAGCTGATGGTATCCAGACCTAAGATCGATTTTCGAGAAAACCTTAGCCTTCTGTAATTGATCGAACAAGTCTTCGATACGCGGCAATGGGTACTTGTTTTTTATTGTGGCCTGGTTGAGCATTCGATAGTCGAGGCACAGACGCAAGATCTCGTCCTTCTTCTTCACGAAGAGCACAAGAGCTCCCCAAGGCGATACGCTGGGGCGAATGAATCCCTGATCCAACAACTCCTGCAACTGCTTCTTGAGCTCCTCAAGCTCTGTTGGCGCCATCCTGTAAGGTGCTTTAGAGATTGACGTCGTACCTGGTAGCAATTCAATATTGAATTCTACTTCACGAGACGGTGGAAGTCCCGACAGTTCTTTAGGAAAAACGTCGGGATAATCACGAACAACATCCAACTCACCGATGGGAATAGGCATTGGATCTGATTGGATAACACTAACCAAAAAGGCAGTGCATCCTTTCCGCAAGAAGTTCTGCGCCTTAAGCGCCGAGATCATCCGGCTTGCTCGTACAGGTCTGGGAATTCTGAATTCTACTCTCGGAGAGCCTAGAGGTAATAAAACGATCTTGCCATCACGGCAAAATATCTTGGCATGATACTTGTGCAACCAATTCATGCCTAGGATGACGTCAAATTCTGTCATCTCAAGCAAGATAGCACAAGCAGGCAAGTGTCGCTCTGCCACAACTACGTCCAATTCAGGTATGTAAGTGGTGCAAGCTGTGTTCTTCCCAACGGGGTTATACACGTCTAAAGCATTGTCAAGTGGTTTTACAGTTATATGCAATTGTTTTACGAATTTTTCTGAAACAAACGAGTCGGTGACACCACAATCAAAGAGTGCAAAAGCTGCTTGACCAGCAACAAGAATGGTACCTTGAACGAGATCCCCTTTTGTCAATTGTTCGACCGTGGCTGCATAAACTCGACCCGGCTCCTTGACACTGCTTGGTTGTGCTCGTTGTTGCTGCTGATGAGGTGGTCGAGGAGGCTGAGATGCGTTGCCGGTTCGCTTGAGGTCATCAGCTGCTTTCTTTCGACAGTCGCGTATGAAATGACCCATCTTGCCACAGTACAGGCATCTGCCAGTGTCCCGCGGACAAGATTGTCCTACATGAGGCCTCTTGCACTTGGGGCAGTTATCCCCAGACGGCTGTCTGGGCGGTGGATGACCCTGCTGTCGTTGGCGCTTTGCCGGAGGGAACTGTTTCTTCCCTCCCTCAGTCTTCACGGGTAGTGGTGGCCGCTGCCCTGGGCTGCCGGAATAGGTCCTCTTTTGATCACCACCTGTCACAGGTGGCTTTTTCGCCTGAACACTCTTTGAACGCTCCCAATCTTCATTCAGTAGGGTGGCTGCTGCTACAGCCGCAGAAAAAGTCGCGGGCATGCTGGTGAGAACCCTATGCCTGAGTCCTTCCTTCAGTCCGCGAATGAACTTCCCAGCCCGCTCATGATCATCCTCGAATAGGTGAGGACAGTAGCGCTCCAACCATTGGAATTTGGCGATATACTCATTCAAACTTAAGCTGCCTTGGCACAGCTCCAGAAATTTCACCTTCTTCTTTTCCTTCGCATGAGGAGGGAAATAGTTTTCAAGAAAAGCTCTCCGGAAGGTCTCTCAAGGAATCACCTCATCACCTGGGAACTGCACCAACCGGGTAGTGTCCCACCACTCGCGAGCGTCGTCCTTCAATCGAAAGGACCCGAACATCGTCTTCTTATCGTCGGGAACGGACAACACTTGGAACACCCGTTCCACCTCTTTGACCCAACTCTCCGCCAAGTCAGGGTCAACCTTGCCAGAGAAGGTAGGAGGGTCAAGCTTCAGAAATTTTTCATATGTGGCGGTTGGTGTATTCCCAACAAGAAAACCCAGATCCTGCTGGGGGCGACCTTGGCTACGAATCGCCTCTGCCAAGGAGTTGAGGGTATCCATCATGAATCCCCTCTGCTCACGCAACTCATCAGCCATGCTGTTGCTTGAGTTTCCCGTCATCCTTAAAAAGCAACCAAGGTTAAGAGTCAAAAATACTAAAGAAGCACAATAAGACATAAGTATAGGAGCAAAGGCAAAAATATAGATCTTTATTACGAAAGTCTTTTATTTGGAATCCAGCAATGCTGGTACATAAGCAAAATTCTATTATGTAATTATAAATGAGTTCACAGACTCCAACAAAACTGGGTAGGTGCTACCTCCCCTTAGGAACGGCTAGAGTACTTCCTAAGATATTCCCTTCTATTGCTTGTGCGCCTGAATCTGCGCTTAAGGGTGAAGGGAAGTGGCTCCCCATAGGAGGTCTCCTGTCCGTAGAGGAGCGTCGCCAGAGTATATTCCGGTGAGCCAAGACTATAACTTGACGAATCAGTTGCAGGCGTATATGTGGGTGATACACCGCCCATTGGGTCTGCTGGAGGTGGCGGTTGCTCGCCTACAGTCGAAATTGCGATTCTGCCATCATGCTCGGCCTTGTGGAGGCAAGCATCCATGGTGTGCCCTGATTCTTCACAGAATACGCAATCCTCTGCTAACTCAGGGGGAACAAAATCTCCCGATGACTTTTGTGGTGTCTGATGATGCATCCGAACATGCGAAGGCGCGAATCCACCTTCTCGAGCATACACCTCAGCCCACGTTGCTGCCAAGGGTATTTAGTAGGCGATCGGTAGTGGGGAGCCTTGCTCATCCGTAAAAATGGGTAGAGGAGGGCGGTTAGCCCAGTAACCAGCCCTGAGCATCACATGTCCTTCCCTCTCCCTTACGGAACGGCCACGCACCCTACACGTGCCCCTACCGTGACTACCACTAGAACCAGCAAACGGATCCATCTTTCGGACGGTACTACGAATAGAAGCAAGAATATAATTTAGTCTAAACATGCTATAAAATATCAAAAACTTACTTACAGCTCGATGGGATGCTCAATAGTCAAGATTCACCTCTTTCTGATCTGACTCTGATACCAAGTTGTAACGCCCCAAAATTTCGACTTGTGATTTCGAAAAACCCTTCAAAGATTTAAAGTTTTCATTTTTAAAAGCGATAGCGGACGATATTTAGAAAGGAGCACAAGTCAACAATCCTATGTACGTTAGCTGAAAAATCATCATTCACATGAACAACAACTTAAAGGGATTGAGGAAATAAGACAATACATTAAAAATCTGCAGTTTATTACAAAATGAGCATTTTCCCAAGGTTCAATAATCTAAAGAAAAACTCAAAAAGACTCAGAGTCAAGCCGCCAGCAGAAAGAAGGTAAATCTTGAGCCATGTTACACCACACCATCGGCCGCTTGAGAAGTCCTACTCATCACCTGCTCATGAAATGGGTCAGTTTCATAACAAACCAGTAGGTGCACGAATAAATAAGTAGAATGAAAATAAAGCAGAACATTCATGAGATAAACAGTTATTATATTAAAACAATCAATACAATTGTAATCTATTCTAACAAGTGTAATATGTGCAAAGAGCTATTGTTTGAATCATTTCAAGCAGTGTAAGTCTCAACTATTCAAAAAAAAAATCTTTAAGTTCTGATATTAACTGGCTTGTGGGTACGCACAGACGCGAAACATACAAACAACCGAAACCGATCCGAGGGTATATTATGTCAGGTGTTTTCATTAACCCGGATGACTGACTGAGTCCGCTCCTAAGGGGACGGTCAGTGACCAAGAGAGTAAATCCCCAAAGGCATTCGTGGCTCATGGATGCATCCAACTTCTGCAGAAGTACCTGAGAGTTACCACCTAGGATAATTTATGGTAATCCCAATTCCTCTAACTTCGATGGCGGAGGAAGCCGAGTCTTTTGCCCGTGGGGTGGTTGTTAACAACCTTTCCATCGGAGTTTTTGTACCATCCATCCTCTCCCTTGATGAACCGTGAAGGTCGAATGAGTACGATGGGGGTTTCTTAACCGCCGCCCCATCCAACATGCTCTGGTCTATTAGACCCACTCGAGCATCTTGCCTGTGAAGGCGAGTTGTCACCATTTATGTGATCTCAGCATTGTGCTAAATGCATGCATTGAGGTCGCTACAACCTCATCATCCAACCATCGTAACCCACATGGGACGTACTTGTCCAAAAAGTATGATCGTATCTTCCTAGAGGTACGACTACGATGAGAGGACAACATATAATGTTTTATGATTCTTTTGGTTCATACATGACATGTATTATTCTTTTAGCAATTGGCCTGTGGAGGCCGGTATTATCGCATTGATATTAATAAAGTGTTGATGGTTCACTTCGAGGTACTCAATGACC
Organism: Nuphar pumila; assembly: GCF_984573655.1. Lineage (NCBI taxonomy): Eukaryota > Viridiplantae > Streptophyta > Magnoliopsida > Nymphaeales > Nymphaeaceae > Nuphar > Nuphar pumila. Next base: position 112,254,779 of record NC_143252.1, on the reverse strand, counting down.
TCCTGTACTATTTGTATCATACCTGCCTTAAGGTTTGATTACGATAGTAAGTTCGTGGGTTTCTCGATAGATAACCCATCACAGTGTTTCATAAAATCAGTATTTTACTTGGCATGCTCGAATACTAAGAAGCAAGAAGTCTCATACAAGATTCATCAGGCAATAACCAGTAAGGCATCTACAGTAACTTACAACAGTGAGCAAGGCGGAAATACAGTAATAAGATCTTTCTAGCAACGAGTCTACTCGTAGAGCTCACAATAAGCATGTAATTTCAAAAAATACAGATGCAAAAACACAACACAGACAATCACCAGTTAAGTAATCCTATAGGTAAGCATGTATGCCAAATAAACCATTCGATCATGAAATCCTTATATCTTATTTCATTCATACAAACTCTTCGTGCGACTTTCCCCTACCTCGGGATGTCGTGCAGCTGTGTGCGTCTACGGGTGTAGATGATATGAGGCTCAGGCCGCGGAGCCAGAGCGGGGTTCGATGCGAAGTCTGCAAAAGTGTGAGTATTCCATTATGATAATAAAATTTTATGGTGCAACGGGGACCAGGGTAGGATTAGGCGACCGGGGATTTCGGCCCCTTCCTACAGAACAACAAATGGCAGGGGCCTCGGCCCCTGCCTGACGAAATAGTGAATGGCAGGGGCCTCGGCCCCTGCTTGACAGTGAAACGAAGGGCTGCAATACAAAGCAACGTATGGCAGGGGCCTCGACCCTTGCCTGACAAAACAGCCGACAGGGGCCTCAGCCCCTGCCTCTCGAAGGCGACAAGTGACAGGGCCTCGGCCCCTTTGCTTGCCAACACTGAATGGCAGGGGTCTCGGCCCTTGTCAAACAAATTAATAAACAGCAGGGGGCTTCGGCCCCTGCCAGGCGGAACAGAGAATGGCAAGGGCTTCGGCCCCTTGCATGGCGAACAAGAAATGGCAGGGGTCTCGGCCCCTGCCTGGCACAATTATAAACGGCAGGGGCCTTGGCCCCTGCTCATTTAAATAGGGAATCGTAGGGGCCTCAGCCCCTGCTTAACGAAATAAGGGATGGCAGGGGCCTCAGCCCCTTGCCTGATGAATCGACGAATGGCAGGGGTCTCAGCCCCTGCCTGACAGAGATAGGAAGGCGACACCAAAAAGGGGGGAAAAAGAGGGTGCCGCAGGGGTGATTGGGCCCCTGTCGGCTCTTTGACAGCCCCAAGAGGGAGGGGGAAATCGGGACGGGGGTGACACGGGGACAAGCTCCTGCGTGCCGAGAACCAAGGGGCAGCAGGGGGATATCCCCTGCCCTCCCAGAAGCCACGAGGCGGCAGGGGGCGAGCCCCTGCCTGCCCAGCAAAACAAAGGGCGACAAGGGCATTGCCCCTGCCAGCCGAGATAGGAAGGCGGCAGGTGCATTACCCCTGCGTGCCAAAACCCTAGAGGCAGCGGGGGTGAGCTCTTGCCTGCCAGGAAACAGGAAGCGGCAAGGGCATTGCCCCTGCCTACCGGAGATCGAGAGGCGGCAGGGGGACTAACCCCTGCCAAAGAGAGAGAGAGAGAGACCGGGGCGACAGGAGCCACCAACCTCCTGCCGACCCCTTCGCAGGCCACAGAGGAGAGGGGGGGGGGGGGAAGAGAGAGAAGAAGAGGGAGGAGAAGAGGTTGGAGACAGTGTACCTGGGGGGAGAATGACGTCGGTGACCGGCGTCGGCGTGGGGCGCAGCGACGGCGGCGCTGGTGGCGTGCGCAGGGAAGGGGGAGGTCGGCGCGATGGGGGCGAAGGGCGACGAGAGAGAGAGAGGCGTGCCTCCCCTCGCCCTCCCTGCAGTGCTCTTAAAGAGCTCGAGGGGCGAAAAATCGGGGAAGCCTTGATTGGCTTCCCTTATCGGGTCGCAGGCGCGGGGGGGGGGGGGGGGGGAGAGTTGCATAGCACAAGGGAAAGGGTTTTCTCAAAACCCTTTCTCCTGTGTCGGGTTTTAAAACCCTATCGATGACGGGCCCGGGTCGGGTCCGGATCCGCCGATATAAATTTTTTTTTTAAACTGTGGATTTTACAACTTCTTCATCTTCAACATCCGGAGCCGCCATCGCCTACTCTTCATCACCTCCAGGTACATGGATACTAGACTCTGGTGCTTCTTTTCACCTGAGATCTCATAAAAACTCTCTCTCTAATGTTTTTTCCGAACCCATATCTTCTTATGTTTCTACGGCCGATGGGACATCTTTAAAAATTGAAAGTATTGGGACACTTGATTCTAAAACTTCTCAAACCTTTTTTGTTCCTAAAGTAAGAGTCGTTCCAAAAATTAATCTAAATCTTTTTTCCGTTTTCCAAATCATCGATCATGGATGCAAAGTCTCTTTCTCACCTAAAGATTGCATCGTGCAGGATCTCCAGTCAGGGAAGCTGATTGGGCAAGGCCATAGAAGGGGTGATCTCTATTTTGTGGATTTTTTCACTCTTCCATCTAAGTCATCTTGCAATATTGTAAAGGACAAAAGTATTGGAATTTGGCATGAGAGACTTGGTCATCCAAATTTTGTAAAAATGTCTCTTTTTCCTTTTTTGAACAATACTTGTAAAGACAATCACGACTTGTAAAGATTGTATTTTTGGGAAATCTAAAGCTACTCCATTTCCTCAAAGAAATTATTTCACCACTCGGCCTTTTGAACTTGTTCATTCCGACGTATGGGGACCTTCCCATTTTTTGTCCAAAGGAGGATTTTCGTACTATGTGGTCTTTATTGATGACTTCACTCGATTTACATGGACTTACTTCTTAAGTCGCAAATCCGAACTTTTCTTCTTCTTTAAAGAATTCCATGCGATGGTTAAAAAACAATTTTTGGGAAATCTATCCATTCTTAGGTCCGATTCGGGAGGCAAATACATGTCCAATGAATTTCAAAGCTATTTAAAAGAAAATGGAATTTGTCATCAACGTTCTTGTCCTAACACTTCGCAACAAAATGGTCTTGCGGAAAGAAAGCATAGACACATAATAGAAACCACAAGAACGTTATTAATTTCAAAAAATATTTCAAAATCTTTTTGGGCCAAAGCAGTTCTATCCTCAACGTATCTTATCAATAGAATTCCTTCATCTTCTTTAAAAAATCTTTCTCCATTTGAGAAACTTTACAATATGTCTCCCGATTATAAAAGACTAAGAATTTTCGGATGTAAATGCTTTGTTTTAACTCACAAAAATGATAAACTTTCTTCTAGGGCTATTGAATGCATTTTCTTAGGATATGGCGAAAAACAAAAAGGTTATCGATGCTTTGATATATCAAATAATAAACTCTATATCTCAAAAGATGTTACATTCTTAGAAGAAGAAAATGTTTTTTCGCATAAACCAAATGAAGATATTGATTATTTCTTTTTATTTGACTTATTGCCTCAAGAAAAGGTCATTAATGATAATATTGAATATAGTGAATCGCTCATAGACGATTTTTTTGAACCTTCAAATGATGACCAAAATTTACAAGAAAATGTGCAAAGGCAAATACAAGTCTACTCTAGAAGAAATGAAAGTAATCCTCCTTGTGCCCTTGAAAAATTCTCCCAAAATGAGTTAACTGAAGAAACCTCTCATAGAAGATCAAATCATATTTCAAAAATACCAAATAGATTTGTATCTTATGATTCTTTTTCCCCAATTTTTCGGGCATGTCTACTTGCTCTTCACTCAATTCATGAATCAACTCATTATAATGATGCTAGACAATATGCCCATTGGAAAGAAGCAATGGAACTGGAACTTGATGCTCTTAAGAGGGCTCAAACTTGAAAAATTGTTGATCCACCCAATGACAAGAAACCCATTGGATGCCGATGGGTTTTTAAAGTTAAGACTAAGTGCGATGAATCTTTAGAAAGATATAAGGCCAGGTTAGTGGCCAAGAGATATGCCCAAGAGTATGGGATAGATTATGATGAAACCTTTGCCCCTGTTGCTTGAATGACTAGTGTTCGAGCTCTTATTGCAATAGCCTCTGCTAAAAAATGGCCAATTTTTGAATTAGATGTCAAAAATGCTTTTTTAAATGGAAATTTAAATGAAGAAGTTTACATGGAACCACCTCCGGGTATGAATTTAAATGGTAAAATTTTGAAATTAAAAAAGGCCTTATATGGACTTAAGCAAGCTCCTAAAGCTTGGTATGATAAATTTAGTAATGTATTAATCAATTTAGGATTTACTTCTTGTTATACTGACACTGCTCTTTTTTGTTAAGAAAACAGGTAATCTCATCGTTATTCTTCTGTTATATGTTGATGATATGATCATCACTGGGGATGACAAAAAGTGGGTAAATGATGTGAAGTCTATGTTAAAAGAAACTTTTGATATGTCTGACCTTGGATTCTTGAGATATTTTTTAGGAATTGAAGTGGCTTACTCCCCGCGAGGATACATTTTATCTCAGATGAAATTGGCAGCAGACATTTGTACCAAATCTGGAATATCTGATGAAAAGAAAGTTGAGACTCCCGAAGTTATCAATGCAAAACTGAGACTTGAGGATGGTGTTCTTCTTGAGGATCCAACTCCCTATTGTCAATTAATTGGATCTCTCACTTACTTATCCATCACTCGTCCAGACATAGCTCATGCAGTTCATGCTGCAAGCCAGTTTCAGCACGCACCTACTACAGTTCATATGGCGGCTGTAATGAAAATTGTGCGATACATCAAAAATACCATCTCCAAGGGACTCTTCTTATCCTCTTCCTCATCTCTTGAATTAATTGCTTTTACTGATGCTGACTGGGGAGGAAATTCCAATGATCGTATCTTAACTACTGGTCTTTGCATTTTTTTAGGTGAATCTCTCATCTCGTGGAGATGTAAGAAGCAGCAGAAGGTCTCACTATCATTCACTGAAGCTGAATATCGGGCTATGACAATGACAACAATGGAAATCGTGTGACTCAGAGGACTCCTTGGTGACATGGGTGTCCTCATGTCCTCACCCATCAAGCTCTGCTGTGATAACAAAAGTGCGATCTACATTGCAAGTAATCATATGTTTCACGAACGGACCAAGCATATCGAGATGGATTGCCACTACGTTCGAGATGAATTCCTCAGAGGAACTATCACATTACCATACGTCACTTCAGAATATCAACTGGCTGACTTCTTCACCAAAGCGCTCCCAACTCCACGATTTATGTTTCTTTTTGGTAAACTTTCGGTCTTCTCCGCGTGAAGTTTGAGGGGGCGTGTTAAATTATGTATATATATATATATACATACGTATATATATATATAAGTATATATATACATATATGTATATATATACAGTTTTCCTTTTTTCTCGAAATACCCGATAGGGGTATTTTGGTAAAACCACATGTAACCATTTTCTTTTTATATTTTTCTTTTCTTCCTTTTTCTTTTTTCTTTTTTCCTTTTTTATTTTTCACCTTTTTGTAAGACCACAAGGGCCCCACACATGTAGTCGTTGGGGCCCCAACGGTCAGATTTATGACCGTTGGGGCTCCCAATGACTACATGGGAGCCCCTTGTGGTCCCTTCCTTATGACTCCCTCCTCTATAAATAGAGGAGGTTTTCCTCTTGTATGCCATGGGGTTTTTCACCCTTCTCCTTCTTTCTTCAATAATATTCAACTTATGACTTTAAGTCATTTTCTACTTTTGTGAGTTTTGTGTGTACACTTTTAGTGTTTGTGTTCTTGGCTATTGTGGTCACTCTTAAAGAGTGCTTTTGCTCTATTGGTGCTTCCGCCCCTCTTCATTACACTTCTTCCCTCAGCCCGCTTCTGATTTATGTGAATTCCCTTTACAGAAATAGAAAACGGAGAAAAGTAGACACATGAATTAGTATCACAACAAAGTTGTGAAACAAAAATATTTTGTTTTTGGTATATTTGGAACAAGTAAAGTATTCGACAAGGAAAGAAGGTCTTTACTGGTAGGAACAATGGCGGTGCCTATGTAAGTGATGTGATGGTGTTTACCATCTCCTATAATCACACTTCCATTACCACGTTAAGGTTTTATGTGAGAGAGAATACCTGAATCTCCTTTGACATGATGCGCTGCCCCCAAATCTATATACCAACTTGGGGAAGAAAATGTCAGAGCATGACCTGGCAATGAGTGCATGTGTGCAGCCCACTGATTTCCAGCCGGATTCTGGTAAGTATTAAGCTATCCAAAACTCGCATTAAGAGCATCTAGATCCCATGAGCTCACAACTGAATGAGAGGAGTTGAAAAAGTAGATGGGGCATGCATAAAATTCACTTGAGATCGTGGAATAAAACCAGTCAAGGGAGAACCTGAAGGTGTTGTAGCTGCAAGTGCCCGAAAATGAGCTAGGATAGGCATGGTAGGTGGTCGATACGTCGGAACATACTGCCAATAACAATTGTTGCAGGTGTGATCTATCTTCCCGTACATCTGACATATTGACTGGAAGGAGAAGAAGGGGTTGGAAGGATACCTATTCTACATCCACCAGAATTACGTCCACAACCACGTCCTCTTCCTCGAGAGGAGCTAAAGTTTTGGACTGCAATCTTAACCTCATGAGACACTTCATATTTCGAGGATGCTGGCGATATATTGAACATGGCTTCATGCTCCTGTGAACTCACAACTGGAGGAGAGAAAGTAGATGGGGCCTGCATAAAATTTGTTGAAGACCGTGGTGTAAAACCAGCCAAGGGAGAACCTGAAGGTGTTGTGGTTGCAAGTGCCCAAAAACGAGATAGGATAGGTACGATAGGTGGTTGGTATGTCGGAACATACTCCAAATAACAATTGGAGCAGGTGTGACATTTCTTCCCGCACATCTAACATATTATGTTTGCTTGATTGGAAGGATAAGAAGGGGTAAGCAGGATACATGTTCCACGTCCACCAGAATTACATCCACGACCACGTCTTCTTCCTTGAGAGGAGCTAAAGTTTTGGACTGTAATCATAACCTCATGAGGCACTTCATCCTTTGAGGATGCTAGCGATATATTGAACATTGTTTCGTGCTCCTGTTAACTCACAACTGAAGGAGGAGAGAAAGTAGATGGGGCTTGCATAAAATTCGTTGGAGGCCGTGGAGTAAAACCAACCAAGGGAGAATCCGAAAGTGTTGTTGCTGCAAGTGCCCAAAAATGAGCTAGGATAAGCACGGTAGGTGGTTGGTACTTCGGAACAACCGCCAATAACAATTGGAGCAGGTGTGACATTTCTTCCCGCACATCTGACATATTATGTTTGCTTGATTGGAAGGAGAAGAAGGGGTAGAAATGATACCTATTCCACGTCCACCCGAATTACATCTACGACCCTCTTCCTCGAGAGGAGCTAAAGTTTTGGGCTGCAGTCATAACCTCTTGAGGCACTTCATCCTTTGAGAATGCTGGCTATATATTGAACATGGCTTTATGCTCCAACAACATGATTCTTAGTTTATCAAACGGTGGATGTGGCACAATACTTGTATAAACAGTGATGAACATGTTGTATTCTGATCCAAGGCCTGTGACTGTTTTGGTGCAGATATACTCATCAGACAGTGGTGATCCTATGGCAGCAAGCTGATCTACAAGAATCTTAATCTTGTTGAGATATTCAACATGGTTGGAATCACCCCTTTGTAGATATGCAAACTCTGCTTTTAACTGAAAAGCCTTTGGAGTTGAAATTTCCTCATAGCACTTATGAAGAACGTTCCACAACTCTTTCGCCGGAACTGCTGACGAAATATGAAGCAAAACTTCGCTAGAAAGGGTAGCCTTAATGAAGGTTACAAAAGACTGATCCTGGATTCCCTATCAAAATTAGACTGTCCTTTTTTTGCAAGAACAACAGAAAAACAAAGTCAAGAATCAGAGATGCCCAGGGAACATGTCAGATTGGACCTAACGTTATCTAAAAAAAATTAGGCTTGATGTGATCTATAGAAATCGATCACGAAACAAAATTTTGTTTTAGGGGCTGACGTGATCAAGCATTGATCATGAAAAGATTTGTTATTTTTTTTGAAGGCCGGCGTGATTAAGAGAAAACGATCACGCAACAAAATTATTTTTTGAGACTGACGAGATCAACAAAATTCGATTATGAGATGGAAGACCACATTTTTTTTTATCAGATCTGACTCCAAGAAAAGGGATCCAAACAGATTTAATCCCTTTCCTTTGTTTTAAACTTTATTAGTTTTGACGTGATGCAATTTTTTGAATCTAGCAATAGAGGGATAGAAAGAACGATAGAGGTGAAAGAACAAGGTTTTTGAGAGGAGTTTCTTTTTTGAGCCAATGCTTAACGGAGCTTACCTCTTCGAAGCTCTGATACCATGTGAGAAACCGTTGGAAGAAGTTTTCTGCACAAAAAACAAACAAGAGGAAGAATAATAGAAAAAGCTACGGCACTACAATAGTCGACTCTATCAAAACTAGGGTGACGTCTCCTTTACTGAATATATATATATATATATATATATATATATATATATATATATATATATATATATATATATAGGGAATATTATGATTTTACCCCTCTTGCTGAGGAGCTGAATACATGACTTCTACATGTGTATTTGGATTTGGATCTGGATCCATTTGGATCCCTTATATTCTTAGCAATCTCAACCTTTACAAACAACCAAACTTTTCCCTCCTTTTACACCTGCCACCAGCGTTACACCCCTAAAATACCGAAAACACCAACAAATCCCAAAATAACTGGACTTCCAATACAGCCAATGCGGCATTTTAAAAAAGATTGTGAAGAACCCTTTTTTGTCCCACAGCTGCCCCTCTTCCGTTCTTAAAAAGTATAGAGGAGATGGATGCCAGAGAAAGGTGAATGCTTAATTTTTCTTGATGTTGGACTTTCCTTGTTTTTTAATGTGAGCCCCTTAATCACACACACACATACGCATGCGCGCACACACACACACAGTGAAAACATACTTTCTAGCAAAAAGTCAGGTTTGCAGTTGTGTTTTACTTGTTTTAACCTTATAAATATGCCTATCGTTGCTTGTTTGCTGGAAAACATGTTTTTGGCACACTTTCGCAAAAAAAGAAGTTTGACTTATTGCAAAAGACTCTCTCGAAAAAAGACTTATTGCAAAAGACAGTTGTTTTTTAGATTTCTTTAGAACTTGTCCAGACATCAAAACTTCCTAATTTAGTGCATATTGTTCACTCAATAAACTGTGCAGATCACATCTTTAGTGGTTGATCTATAAATTATGCAGTCTACTAGATAGTGTGTTACTGTAAATAGTACCAAATATATTATTACTACACGCACACACGTGTCACATGCATAGCTATGCTTGTGTGTGTGTACAGAGCTTCACACCATACAGTCACCTCTGTATTCAACCTTTTTTGGTTTTTCTATCATGACATAGTTTGTCCATTGTCCATTGGCCATAAAATTTCAAACTTTGTCCGACTTGCCTTCATCACATTTCCTGTTCTCATTCTCATGTAGAAAGCTATGTTACCAGTATTTCACCCTGCCGTCTACTCTTACTGCACACTACGTAAGACATTTTAGGTTTTAAAATGATGTCTTCTGAGAAGGCTTTGTAAATGGTTAAATAACAAGTTCTTTATGTGAAACAATGAATGAAAATTAGAATCTTGTATAGTTGACTAGAAATAATAACTACATGTGTTTTTTTTTGGCATGCAAGCTGGAAGTGAGAACATGCCCCGACATGCTTCAACATACTATGTTCTGAGAGATTTGAATTGGTTTATCATGCCGAAAGTCTTTCTTTTCTCATGAAGGTACTGTCCGCAGTGCAAGGAAAGGAGGCAGGCAAGCAAAAAACTGGATCTATGGAGACTTCCTGAAGTGCTAGTGATTCATTTGAAGAGGTTCTCTTATAGCAGATCGGTGAAGCATAAATTGGAAAACTTTGTAAACTTCCCGATTCATAACCTCGACTTGACAAACTACGTAGCTAACAAGAACAGTGGTCGCCGCGAGCTTTACGAGCTCTATGCATTGAGCAATCACTACGGTGGCATGGGAAGTGGTCATTATACTGCACACATTAAGGTGATTGTTCAAAATCAATTCTCAGCATGCTAATAGCTTGGTTTAACAAAAAGTACTCTACTGATTCGAATGTTTATGTTTTGTTTGGCCTTTCATTGTGAAGCTTCTTGATGAAAACAGGTGGTATAACTTTGATGACAGTCATATTTCTTCGATAACTGAGGAAGAGATGAAGTCGGCTGCTGCTTATGTGCTTTTCTACAGAAGAGTGAAGGGAGAAGCCAGGTATACCAGTAATGGAGACCAGTCTTGCGCCGGGCAGGAGAACTTTTCTTGCAAGAATTAAGGCAATGCAGAATGACCGAGAAGCCTTAAAAGGGAAAGAAAAAGTTAATCCGGTATCTACCTGCTGCATCTTTCTGGCTGTGAAAAGCATTATTATTCTGCTGTTCTGACATCCGTTGTGATTATAAGCTTGCTGTTCCATGCAGAACGATCAGCAAGAGTGCATGCCTGTTGATCATGCTTGGCACATGGATGCATATGTTGTTTAGCTGATGCATACCAGAGGGTGCACATGCCAATTGCCAAGGCGGGATTAAGTCGTCATGTGCGGCAGTGTGTTCATGTGCCTTCTGAAGGATTGTGGATCTTTAAAAGCATGGTGAGGGTTCAATTTTTCCACTATTCTTTGTAGCTTATGTGATGTATCTCTATCTTGTAGATTAGCAGAAAAAAGAAGAGGGTGCTCGTTACGTTATTCTCTGATGGTTTATCACATACTGTAAAGACCTCAAATTATTTATATGGAAAACTTATCTGGCCTCTGTTATTTGTTATGGTGTTGAATGTCGCATTGGTGAAACGACATGGGAGCTGTTTATAATGAATGTCTTTTCTCATCATGAAGAAATCATACCAGGGTGCAGAGACATAGTTGCTGTCCCTGTGGTGTAAAACTCTGGGGCTAGGACCCGTGCCCCCAAGGCCTATGCTGGGCGTCGGATTAGGGAAGGAGGTAACGCCACAGGAATCAAACCCTGACTGCCTGTTTGACAGCAAGGCCCGCTCCAACTACGCTAACCCCTTTGGATGAAAACCTGCCGAGGTCATTGTGGGTGTCGGAACTGAAACTACGAGGTGGGCACTGGGTAGGTGGGAAAATTCAGTTGGACCTATCAGGCCCAAGGGTCCAGGCCTTTAACCAGGCTATATATTCTGCCCTCCACTGAAACCGCGTGGAGCACTGTGTAGTGGCCGGACAGAGGAGAAGAATGGGCATTAATGCTGTGATCCAGACAGATATAAAATGTGCCATGGTTTCCGGCAAGCCCTCCAGCATATTTGAACAGAAAAAAACCCTCCAGTATATGCACGTAAAACACACTTGAGGGAAGAAAGTCTTTGCTTGCTTTGATCATAAAAGCTTCATCTTCTTCCAAATTATATATATGGGTTAATATTTGGTGCTATTGAAGGCACAGAATTATTGAGTATAAATCAATTTCTTTTTTCATTTTTTTAGATTTTTTTTGGCATATAGGATCTTATGAATGTGATCTACAAGGTTTGTTCAGTAGAATATGAGTTTTGAATAATGTGATTGTGATATGTAAGGTTTTTTAAGGGCTTAAAAAATCAACGGTTGACAATCTACTAACAGTTTACAAAAAAAAAATTTAACACAATTGAAGGTTCAATCCTGAGCAAACAAACCATGCTTAACACATAAATCTGCTCATATTGAGCAATTAAACTTAGAACCTATGATTTCTAGGTCATTAGATTCGTGCTCTGATATATGACAAGGGAAATGGTCCTACCCCTTTTTGTTAGGTTCCGTTAGGACATTCTAAAGATCTTATTTTCAAGTAGGAACCGTTGGATGTATTTATCATTGCTTATTTGCTAAGAAAAATCTTTCTTTCAAATTAGTTTGATGTAAAAAATGCAAATATTCTGTCATCAAATTTTAGTATAACATCAACCATTGATTTTTTTTACCTCTTTAAAATACACATCTGAATGTCACCAAGTTGATTGGACTTTCACAAGTTCGAAACCGACAGGTGTGGTCCCTTGTTGCAAGGTCGAAGTCAGGTGTACTCTCCAGTAGATAGGGGGATCCCAAGAGTTTTACAAACCGAATGTCGATGATGGCGGTTTATGCCTTGACTATAAAAAAAACATGATTTAGATAGAATTAATTTAATAAAAAACATACATTTTATTTGATCAAGCTTTAGTGCAATATGTGCTACTGGTTTTGATTGCTCCAAAAACACAAAAAAATGTAACTGTATATTCAGAATAAGCAAGCCACCAAAACTGTCCTTTGAAATTATTTCTCGGTTTAAAAAATGACTGTCTGGGACTGGTATACATATATATATACACCCCTTGAGCGGTTCCATGAGACCTGTTGCTTATTGGAAGAGAAGGGTGATGTCTTTAAATGAGAACCAGGGATGCCACAAAGAGAGAGAGAGAGAGAGAGAGAGAGAGAGAGAGAGAGAGAGAGAGAGAGAGATGTGGTCAGCCGTATCTTTTGTCTTAAAAAATGCAACATTTGACAACTATCCAATTTTACACTTATCCTTTTTGTCATGGTTTAGACAGATCTTTAATTTACCTTACACAAGATTTTACAAGCAGCATGGATCATCTTTGTTCCTCTTCTAAATCGACTGCACATGCATTACAAATCAAAGAATAAGAAACATTTGGGGGAGGAAATTTTGAACAAGAGGAAGACTATACAATTCTTTCTGCATCTAAGACTGGGAAGCAGACTTGCAGGATGCTCGGCCCTCAAGATTTTGCAAGATTTGAACCTGTAATCCGCGTACAACCTGCCACCTCCAGCAGGACATGGCTCGTCTCTTTGGTAACGTAAATGACCACGCATCAGGCAGCAACTCGAACACAACTCTTCACTTAAAGAAAAACTTCCAGTCGTCATTCTAATTTGCAAGCTTGGTCTTCTCCATGACACCATCCTAAAAAATCAGGCCAAGTTCCAGCTATTAAGCTTGTATATGTTGATGCCTGCTAGAGTCATAATGACTCCGAGCAAGTTGACTAACACAACGCTACTCAAGAAACAAATTGAATAAAAAAATTACAATGCAGTTTGTCTCTTCAAACTCATTTCAACATATCCCATCTTGTTTTAAAGAAAAGAAAAAAACAATTACCAAAAGGGAAAGAGAAAGGCATACCACATGTCATTTCCTGATGTTGACAAGTGTATGGATCCAATTGGAGCATCCTTGAAAGCTGAAGGACAAACCTTTGCATATGGTTGTAGATACTGCAGAGAGAAACAAGCAAATGTAAGCATGTAATCTGTTGTTGCAACAAGCAGTGTTATCACTAAAACAGTAAATGAGAACAAGAACTGTGTCCAACGCATGATCATCTCAACTAACTCAATCCCATATACAACAAGATGGTTGATAATGGAACCCTTCACATAGTTATCCCTGGTAACAAAAATCTCACTGGTATAACCTCGCATATTTTTCAAGTAATTTTCCTCTAAAATTAGCAGAGAAACTGAAAGTATAGAATACGTCAAATTGCAGAAATATCAAGCTATCATTTCACATGGGAAGTGAGGAGATTCTAAGGAGAAACACCAGCCTATCATTTCTCATGATAATTGGCAACCTATAGACACATCTGAAGTGTTTAACTATGAAAAAGTTCCATCTTCTGCAACTTTTCTTCACATATTTGCATGCCTAGTGTTCTCTTAACTTGGGCTCTAAATAAGAACACTAAATCAGCTGCTTGAACTAATATTTAAAACGAACACTACAGGATACTAGCCAGAAATCAATATCTGCCCTAATGCTAACCAACTCATGTTCGTTGATGAATTAAGCAACAAATGAGGGGGCTGGCGAAGCAGTTGCTGGGGATACTGGAACTCAATTTCAGATGACTAAAGTAGGAAGAGAAGTATGTTGCCTCCAAACATGAGAATGCTAACATGATAATTTCCAATTTTGGTCATGATGCACATTTGAACTCTATTTAACACTTGTGAAGGACAAGATCATGCATACCTTAGCCTGTGGCGATTACAAGATGCGAAAAATGCAACAAGACCATTTAATATACTCCGAACAGCACGGAAGATCTGTAGATGGTAAACACATCTAACTTTAATTTGCTGTAAAATGTCATCCAAGGACTGAGAAAACGAATAAACAAAAAAAATTGACAACCTGTGAGTAAAGGACATCCCAAAGAGACTGCAAAATCGAGACCTCATACGAGGCTGCCTTTGTCTGTGATACAGATGAAGTTCTGGCAGCAAATGAAGCGATATCTACAAGAAATTGGAGAAGGTTGGCGAATAGCAACACTGTATAATTTACCAATGCAAGAAGCAGACGGATGGGTGTCATTAAGACCTCCCACAATGAGCAGAACAAAGGATATATAAAAGAAGTTGCTGCAGGGATAAACAACCATGTTAAGATCAATATATACAACAAATATATCAGAAACACAAGTTTTCAAACAACAAGAGAGGAACCAAAATTCAAGGCATACCGATGGTCCAAATCATGGAAAGAAGAGACTCGATCGGCCAGAGTAAAAACTCTACCATATCGGATACTGTGACATATATTGCCTCCAGAACCATCAAAGCAGAAGAAAATGTATCCTCTAATGTCTCAACAATGGTACTCCAAACAGGGAAGAGGAAATCTACAGCCTCAAGAAGCGGTTCCATAAAAGGCTTTGTTAATGCTGACACAAATGGTCTCACAGAATTCACTGTTGATAAAAACCGCTCGATAGCTTTACCAAGATGATGCAAGAAAAGCATTGTAGCAACATACTTGATCCTTGAAATCATGTCCCAGGATTCTATCCAGTCAAAAAGTGGCTTAAATAACAGAGCTGCAGTTGCCCTGAAAACAGGAACATTCTTGTACAGATCATAGGATGCAATGAGGACGGTCACGAGAGACATCAGAACATAAATAGTCCTCACTAAAGGCTTCATCCATGGGCGGTAAAATTTGCGGAACACTGGGTAGGACTGAAAGAAAATAACCCAAGCAGGAAGCCCCAGCTCTAGCAAAGTAAGAAGCCTCAGATTTGGAGTAATTATCTGATTCAGCTTTAACGGAAGGTCATGGTCAGTGAATCTAAATTGGAGTAAAGAATTCCCATAAAGAGTTGCATCAAAACCTACATCTGATTTTATAGAGTCTATGCCACATTGGTTGCTAGTTCCAACAGGTTTTTGGACTGAATCAATGTCCAAGTTCACCCTAGAATCTTGAGTGAGGTGGTCTGCCATGCATCCACAACTGTTCCGCTTGACCAATGTATGATTTCGGTAGCAAAGTTTCTCATTAAGTATTTGTCCTCCATTAGCAGATTTAGTTGTCGCCATAAGGTGTTCACAGAAATCAAGACCAACATCCTCTCTGAGAGATCCTGATGATGGTCTGACATGAAATAATGAACCTTGACAGGGCCCTACAGAATGGCAGCCAAGACAAGCAGATTGATTGGATAGCAGCTCTAGATTAAAAGCAAATGAGCTAGTCTCCGAGTCAGTTCCTGAGAACCATGAAGAGATGCAAGAAGATGCTTGTTCGACTGTTTGGAATTCCCATTTTTTCATGCATTTTACTTCAAAAGCAAGATTTGTGTCCGTCTGCATGAAAGAGAAATTTATTAGCATAAAGTTAACCCTGAAAACACCAATCATCTTGCACAACATATACCTGAAGCTCATTCAGGTAATTAATACCACAGACATCCTTCCATGCCACTTCAAATACAATAAATCCATGCAAAGTTTGACATAGTTCCATCTGAGGGAACAAGGATGCCTTGCGCCATTTTGCTGCATCAATGACAGGGGACCATCTGTATGGCTTCTTCAGTTCAACCACATTAATAAGTTCAGGACTACTGTTGCTTCTTGATTCCAGATTGCTGTTATGCCTTGCCCTAGTATTGGCAAAAGGAGATTCCCGGTACTGTACATAGCAAATGAGAAAAGATAAATAAGACAGTTCATGTTTCTGACCATGACAAAAGATAAAAGAAGCACAAGAAATAGAGAGATTTAAAAATATCAGACCTTAGCAACCAAATATTGCCACACATGTTTTGGTTTTGATAGTCTAGTCGTCAACCATGGACGGTTGTCAACCAAGATAAAAAGTTTATCGCTCTCAGTGGGAAAGTATAAGAAGGTTCTAGAAAGATAAGATTGTATATCCCTGCAATGGAGAAAATGAGAAAGGGTGACATGTTTGAATACTGGAAAAGATGGAAACACAAAACACATGAATGCACAAACACACAAAGAGGAAAAAAAATATAGATGGATGTGCTATAATACATGAAAAGATGGACAGTGCACACACACACACACACACACACACACACACACACACACACACACACACACACACACAACGAGAAGGAAATAAACAGAAAGGATGGATGATAGATAAGCGCATATCCCCCCCCCCCGACCCCCCACAAAAAAAGAGAGAGAGAGAGACCTCTCAAAAGTAAAATTTGTAGCAACAATACAAGCTACATGATTCCCTTTTTTCTCTCTCTAAAAAGAATACAAATAAGGAACCAAGAAATGATGTACAGTACACCACCACACATTATCAAACATGCATACTACCATAAGTTCAACAGTTCAACTGGATATAAAATATCACGCAAGTCAACCGTGGGTTGGTTAACTTCCACAAGAAATATGCCAGGTTCTGTTTGCAGTTTCAACATCAGGAACGGATGCAATGAAAAATACGGTTGCGCATAGAGTCTCCACAGTTATCAACATACTTTCAACTATTATGACATATGGGAAAAACATCACAAAATAACAGAAACTATGAAAACATCAACATAATGGTCATCTGGTATCAACAGTCTTAGTCAAAATCTAAAAGATCCCAATACGAATTACATGTAAATCAGGGGCTACAAACTAAAATAGCGTCTAATTGTCAAAAATGTCACAGCAGCAAAGTTAGAACTATTTCACAATAAGACTAATTAATTACCCGATCTGTAATGATGTTAATGGAAAGATTTCACGATTCTGCATCCTTTACCACTCACCATCATCTTCTAACAATGTGACTCCAACGGTGAGACCATATAATCTGAAATATATGAACTTTAATTATTCTCAGATAACACTTCACGATTCAAAAAGTTCACAAAAAAAACAACAAGAAGTACAGAATAGAAGGTAGAAAGCGAAACAAGGAGCGCGGAAGAAGAAAATTAAACCTCTGCTGATCACAACGATCCTACACTTCATTGCACTAATAAATCGAGAACTAGAGGCGCACG
The DNA here is from genome assembly GCF_984573655.1 of Nuphar pumila. Lineage (NCBI taxonomy): Eukaryota > Viridiplantae > Streptophyta > Magnoliopsida > Nymphaeales > Nymphaeaceae > Nuphar > Nuphar pumila. The sequence goes on along the minus strand of NC_143252.1, from coordinate 112,237,404 downwards.
AATTCCTTATTTCTCGCCGATAAAAATCAGAATTTGACAAGACAAAAGGGAGAAAGACAAAGAAAATTCACAAAAATTACATAAAATATCCAACTATTCCACCTAATTTCCTAATACGAGAACCTTTCAATCCAACTCCGCAACGATCATAAATAACAAAACCGGAAAGAAAAATCCCAACACGATTACGAAAACGAACTTCAATTCCAAAAATTCCAAACTATTGCCCAAAAAAACACCGCAAAAGGACACGACACACGAATGCATAACAATTTGATAAAAAAAAAGACGAGAAAACCAAATTCTCAGAAAAACCGACGGATACAAAACCGATAAAACGAGAACAAACATAAAAAACAGATTTTAAGACCAAAAAACCTACAATCTGACCTTATTCTCGACTCTAGCTCCCAAAAAACTCCATCAAAATGAAAAGAATAAAACTCCAACCAGAAATCAAGCCAGCGAAACGCCAAATTAAACCAAACGATCTCATCGGCCGAAAAAGAAAAGCCAAAAAACGAATAAAAAGAAAACGAAAAAATAGGAAACTTACCTAAAAATTCCCCTCAAGAGACAAAATCCCCCGGATTCAGGAGCGAACGAGGATTCTTACCAGCCAATTCGAAGCCCTAAATCGGGTTAAAGGCCAAAAAAAAATAGCAAGATTTCGATCTCTCCCGAACGGCGCCTCAACGAACGTCCCGGCGAAGATCCACCGCCCTTTCCCCCTCCGTTCTTCTTCCTATCTGTCCCTTGAATCACCGAAAAGTTAGGGTTTTCCCTTATCCCTTCCGCGTACTAATCGGATTTGCAGAGCGAGCGAGAGAGAGAGAGACTTCCATGAGACTCTCAGGCTCTGGCGTCATTTAAAAGGCTTCCCATCTTTACCGCCTTCGTTTTAACAGAGTAACAAAATGACGTTAATACCCCTTTGTTTGGGGTAGTATTTAGTAACAGGTCTGGGTCTGTGGGTCGGGGCAGAACCGGTTAGCAGCATAGTAGATGTAGATCCAAACACGGGCTCCCAGCAATGGAAACGGTGGGCTGGTAGGTTCACCTGATAGTTGGTGAATGGTTTTGGGATCTTCAATATGAATTGAGCTTGCCGCTCGGCTCGGCTGGACTCAGTTTCTCTTGGTTTGGCACACAATGAAGCTTGATGTTGGACATTTTGGGTCTAAGTTCAACCCACAAAATAACCCGGTTTGACACAGTCAGTGGGAAGTTAATAGGGGTTAGTGGGGGTGGAGGTTACATGAATGCGGAGAGACCACGTTCATGTAACAACCCCTATCTCCCACTATAAATGAAGAGGTTGGGGCTGTATGATGAGAGCATCCACCCTATTGCTCACATTCCAATAATTTTCATTGGGTTCATGGTCTTGCTCACCATTGACCTAAGACCTAGGCTCATCATAGGCATCGATAGGTTGAGGAGAACGACCAGCACCCGCACGTCACATCTATGGCATCTACTAATACATATTTACATTTCGGTTTTGATTTTGAGAATACGCCAATATTGGGTTATGGAACCACACAACACGCATTCTGCTGGGCATGTGGGTGCATCGAGAGCGTTTAACTCAAGCCTGCTAACACAAACTCGAGTGTACTATCGCCTTTTCGTGCCATCGACAGTAGCGGTCACTGCTGACATAGATGATAGGTAGCAAAATGGGGGCCAGCATGTGCGTATACCCGTTCTGCTACCGTTGACCGGCAGCGATGCTAGCAGAAACCGTAGGTGATACTCTTTGATTTTTCTGAGAAACCGAAGGGTTTCAGTTTAAAAATAAAAAATAAAAAAAATAGAGGGTTTTTGCCAATTACCCGCCGATACGTCCCCGTCGGGGAGTTAAAGGGGGAGGGAGGGAAAAAAAGCTAGCAGTCTCGCAGGCGTTGTTGGCTGCGTTATGCCCTCGCTGGTGGTGACTTTCACCGAGTCACCAGCAGCCTCGCCGATGACATACTCTGCAATTGGGAGGCCAAAAGGGAATATGCCCTAATCGATGGCCATCCATCATGGTGTTGCCATCGTCGGGGAGCAGGTGCTGCTTGTCGCTGGGGCTTGATGCCTCACCGACAACATCACCAGTGATGTCCCCTGTCACGGGATGCAGAAGGGTTATTTGCCCTCTTTCAATCTCTACTCTGGTCGGCTATTCGACTGCAGTCACCGAAAATCTCAGGGGGACCTCTTTTGCATGTCGTCCCCAATTCGCTGACAACACCATCATCGATGGACCATCGAGCTGGCCGGAACCCCAAAATCCTCGTTGGATGGGTTTCTTTTAGAGGGGTTCCGGCCATGGATCGTCGTCGGGGAGTTGACGATGGCTTCGGTTGCCGGGCATCATTGTTTTCACTGGTGATTTAGTGGCTTCTCTGAAAGGCGAAGGGTTTGCCCCTTTGTTTTTTGAGAAACTGAATGCACCCTTTCATTTTTATTTTGGTTACCCGGATCGAGTATTCTAACCCGGTGTTGGACCCGATCCAGACCCATTCTGGGTGGATCAGGTCTACTGGTATGTCGGGTCGGTCCTGACCCATGTTTGGATTTGGAGAGCTAGAGTCTTGTTTGGACTGGGCCTGTCCCGGATACTGTTTGGATCGGGTCCCGTTCGGATCGGGTCTGATCCAAACCTGTTTAGACCCGGTCAAACCTGAATCCTGTTTGAATCGGGTTAGACTCGAGTTTATGTTATGAATCAGATCTAGATTCGAATTGTATTGGATAGGGTCCGTAATAGGAACTAGACATTATTTACACCTGAATCGGATCAGTGATCGATACAGCCCTTTTCGAGACTAATTGGGAGCCATTTTTGACCGGTTTCTTACAATTTTTCATCATTTATGAGATGTAGAGACCTTATTTTCATGAATTCATAAAAAGATAGATTTTCTCATTTAGTTATAGGGTTGTATCAACTTTTGTTCATGTTTTACACTGGTTCATTAGGTCTAGAACCAGTTCAGACCCTTAGATGATTGGTTAGAAGCTGTTTCAAACTAGTTCAAGATATTTTTAGATCGGTTTCAGCTTAAGGACCCTGAGTTTTACCCATATGAGCTTATTTTTATTATTTTTCATGCTTTATAAGATTTGATTGTTAAGAAATCATGGCTTATGCATGTTAATTCATGTGTTTTATATTGGTTAAGTTATACATAATATTTTTAAGCATGAATTATGATTAAATTCATGACATTTTATCACCAAAATTAATTTATGCATATAAGTTGAAGCATGAACTTGTATTTTGATGATATAATATATATTTTGTCATGAATATACACGCATTAACATGTGTGTATGGGCATGTTCCATAATACGAATATATTTTCGGTAAATGATCTTAATTGACTGATTCATGCAATTGCCAAAGTGATCTGAGTTGTATTGATTAAGGATTCTTTAGATCGTATTAAGATTCGTTATTATGATTATGTGTGACTTTATGAAACAGTGATTCTATCCAAAGGTAGATTGTTGTGTTCCAAATTCACATAGGGTGTAATAGTAGATGTGTATTCCAACCCATGAAGCATATTGATACTCAAAGGTACGGTGGTGAATTGCGTTTTATTACATAATATGCTAGTTTCACCAACTCAAGTCAATTTTTTGTGAATTTAAAAGATGGAGCAACTATGAGTATTGTCATTTTCACCAAAGTGGAACGATAATGGTTTAACTATGTTTGTCTCAAAAAAGGTGAATGCTAAAGGGTCTCACTTTTACTTTTTTATCACAAGTCTCGTCTGAGCAATAATAAAGTCTTCTCTTTCATTCCTTGTTGTATCAAGTTTTTTTCTTATCGACGGTTCTAATAACATTCACCTTTTAGACAAATTAAATTTTTTAGATTGAAAAGAAATAGTGTTGTTTACTCTGAGTTACATAGACCTTAACTTGGCCCTTAGAACTGACGAACCTCTCGCTCTTATAGAGCAGAGCACAACCGAACAGAAAGTTGCCTTTGAGAAGTGGGAGTGCTCCACCAGACTTAGCCTATTGCTTTTGCAATCTCGAATGGCTAAGAATATTTGAGGCGTTATCCCTCACTTCAGGACAGTGAAAGAACTTTTTAGAGCTATTGAGGCTCAATTTGTCAATTCTAATAAGGCAAAGGCCAGTACATTAATGTTCAAACTGGTATCTATGAAATATATTGGCAACAGTTACATCTGACAACACATTTTGAAAATGAGGTACATTGCATCTTAGTTGAATGACATGAAGTTCAACATTTTTTATTCTTTCTTGGTCCATCTGATTTTGACATTATTGCCTACTAAATATGTACCCTTCAAAATCTCCTACAACACACATAATAATGAGTGGTCTTTTAATGACCTATTGTCTATATGTGTTAAAGAAGAGGAGAGACTGAAGGGTGAGAGGGTGCCAAGTGCACATATGACCTCTCATAAGGAAAAACAGAGGCCAGGGCTAAAGAAAAGTTTCTTAAAAAGGAAGAACAAGAAGAAAGCCTTTGGTAAGAGTTTTAACTCTCAGGCAAAAGTCAAATCTTAGGCAGAAGGTTCTTCTATAAAGTGTTTCTTCTGCATGAAGAAGGGGTATAAGAAGGTGGACTGCTTAACGCATAAGAAATGACTCGAAAATAAAGGTAATAGGTCATTCGTTTCTCATGAGTACAATTTGATTTATTTTTATTGCATAGTTTGTGGATTGATTCTGATGCCATGGTGCACATTGCCAACTCTTTGTAGGTATCTCTGAACAAAAAAGAACCAATAGAGCATGAAATAAACATCTTCTTAGGAAATAAGATGCGTTCACATGTTAAGAACATTGGGACCTGCAGAGTTGTGTTGGAATCGGGATTCATTTTGGATTTGATTGATACATTTTATGTTTAATCCTATAGTTAGAACCTGATTTCAATTTTGAAATTTAATAAGTTTGGTTTTAGTTTTAAATTTGAAAACTTTAAGCTTGTTATTATAATTTTTTTTATTAATATAGGTTCTACATATGTGTGTGATGGTTTGTATCAGTTAAAAATCGAATTTCAAATTCAAAAATTTCATTCTGTTGAGAACACAATGATTGACAATAAACGTGGTATGAAGGAAGATCAATCCTACTTGTTTTGACATCGAAGGTTAGGACATATCTCGAAAGAGAGAGTCTAAAGACTTATGAAAGAAGGAATCCTTAGATCCCTTGATTTCATGGATATACAGTCATGCATTGACTGCATAAAGGCTAATGAGTCTAATACATATAAGAAAGGTACCAAACGCAACAATAAAAAGTTGGAGATAGTGCATACGAATGTTTGCGACATTTTTTTACCATATTATATGGGTGAAAAGTATTTTGTCACTTTTATAGACGATTACTCACAGTATATGTATCTCTACTTATTATTTAAAAAATCAAAAGTTTTTTAAGTTTTTAAGGACTTAAAGAAAAAAGTAGAGAAACAAACTGATGAAGTTATTAAGGTTGTCAGGTCTGATAAAGGTGACAAATATTATGGTCGTTTCACTGAGATGAGACAAAAAAAAGGCCATTAGCGCAGTTTTTAAAAGAGGAAGGCATTGTATCTCAGTATACCATGCTTGGTAGTACCTACCAAAACCGTGTAGCAGAAAGAAGAAACTGTATGCTTAAAGAAATGGTTTGAACGATGTTGAATCACTCAAACCTTTTTTTGACCTTATGGAGTGAAGCTCTTAGGGCAACAATGCATATTTTTAATAAGGTTCTTACGAAGGTTGTTCAGAAGACTCCTTATGAGTTATTGATAGATAGAATACCTTCTCTATCAGATATGCGCATATGGAGATGTCCAGCTTAAGTTAAATTCTATAACCCACATATAAAAGCCTTTGATCCTAGGATGACTAGTGGATTTTTCATTGGTTATCCACAAAGGTCAAAGGGTTTTAGGTTTTATTGTTCATCTCATATACCACAGATAGTGAAAACACACTACAAGAAAAATGTCAAATAGAGACAGAAATTTGTGACAAAAATAATCTGTCGTAATTTTGCGACGGATTAGTGAGAAAAAATGAGTTGTCCCTAAAATTTGATTTAGTTACGGGATTTGCGACAGAACAATTTCGTCACCAAATTCATCGCTAATTAGCGATGGAATTACATCCATCGTAAACTATGTCACAACTTAGCGACGAATTAACGATTACTTTTTTCTATCGTTGCTTTGTCGCTAATTAACAATAATGTTTATGACAAAATATTTCTGTCGTAAATCCGTCGCTACGTAGCATCAGTGTTGGCGAAAAAATTGTTTCGTTATGAATTCGTCACTAATTTTCGATGTAAAATGGTCATCTAGGGCACGAAATTAACTCTGCTCTCTCTCTCTCACCCATGCTACTCGCCCCGACCACCTATCGCTCTCCGGTGACCGCTCCAGCCACCTACCACTCTCTGGCGACCACCCCAACCACCTCCTTCTCCCTGTGTTTGACAGACACCCCGACGACCCTGAGACCCCCCCCCCCCTCTTCGTGTCTCCTCTCGTTTCCCCAGCGGCCACCGACGACTAGAGCTGCCAGCGACTGCGCCGACGATCACCTCGTTGTCGTCCCTCTCTGATCTTGCTTTCCAGTAGCCTTTCTCGACCGACGACCTCTTTTCCCTGGCGACACCTTCCTCAAACCCTCCCGGTTGCCGTCGACATAACCTCGAGCCCTATTTGACTGCCAACTGTCGTCACCGTTGCTCCGACGAGCATCACCACGCCTCTCATTTTGTTCCTCTCTTCAGGTAACCTCTTCCCCCTTTTTTATCCGGCCTTCTTCTCATTCTTCTTCTTCGACCTTCTTCCTCCGGCAGGCGGCAGGGTTGCCACCTGTGTTGGGTCGAATGGCTGACAGGGGCCAATCCCCTGCCGCCCCCTCTCTTTTCTGTTGGCAGGGGCCTCGGCCTCTGCCTCCGTTTTCTTCGTCTGGCTTGGGGAAGGGCTCCCGAGGGGCCCTTGTGTTTTGGTTGGCAGGGTGGTAGGGCCCCCCTGCCTGCCTCTGGTTGGTAGGTCGGTGGGGGCAAAAACCTTGTTGCCTCCCCTTCTTTTTCTCAGCATGTGGGCAGGGGTCGAGCCCTGTCGCCCCTGTCTCCTTTTGTTTTTTTTCAGTAGGGGGGAGCCCCTTGCCTTCGGTTTTGTCTTTCGGCAGAAGGATTTGCCCTTTGCCTTCGTGTGTCTTTCGGCAGAGGGCAGAGCTCCCCCTGCTCCTTTTGTTTTTTCTGGCATGGGGTAAAGCCCCTGCCTCCTTTGGTTTCCCAACAGGGGGCGAAGCTTCCCATTCTTCCTGTTTCTATTCATAATCTTGCCTTGAAAACTTGAAGTTTACTTCAATGCGGGTGTTGTTATTTTTATATTACTCTAAGTTATTTTATATTACCTGCTTGGAAACTGAAATATGACATCTCTACTTTGATGCATGACTTTGTTTCCATATACAAATCCACATTTAAATGCATGTTTGGTTCTCTGGTTTCATTTCATGTTATTTAATTTCTTGGATGCAACACTTTTCTGTTCACATACTCACTTAGTTGTGGATATCTAGGACTGCTTTGATGGAGTTTGGAGATCATGTTGAGCATGATTTTAATGTGTGAAAATAAAGTGTTCTTATTTTTGGAGTTCGGATTCCATGCTAGGCATGGTAGAAGTTAGCGAGATATTGGAGTGTGTTTGTTGCAGATATATGTTTGACATTGTTTTGATATGAATGATTTGAATGAATTGCAATGTTTAATGTGTCTCTATCCATGCTTGCATGAAGTTATTTTTCATTTGATTATGCCTTCCATGTGAAATTGCATCATGAAAACATGCTTAAAATGAATGTATCATTTTATGGATTATGATTTCATATTTCTAAATATCCTTGTGATGTGTATAAATATGATTTGATGGTGTTAACACAAAAATATTGAATTGTCAATGCATGCATAATAGTTCATGAAATTACATTTTATGTTAAGCATGTTTATGGTATAGAGAAAAAAATTTACCCATTAACTGAAACAAAAAAATTGCTCACAAATAATCACCAAACAATAATTAATAGATTAATTAGATATTTTTTTCATCATAGCATTATTATGATTCTCTTTTAACTGGTGATGATAATATCCATAACATTATAGGACAAAATGACTGCAAATCGTTAATGTACCGTAGGATAGTTGATAATGAGGTGTCGCATGAATATATGTATGATGTTGACAGTTTTATTGAATTTGCAACGGCAAGTGTCAGGGCAGTGGATCTCACTGGTCGGATCAGATGCCCATGCACAATGTGTAAGAATAATCGATTTGTAGAACCTCATGGAGTTAGACATCACCTATATAGGAAGGGTTTTATTAGTGGTTATCAGAATTGGATGCTTCACGGTATTGAATTTTAGAATATTTTTGATGCACGAGTGGATGTGGTGCACGATAATCTATATATGATTTTGATATTTGATACTGCAGGACTATAAATGGGTTCTGCTATGGGACCTAGTGATGTACCGACTGAGGTAGAGGAAAAAACAACAAATGATGCAGCTAGTAGATTTTATGACTTAGAGATGTTAATGAGCCACTATAGAATAGTTGCGAGAGTCACACTATTTTGTCTGCAGTTCTTCAAGTACTGAATTTGAAGTCACAGTATAATTTGAGTCAATCATGTTTTGACCGTCTATGCTCTATTGTGAAGAGTATGTTGTCAAAAGATGAGAAATTGCCAAAAAATCTCTACCGTGAGAAGGTTTTGGTCAACTCTCTTGGTATGGGGTATTAAAAGATAGATGCTTCTCTAAATCACTGCATGTTGTATTTCAAAGATCAAGAAAATAACAGATCATGTCTGTCATATGGGCATCCTCGGTTCAAGCCAAAGACAAGGAGAAATGGTAGCACGAGGTCAAAAGAAGTGTCATACAAGTTACTCTGCTACTTCCCTCTCACCCTTAGATTGCAACAACTGTATATGTCTTCAAGGACAGCTAAACAAATGATATGGCATGCAAATAAAGTTCGACATGATGAAGACAAGATCACATATCCTATTGACGCGGAAGCTGGGAGGCACTTTGATCGTACTCATCAGAACTTCGCAATTGAAGTGAGAAATGTTAGGCTCAGTTTATGTACAAATGAATTTAATCCATTTGGGGGTAGATCAACCCCATACTCGTGTTGGCCGGTATTTTTCACCCCATACAACCTTCCTCCAAGCTTGTGTATGAAGCATCAAAATCTTTTCTTATCTCTATTGATCCCTGGACAGACTTCTCCGAGCCAAAAACTTGATGTATATTTAAGGACATTGATTGATGAACTGAAAATATTGTGGGATGATGGTGTTCTCACGTATGATGCCCACGAAAAACAAAACTTTAATATGAAGGTTGTTATTCTATGAACAATTAGTGACTTCATTGCATATAATATGTTATTTGATTGGAGCACACATGGGAGGTTGGCATATCCGTACTGCATGGAGGATACAAAATCTTTTAAATTAACGTATGGAAGGAAGCCATATTGGTTTGATTGTCACCATCGATTTCTACCCAGTGATCATGCGTTTCGACGATAAAGGAATACGTTCCGAGCAGGCATAGTTGAAATAGAAGGTTCACCTGCACAGTTGTCGACCATAGAGATTTTAAGATGATTGTGATACTTTTCATATGGATTGTCGGATGCCCGTAGTGCGAGGCCCTTCCTTGAATTTCAGAAGGATCATAATTGAACAAAAAAAATCTATATTTTGAGAACTACAATATTAGTCGACCTTATTGATACGACATAATCTGGATGTAATGAATGTGGAGAAAATTGTGTTTGATAATGTGTTCAATATGGTAATAAATGTCAAAGGGAAAACGAAGGATAATCCGAAGGTTCGTATGGATTTAAAAGTAATATGTAAAAGATCAGAATTGGAACTCCAAGAGTATAATGGCAAATTATTGAAACCAAAGGCAAGGTACGTACTTGGATCAGATCAAGTAAAGCAGATATGCCAGTGGTTAAGACAGTTGAGATTTCTAGATGGATATGTCTCTAACATTGCTCGGGTTGTGAAGATAGACGTGGTCCAATTGTATGGGTTGAAGAGACATGATTGTCATATTATCATGCAATGGTTGATTCCCTTAGAATTTCATGATTTGTTAGACAAACCTATATGGGGGGTATTATCTGAGTTGAGTCAATTTTTTAGAACATTGTGTGTATTGGAAGTTGTAGTAGTTGAGGTAAATAATCTTGAGGATTCTGTCATCACTACTATTTGTCAGCTAGAGAAGATATTTTCTCAAGCATTTTCCAATGTTATGAAACATGTGATCATACAGTTGCCATATGAACTTAGGGTTGGTAGTCCTGTGCAATATCGGTGGATGTACCCATTTAAAAGGTAAAATTTATTTTATATTTTTCTCCCTAATGCTATTAAGAATTTATTGTATTACGAGATGTATGTTGTTAGCAGATGCATGTTTGACCTAAAAAAAAAGGTTCAAAATAAAGCAAGAGTGGAGGGTTCAATTTATGAGGCATACACTTTAGAAGAGATTTCAAATTTCTCATATATGTACTTTGAGCCTCACATTCCAACACGTTACACTTGCCCACCTCGTAATGATGAAGAAGAACAAGTTATTGTGACTAACAAACTATCGATATTTAAACCATTTGGGAAGTCCTTTGGTAGTTGTCGATCAAAACTCTTGAAAGATTGAGAGCAAGACGCATCACAAATCTATATCCTTTTTAATTGCTCAGAGATCGACCCCTACATCTAGTAAGTATACATAATATGTTACACTTAGTTCTCTATGTACATGTTTTGGTAATATAATTATTTGTTAAATGCATACGATTTGATCTAGAGTTGCGAAGAAAACTTCCACATCTAACTGATTCAGAATTACAAAAAGAACGTGAAAATAAGTTTGTAGCATAGATGAAAGAGTTGGTAAGGACGATGACATGCATTCTTTCTTTGTAAACAACAATATGTTACTTAATTGGTTGTGTTTACAGTCATTGTTTAAGCTTGTAGGTCCGCCATGGTGGTATTAATGACTAGAGAATATGTGATTTACAAAATGGTCCGACCAAAGTTGTGCAATGTTACAACAGATATATCGTAAATGGTTATCAATTCTATACAAAAGACTACAGTGCAAACAAGTCAATAATGAATAGTGGCATGTGTGTCCAGGGTAGCAGTTACGATAAAAATAAACTTGACTACTACGGTGTTATAGAAGAAATAATGAAGTTCACTTACTTAGGCATAAATGACAGGTTAACTTTATTCAAGTGTCATTGGTTTGATTCCACAACAACAAGAGTTGACAAAGCCTCAGACATTATGGAGGTGAATCATAAATCAAGGTTTGAAACATATGAATCATTCATATTAGCATCGCAAGCTCAACAAGTTTACTATACTTCATATCTGAATACAAAGAAGTCAGATAGAAATGAATGGTGGGCGGTTTGCAAAGGTGAAGTCAAAATTATACCCCGAGTATGATCAGTTACAAAAAGACAAGATTGTTGAAGAGGTTGAATACTATCAATCAAATGATATGTATATGACTTCAATTATGGTCACGATGTCACACATGGTCTGCATGTCACATCTCCATTGTTCGATAACACATGTATGGAAGAATGTGATCCAAATGATATACCAAGTAGATGAGTGCCTAATATAGAAGAAGACGAAGAGGAGGAGGAAGAAGAAGAATATGAAAGTGAAACAAGTGATGATGAAGCATACTCGATCTAGTGAAATACATGTTTGAGTGTTATAAATGATTTGAATGTATTGCCATGTTTGATGTGGTAGTAGTTAGAAGCAGTAGTTAGCAGAATATTGGAATGTGTTTCCTGCAGATACATGTTTGATATTGATATGCTATGAATGATTTGAATGTATTGTCATGTTTAATGTGATTGTATTCATGCTTACATGAAGTTATTTTCGATTTGAATATGTATCCATGAAATTGCATATCATGCAACTGATCCAAATAACATTTTTATTTGTTAGAATATGGTTCATGGAGGTCAAAGTGGTCGAGGACCAAGTGGAGGCCATGGAACATCATTAGGTAAATGTTTTGTGTTATATTTAAATATAGGCATTCATTATGTTTTTGCTTATATGTTGATATAAACATTGTTACTTGTTAATCGTCTTTATAGGATCCCAGCTCAGTGATAGGCAGTCTCAGCCTTCGTCTTCACGCAATGCTTCGATAGGTATATCATTTAAATAATTGTATACTTAATTAGTTTAAATGTGCATTGCGTGAATTTCTAACTCATTGTTTTATAGGTGATGTTTCGCCTACACATGACCCACCTACACCAGTTACTCATATATATCACGAGACAACGCTGGATGTAGGGTCTTCTCAATGTGACACATGATGACTCATTCAAATAGTGTATATTGATAGTCGACCGTAAGTATTTCATTGTCACTTGTTCAATACTTATCTTATAAATAGTATATACCGGCAATCGATTGTTAATATGTATCAATTCATGTGCAGTGTGAGGTTCGAGCAGTAAGAAGTAATACAAGAAATTAGGAAATCACTATTGCAACATCTTTCAGGATCGGTCGCATAATGAAAAGAGTACCCGACGAAAGTGTTGGACAAATTAATGTCCTCATTCATGGTATGCAATCGTTTATCATAACTAATGTGTTTCATATTTAATTTTTTGTTATACTCATTTGTGCTAACTTTCTGAAAGTATTTTTAGGCTTTCCATCGTTTCGCGACTGCGAACGAGAAGAAAGACACAAGGGTAGTGTGGCAAAAGGTTGTTGTCAATCGATTTGCTGACATGTTGCACAACATGAAGACTGCAGCAAAAAAAATAGTTGGTGGGATAGATGATCCACTGCAGTGGAAGGGTTATGGACCTTCTACTATCAAGAGAGATTATTGGAAAGGCATGTGCGACAAGTGGGCGAGCAATGAATTTTGAAACCGCTCAGCAAAGGCTGCATAAAACTGAGCGAAGATGCTCGATGCCCATCTACACATAGGTGGATCTAGGACTTTTGGGAGCCACCAGAAGAAAATGATAACTCATCAATATATATATATATATATATATATATATATATATAATCAAATTTATAAGTATTTCTGCATACTTATTAATTAAATTTTTTATCATTTAACATTGTAGGAAGCAGAAAAGGAAGACATTGTGCCTTACAAGGATGTATTTGTTGAAACACATAAACGTAAGAGCATGAGATATTTTGTATCAAAGAAGGTGAGAGCGATATCGTTATGTATTTATTATATTAATAAACATTGTAATATATAAGTTACCATAAATTATATTATCATAAACATTGTAATTATTAATTATCAATTATTAATTCATATTGTAATCATTACTTTATAGGAATCATACGAGCAACAAATGGTAGAGCGATATTGCAATGACTCCACTCAGCATCCGCCTTTTGATCCTGCAGCATGGGTGACTGCAATTGGTGAACCCAAAAAGGGTCGTGTGTTCAGGTTTGATAATAACATGAACACCACAACAGTCGTTGCCTCCTGCAGCCATGGCTCTCAGAGTTCTCTCGCCAGCATCAACTCCCAACGTCCGATCGACCCTGCTATGTCTTGGGATGGTGCCTGTCAGCGTCTTGAGGATAAAATGCAGTACTTTTTAAATGAATTCATTCTCAACATTGTCCATAATGAGTTATGCAGCTTTTTTCGGGACAGAAGAACTTCGTCTGCATTCAACATGAGCTCCGGTGCCCGTCAGGTATAAAGATTCATGTCATTAGATTTCAAGTTAGTATATGCATGATTGAATACATATATGCATGATTGCCTCACTATGAATTTTTTTGACACCATTAGAATACATATATGCATGAATGATTCACTATATAATTTTTATGACACCCTTATAACACATATACGCATGATTGAATCACTATGAAAGTTTTTTTATAACCTTACAACACATATATGCATGATTGAATCACTATGAAATTTTCTTAGTGCCTTATAACACATATATGCATGATTGAATCACTATGAAAGTTTTTTGACAACCTTAGAACAATACAAGCAGGCTTTCATCACTATGACAACCTTAGAACACATATGAGCCTGATATTAGCATATATGAAAGTTTTTTAATGCCTTATAACACATATGTGCATGATTGAATCACTATAAAAAAATTTGACTGCCTTAGAACATGATATACATGATTGAATCACATATAAAGTTTTTTACTACCTTAGAACTAGGGATGGCAGTGGGGTGGGCGGGGGACAAGGTCTCCACCCCCGCCTCGCCTCAAGATTTTATCCTCCACCCCCGCCTCCATCCCCGACGGGGATGGATTTTATCCTCCACCCCCGCCTTCTTCCCCGTTTCATGTCCTCCATCCCTGGTTCAAACGGGGATGAGGCGGGGCGGGGCGGGGATATTGCGGGGAAAAGTGGTCGGAGCGGGGTTGGGAAGGGGATCGTGGCAGGGATGGAGCGGGGCAGGGAAAAGTGCACGTCCATCCCTCCCTCCATCCCCGGTCGGGAATGGATTTTAACCTTCGTCCCCGCCTCCATCCCCGTTTCATACCCTTCATCCTCGGTCCAAACGGGGAGAGGCGGGGTGGGGCCCCACTTTCCCCCGGTCCACTGCCATCCCTACTTAGAACACATATGAGCATGATTGAATCACTATGAAGGTTTTTTTACTGCCTTATAACACATATGAGCATGATATTAGCATATATGAAAGTTTTTTTATTGCCTTATAACACATATGTGCATGATTGAATCAATATGAAAGTTTTTTGACAACCTTAGAACACATATATGCATGATTGAATCAATATAAAAGTTTTTTGACAACCTTAGAACACATATATGCATGATTGAATCACTATGAAAGTTTTTTGACAACCTTAGAACACATACAAGCATGCTTTCATCACTATGAAATTGTTTTACTGCCTTAGAACACACATATGCATGATTGAATTACTATAAAAAAAAATTTAAAACACATATATGCATGATTGAATCAATATGAAGTTTTTTGGCTGCCTTAGAACACATATGAGCATGATTGAATCACTATGAAAGTTTTTTGACAACCTTAGAACACATATTAGCATGATTTCATCACTATGGAAGTTTTTTGACTGCCTTGTAACACATATATGCATGATTGTAATACATAACACATTTATTTGACAGCCTTATAAACCATATATGCATGCGTCAATCACAGTAACATTATTTGACAACCTTAGAACACATATCTGCATGATTGAATCACTATAATTTTTTTTCAGTCTTAGAATACATATCTGAATTTTGTTAATGTCCTTCAATTTATTGCTAGTCTATGTGTCATTCAACCATTTACTTTGTTGCATTAGATTAGGTGTATTGCATATAATTTATTTTATTATATTTTGTTTATAAATACTAACATTTTGGTTCTCTTGTAGGATGCTGGAGATGATCAGCGTAGAGGAGCTGATGGAGGCATGGAGGGAGGGGCAGATCGAGAAAATGAAGAGGATGATGCCCCAAATCTTCGCGAGGATTAGATTCATATGTTTAATTTGTTTGACGTACTTGTAACTAATTATAACTTGGCAAGAACTGTATTTGGTTGTTAAAGTTGTTTAACTTAGAACTTGTGTTAAATTTGTTTCACTTGTATATGTATTTTTTATGTGTACTTTAAATTACTTACTCGCAACATCTAATGGGCCTTACCCTGTGAGTAAAAGCCCGGTTGCGTTGCCAACACCTAACCTCTTACGGGACCTTAGCTTTGCTCACTCGAGCCAGTGAGCCAAGCCGAGAAAGCCAAGTCAAGCTCAAGAATCATATGACTGTAAATAAGCCGATCTCAAACAACCCTTGTTCAGTTCATTCAGCCCGTTTGCCAAAACCTTATTTGTCTTGTTCTTAGGATTTTCTCAATGAAGGAAAGTCTCATGATACATTGAATTATCCACGAAAAAAAATTAAATAAAATGTGTAACAAAAATAGTTTTTGAGAATTAAAAAAATTCTAGAAACATACAAATTATCGCAAAAATTAAAACTATTAAAACTCGGAATGAATCACAATATAGTAAAACCATGTGAAATTTCAGCATCTCAGGGTGATATCAGGATATTTCTGGAACCCCAAAAATCTCGCAAGAAATATCACCAGATCTGCAAATATTTGAGATATTCATGACATTGTTAACTGGACCTCGGCCCATGTTGATGATGAGTGGGGGTCAAGTAGATCCAGCTTGGTCGGAGATCTGACCCAAGTTCAGATGGGTCCAATTGCATATTGTCAGATCCATGTAGTATATGGCTGGGCTTAATTGGACCAGAGTTGGAATAGGGTGAATGAGTTAAAATTTGGGTCTAATCTGATCCAGTTTACATTTTTTCATGAAAATCAATGGATCCTGTACCACAGGAACTTGAATCATGGCTGGATCTTGGACTCCATTGTAAGATCTAAGTCTAGACTCATTTCTGGGTCAACCATGATGTGATCCATATCCAACCCATTTTCTCCCCACACTCAATGCAATTGCTGGATTTAGGGACCGTCAAGGGATCAGACTCGGAACCGACCCGGGCAACACCCAGGCATCCTTGATGAGAAAGGTCCTAACGGTTCTGGTTTAGATGGTTTTGGTCTTCATCCGGGTTTGATTGGCAACAGATTGTGAACGGATTCTCATATTCTTGGGTGAAACTCCCAACCAAAATTAATCAAGAAAGTTGGATTTTGTATAGAACTCAGCTTGTATCCGAGTCCATGCAGCGGGAAATGAACAAATGGATCCGGGTCAAAAATCTATTTGAATATTCCTATCCAGAGCATAAGCTTATTTGACCTTCTTAACTGGGTATGGGTCCTATTAACATCGGGTCAGAGTTCGTTTGGATCTGCAATTCAAACCCAGCCTGTTGTCTAGGGCTGTCAATTTTTCAGATTTGGTCCATCTGATTCCTTTGAGTCTGGTCAGGATCCGGCCTTAGGACACCTTTAATGGGTCTAGTTCCGGTTCTAGCAATAACTGGTCTAATCCAAACATTACCATTCAATCATATATTTTCTAAAGCCGATATATTATAACCAAAAGTGCTTTTTTTAAAAGATCATCTGTCTTGAAAATATCGTGATTTTATCATGATAAAAATGCTTTTTTCAACATCTTATAAACTTATTTACAATTATATGTGTCTTTATATTTTACTTATATATAGTGTTATTTTGCAAGTTTTTTTTCTTATTTTTTAAAATTTATCACGACAGTTTCTTCATTTGGTCAAAGACACACAATTGAGATAGGTTAAATAAATGTAAAAGCTACATTAAAATTAATTACTTCAAAATTTAAACTAAATTTTTCCCTCTAAAAATTGCCCCTAGAAAAGAAAATACTGAATAGTTCACAATACATACAATTTAATGCTAAAATAATAATATTTTCAATATATCGTGATTTAATTGATGCCTTTAATTGTCTAAAAACATAATTTTTTTAAACTTATCGCGATATTTGCCGCAATGATCGGCGGATCATATCAGCATCTGTGGGTTCAAATTTGATAATATCAGGTCGGGATAAAAAAAATGGACCAGTTATAAATCCTATCAATGACAATTCCACAATCCGAATACACCAGATCCAAATGGACCTGAATGGGAACTGTTAACTCTTTCTCAGTTCGGGCATGGACCTGGTATAGGTCCGGCCCGTTTCCAATCACTTGCAGCAGCAGATCGGGTTTGAGCGCTTGGGTTTAGGAATGTAGGGCTAGTTATGTAATTTTACTTTATTTATTACAAATTCCGGAGCATAGGTAAGGAACCTTTTTATTTATTTATTACAAAATCCTGAGCATAGTATTAGCTTCTCAAGATATTCTTGGGGGCATGATTGTGGATTAAACTCCATAAAGTAATTGCCCAATGTGCCATTATCCTTTCCTTAATTGACAATCATATCCACTTATTTTTTATTTTTTTACTATTATTAGTTAAAAGAGGTGGGGGTAGGCCTAAGAAGACTTGGATGGAGATGATAGGAAAGGATATGAATGCTTTGAATCTCACCATGAGCATGGCATTGGATAAAAATGATTGGAGGAGGAGAATTCATGCGGAAGACCCAGAATGATTTTCTTTTTTGGTTCATATCGCCGACCCCAATTGTTTTGGGACGAAGGCGTAGTTGTTGTTGTTGTTATTTTTTTACTATGCCAACACTGAAAACCTCCAAACCGCCCACATATTAGCATGCTTCCAGTTGGTAATTTACATATAAGCACATCATGCATATGCACGGCAAATTGCATTTATTATTTTTATATTTACATAAAGAAACTGCCTATATGATCTGAGACCTAGCCACGTAAAAATGCATGGGTTTACCCTTGGCCCATGGAGTCAGTATGCACCAACTAGAGTAAAGGATGACGCCCATGGAATTTGAACCTACACCACCACCTGACTAGTGGCCTAGGCCTCATTCTAATCTGCCAAAGCCCTTTGGAGCATGGAAAATTACATTTAACACCCTAGTTTTGAAATATTTAAAATAAACTTGCATTTTAAGAAATTGCACAGATAATCTTAGGCACAAAAGTATGAAGTTACAAATGTCATTTTCAATCATTTAAAAGAAAGCGGAAGTTCAATAATGTGGTTTAAAAACCTTAAACAAGAATTAAGCCATGTAAAAGTAACTTAGGTGGTCATCCAAGCAATTTTTTGAAAAAAAAATAAGGCATCCAAACACAAATTTGTTATAAATCATCCCCATAAATTTAAACTACACAACCTAATGTCCTTGCAAAATAGAGTATTTTCTGAAATATCTAGCAATTTGACAAAATCACTCATATTCAGAATTTCAATTCTCAATCTTTTTAGGATATTTGTACCCCTTTGCAAATACAGTACAACCTTCCTAACTCTTACTTGATAATGTCCTCAAAATATGCGAACTTCTGTAAAAAAAAATGGCACAAGCATACAACTATATCAATTGCTAAGGTCATACTGTATGTATTTGAGAATGTCTATTTTTTTTACAAAAATGTTTGCAAATATGTGAAGACATTCACAAATGTAAGAATATTTAATTAAAGAATGTTTGCACATTTCGGTGATCCATAGCTATCTAAATGGAACACAAATGCGCTGACCAATGGACGGTCAGCTTGTAAAAATGAGCAAAAAAATGCACAAAAGCACTTTAACAAGCAAAGGAATAACTCTTTAGTGATGCTTCAAAATGCCGCTAAAAGCTGTTGTGAGGACACACCCATCATTTTTTCAATTGGTTTTAGCGGTGCTTTTGTGCTAAAGGCCAAACGTCCTCACACATTTGCGCACATCCTCCATAAAAAAAAAATGGCACAAGCAAGAGGACATTTACAACCATGGAGTTGCGAAGGTCATGCTGTATTTGTAAATGTCCTCCTACCTATATCCTTTTTTTTTTTTTTACTAAGGTTCATGCTTTTGAGAGACATTCACAAGAGTTGCCTGTATTTGCAAAGGGGTTAAAATATCTTAAAAAAATTAAGAATCAAAATTTTAGATATACGAGAATTTATCAATTTTTGCGAGTGCAGTACTGTCATTTTCCAAAAACTTAAATAGGTAGGGTGGTGGTGAGGCCCACCCGGGGTTTTCCTTGCTTTGATTTCTTGTCATCAACAAAAACAAAAAAACAAAATCACGTTAGAGAACCTTCAGTTTTTTATCTTTAGTTATGACAATACATTCTCTCATTACTGTATGAAAGAAATGCCATGTCTGATCCTCTACTGAAACCTCATACAGTGAGCATTATATAGAGAAAGGCAGGCACACCTCTGGGCCCAGCTAATTTCAAGAATTATGTTAAAGTCTTACTACCAAACAAGTATATTGCTGCAAAAATTCAGCTGGCAGGTTACTGTATTCAGGGCAGGGCACCATGTGTATCTCACATTGGCTTGATGGTGATAGCTGGATTTGGTTGAATTGACTTGTTTTCTACTTGGGTTATTCACCAACTTGCCAATAAAACTTGCTCAATTGTGAAGGAACACATATGAGCCAATCTAGACTCAAGGGGTTTGGCGTAGCGGGATGGCGCCTAGACCGTTTGACGGACGGTCTAAGTTCAAATCCGATGGAGTTGAGAGGTAAGCCCAAAGAGTTTTACGCTGACATGGATAGTGACCATAAGTACAACAGGCTGATGCAACACAGCTTGGTCTTTGCACCGCTTGGAGCGGTTTCTCGAAGTAAAAGTAAAAAAACTTATGTGCCAATCTGTGGTGTGGGTGGTCTTTGATTGAAACAATAAGTTTTTTTTTTTTTAGCTGTGTTCCTTTTGCTCTTCCACCTTTCTTCCTCAGTTTATCCCTTCTCAACCACAGATTTCATTTATTTAGGGATGCAAATGGGTCAGATCCAGGATGGAGGTTTTGCAAATTTTGGTTGTTTCGGATTCAATTTCTCTATATATTTAGCTGTTCCGAATCGGAACCGTTTGTATCCTCATCCACCATCCTAAATTCATGTATACCAAAAAAATGAGTTTTTAAGGCGGGGTAAGCCCTTGTAGTTTTTTGTGGGCAGGGAAGCAGATCAGGTCATGCTGAACATGAGCTTTTTTGCTCATGCTAACATCGTGGCCATCCGATTTGTATTTTAAAAAGATCAAAAGTCAACAAAACCACGTGGCATTCATCCAAAATGCAAACAGACGGCCACGATGTCGGCATGAGCAAAAACGCTCATGTTCAGCATGACCTGATCTGCTTCCGGCAGGCAGAGCCAGCGCGACTAGGTCTATGATCCTGATGTAGTTTTTCAGTGTTAAAAAAAAAAGTATAAAATTGATTTATATGAAAAAAGGGGATATTAAGGAAACTGTTAAAAGAGTACATTACTTGTCTGTACGCTCAAACATACGAAATCAGCCACCTCTATGTGTGTGCCTCTGTAACTTGGCTCAGTTAACAAGGAATGCAATTGATCAAATTCCCGAGAGAGTAGTCATGGACATATTGCATGTAACCGATCGTCAGTTATATTCAATCTCCACCCCACATCTATTTTCAAAACTATGAGATATGTGAGAGTAGGCCCCCAGACACCCCTTCATCAAGTGAGACCATAGTGACAAAAGTTAAAAAACTGCAAAATATCAGGAGCTAAAATCTGGGAATAATTTATTATTTTTTAAATCTCACATATTTTGGCAAAAAATCTCAGCAATAAAAAATAAATTTAAAATATAAAAATATTTTTTAAGAGAATATAAATAAAAATATTTGAAAATAAAAACCACAGTTTTTTCATGATAAAAATATAAATATCACGTTTAAAATGATATTTTTGTTATATCGCATTTAAAATAGATTTATTTGCGTAGTCCTTACAAAGTGCCACGTGTTGCAGGCTCCAACATCTCTCTCTCATATTTTCTTATCTCAAAATTTCTCATGAAAATGACATGAGCCAAGGGACTGGAAATCCCAACTCCCTAGATTGACCATTTTAGTTTAATAATGTGGTAATTTTATGTGACATTAGGGGTGGCAAAACCTGACACGACCTGCCAACCTGCCTCTTAGGTGGGTTCGGGTTTGGAAAAAATGAATTCGTTTAATAAATGGGTCGACCCGCCTAACCCATTTATTAAACGGGTCGGGTTCGTGTTAGGGTATGCCAACCCGCCAACCCGCCTGACCCGTTTAATAAATGGGTTAGGCGGGTGGGTCAACCCGCCAACTCGTCTGCCAACCCGACCCGTCAACCCGCCAACCCGACCCGCGAACCTGAGAACCCATTTACCCAACCCAACCCATTTATTAAATGGGTTGGCGGGTCGTGTCGGGTTACCCGTTTATTAAATGGGCCGGGTTCGTGTTTGCCACAGCTGACCCGTTTAATAAATGGGTTGGGTTGAGGTATGCTGACCCGCCAACCCGACCCGATTGCCACCCCTATGTGACATGCATGTTTCTAGCATGGGAGCAAAGTCTTATCTTAAAAAAAAGAAAAAAAAATGAGCCAAGTCCTATGATCATGGCACCAAAGGGGTTTGGTGCAGTGGGATGCGACCTAAGCCACTGGTAGGGTGGTTTAGGATCAAATCACATGAGCATCACCACTTATGCAAGCCAAAGTATGACAACAAGGGTTAAACTCACAAAGTTTGATGCTATTAAAAAAACTATAGTAAGGATGACATGCAGAGCTAGCACGATTAGGTCTCTGATTCCGAGGGTGTTTTTTTTCATGTAAATATAAAAAAATGGTCCTAGACTGGTGGGTTTTCAAGTTAGCCAAGGATACATAATCATTTTTTTAAAAAATTGGTAATAATCCTTCATGCAGGCAAACATCCAATAAAATAAAATTTGTTTCAAGAAAAACTACCAACAAAAGACAATGCATTTTAATACAGATAACACATCAATACAGCTGATATGCTGGTAAAAAAATTGCCCAAAACAGAAGAGGGGCAATTTTGCCCATAAAAAAACCAACAAGCATCTCTTTGGAGGTCAGAAAGATCCACCACGTTCTTCGTGAGGCAATGGCTTCATCAATACTGATCTCATCTTTTTGTACCTTTTTTGCTAAGCAAGAAACTCATGTATTTTGAGGATTGTTATTGTCATTAAATTTTAATTCTTTATCAACTTTGCAACTCTTACTTGTAAATGTCCCAAAAATGTGCGAACCTCTGTAAAAAAAATGGCACAAGCAAGAGGACATTCACAACTATATGAGTTGTGAAAGTCATATGGTATTTGTGATGTCCCTATACTTGTGCCATTTTTATGAGGATGTTTGCAAATGTATAAAGACATTAGCTTGTGAATGAATGCAAAGACATTCACAAATGTAAAAGTATTTAATTAAAAGAGGTTCACATATTTTTGAGATCCATAGCTACTTAAACGGAATTTAAAAAGCAAAAAAGGAACTCTTTAGAGGCACTTCAAAATGCTGCTAAAAGCATCTGCTGGGATGCACCCATCATTTTTTCAACTCGGTGCTTCAAAAGCACCGCTAAAGTTTGAATGTCTTCACACATTTGTGAACGTCCTCCGTAATGAAAAACGGAAAAAGCATGAGGACATTTACAACCATGGAGTTGCGAAGGTCATGTTGTATTTGTGAATTCCTACTGCCTATGGAAGAAAGAGTTTGAAAATGGAGTTAGGGAGGTTCACACATTTTGAGAACATTCACAAGTAATAAGAGTTACCAAGGTGGTGTTGTATTTGGGGAAGGGTAAAAATATCTTTAAAAAATTAAAAACTGAGATCTTATATATATATATATGTGAGATTTTGTCAAATTGCTAGGTGTTTCAGGAAACACCCTATTTTTCAACTCCAATGCAGTCATTTTCCTAAAACTTAAGAGGTAAGGTGTTGGTGGGGCCCACCCTGGGTTTTGCTTCGGCAAGGATTCCTTGTCATAAAAAAAAAATACAAAACAAAACAAAAACAAAATCATGTTAGAGAACCTTCAGTTTTTTTGTCTTTAGTTATGACAATATCTCAATGCTGTATGAAAGAAATGCCATGTCTGATCCTCTACTGAAACATCAAGCAGTGAGCTTTATATAGAGAAAGGCACATCTCTGGGCCCATCTAATTTCAACAATTATGTTAAAGTCTTACTACCAAACAAGCATATTGCTGCAAAAATGTCAGCTGGCAGGTTATTGTATTCAGGGCACCATGTGTATCTCACATTGGGTTGATGGTGATAGCTGGATTTGGTAGAATTGAGTTGTTTTCTACTTGGGTTATTTACCAACTTGCCAGTAAAAGAAACATCAATCATGCATATCTGGGCCTAGTTCACCCTAACCATTGAGCAAAAACTTGCTTAATAGTGAAGGAACATATGTGAGCCAATCTAGACCCAAGGGGCCTACCGACAGTTGAGATTCAAATCTCATAGGCATCACCACATGCATAAGCCGAAGCTTAGCGACTCTTTGGGGTCGAGAGGTAAGCCTTCAGAGTTTGACGCCGACATCAAGGGCGTAGCTAGGGGGGGGGGGGGGGGCAGGACTGGGCTGTAGCCCAGTCTTGCCCCCTGAAACAGTTAAATTTTTTTGTTTTTTTGTTTTTTTGTTTTAAAAGCCCAGTACTAGCCTAGCCCTGATTCCATATGAAATAGATTTTTATCCATTTTTTAGCCCATTCCAGTCCTAGCCCAGCCCTGACTGCAGCAAATAGTTTGATTTGTCCATATGAAATAAATTTTTATTAATAATTGTAGCCATTTTTTATTTTATCTCAAAAAAAAATTTCGGGGGCACTGCCCCCGAACCCCCGACTATAGCACAAATAATTTTTTTTCCTACAGCCCTGTTTGCCCCCCCCCCCCCTCTCAGATGAATCCTAGCTACGCCCCTCGCCGACATATACAGTGATCATAAGTATGGCAGGCTGAGACAACGTCGCTTTGTCTATGCGTCTGGGTTGGTTTTTCTGAGTAAAAAAAACATATGAGCCAATCTGTGAGTGGTCTTTGATAGAAACAATTGTGTCAAGGAGTTTTTTTAAGGTGTGTTCCTTATGCTCTTCCTAGTTGTTCTGGATTCAACTTCTCCATGTATTTAGCTGTTTTGGATCCGAACCGTTGCAGATCAGGTCATGCTTAACTTGAGCGTTTTTTCTCATGCTGACATCGTGGCCGTCTGTTTGCATTTTGGATGAATGCCACGTGGTTTTGTCGACTTTTGAGCTTTTTAAAATGCAAATCGGATGGCCACTATGTCGGCATGAGCAAGAAACGCTCATGTTCAGCATGACCTGATCTGCTTCCCGTTCACTTGTAAGTAAACGCCGGTAAAAAAAAATTGCCCAAAACAAAAGAGGGGCAATTTAGTCAAATTTTAGTCTTGATTCGACTTCTTTATTTTTTTTTAGCTGTTCTGGATCCGAACTGTTTGCATCCTCGTCCACTTGTGAGTGAACGCCGGTAAAAAAATTTGCCTAAAACAGAAGTGGGACAATTTAGTCTTTAAAAAAACCAAGAAGCATCTCTCTTTGGAGGTTAGAAAGATCCACCACGTTCTTCACGAGGCAGTGTTGGCTTCATCTACACTGATCTCATCTTTTTGTGCCTTCTTTGCCAAGTCATGTATTTTACCTTCCAGGTGGTATCCCATGTGGTAAGCGGGGTCCTGTGCCAATCTGAAGGCTCAGGTTCGAATCCCTCTGCCACATGGGGCTTATGAGATATCTGGTAGGGTTCTGCCTAACCTCAAATTGCCTTTCAAAAAAAAAGAAAAAGGAACTCATGTATTTTGAGGATTGTTCCCTTCACATCTGCCTTTGTTATATGGCCAGATTCTGCAGAATTGACTAAAGTCACTTCATTTAGTCTGGTCTACTGAAAAGGGTTCTAGATCATTGTCACAAATCTCGTTCTCTAAAAAATAAAAAAAAAATTGAAGAAAAAAAATATCATAAGAACCCGAAATTTTCTTCAATTTTTTTCTTCAATTTTTTTTTATTTTTTATAGATCAAATGATCTACATGGTTTGTTTAGTAAGTGTAGACACCCCAAAATTTTCAGAGGGCCCGAAACCCATCGTCCTCTTGTAGCCCCATCCTCCTCCTATCCAAGCCATTGTCCACCGGGACAGGCAGGAAATTCCTTAGAACAGGGCATCCTCATGAGTCTGGACAGGGACAACATTAGCTGTGTTGTCCTCCCCCTCTTGTCTTGAGCCTGTCCCCCATCCTAGGCCCTGGTTAGGACGACACTACAATGGTGCCATCCCCCTCCTAGTGACAATATTGTGTCTTGGTCATCCCACCTTGGGAAGGCCCCAAGGCCTGGCTGTCCCACCTCATCCTACCTTATCTCACCTATGTCTTAGCCATCTCAACTAGGGACTAGTCGTCCCACCTTGGGACGGCATTGTATCCTGGTCATCCCACCTGCTCCGCCTTGTGCAGGCTTTGTCGCCCCACTTGTCCTAGTCGTCCAATCTAGGGATGACATTATGTCCTAGCCGTCGCACCTTTGGATGGCCCTAGGTTGGGTTGACCCATTTGTTCCACCTCCGTCCAGCTTATCCCAACAATCCTAGACATCTCACCTGGGGCCGACCCCTTGTCTAGGCTCTCCCACCTCAGGAGGACCACCCTATCTTAGTCGTCCCACCTTGGGATGACCCCAAAGCTTGGCCATCCCATCCATTCCACCTTGATCCTTGTCCCATCTAGACCCACCTCGAGACTACCACCATGTCTTAGCCATCCCAACTCTAGACTCATTTTCGGACCACCTTGGGACGACCACCCTGCATGGTGGTCACCTCATGTTTGGCTATCTCACCTTGGGACGGCCTGGCCATCTTGCCTAGTCCAGCTCGGTTTTGCCTTGTCACATCCTTGGACGGCCTCCTTTTGACCTTCCCACCTTGAGACGGCCTCTCAGTTTGCCTGTCTCATTTTGGGACGACCTCTTAGTTTGATCATCCCATCTTGGGATGGCTATATGTTTGACCGTTTCTCTTTAGGACTGTCAACCACCTTTGACTATTTGGCCATCTGAGTGAATGAATTTGGCTTATTCTCATCCAATTCTATCCTAATTACCTCCCTTTCTACGTGTTTCTTAAGAGGAAAGGACTTTCTTGGATGAACTCTATCCCAATTTGTGATAGACTCAGATTCATTTGGGTTGGATCTGAATTTAAAAAATTTGATGATTCATATCTTATTAGAAATTCTATAATTCGATGAGGATATGAAAATTACACACCTTAGTGTTGGTCCTGCCGAAAAAGCTTATCCAAGCCCTACCTGCACTTTATCCCGATGTCATTAAAGAACCCTCATACCTACGAAAAGTGGTATCGTAACAAAAAAAAGCCTAAAAAGAACTAAACGGACCCTCGAGTGTGAAAAAGGTATTTTCTGAATCCTTAGTTTGTTTATTTTAATTTTATTTAATATTTCGATTGGTGCTTATAAACATTTTCATTTTATTTGCATACCTGACGATGTGATTCGAGTTACGAGGATCGAAAAACTTGTATGAAGTGTACTTTTACTTCACACAAAGGACGATCAAGATGGTGCATCTCCACATATTTAAAAAAAAAAATTGTGAATCGAGGTAAGCCAAATCTTTTTCAACATTACAAAGAAACTTATTTTGAATCATGTAATTATGACAACTAATTAGGTCTTTAAAGAAATCTAAAAAACTAACAGCCCATAATGTGCCAAAATTTTATAACTCAAAAAATCACATTTTTACATTGAAAAGCGCCACCATGTCTAACATATCTACATTGTTAGATTGAGTCAATACATCGTGCATCCATGATTTCTAGCTCATTAGTTCCCTACCTTCATTAGTAGCCAATATTAGCCCATATATATTAAGATATCACATTATTTCAATATAATATCAACCAATGAAAATATCACATTAAAATAAAAATATTTTCAAATTATCGATGATATTTGTGACATAATAGTTTAGATCCATAATCTTAGCATTTCAAAATATGATACAAATTTTAGTCAGGAATATAAACGAGCAATGCAAACAGGTCATTCGCTAGGGTGTCCGCTTATCTAACCGGGTCTAGGTTTGCATAGAACCAGGACCCTGAGTGTGGATCCAACTGGGTCCAATTGACGATGGGGTTGAGAATGTATCTGGTACAAGTAAAACCACGGTTGATCTAAATCCAAATTTTAAACTTAAACAATAAGTCCATCTTCGAGCCTGAATTAGATTTTTATATGATAATACTAGATCCAGCGAAAAAAAAAGATAAAAATGTGTTTTACTATAAAAAAAGAAAAAAAAAGCACAAGCAGATTAGACAAGATCTGAATGACCTAACTATATATCCAACAAAATGACCGTATCAATCTAGATCTAAATCAAAAAGTCCAAATCAATATAAAAAATGCGTTTGGATCAAATTTAAGCTCCATATCCATAAATAATGTGGGGGATTGAATCAGATGTCTGGTCTAATCTGATCCATATGTGCCCTTAGGGTATGTTTGATGGGCAGTGTACAGGACGCGCCATCGAACACCCTTACATCACATAAATATGTCTTTAATTTGAAGTTGCCCCCCCCCCCCCCCCCCCCCCATTTTTCTTCTCTAAAAAGTGCAGGCATACCAGGACCAAGGACTTTAAATTGGATCCTGCAGTCCCACCACATAAGCATATCAGACCGTCTGACACTTTTGAACACGACCCGAATCAGGATCCATTGATTGCAACTACAAAATCTGGTCCAGTTCACCGTAATGGATTAGTTAACATATTGGTTATCCATATTTTGAAAACCATCAGTTGGACCTCAGGCCAAGATCCAATCCAGTGAGTGTTTATAGCTTAGACAATACTTCTCGTAGAATGTGGACAGATATAGACTACTGGGATAAACAGAGGTACGAGTGGTCGATCTGAATAGGGCTGCCAATGGTTCGGATCAGTGTTGGAAATCCGATCCAACCTGAGCCCAATTTAAGTTTCCGGGTATGAGCATAATGCTGACCCAAATTGAGACATGGATTCCGTTTGGTGTCAGGCCTTCCTTCACTTGATAAAATAGCATTAGGTAATTTAGGTTAAGCACTTATTTAGGGGTGAGTGTTTGGTACTGATGAAGGTACCGAACTATTGTATAGAATTAACTATTTTCCTCAAAAATTGTAACTTTTTGCAGGCCAAATATTACATGTCTTGTTCAGTAGAAAATATATTTTGAATCATGTGAATATGACAAGTAAGCAGGTTTTTAAAAAAATAAAAAATCAATGGTACCAAATATTGGGCTCCAAGTTTCTCAACCCGTTGTATTATGAACCTGTCTATACGTTTTAGAACGGATTAAAGTGCAGTGGATTGGATATTCGTGCTGTTGGCAGCTCTATATATAAACCATATTTGCTAATCTCATTAAATATGAAAAGTAGAGTTAAAAAATATATAAGAAGAATAAATGAAGCGTGTGGAAAGCATATGACAAGAGTGGGAGAATCGCGATTTCTATCAAGTTTTAGAAGCGAAGAGTATCGCGCTTCTAAAGCGAGCTTCCAAAAAACGAGCTTCCCACCTATCCAAAAAAGCTTCGGATAACTCTGGTCCAAACTCTTGCTTTGAGATGCTCTCCACGAAATGACACCAAAGGTCTATCTATTGTTGTATAAAAACTATATAAAATATACAAACATAAGGTAAACATAAAAAAAATGAAAAAATGTTGCATTAAAGGGTTTTTTTCATGGTAATATTAGGCTAAAATCTATGTCACACTCCCATTCAAGAGAAGCTTCTTTCCTTTGGAGGGAAAGTACTTCCCCATAAAGGGAGGTCTGAATCCATTTTTGACAGAAAAACTGTTTTTTTGCCTTTATTTTGTGGGTTTCACTATATATTTTTCATAGAGATGTTTGTTTCACCCTTTGTAGGACCTTATTTTTAAGGAAAGAAAGTCTCTTTCATAGGAAAGAGCAAAAAACAAATGCTCTCCTAGGGCATGTTTGGAAGCAAAAAAAAAGTTTCGTAGAAAAAGAAAATTTTGCCTACGAAAATTTTTAATGTGATAACTTTTTCAAATGAATCTTTTTTGCTTTCATTGTGTAGCATGATAAAAACACAGTGAAATGTGAGAAAAATGAGAGAGAGAGACCTGAAAATGGTGCTCAATAGAAAGAAGATGAATATGGAAGATACTCTTCCATGGAATGAGACGTGTTGTTGGTGATGAATGTTTGCCCTAATACAAAATGAATTTTTGATAAGAAAAATCAGATTTTTTAGAAAAACTTTAAAAAAATATTCTTTCTTTGGAATGGATCCATAAGTAGTAATTTTTTTCTACCCCCACTTTTTCTACTATTTTCTTACTTCTAAACTTGCCTTTGAGCGATAAAAAAAACTGAAAGAAAGACTAGCGATATCAAATTTGGTTTCTTATGGTTTTGGGTAATCAACCAACAAA
Source organism: Nuphar pumila (assembly GCF_984573655.1). Lineage (NCBI taxonomy): Eukaryota > Viridiplantae > Streptophyta > Magnoliopsida > Nymphaeales > Nymphaeaceae > Nuphar > Nuphar pumila. The sequence goes on along the minus strand of NC_143252.1, from coordinate 112,207,289 downwards.
TGATCATATGCCCTGATTTTATGAGCACTTATAGATCCAATTAGCTAAATGAAGATGAAGATGGAGGAAGCTCTTCAATGGAATGAGATGTGTTGTTGGTGAATGGTTGCCCTAATACAAAAATAATTTTTCTTATAAAAAAATCAGACTTTTTAGAAAAACTTTCCTTTGAGAAATATTCTTTCATTTGGAACGGATGGAAAAGTTAAATATTTTTTTTTCTACATTTACTTTTCCTACTATTTTCTCACTTTCAAACGTGCCTTTAGAAAGAAAGAAAAACCGGTGAAAGAATGAGTAGTTATATCAAATTCGGTTTCTTTTGTTTTTGAGTAATCAACCAACAAATTATCATATGCCCTGATTTTATAAGCACTTATAGATCCAATTAGCTAAATGGCTTGGATCCGGAAAAAAAAGAAAAAAGAAAAACCCTCAAGTATGTTTGGAATCCAAAAGCTAACTACATGTGCAATTGTATCGGATACAACAAATGGGTAATGGTTCCAGGTTTTCTAGGGGCTTTTCAGTTCCATGCCCAAATCTGGTTATACTACGTCCAGTTATCCAAGATTCAAATATTGCCCTCATCTTGCCCAAATCCGACCCGTCTAAAGATTTAGGCTCTATTTGGGACCTTGAATTGGAGGTGTGTTGCTGTTTCCCTCAGTGCTCTCATGCTCTATACATAGTGACGTTAAAAACGGCAAAATCTCACGAGAATTTGATTTTTTTTTTAAAAATCTCGCATTTTTTGACAAAATCTTGACAATAAAAAAATAAATTTAAAATATATAATTCATTTTAAAATAAAAATACACATTTTTTCATAACAAATAGCCATTTAAAACATAAACATTGCGTTTAAATCATGGTATTTATGTTTTTTCATAAGTCTCACAATATTTCAAAAATCTCATGAGAGATTCCCGTTTTAAACTTTCAGGCAATTTCTCGCCAGATTTTCATAAATTTCGCGATATTTGTCACTAAGGCTTTATGGTAGCAGCAATGTTTTTTTTTTCTTTTTAAAGGCAAGCTGGGGTTAGGCAGACAGTTATTATTTTTTGAACCTGCAACGTCTCATGCTCTATGCTGTGTGGGAACAGCAGTATTGCCAAAACATTGCACCGGAAATACCTTAGGCAGCACCAACACCACATTTTTTAACACCATTCACAAGAAACCTCTTTTTGGCAACTTTATCCTCTACACCACTAATCGTCAAAACTATAATTTTGTAACATATGGAAATGGTTTTCCATCTCAAAGCAAGGCTCCCAAGCAAATCCCTAAAATTCTTGGAAACCTTTTCCAATGAGGCATTTCACTTAAACTTCTGTTCGGCTTTCAACTCACCCGGGTCCAGATTCTGATTCGGATCCATTATACTCGGTTCGGACTTGGGTCTATCATGATCACCCCTACTGGCAGGCCAATTTAAATCCAACGGCTGGCAAGCAAAGCATAGAACTCTCTCTCTCTCTCTTGAATGGTGTCGGTGTCTCTTTGTCTCTCATCCCTTCTCTTTCAAGAAGATGTTCCAGAAGCAAGCATAGAATCTCTCTCGATCTCGATCTCGAATGGTGTTGGTGTCTCTGGGTACCGGAGAGCAAGGGATAGAACTCTCTCTCTTTCGTTCTCCTTCCTTCTCTCTCTAGAAGATGAGTGAGAAGGGACGCGGCAGAACCATAAATCTCTTTTGCCCTTCCTCCTCCAAATCGCTGAGGTTCGTGGCCTTCGAAGACAGCGGGATCGACGTCGGAACTATCTCCCGGAGCTTCGGCCTCGACCCCTCGACCGTTAGATTCAACGGCTACTTCGTTAGCAGGGGGAGGGACCTCATCTCCTCCCTCACTTGGAGGTCCCTCCTCTCTTTCTTCTCCAGCAGAGGGTTCTCTACAGGGGACGACCCCTTGGATGCTGTCTTGGTTGAAGGACAACCCTCTAATGAGACAGAGGCACCACCAATCAATGGTATGCCTTCCCTTTCTTTGTTTTCCCCTTTTGGCTCGGTGGTATTCCAAAAGAGTTGGTGTTTCTTTGGGCTGAATCTTGTTAGTGGTGTCTAGAATCATTGGAAGCCTATATACCCAATTGAGATAGTTGCGTGTATCTTGTTAGGTGGAAGAAGAATTGGGTTTCTTTGGGCTGAATATTGTTTGTTGTGTGTAGTGAATCCTTGGAAGCTTATACCCAATTGAAATAGCTGTATATTTTGTTTAGTACACACACACACACACACGAAGGGCTGCCACAAAACACGGATTTTTTTATTAATTTATTTGTTAAAAATTAATTACTTTGTTCTAATATATAATAATATTTGTTATTGAGAGTTTTTAAAAATTGCTAGGCAGACAGTTGCAATGTATTTGCACACTTTTAATTTGCTGCTGCACCTGATCACCCACCATCTGATCAGGTGCAGCAGCACATTTAAAGTGTGCAATCGCATTGCACCCGATCCTCTCTCAACAAATAATAGAAGTGAGGGGCGTGTGATGTGTTGTCGCGTCGTATCCTAGGCTTGGAGCCAAAATGGCGTGTCCAACAAATGATAAACGTGGTTAATAGTCCAAGGTAATCATGTGTTGAACTTCCAAGGGCAAGGGTTGCTAATACACTTGACGTGGATGAACATTTTGCAGATGTTTAAATCTTTGGCTGTTAACTTATTTAAAATTTCCTCTTGTTTTCTCAAATAAATGACGCTTGCAGGGTAACAGGTAAAACTTGTGCTATAAATGGTGGCAAGAAAGTTTTTTTTTTTACATGAATCCCTTTTTATCTTATTTTGGCAAGAAACAGGCTATTATCCTAAAAATTCAGAAAGAAAAGAGAAAAAAACAATAGTCCGTAAGAGTGAAGAATATGGCTAAACTACGATTGTAGTTCCCAAACAGCTGATTTGGAAAAACAAAGCAAGAATGAATTCCAAAAATGAAAGACACAACCGGACTGGGTGCAGCTGACATTAGACTTACTTTTCTTTCTAGATGGTGGAACTCTAACAATCTCCATGTGCAAGTAGCCAGCTTCTTTAACCAATTGATGACATTATACTCTCTGGATAGCTTGTTGGGAATTTGCAATTTCTGTAGACGTGTTATAAGTGTCTCATTCAGCTACAATAAGAAAGTTGGTTTTCTTTTCCATTTGTTATTAACAAATATCCTTTCTGTATCTCCAGAGAGCAGTGATGTCTACCATTGTGAAATGAAGGAGAATGGTTCAACTGCTAAGAGAAAGACATGGTTAGAAGACTTGACAAATGTCGACCTGCTCAAGAAAAGAAAGACAAATGGGTGTGATCCAGGTGAGCTGTTTCCGTTCTTGCATTGAGCATGAACTTGGTTGTGAAAAAGCAGAGCCAAGCCAAGTACTAGGGCGCTCTGGCCATGTTAGATGAACAAAGGATATGAGCTTGACTTAAGCTCAAATCTTGTTGCAAGCATGGTTGAGCTCAGCAGCAAGCAGATCTCAAGTTTTATCAAATATATGGTTTTTAAAAGAGGGCAGGTGGTCTTGAGCCTCCTGACTGTAGAGAGAGCCTTTTACACTTGTCCAAAGCTCTCTCTCTCTCTCTCTCTCTCTCTCTCTCTCTCTCTCTCTCTCTCTCTCTCTCTCTCTCTCTCTCTCTCTCTCCATATATATTGAGTTATGAGTAGCTTCTGAACATCTCATGTCCTAAACTGTCGTAAAAACTTCTAAAAAACATGTGCATTGCTTAATCCAAATCTGTAGATGCATTCATTCATCAATGCTTATTCACTGAAAGCCATGCTTTTGATTGAATCGATTGGATGAGAAACCTGGACTTCTATTTCACCAAGTTTTGGTATAATATGAGTAGCTGATTTTCAATTGCTCTAAATATGCATCTAATCAGGAAAATATGCCTAATCTAATAACATTTTTCTCCTAAGCAAGCTATAGATGGTACATCTATGAGTTCGAACTAAGCAAATATGAGGTGAGCCTGAATTGTTTGAGCTTAACCAAGCTGGTAAAAGAGCTAAGCTTCAGAGGCTCCCAAGCACCGCTGTAAACATAAGTTTCCTAACTACTGATTGGCTTTAAGAAGAAGATAGCACAGATCTAACTTGGATTTCTGTTTTCTGCACCAGAGCTGTCTAAACCAAGGGAAGTGCCAACCGCATTCTGCAATGCCGCTAGCTTCTCGCTCGGCTGTGCCTCCGGAAATACAAAGCGCTTGAGAGATGATGAAATGGCCTTGAGAGATTGTAAAAGAATCAGGTGATGTCTCTTTGCGTTCTGATTCTTCATGAGCTCGCGTGCTTCGGCTGCATGAGGTTTGTGTGGCATCTAGTTGTACAGTTTGATCCATGAGAAAATTCAGCCATATTATGGGGTAATCTCTCTTGCCTACTGTACAATATGAGTTGCTGAAGGGGAATGGTGGTTTTGCATTTGTAGATTTTCCAAAGTTACCTTCCTAACAGTGTTTACCATTTAACATGGTGCATTGTGGTGTAGAAAATTATGTGGCAGTATTATGTGAAGCTATTCAAGTGCCTAGTTATTTGCTGCCCTTCCTGCTGCTGTGCATTAAAATATGCACTTGGTTGCCTAACAACACTTGCGTTCCTTTCATCCTCTCTGTCATCCCCCATCTTCATACCCCTCTTAAATCTTATAATGAAAATTGTTTTGAGCAAATCTGACCTTATAGATGGATTCAACACTGCTGATTTAATAAGAATGGACCCTTGGATCGTATTTTTGAACAAAGAAATGTGATTTTTTAAATCACAATTTTATGTTTTGTTAACCCTTGATTTTTGAATTACTAAAAAATCCAGCTATTTAAATCTTGATCTTGGCTGAATGAATGATGTAGATCACATCTATGGAGTACCATTTGATTAAAACAACTTGCATCAATGAAATCCCAAGGCGGGGGTAGGAAGATAGGGATGAGTAGAGCTCTTCTGGAAAAGGGGATTTAAAAGATGACTCATAGAACATCCTGCTTGCATTCTTTTTACAACGTTTGCATCACGTGGGCCGTCCGGGATGCCAGAGTCGGCTAGGGATGCAAATGGGTTGGATACAAGATGGAGGTTTTGCAATTTTTGGCTGTTCTGGATCTGATTTCCCATGTATTTAGTTGCTCTGGATCCGGCCAGATCTTGTCCTTAGAGTCGGCTCCTGGGGTCTAACTCTTACATCCCAAAGAATCTGGGACGACCCACCTCAGTGTTTTAAAAACACGGGGCAAGCCACCAGCAGGGACTGTTGTGTCCCTGAGTAGGTTTTGTCCTGCGTTTCAAACACCCCCTTGCTATAGCTATGCAAGCCCTCTGCTCATCATGCGAACTCATAAGCCAAGAAAAAGGGGATTGAACAACAGATTACTTTGTTTTCCAAGAATTATTTTAAACCAGACGATGGTGTTCCTAATGTATTTTTGTGTGACTAGGAACCCACCCTCTCCTTCAGAGATCGCTGTGATGCCGTTTGAACTAATTTTTCAGCCGTTCATTTTGCAAACCTTAGATGCCCTCCATCGAAAGCATCAACGGCTCGAAGAGAAAAAAAAAACATGAGACCCATCTAGAAGATACAGAGTCCATCCCATTGTATTTGAAATGTAGAGCGAGCTCTGATGGATTACTGTAAGAGCTCGCTCTGACCTGATAGGCACTCTCACATACTGTCAAAAAAATGGACGGCAGCTTGGTACAGAGGCACATGCCCTTTTGTGCAATATGATTGCACCTGATCCGGCCTTCAAAATTAGGGGTGTCAAAGGGGTCGGGTTTATCTGGACCTGACCTGGACCAAACCCTATAGGGTCGGGGTATGGTGACAAATAAGAATACCCAATTATGACTCAAGTCTGGACCCGAAGGTCCATGGACCCGGGTATAGCTTGTGAAACTTTATACCAGACCTGAGTTCCAATTAAGACCCGCAAATTTTCAATGTAAAAATGATACAAAATATTGTTTATGTCTGGGTCTGGGTCTGGTTCATGTAGTTCTTGTTGGGTGTGGGTATGGTTTCTCTTATAGTAGACCTGGGTTTGAACCTGATACCATATCCAAAAATCTGATCTAAGTCTGGTTTCACCTGGGTCCAAACCAAACCTCACCCATTGACACCCCTATTTAAAATAGGGAAAGCCTTTTTTGGGTCCTTGTGCGTAATAAGGACTCAATGGGCCAAAACAAGATTCTCGTAGTGCAGAACCAGCTTCGGCATCCCATCATTCAAGTAGTTAATTTACATATGGGATCAATCTCCATAAAAGCCAAGCCTAGACTAGAAATTGAGCTTGGATTGTTTTCTAGTGAAGCTTGGCTAAGGCCACGAGCATGCAAGTGTTCGTCACCCGCTTTTCTTTTTGTTGGTAAATACTTTGGGATCATAACGTTTTTTTTATCCATAAAGGATGGGCTAGCTAGCCATCTTTGGAATTAGAAACTTAGTCGCGCTGGCTAAGCATGCTGTACTTACGGTTACTTCACTGACAGTGTAAGCCCGTGGCACACTCCTTGCCTCGCCTGGCTTTGGCTGAACAAGAGCTTATCCCTTGTCCTAATTAATGCAAGGGGTTTGACACTCATGGGACGATGGTAATGAAACCCTGACTACCTGTATGATGGGTAAGGGGTGTTCTAAACTGTAAAGCATAGGCTGTTCAAATTCGGCTGGCTCACAAGCTCGGCTTGAGCTCAGAGCCAAGCTGGAACAGCCTTGTCCAGACTCGGCTCAGTTCCAAGTTTCAACAGAGCCAAGCTTTACCCGAGTTTAAAAAAAAAAAATTATTTGATCCCCAACCTCTCCAAAAAGTGGACAAATGCCTCACCATTAAACCAGGGTGACCGCTTTTTACTATTATGACGAAAAAAGGGATACGTATTCTAAAATCAAGGGCTAGGTTATTGTAGAACATGAAAAGTTATAATGGCGGCAGATTTGATGCCGTGACCTTTCGAAGAGAAGTCCAAAACCTTGCCCGTTAGATAAACACTAACTTTTGTTTTTACTTTTGCAAACATATTTTACATATACTGTTTTTATGAGCTTTTCTAGCTTTATCGAGTTTAGTGGCTTGGTCAAGTTCAGCTCGTTTATGTAGATCGAGCCCAGACTTGTGCATAAGCTCAGCTCATTTACTTTCACGGACGAGCTCAAGCTAGCTTGGTTTTGTGCACCACTACTAGTGGCCAAAGCTCCTCCATTGTGCCAAACCTCTTGCGGCAAGGCTATTTGGGCTATGAAGATGATAAACCACAGACCGCTTATTTACTTGCAACACTTAAAAAACATATGAAATTACTTAAAATTCATTTAAAAATAAGCATTATTTGATCAAGAATTTTTTGTAATCAACAACACCAAAATTCTTATATTACTTGGGGCTTGCCCTGATTTATACCTTTTCTGTAGTGATGGAGAAGGTGGACCCAGCATGCTGGGACTTAGGTTAGCAAGCTGGCAGTTGGGTCGGGCCAGCTCAGCCCAATCCAAACCTTACTGGGGCCTGATAGGCCCAACATAAATGCTGGTGTGCCAAGAGCCCGACCTGAAAAATTGTCAGATCGTGCTCGGCTATCAGTACCCTGCATGAAACCTACCGATTAAGATAACGGATCGGGTCAAGTATGAACAAAACAACCCAAGAGCCCTTAAAACCATGGGTTGGGTGTTCCAGGAAGCCTGCTCCTTTCTTTTTTGGAGAATGAAAGAATATGCATTTATATCATTATATGAGAGTGAGAGCAATGTATTCGCTAAAGGCAACTTTACATTAATGCCTTGAAGAAGAATGGTTCTATATCAATGGGTCAAGGACGTGAAGAGCTCTCCCTTGGTTATAAAAGGAAGAGCCTTCTACTACATGTACCCAATAAAATTTTAACGGGTTTGGGTCGTGAATTCAAGTAAACACGACTCATTATGTGACTCAATATTCAGTTTAATGGGCCCCATAAGAGCTTGACTCAGGCTTGAACCCAAGCCCGAGCCCGACCCGGGTTGGGCCGGGTATCCGCAGGCTACCCGGCCCGGTGTCCAGCCCTACCTACTCCCACCACCAAGAATGATATTACAAGATCATGGTTTGGTTTATAACCTGCTGATGCACAAGTCCTGGCAGTTCAACAATACTTTTTTCACTTTTAGCGAGTCTCAAGTTCTGTGGAATGCTTTGAGACATGCACTGAAAAACCTGAGTGATCTTGCCGCACATCTCTAGCCATCAGCAATGCTCATCACAGATCATATGATGAAAGGTTTGAGTTAATCACATTCAACATTTGAAGCCAATCTACCGATAGTTGTTCCGGCTATGTATCCTCCAGACCATGCATTCTGCAGCAAAAGCATCATTAAGGAAAAGCAATGAATTGTCTAAAGCAGAGTTACCAAAAAGAGCCCAACACATCTAATCAGAAATTTGATATCTAGGAGAAGCTAAATTAAGGGGAAGAGTTTCATTTACATGGTGATTGCATTCATCTGATTAAGAAAAAATGGTAAAATTTAGTTAGATCTTTAACCACTAGTTCACTCTGATCCCTTAAAAGATGACAGAGTTGATAGGTAATCATTTCAATCATTACGCTGATTGGCACAAACTAGGAGACAATCAAACCTACATAAGCCCTTTTCTTGTTTTCTCTGTATTGACCAGAGTTACTGAAAGCTTCTTAGATAGGTGGGAAGCTCGCTTCCCAAAAACTCGCTTCAGAAGCGTGATACTCCTCGCTTCCAAAACTTGATGAGAACCTCGATCCCCCCATGCTTCTCTTATGCTTTTCACACACTTCATTTATTCATCTTATATGTTCTCTTACTCGACTTTTCATGTTTTTATGTGTTTTCTCTCACTCTTCTCACTCACTTCCATGTGCCTTCTCTAAATCGGTAATCATCATTTTTAGATTTTGTTAAAACTTTAATTCTTACACTAAAAAATCATGAAATTTAATATTAGTGACTTTTATTTTAGTTTTTATTTGTGTTTCATTATGATTCACATTCAATTATTATATTTCTTTTTTTTATTCCTCGCTTCCCGTTTCCTATACATTTTAAAATGCATCATTTCTCGCTTCTGCTTCCAGGATCATTTCCCGCTTCTGCTTCCTAGTCTGGCAACCTTGGTATTGACACAGAGGATACGCATAATATCTCTGATGAAAGTAAAAGATAGACTACAACTATTCAGTATTGTCCATATTCTCAGAGTTGCTTGCAATAAAAACGTCTCTCCATGATTCATATAATTAAAATATTTTTTCTGATGTTCTCCAGATAGTATGCGTAAAGATAAGATATATTACCTGGAAGTTGAAACCACCAGTGACTCCATCAACATTTAAAACCTGTAAAAAACTTCCACTAGTCAAAAGACATGAAACCATATCAAAATTAATGGCATTTGATGCCACGATGCCATTATGAATCAATGAAATAATTAATGTTACTGCTAGTGTTGTGTGTAATCTTATTCCACACATAGCTGACATCAAACAAAAAAGGTAATCTCATATTTGTGTTTGCAGGGATGGTTTTTGTGCTCAAGGTCTTTTGTCTTCCCACAATGGGTGCTACCATTTTTCATATGCATCTCCTTCATTGATCCTTACATGGTAAAATGTTTAACAAAATGCTAGGTAAACTGTCTAGATTGGTGGAGTCACTTCCCCAGTGCCACTTACTAAAAAAAGAAAATGGAAAAGAACTCGTTTTCTTCATCTCATGGTTTAGATAAAAAGCTACTCTCATCATCTATTCGAGGGCAGAAGCATGCACATGGTTGTTTCCTGTGCCTGGCAGACAAATGTTAAACATCCACTTTAAATGCAACAAGAATACATAAAAGGAAAAAGTACCTCTCCAGCAAAGAAGAGACCAGGTTGTGTTAGGCTTTCCATTGTGGTCAGAGAAATCTGCATGATCACCAATCTACATTAAAATATCTAGGCCTAAAGAAGTTAATGGTGAGATCCATAAATCTAGTAATGAGAAAATTTCCGAAAACAATACCTCCGTGAGTGGGACTCCACCAGCTGTGACAAATTCATCCTTGAATTGACCCTTCGGGTAGAAAGTAACAAAAGCATAATGTTTCATCAACAAAGTATATGCTTTCTAAAGAATATACATGCACTAGAAAAATGTACCACAATGATAGGTACCACTTACTTTTCCAACAATGGTAAATGGGCATTGCTTCATCAGTAGAGCAATCGAATTTAATGTGTTATTTGAGATGTTAGCCCACAAGGCATCCTCTTCTACACCCTGATAAGACAAATCTGTAAACCTTCAAAATCACCCAAAAGCAGGAAGTAAACTTCCAACTATTACATTAGGTTAACATAGCAACTATTATTACAACCTCACGTTCAAATAAATATCTCCAAAATCTTTTCACCAAACTAAGTTGCAGAGGGCAGGAGTTGAGAACCTTTTGTTTCTGAAAAGAAATCAATGTTTATGTCAGTGTGGTATTGATAAAATATATGTTGCATGGTATCTGATTGTCTTACAGGAAAAAAAAAAGGAACTGCTAATGAACCATCAACAAGCATAAAACTTTTTAAGATCATAACTTAAGCTAGAGGGCCCAAAATGAAAATAAAATTATACAGGTATACTGCTAGAACATGTTCCAGCATTGAAAATATAAGATGCACCAAGTCGTGTTTTGGAAAACATATGATAAGCTCCTACAAGTACAAAAAGTTCAGACAGGAAGGGATTCCTTGAAAGCATATACAACCAATGCTATGAGGACTAAGTATGTTTTATGCGACTCTTAATTTAAAGAGCAGAAGTTCCACAGACGATCAAATCACAGTGAATAGGAGGAAGCAAGGTTTAAAACACCTCTGGCCTACAAGGAAGTACATCTGCAGTTTTATGGTAAATCTGAAATTCCAAATGTCTATGAGAACTTAGGAATGGAAATTATCTGGTGCACAAGCTAAAAACACTCGACATATTATTACCTTTTTAAAAGAAATTCTAGTATTGTTCCTTCAATAAAATCCACTCAATTTTTTGGTATGGAAGCCTACTTGGAATTTGCTTCAGAAAAACTAAGGGACCGTTTGTTTTGCCCAACCAGAAATTATTCCAAATCACACGATTCAGAATCACAAAGGGATCTGTTTCTCATGCTCAATTTTCTCATATTTGTTTGTGTAAGAGAATGGATCACATGAGAATCATTCTCTCATTTGGATGAAAGAATGATTCTCATGGGATTTAAACAAATGTCCCCTAAGAATGCACATTTTTCTCTGAATTTTGAGTATACAAGTTCTGTTGAGAATTATTGCATAGAACTTTTGCAGTAGGCTTTGGGTATTTGTGCATTTACTAATTTTGCTTTTGGTTTAATTTAATAATAGGTACATGCATATATTCATCTTATACATATAAAGATACATAAACAAAAACAAATTAAAACAAAACAAACCACTGCATACAATCTCACTACACAATTTATAAAAACAAGCACAATTCAATTGCCTCATACACAATTCCTAGAAGAAACACATAAATACATCTATAGTCCTTTGCAGCATATGGAGTTGATGCGACTTGGATAAAGATAAAAGAGATAAGCTGGATACTTTGTACAAATCACTAGCTTGTGTAGCTTAAAAAATTTAAGGAAAAAACAAAGATGGACCATTAAAAGAGTTCTATATATACTAGGAAGATGAGGAAACCCAACTGCAAATAGACTCTTGTGTCGAGTGAGAGTAGATTTTACATCATCTATGTGATAATCAGGAACAAAATCCACCAAAAGGGTTCCTGCATTTCATCCAAGAAATTGAAGTAAAGAAGCCACCATACTATGATCTTACATCATAAGGGAACACTAGAATATTGAGACAATGAAAAATAGAAATGTTATTTAACTTTTCCATTTGCAAAAATGGGAAAAAGATCCAAATTGACTTTTCTTTTCTCAAACTGGTTCCACCACGACATTTCCAGACAGAGCCCCCATGTAATAAAGTATCAAATGAGTGAGGCGATATCTCCAAGAGCAAGCATGAGCGCACGCACATACACAAGAAGCCACTAATGAACAAGATTGCAATAAACCACAAAAGTGGTAAAACACACAAAATAAGGTGAAAAAATATATTCCACTCACATGAGGCTTCACAAGAAGCTTAAAGAATACATGGGCCAAGCCCCTTATTTATACACACAAAGGGACCCAAGGAGGGGCTCCCATAGAGTCGTTGGAGCCCCTCCAACGGTCATATTTATGACCGTTGGAGGGGTCCAACGACTCTTTGTGGACCCCTCTTAACCAATAAAGAAAGAAAGTAAAAAGAAAAAGGAAAAAAAAAAGAAAAGAGAAAAAAAACATATCTTTTAGGATATGCATGTACAAAGTAAAAAGACTAATTTGCCCCTATTGGGTATTACAAAAGAAATATATATTTATATATGTAGATAGACACATAGACATATATATGTAATATATATATGTGTATGTGTCATAATCTATATATATAGATATATATGTATAACATATTTTAACACCCCCCATCAAACATACGGTGAGATCACCGAGAGTTTGCTAAGGAGAAAGTAGAAACGAGGTGATGGCAAAGCTTTGGTGAAGAAGTCCGTCAACTGGTACTCAGTATGAACATATGGCAGTTGGATGGTGCTCTGTAAGAACTCATCACGAACATAATGACAGTCCATCTCGATGTGCTTTGTCCGTTCACGAAAGGTGTGATTGCTGGCAATGTAGATAAAACTCTTGTTATCGCAGCACAGCTTCGAAGGAGTTGAAAATGAGACGCCCATATCTTTAAGCAAACTTCTTAACCATATAATCTCAGTGGTGATAGTGGTCATCACACGATACTCTACTTCTATAGAAGAGAGAAAAACTTTATGTTGCTTCTTACACCTCCATGAAATAAGTGACTCTCCAAGAAACACACAATAACTTGTGGTGGAAATACGATCATCGGGGTTACCCCCAATCAGAGTCAGTATAGACAAGTAAAGTAAGAGGTGAAGAAGAGGGTAAGAATAATCTTTTAGTTATGGTGCTTTTCAAATATCTGATAATCCTCATGACTGCGGCCATGTGAATGGTAGAAGGAGCAGTCTGAAATTGGCTTGTACAATGAACCACATGAGAAATATCGGGCCTGATGATAGATAAATATGTTAGTGACTCAATCAATTGACGATAAGGTGTGGGATCTGCTAAAGAAGTGTCATCACTGGCTCTCATCTTGGCGTTGATCACTTCTGGAGTCTCCACCTTCTTGTCATCTGTCAGCCCAGACCGGGCAATAATGTCAGAAGCAAGCTTCATCTGAGAGAGAATATACCCCTTGGGGGAGTATGCAACTTTAATTCCTAAAAAATACCTTAAAAAACCAAGGTCAGACATATCAAATTTTTCTTTGAGAATATTTTTAATAAGGTCAATACCCTTTTTATCATTACCTATGATAATCATGTCATCAACATATAGCAACAAAATTGTTATGTACTCATTAGAAGTTTTAACAAACAAAGCAATATCATGTTATAGTATAACATGAAGAAAAGCCATTATCGAGAACTACTTTGCTAAAAAGATCATACCAAGCTTTTGGTGCTTGTTTAAGACCACAAAGAGCTTTATTTAACTTTAAAATATTTCCTTTACCAATTTCAAGACCTGACGGAGGATCCATAAGAACTTCTTCACATAGAGTTTCATTTAAAAACACATTTTTAACATCAAGTTGATACATCGGACATTGTTTAATAGAAGTTAAGGCAATTAACGTTCGCACACTGGTCATTCTAGCTACTGGAGCAAAGGTCTCTTCATAATCAATCTCATGTTCTTGGGCGTAGCCTTTTGCAACCAAACGAGCTTTGTATCTTTCTAAAGATCCATCATATTTGGTTTTGACTTTATATACCCATTTACACCCAATTGTCTTTTTTTCCTAATGGTTGACGAATAATGCTCCAAGTTTGGGCTTTGTTAAGAGCCTCTAATTCAATTTTCATGGCTTCAATCCAATGTGGATGATCTTTAGCTTCTTTAAATTAAGTAGGCTCATGACACAAATGTATCAACATGAGACAAGTCCTATAATTAGGTGAAAAAGATTCATAAGACACAAATTTTTGTGGTGGTCTACTATTATGAGAAGATCTCCTAGGTTGATTGTCATCAATAGGTTCTTCTAAAGAGAAGTCTTGAGAATATCTTTCAAGGACAGATTGATGTTCATTTACTAACCGCCGGGTATATACATTTATATCATTAAGGTTCTCATTTTGAGAAACATTACCATGTTGTGGTATATCATTATGATGTAAAATGTCATCACAAGTACTATCGCAAATAATTGCATCTAAAGACTCAATTCTAGGAGCTAAGTCAAATAAGAAGGAATAATCAATGTCTTCTCTAGATGTGTGGATATCAAAACCATTTTGTTCCTCAAGAAAGTTTACATTTCTTGACACATAGAGTTTATTGTTTCGAATATCATAGCATCTATAGCCTTTTTTATTTTCACCATAGCCAATGAACACACATTCAAGAGCTTTGGGTGATAATTTATCTTTTCATTCAACAAGCACAAAGCATTTACATCCAAAGATCTTTAGTCTATTAAAATCTAGAGTAACTTTAAATAATTTTTCAAAGGGTGATACATTTTTTAAAGAAGAAGAGGACATACGATTGATAAGATATGTTGCGGTAAGAAGAGCTTCAGCCCAAAAGTTTTTAGGAACATTTTTAGAAACAAGGATTGTTCTCGTAATTTCAATTAAATGTCTATGTTTTCTTTCTGCAAGACCATTTTGTTGCAAAGTTCTAGGACAAGATCATTGGTGCAAGATTCCATTTATTTTGAAATAATTTTGAAAATCTTTAGACATGTATTCGCCTCCAGAATCGGATCTAAATATAGCTATATTGTTTTGAAATTGATTTTGAATAAGAACATGGAACTCTTTAAAATTAGTGAAGACATCGGATTTGTTTTTGATAATGTATACCCATGTATATCTAGTAAAGTCATCAATAAAAGTAACATAGTAGGAATATCCTCCTTTGGGCATAACGGGTGCCGGACCCCATACATCGGAATGCACAAGTTCAAAAGGTCGTTTTGACACAAAATTACTATGCGAATACGGAAGCGAATGAATCTTTCCAAGAATACAGTCATTGCATGTAAATGTACTTGAATTACAAAAAAAATCCAACAAAGAAAAGAGATACAACTTGGAAATACTAGGATATCCAAGCTTCTTATGCCAAGTCTCAATATCTTTAGACTGAACATGATTACAAAATGATTTGGATGGCAAAGACAAAAAATCCATATAATAAAGATCCCCTCTTCCATGGCCTTGCCCACTCCGCTTCCCGGACCGGAGATCCTGCACATAGCAATGGGTTGGTGAAAAAGAGACATTGCATTCAAAATCGATAATTTGAGAAACGAAAAAAAAGATTAAAATTAAGTTTTAGAATAATTCGGATTTTGGGAACAAAAAAATCTTTGTTTTGGTCATAAGTTTTCTCAAGGTTTTCAATGCCTTCAACATCCAAGGATGTTCCATCGGCGGTGGAAACATATGATTTGAATTTATTGAGACTTGGTTTTAATAAAAATGATGCATTTGGAGTCATATGAAAAGAGGCACCTGAGTCAAGAATCCAAGAGGTCATACCTGGAAAAGAGGAGATGGCAGCACCGAAAGTGGAGGGTGAGGAGGAGGATGTAGAGGAGTTTATCTTTATAAATTGTTGAAGAGTTTCGGTAAGATGGGCGATGGACTCCTTTATGTCTACATCCTTCTTTGAATCTTCATTTGTGTTTGGAGGAATTTCACCAACTGAAGACACCTTCTTCTTGAATTTGGGGCAATCAGGACGAATATGGTCTGGTTCATTACAATTATGACAAATGATTTTTCTTCCTCCACCACCATTATTCTTCCAAAAATGAGGTGGTTTGTATGATCTTACATTGTTGTTGGGTCTAGACACGGCATAACTTCATTAACATCTCTTTTCAAGGCCAAACGAGTTTCTTCTTGACATAAGTCGACCAAAATGTCACTTAGAGGAGTAGAAGCCCTATGAAGAAGGGAATCTCTAATTTGCTCAAATTCGAGACGAAGTCCATGAATAAATTGGAGAAACCTTTATTTTTCCATTTGCTCTTGCCTCATGGCAATAGCACTACCTTCCCATTGAGGTTCGAGAAGAACAAGTTCATCCCATAAAGAAAATAGGGCACTATAATAGCCACTAATACTCATATCACCTTGCTTGGTTGCTCTTACCTTTTCTTGTAGAAAGAAATGTCTAGCAAGGTTTCTTTGAGTGTACATGCCTTTCATAAAGATCCAAGTTTCATTAGCCTTCTTGAACTTTGCAAGATTTGGACAAATTTTTAATTCTACATTATTCATGAACCATGCTAGAATTTTAGCATGCTCACTTTCCCAATCTTCCATTTTTGAAGAGAAGTCAAGAATGGCCTTCTCTTTTTCTTCTTTGTTTAATGCTCTTTACTCATTTTCTTCAAACTTAGTTAACTCCAATTGTAGTTCCGAAATGGTTCCACACAATAACACCAAAGCTTTTTACTTTTGAGGTTATTTTTCATAGCGGCCGCCCACATTCGGTAATTGGTCTCATTCCATTTGAATGAGAGGTCGATTTTTGCATCCTTGTTGGTCATTTATAGAAAAAGAGATTGAAAGCAAGAAAGATGAGAGATATTAATTGCCAGGAGAGGATCCAATGAAGCTTTCTCAACCTTGCTCTGATACCATGTAATAAAGTGTCAAATGAGTGAGACGATATCTCCAAGAGAAAGCACGAGCGCACACACATACACAAGAAGCCACTAATGGGCAAGATTGCAATAAACCACAAAAGTGGTAAAACACACAAAATAAGGTGAAAAAATATATTCCACTCACATGAGGCTTCACAAGAAGCTTAAAGAATACATGGGGCCAAGCCCCTTATTTATACACACAAAGGTACCCAAGGAGGGGCTCCCATAGAGTTGTTGGAGCCCCTCCAACGGTCATATTTATGACCATTGGAGGGGTCCAACAACTCTTTGTGGACCCCTCTCAACCAATAAAGAAAGAAAGAAAAAAGAAAAAGGAAAAAAAAGAAAAGAGAAAAAGAACATATCTTTTAGGATATGCGTGTACAAAGTGAAAAGACTAATTTTCCCCTATTGGGTATTACAAAAGAAATATATATATATTTATATATGTAGATAGACACATAGACATATATATGTAATATATATATATATATATGTGTGTGTGTATGTGTCATAATCTATATATATATAGATATATATGTATAACATATTTTAACACCCCAACCCTAACGCTCCAACAAAACAATCTGAATCCTAGAACCCTTGTCCAAGATAAAGTGATTTTACCATGCATTATCACATTGGATCCCCAAAATAAAACAAATAAAAAAAATGAAAGATCGCCTTGGAAAGCACGATGGAGAGAATAAAAAAATAGAGGTTTAGTATGGTGAGTTCTCATAGAATACGAGGTAATATATTGCAGTGTATCCTATGAGGTTAGAATATTTGTATTTCTTCATCATCTGACAAAGGCCAATACCATGACTGAACAGAAGAAGCTAGTATACCCAAAAAATCTAGTCATTTATTTACAATATCCATGATCAAGTGGACAGAAGCAGCCATTTGCACAAGCTCCTGCAAACACTTGCATATACATGCCTCAAAGCAGTACGAAGCTATGTCACATGGATATGGATGAGCAAAGAACAAGGAACCAGGTTGAGTGTCTAGAAAGCAATGTAATGTATGACAGGATACAAACACCAGAGGTGTCTAATGGTTAATTTGACCTTGCTTAGCTCTTTTCTGTTTCATTACATCCACTACATTGTTTCAAACTCAAGTTCCAAAATCGGTAATCCTTGAGGGTGAAACTAGTACTCCAGCTTGTAAGTTTGTCAAGATCAAAGTGCCCATGAAATAGAGAACTTGTGAAAGGGTACACCATCTAGTCTTTGTTGAGTTTTATATGCTTCATTTAACCCACTAATATTCACAGACTGCAAATCCTATGCATAACAAGGATATGGAAGACTACCTCCACAGGGGTTCAAACTTATCAAGATTCAAGGCCAGTGATTCAGTGTACTTCTAGCTTACACAGATCTATGTCAAATAAATAACCCAGGAACATTCCCCAACATAGTTTTTCCTTTTTCAAAATGCATAACCTTTGCCTGTTTTCCTGACTATTGATTGCATATTTGTAATATGAGGTACCTAACTCTCTCTCTCTACCTGAATATGCACAATAAATAAAAGCAGTCTTTGGCAGGTAACCATCAAGGCACTGATTAAATGATGAAAACTTGCAGTTTTGTCTTCCGAAGCAGGAAAGAAATGTAACATAATCATAGTTGGGCTTAAATTTTGACCTTCTTGGACACTTTCGTCAACTCAGTAGTATCATCATACAGTAAAATTTGTTCATCCACTCAATATGGAAAAATTTCGACCACATACAATCAGCATCATTATCTACACATGAACATATTCATGTATGACACCAGAGTTACAAAATTGATACCCGAGTAGTTTGACTCGAAAAGGTCACGTGCTGCCCAAGCTGATAAGCGGAGGATTACAGGTCCGCTAAGTCCCCAGTGAGTCACTAACATTGGCCCAACCTTAGTAACACAGAAAAATCACTTAGGGCAATGCCTTCTAATTACCAAAGCAAGAGAAAATTGATACATACCTGAGTAAATTGAGGAATATTACGACCCTTTTGTATTTTCAACCTTGCTTTCACTTTTGGAAAAGTGACCTAAGTACCATAAAAATTATTAGAAGAAAATCAAATATAGGCCTAAACAAAAAAAAACAGTGAGGACAAGCATCCAATGTTCCATGATTTCAAAGAGGAAAAGGAAAGTGACAGAAGGAATCTTTGCACAAGAAGAAATTACTCTGAAAAACTAAAAAACATGCTACTGGCATCAACTAAGATTTTCCAAATAAGTAAAAGTGCCCAACCTTGGGTTTCTACAAGTAATGGATAGATATTGGTACTCGTATTCTTTTTCTTTTACACTATTTCATAAACAAGAACTGATCCGACAAAACAATAAGCACTGAAAAGGGGCGGGATCAGATTAACAAATGGCTGCAGTAAAAAAGGCTGAGATAAATACAAACAAGAAGGCTGAGATAGATATGAGTCAGAACTCCATGATTTATATGACTTTTCACCAGTAATGATATCATTTTGTGAAGGCATTATGTGCAACAAACAGAAAATAAATATGATGATAATGAATGCTATTAGAATGGTGATAGCTAGAAACTACCTTTTTGGTCCCATTTTACAGAGCAACAGTATTACTTACAAGAGCTCACACAAAGATAAGCAGGAAAAGTAAATAAAAAATTAGATGATGTGGTAAAAGCAGATGGGAAGTAACTGTATGATGCCTTGAATATAATAAATGATTGACACAAGAGAAGGAATCAGAACCCTGAAATGTGTCTGGAATTACGGTAAATGCGTGATGCATTGACATGATAACTACATACCATGATATAACATGGTCTACTTACACGATATGTAAAGACGGAAAAGTCTATGATAGATCAATCCATTTATCAATATTTACTGAGAGAACAATACCCCAGCTAAATCTATCAGATGTTTAGCCTCTATCTTGAATGTGAATAAACTTGGCATTGGTTGTACAATTGAATGACCAAGCTGAACAGCAATAGTGTAACCCTGCAAAGTAATCCAAGGTCACAAGATGACGTGAAGGCTTGCAAGAGCCCTGTGCAAATTACATGGTCATATTGCACGTCCCAACCTGTCTACTACTGCCAGTGGCAATCAACAGATAATCAGCTTCAACTGTCTCAACAGCACCAACATTTAATTTTTCGATTTTGAGAATGAATCTCCCACTGTCACCATGAGATGCATTTGTCAATACTTTGCCAGTCTGCAGTTCAACTGATCCAAGAACAAACTTCAAATTATTATCATACCATAAAGATAGCAAATGACTAGATCATATAGTTCCTAGGAAAGAAGGTGCAAAATGTATAACAGAAATTTACCAAAGAGGAAAAAAAAAGAGTTAAGATGCAAGCATGCAAGTCAAATTTCTGAATGATTACCACAGTCAAAAGTTGCCAGAGTCAACCAACTTATAGAATGAATAAGAAGGTATACAGTTTGTTCCTTTTAACTCCATTGAATATAAAGATTAAACATACAGAGAAAAAGTATGGCCAATGGGGAAATCAATTTATTTGTATAAAATGTTCCTCGGAGATCCCCAAGGACATTGGACTAAGGAGAAGAGAATCCAAAAAAAGTGGGAGGTCTGTCTTAAATTAATTAAGCTGCTGCTGTTAATAAAAAATTCTAGGTTATATGAGAGAAGAGACAGCTCCCGGATTAACAAAGAGTGGAAAAATAAGAGCACAACCATAGGTGGAAACTCCGCTTCTGTTGTTAAACTAAGTTGGGGAATGTTTGGTAACTTCTCATGAGATTCAGAATCTCATGCAAATGAGAGAATGAATCTCATTTACACAACCAACCAAACATCAGAAAATGAAAATGAGAAACAATGTGATTTGAAATCACGTTTAGACTGAACCTGAAGTGACTTCAAATTACAATGTGGGATATGTGAGTTGAAATCACATGAAATGAACCAAACATGCCCAACAGGAACATGATTCAGGATTGAAGAGTAACTAGTTTATAAACTCCACGAAGTTGCTAATCAGACCAGGAAGAAAAGTGTAGATGAGTCCTACTTTGACTTTTAACCTTTTTGATGCACCTACATACATGCACATACAGACACATACAATCCAGAATACTTGTTACTGCATAATTATCATGAACTTCCTATATTATTTTCTCCTATAAATACAACTTTATCCCTGTTGATAAAGATTACAAAAACATGCTTCAGTAAAGTACTGATCCATTTGAAGAGATTATTCTCAAACTTATACTTAAGACATATTTAACTAATGATATCTAAAGCATGATTAGCTATCCATCATCAGTTATTAAGGAAAAATAAAATACTTGTTTCTAAATTTTTAACTGATTATCTAGTATTCTTAAGTCTTAACCATGAATGAAGTTGGGGCACTAAAAGTATAGCCATCACACAAGTTACCTGAATACTGTTCTAAACTTGACATCCTTGGTAAACACCAAAGATACATTGATAGACAGGGCACTAAAGGTATGACCATCATACAGACATGAATACCCTTGTAAATTCGACACTCTCAGAAACCACTGACAGAACTAATTTTTTCAATCCAGTTTTCTGTCAATGCAATACCAGGCTGCAGGCTCTTTAATCAAGAAACATTTCAATCTAACATCATCTCTCTTCCAGAGGTTCAGACTGTCATTTTTTTATCAGTTTACACTATTTTATTATTACTAGCATATGGAGACTAGTCATTCTTCTACTATGGCAGCAGAGCATAGAAACCACTTTCAGAGCAAGAGCAATGCAGGCCCTTTCTTTTTGTCCTAGATTTGAGGTGGAAGACTGACAAGACAAAAAATAAACTTTGGAGGACTGTGACTGATCTCATAATGTCCTGTAACCCTCGGGGCTTTCACTGCAGAAGTAGAATATGCAAATATCAACTTGGAGCATAGCCTGCAGACTGATCTTACTGGGAAAGCTAACCCATTCACTGATAGGATCGACTCTTTGTTATATCACTGTTGCTTAACAATATTGTAAAAACCGAAAAATGTTGCTACTAAATTTTTGTTTATCTTACAAAATATTTCAAAAAAAAAAAATAGGCAATTTGGGCCTAGATCCACATTTCGGATCTAGGACCCATAAAGGGGCAAGCAGTTATAAATAGTATCAACCAAAAGGAAATAAAAAAATAATAAAATAAATTTTTTTTTTATTATAAGGTTAATCTGGGGATCCACAGTTGGATCCATTTGGATCCAACTGTGGATCCATATCATTGGGGTTGGCTTACGGGTCTCGGGTCCGGACCCGAGCCGAGCCTTGTGTAACAGGGCTTATAAGTGTAAGGGGCAACCCGATAAGGGTTGCCCGATAAAATCTGAAACGAAAAAAAAAAAATAGAAGGGGCAACCCGATAAGTCTGGAGCAAAAGAGGGACTCAGAGGTTAGGGTTCTGAGAGAGAACCCTAACGGTATCGCATGGGGGAGGAGGCCTTGAGGCGCAGCCGCCGGCGGGAGGTTCGGCCCCGACCTTGCCGAGCTATCCCTTTCAAAAGCAGGGGGGGCTCTCGGGTGGGTTTCCCCCTCTCGCTTTTTGTTTCCCCAAAGATCTCTCTCTCTCTCTCTCTCTCTCTCTCTCTCTCTCTCTCTCTCTCTCTCTCTCTCTCTCTCTCTCTCTCTCTGTGTGCGCACACCGGAGGAAGGAGCCAATCACCGGCCAACCACAGGCGTCAAGGGCCCCTCGAGCATCTCCTTCACGGCGGTTGGAAGGAGCGTCACCAGTCGGCACCCCTCTGCGACAGCCGTCTCCAGCCACCGGAAAATCACCGTAAGAGGTACGGGTCCCCTCTCATGGAAATGGATGAGAAATCGAAACCCTGGTTCGATTTTGTGTTTTTCCTTAGGATGGAAACCCTGAAAAAAAAAATAAAGGGGATTTGGGGTCATCACTTTAGTTGATGGTGGTAGGCGACAGGCCCAGCCGACGCAGTCGGCTGGGCGTGGTGTTAGTTTTGGCAAGGACCCAACCGACCCGGTTGGTTGGGTACAGGTGCTGGTTGTGGCAGGGCCAGGGCAGGCCCAACCGACTCAGTCAATCGGCTGAGTGTTGGCCTGGGATCTCAGGTAAAGCAAAGAAGAAGAAAAAAAGGGGTTTTAGGTTCAGTATTCTGATGTTCTTGCTTGGCATTGATAAGTGCATTGACATCTTTGACTCGAATGTGACGTTAGTCATTTCTTTTTTTTGTATGTTTCATAAATTTGATCAGCCTGTGCATGTTTTTCAATAGTGATAATTTTTGTTTGTCTGTAAAGGAAAAATCTGGAATTGTGGGCTTACGTTAAGAAACTTTCTTAAGGGGCTATGGGCTGGGTATCGGTAGTGGGATTCCTTTTATGTTAGGACCCATGGATAAAACCCTGTGTAGCTTCTTGCATATTCTGGAATAGTCTAAATGGAAGTAGGGGGAGAACTCTACATATGATTAGGGACACATCCGTGTCGGGTTCACGCTGAGTTGTTCCACCAAGTAATGGGTGTTTATGAACCTATGTTGGATTGCCTTTTCACAATGCAGCTTGTGCTTTGTTTAAGACTTCAACTGTGTATATTGGCCTGCTTATTTTTACCTTGTTGTCGTGGGCTGAGATCACACTAGGCTGATAGTACAGTTCATGTTCTTTCAGGATGGAGTTTCGCTTGAGATGGGCTTGAAATCATGTTATCCATTCACACTCTTGCTTTCTTTATTTTTCTTACATATGATTGAATATTATCGAAATAATGTCTTCATGGTATAGTTAAATTAGAGAGAAATCTGTAGTCTATTCCATGTGATGAATGACTTGCTTTTGCTGGCTTGTGGTACAGATGTTACAGGAAAATATATACATAAATAGTTGTTAAACATGTAAGATGTTGTTTACTCGCAGCACACACATGCCCAAACTGGGTCTGTGTGTATTCTGTTGGGCCCGGCCGATAGGGTCGGCTGGGTTTCGCAGGATTAAAAAGAAATAATATATATACAGAATTTCATAAAGGGGATTTTCTTTATGCTGTTTAGGTCTTGACAGCATACACAGGCCCAGACCGGGCCTGTGCATATGCTGTCAGACCCAACCGACAAGGTCGGCTGGGCTGGATTTGTTTATTAAAACAAAAAAAAAATAATAATAATATATGATTCCTGCTTTTCTTCTTCAGTGATATATTGTTCGGTTTGACAGGAGGAGTATGAGTTTTTAATAGATGTACATTTTGATGGGAATGAGTAGTGTTATGAGTATACGTGTAAAATGTATAGTCATGCTTTTTACTAGACTATTGATGTCTCATTTAACATAAGTATGCGAAATTGCGGGGTTTATTCGCGTGCACATACTCACAGGAGATATGTATTGGTGGATACCCATATGTGATGGAGGTAGTACATGTAGTGAGAATGTAAAAATGATATGTTTAATAGCATCACTCAAACCACACAAGTTGGTAGGGCACACTACTACACTGTTCCCGTTGTCCTCACGGGCTGGAGTCCCGTAAGGGCTCCCGCAAGGGAGGATGCGGGTTTTCACTTTACTTTTGCATATGGGGTTGTAAACTTAAAGAATCGACTTTAATAAAAATATAATGAAACAAGAACAGTGTAATATACATTGTGAGATATCTCATCTGGAGTATGAGAATCTTAGTTATCCGGTCTTGGGGAGACTGTGAGGATACAAAAACTCCGTGTGCGTTGTTGCCCCTGAACCCGATATTGAGGTTCTTCTCCTGGTCACGGTTTTAGGGAGAATCCGCCACTTTACCCGGGAGTGGTGTGTTAGTCACAGCTGTGAGGTTATGGTACCAAGGAAGTGGCACTTGTGGGCGTGGGGTGTCCCTTGTGTCCCCGACATTAGATGTGGAGGTCTAATGTTCCGAAGGTGATTCGGTCGAGAGCTAAGTTGGAACCCAGTAATAAAATATAAATTGTGTGCTAAGCTACCCTAGGAACCTAACTTGACCTCGGGGATTTTACCCGTTTGGTGTATCCGCGGGCGATGGAATTAAAAAGAGGAACTTAAAATTGTATGCATTTAATAGGACATGCATATGGAAACATGAACTTAAATAAAAGAAAATAAGGTGTTCATACATTACACATATATCATGCATAATTTTACTATGCATTAGATCATGCATGGTCTGTTTCTTTTCCCTGATATATGTTGATGAGTGATGGTTACTCTTTAATGTATGTAGAATACCCTGCTTACTCAAAGTGAATACCTGTTATTGATTAAAGTTTATACATACTTAAATGATGTTGCATGGATGCTTAAGTTGGATTGAGTAGATGTAATAATTGCTTTTCCTCAAGGAGAATTGCATAAAATTGTACTTGTGTTCTTTATGCTCATTTATTTTCATTAGAGGGATCTGTACGCAGAATCCTTTGGATTTCTAACCCCTCCTTTTTATGGTTTTTCACAGGAGCAGGAACTCATTGAAGCGACTGGTGTCTGGGCAAGTCACGGGTGTTACGCACTTGCTGGATACATCTTAGAGGGACATCATGGCTTTACTTTTGTTTTCCTTTTTTGTTCTATTAATTGATGTTGCACTTTCAGTAATTCATTATGCAAGTGTCTCTAGACATGTTTATCAGTTTTTCAATAAATGAATAATGATTTGATGTTGGTTTGGAAGATAAGTGTAAGCTCTATCGTGGTGTGTGGTTATCCAGCGGTGAGTGGAACTGTAAAGGCCCCAGGTCTCTGGGAATATTTTCACATCAAAAAAAAAATCCGCATTTTCGAGGGGATGAGTTGGGGTCGTTACAGGTTTGGTATCAGAGCAACCACAATATCTTACACTTTTATCATCATTTTTGCAATAAATTTTAATTTTTGAAAGTGAGCCATGTCCTGAAGTATCAGCAAGTCGTGCCTCGTACTCCAGAGCAGTCGTCTTCACTAGTAAGGTTATTTAAGTACTTTTATCTAAGCATTGATATTTAGTATGCTTGATTGTATGTAGGAGTAAACTTTATTATAGAATACATTAGAAATCGTATGTGATCTTTAAAAAAATATATATATATAGTTGTTCGGTATCAACCCAAGAGGGGTAGGATCAGAGAGGGTCTAATTTGTGAAATGCACGTGTGTTGTAGATGTCGTATACTCGCAGAGGTGCCTCGTCCTCTACTGCTGCTCCCGCAAACTGGCAGGAGCAGAGAGATTTTATGATGGAAGTCATCCACACCCTGACGGAGACCATGACGGCTCAGGCGGCACAGACAGTACAAGCCGTGCAAGCGGCTCAGGCTATGCAGGCGACACAGGCTGCGCAAGCGGCACAGATTGCTCAAGCGGCACAGGCTGCCCAGGCAGCTGCGCAGGCAGCCGCACAAGCAGCAGCTCGCGACCCACCTGTCAATGTTGTTCCAAACGTGGGCGGCGCTTTCTTCGAAAGGTTCCTGAAGTTGGATCCGCCAACTTTTTCAGGAAAGACAGACCCAGAGGCAGCGGAGAACTGGGTTGAGGAGGTGGAGCGGGCGTTCGACGTCCTATCTGTCCCTGAGGACAGAAAGACATCTTTTGGCACGTACCGTTTGAAGGGCGATGCCAAGAAGTGGTGGGACACCCTGCGAAGGGTGAAGTTCGCTGACTGGGACAAGATTCCCTGGGAGACGTTCAGAGAGGAGTTCCTGGATGCATACTTTCCCTCCTATGCCGAGGAACAGATGCAACGAGAGTTCCTCGATTTGACTCAGGGGACCATGAGTTTAGTGGACTACACTACAAGGTTCCGGAACCTCGAGAGGTACTGTCCGAACCTCTTCAAGAGTGAGAAAGCAAGGGCGGGGAAGTATGTGCACGGATTGAAGGATGGGTTGCGGACTCGCGTCCTGACGAGTCAGCCTACTACTTTGGCCGATGCGATTGAGTCAGCTACCATTTTGACTAAAGATTGGGAGAAGTCCAGGGCTACAATTAAGAAAGGGGGTGGCAATGGAGATGGTTTTTCGGGCACGGCAAGGAAGAATCCACCAGTAGGCGGAAGGGTTCAAGGTGGCAAGAAACAACGGACCCATGATGGGCGACAACACAATCGATTCCAGCAGCAGAGGCAACAGGGAAGGGCCCTGCCAGTGTGTCGCAAGTGCGGCAAGAACCATCAACCTGGCTTTTGCCCTATGTTCAAGGGGGTCTGTTTTCAGTGTCAGCAACCTGGGCACATCGCTCCTTTCTGTCCGAACAAGCCTGCGGTTCCGGGAGGACAGCAACCACCACAACAGCGACAACAGAGGCAACAACAACAACAAGATCAGCGCAGGACCAATGGGCGAGTCTACACGGCTACAACAGCTACTCAGGGCCATCAGTCTGATCTGATCGAAGGTATATTCTTAGTTGTTGAACACTTTGCACGTGTGATGTTTGATTCTGGTGCAACACACAGCTTTATTACTTCTTCGTTTGCAAAGTTGCTTGATTTGGTACCTTCTAGCCTCGAAAGGGCTCTGGATGTGATGTCACCCATGGGTGCATCCTCCTCCTGCGGGAAATATTTCCCAGCAGTTTGTGTGGTGATAGAAGGCCATGATTTGTCTGCCGATTTGGTCATTTTAGATATGACATTTTGTGATATCATTTTGGGCATGGACTGGTTGTCCAAGCATAATGCGACCCTCCAGTGTCGGGGTAAGAAGATTATCTTGGAGCGTCCCAATTTGTCTACGTTATTGCGTCGTTCAACGAGACCGACCGACGGGGTGATAGTCGTCTCAGCTTTGAAGGTCCTCAAGTACCACAAACAAGGTTGCATGATGTTTCTGGCCAGTGTGTCTCCTCAAGAAAGTCAGGCGAGACCCTTGGAGCAGTTAGATGTTGTTCGTGAGTTCCCGGATGTCTTTCCAGAGGATTTGTCGGGCTTACCGCCATATCGGGAAATCGAGTTCTCAATCGAGCTAGTGCCTGGTACAACACCTGTTTCTCGAGCTCCGTATCGCATGGCACCTGCAGAGTTAGTAGAATTGAAGAAGCAGTTGCAGGAGCTTCTTGACAAAGGATTTATTAGACCAAGTGTGTCCCCTTGGGGTGCACCAGTCCTCTTTGTTAAGAAAAAGGATGGCTCAATGCGACTTTGTATCGATTACCGTATGCTAAACCAAGTGACGGTGAAGAACAAGTACCCACTGCCGAGGATTGACGACCTGTTTGATCAGCTGAGGAAGGCAAAGGTGTTCTCGAAGATTGACCTTCGTTCTGGGTATCATCAGTTGAGAATCAAGACGGAGGACATTCCAAAAACGACATTTAGGTCCAGATATGGGCATTATGAGTTTCTAGTGATGTCCTTTGGACTTACAAATGCCCCTGCGACGTTTATGGACCTGATGAATCGGGTTTTTAGTTTGTGGTTGGACTCGTTTGTCATCGTGTTCATAGATGACATTCTGATTTACTCAGAGAGTGTAGAAGAACACCGAGAACATCTACGAATCGTATTACAAACACTGAGGAAACATCAACTCTATGCTAAGTTCTCAAAGTGCGAGTTTTGGATTGATAGAGTAATGTTTCTCGGTCACGTAATTTCCGAGAGAGGAGTTGAGGTTGACCCAGCCAAGGTAGAGGCTGTTTTGTCATGGGAGCAACCAAAGACGGTGACTGATATCAGAAGCTTCTTGGGATTGGCAGGCTACTACCGTCGATTTATTCAAGACTTCTCGCGTATAGCTGCCCCTATGACTCGACTGTTGCAGAAAGGAGTGAAGTTCGTGTGGTCACCTCGATGCGAGGACAGTTTTCAAGAGTTGAAGAATAGGTTGACCACTGCTCCCGTTTTGACATTGCCCTCTGGGGCAGGAGGTTTCGTCGTGTATAGTGATGCTTCCGGGACCGGACTGGGCTGTGTCCTCATGCAGCAAGGCAAGGTCATAGCGTATGCTTCTAGACAATTGAAGGTACACGAAAAGAATTATCCCACACATGATTTGGAGTTGGCAGCAGTAGTCTTCGCATTAAAAATTTGGCGCCACTACCTTTATGGGGAACAATTTGAGGTTATGTCCGATCACAAGAGCCTCAAATATATTTTCACTCAAAGGGATTTGAATTTGAGGCAGCGGAGGTGGTTGGAGTTCTTGAAGGATTATGACTTCTCCATCGCTTACCATACGGGCAAGGCGAATGTGGTGGCAGACGCACTTAGCAGAAAGACGACGGTCACAGCTGCTAGCTTGATCGGACGCAGTTGGAATTTGGTCGAGGAGCTGGTCAGATGGCAGCCATTTGCGGGAGATTCTGGACGCATCATTTGTGCGGGGATGCAGGCAAGACCGGAGATCATAGATCGGATCGAGGAGCTCCAGTCAGCCGATCCGGATTTTGAGAAACTTTGTGAGAGTGCCCAAAAGCCAGAAGCGCAGTTTCGTCGAGAGGAGGACGGAACCATCATGTTCAGAGACAGATGGTGGGTTCCAAAAGCGTTACGGGAAGAGCTGATGAGTGAAGCTCACAGATCGAGATTTTCCGTTCACCCTGGTTCCACTAAAATGTTCAAAGATCTTCAGAGGACTTATTGGTGGAATGGGATGAAACGGGACATCGCGGAGTTCGTGTCCCGGTGTCTTACCTGTCAGCAGGTGAAGATTGAGCACCAAAGACCTGGTGGACTTCTGCAGCCACTTGAGATTCCAGAGTGGAAGTGGGATGACATCTCGATGGATTTCATAGTAGGGTTACCTACGACCCGACGACAACGAGATGCCATATGGGTAACAGTAGATCAGTTGACAAAGAGTGCCCATTTTCTTCCAATTAGAATCAGTCAGAGTTTGGAAAGTTTGGCCAACCTTTACGTCGATGAGATAGTTAGACTTCATGGGGTGCCACGTTCGATAGTGTCAGATCTAGATCTGCGTTTCACATCTCGATTTTGGCGCCAGCTTCAGAAAGCTTTAGGCACAACATTGAAGTTTAGCACTGCGTTCCACCCGCAGACGGATGGACAGTCAGAACGTACGATCCAGACGCTTGAGGATACGCTGAGAGCATGTGCTTTAGATTGGGCAGGCGATTGGGACAAACATGTGAAGTTGGCAGAGTTTTCGTACAATAACAGTTTTCATGCCAGTATTGGCATGGCCCCGTATGAAGCTTTGTACGGCCGATCATGTAGATCACCAGTGTGCTGGGATAAGGTTGGAGTGAAAGCAACGGAGTCTCCCGAAATCATCGAGCACTATGCGGACCAGGTGCGTTTAATCCGACAGCGATTGATTGCAGCACAGAGCAGGCAGAAAAGCTATGCTGATCAGCGACACAGGGAGCTCAAGTTTGAGGTAGGCGATCATGTGTTTGTTCGAATTTCGCCTACGAAGAGTGTCTTCAGGTTTGGAAAGAAGGGGAAGCTGAGTCCTCGATATGTTGGACCTTTCGAGATTCTCGGGCGCGTTGGGGAGACCGCATACCGAATAGCACTCCCTCCCCAGTTTTCGCAGATCCATGATGTATTTCATGTCTCGATGTTGAGAAGATATATACCTGACCCCTCACATGTGATTCACTATGAGGTGATCGAGGTGCAACCTGACTTGACGGCGGAGGAAAAGCCAGTAGAGATTGTAGACCATCAAGAAAAGACGCTGTGAAATAGGACGATTTCGTTCGTAAAAGTGCGTTGGCAGCATCACGGGCTGGATGAGTGCACTTGGGAACCTGAGGCGGCTATGCGTCAGCAGTACCCTCATTTATTTGGTACGTTCTAATTTCGAGGACGAAATTCTTTTTAGGGGGAAAGGATGTAAAAACCGAAAAATGTTGCTACTAAATTTTTGTTCATCTTACAAAATATTTCAAAAAAAAAAATAGGCAATTTGGGCCTAGATCCACATTTCGGATCTAGGACCCATAAAGGGGCAAGCAGTTATAAATAGTATCAAACAAAAGGAAATAAAAAAATAATAAAATAAATTTTTTTTATTATAAGGTTAATCTGGGGATCCACAGTTGGATCCATTTGGATCCAACTGTGGATCCATATCATTGGGGTTGGCTTACGGGTCTCGGGTCCGGACCCGAGCCGAGCCTTGTGTAACAGGGCTTATAAGTGTAAGGGGCAACCCGATAAGGGTTGCCCGATAAAATCTGAAACGAAAAAAAAAAAAATAGAAGAAGGGGCAACCCGATAAGTCTGGAGCAAAAGAGGGACTCAGAGGTTAGGGTTCTGAGAGAGAACCCTAACGGTATCGCATGGGGGAGGAGGCCTTGAGGCGCAGCCGCCGGTGGGAGGTTCGGCCCCGACCTTGCCGGGCTATCCCTTTCAAAAGCAGGGGGGGCTCTCGGGTGGGTTTCCCCCTCTCGCTTTTTGTTTCCCCAAAGATCTCTCTCTCTCTCTCTCTCTCTCTCTCTCTCTCTCTCTCTCTCTCTCTCTCTCTCTCTCTCTGTGTGCGCACGCCGGAGGAAGGAGCCCATCACTGGCCAACCACAGGCGTCAAGGGCCCCTCGAGCATCTCCTTCACGGCGGTTGGAAGGAGCGTCACCAGT
This sequence comes from Nuphar pumila, assembly GCF_984573655.1. Taxonomy (NCBI): domain Eukaryota; kingdom Viridiplantae; phylum Streptophyta; class Magnoliopsida; order Nymphaeales; family Nymphaeaceae; genus Nuphar; species Nuphar pumila. The sequence goes on along the minus strand of NC_143252.1, from coordinate 112,175,920 downwards.
CGGCACCCCTCTGCGACAGCCGTCTCCGGCCACCGGAAAATCACCGTAAGAGGTACGGGTCCCCTCTCATGGAAATGGATGAGAAATCGAAACCCTGGTTCGATTTTGTGTTTTTCCTTAGGATGGAAACCCTGAAAAAAAAAATAAAGGGGATTTGGGGTCATCACTTTAGTTGATGGTGGTAGGCGACAGGCCCAGCCGACGCAGTCGGCTGGGCGTGGTGTTAGTTTTGGCAGGGACCCAACCGACCCGGTTGGTTGGGTACAGGTGCTGGTTGTGGCAGGGCCAGGGCAGGCCCAACCGACTCAGTCAATCGGCTGAGTGTTGGCCTGGGATCTCAGGTAAAGCAAAGAAGAAAAAAAAAAGGGGTTTTAGGTTCAGTATTCTGATGTTCTTGCTTGGCATTGATAAGTGCATTGACATCTTTGACTCGAATGTGACGTTAGTCATTTCTTTTTTTTGTATGTTTCATAAATTTGATCAGCCTGTGCATGTTTTTCAATAGTGATAATTTTTGTTTGTCTGTAAAGGAAAAATCTGGAATTGTGGGCTTACGTTAAGAAACTTTCTTAAGGGGCTATGGGCTGGGTATCGGTAGTGGGATTCCTTTTATGTTAGGACCCATGGATAAAACCCTGTGTAGCTTCTTGCATATTCTGGAATAGTCTAAATGGAAGTAGGGGGAGAACTCTACATATGATTAGGGACACATCCGTGTCGGGTTCACGCTGAGTTGTTCCACCAAGTAATGGGTGTTTATGAACCTATGTTGGATTGCCTTTTCACAATGCAGCTTGTGCTTTGTTTAAGACTTCAACTGTGTATATTGGCCTGCTTATTTTTACCTTGTTGTCGTGGGCTGAGATCACACTAGGCTGATAGTACAGTTCATGTTCTTTCAGGATGGAGTTTCGCTTGAGATGGGCTTGAAATCATGTTATCCATTCACACTCTTGCTTTCTTTATTTTTCTTACATGTGATTGAATATTATCGAAATAATGTCTTCATGGTATAGTTAAATTAGAGAGAAATCTGTAGTCTATTCCATGTGATGAATGACTTGTTTTTGCTGGCTTGTGGTACAGATGTTACAGGAAAATATATACATAAATAGTTGTTAAACATGTAAGATGTTGTTTACTCGCAGCACACACATGCCCAAACTGGGTCTGTGTGTATTCTGTTGGGCCCGGCCGATAGGGTCGGCTGGGTTTCGCAGGATTAAAAAGAAATAATATATATACAGAATTTCATAAAGGGGATTTTCTTTATGCTGTTTAGGTCTTGACAGCATACACAGGCCCAGACCGGGCCTGTGCATATGCTGTCAGACCCAGCCGACAAGGTCGGCTGGGCTGGATTTGTTTATTAAAACAAAAAAAAAGAAAAAAAAATAATATATGATTCCTGCTTTTCTTCTTCAGTGATATATTGTTCGGTTTGACAGGAGGAGTATGAGTTTTTAATAGATGTACATTTTGATGGGAATGAGTAGTGTTATGAGTATACGTGTAAAATGTATATGTTAAAATGTATACTCAAAAACATTATTGTAAGTATAAATATATATACTTATATACCTAGAGATACGTATACATATGTTATATGTATACGTATCTCTATATATAAGTATATATATTTATACATTTTCCCCTTTTTACCTGAAAAGGGTATTTTAGTCCTTTTACACTTTTGCGCATATTCCATTTGGAATATGTTGTAACTTTTTCTTTATTTTTTAATTTCTTTTATTTTTATTTTTCCTTTTTGTATTTTCAAAAAGGTGCCTTGGGGGTCTCCCCAATAGAGTCGTTGGGGAGCCCCCAACGGTCACAATTGTGACCGTTGGGAGCTCCCCAACGACTCCTTTGGGGAGCCCCCAAGCACCTCCCATTTCTTGTATAAATAGGGGTGTTCCCCCTTGTAAATTTCTAAGCTTGAGAGTCTCAAGCATTCCGTTCCTTCTATAAAATACATGCCATCGTGCATGTTTATTTTTACGCTTTTTTGCGTATTTGTTCAAGTGTTGTGAGAGTGCCTTCGTGCACATCTTTTCCATATTTTTTGTGCTCGTATGAGTATTGTCTTTTCATAGACAATTTTACATGGTATCAAAGCAAGGTTGATTATTGAAGATCGTGGGATTCTTCTTTTTTGAGCGCCTCGAAAAACGTGTCTTCCGATCCTTGAAGATTGAAGTGGTGGATCTTTCTTCTCAAATATTTTAGAAGAATCTTGTGCAAAATTGGTGTTGGAAATATTGTGTTGGTACGCTTTTTTTTCTATCTCTCTTCTCTCTAATGGACGAAAAAGAGTCCCATCTTGCTCTTGGTTTCAAATTAAATGGGTCCAACTATCATGTTTGGGCCGGAAATATGGAGGCTCATATAAAAGGGAAAGGCCTATGGGGATATGTTCTTGGCACTATTCCGGAACCGGAACCCAAGATTACCATAGTTAAAGAAGGCGAAATCAAGATTCTTGAGGGAGAAGAAAGAACCAAAGCTCTTGAAGAATACTCCAAGAAACACGATGAATGGGAAATGAAGAATTTCAAGATTCTCTCTTGGTTTTTCTCATCCGTAGAAACCAAGATTAATGCCAACATTATTAAATTCAAAAAGGCATCGGAAGCTTGGCATTATCTTGAAAAAATGTACACCTCAAGGGATCTCTCTCATAAGTATTACCTTCAAAAGAAGGCTATCTCTCTCTCCCAAGGTGAAATGACGATTAGGGACTACTTTGCCGATCTTTCCTCTATTTGGGATGAGCTTGCAATGCTTAAACCTAAATGGAGTGGAGAGGCAATTGAGCTCCGTCATAAGCAACTAGAAGATCGGTTCTTCAATTTCTTAAATGGGCTAAGGCCCGAATTTGAGCAAATAAGGTCATCTCTTCTCTCCTCTTTCACTCCCCCTTCTCTTGAAGATGTTCTCACCAAGTTAAGTGGTGAAGAGACTCGTATGAATTTATGTAAACAAGGACCAAATGTTCTTGCGGTCCCTTGTAATATTGAAGAACATAGTGAGGTCAATGCCGTAGCAAGACCCGGAAACAATGTAAAAACCTATCGTCCCCCTCATTTTAAATTCCAAAATCAAGGTGAAAATGGTGGTCAAAGAGGAAGAAGGGACTATAGCAAAACTATTTGTCATTTTTGTAAAAAACCGGGACACATCAAACCCGTATGTCCTAAATGGAAGAGACTTCTAGCTATGGCTACTACTGGGGTACCACAGAAGGATGAGGCATCTTCAAGTGGGACCCTTTCTATAAATCAAATAATGGAAGCCCTTCAACCTCTCCTCAAGGGATCTACCTCCGGTGCGGCCGTATCCACGTCTTCTCCTCCAGGTAAAATCTCTTGGCTTTTGGACTCTGGTGCATCTTTTCATATGTCCCCAAACTTTTTGTCACTTTCCGATTATTTGAAAAATCGTTCCCCATCTTATGTCTCCACTGCTGATGCAACCTCTCTTGAAATTAAAGGAATAGGTAATTTTGAAACTCAAGAGTTTTCTATTCCAAAAATCAGATTTATACCTAAACTTAACTTAAACCTCCTCTCTGTTTCTCAACTCACGGACCATGGCTGTGATATTAAATTCTCTTGTGACAAATGCTTAATACAGGATCGCCAGTCCGGGAAGTTGATTGGGAAAGGCTTTAGAAGAGGAGATCTATACTATATGGAATCTCTTCAAGTTCCAAAAGTTTTGTGTAATGTTGCCCGACATAAAGATATAAATGTATGGCACAAAAGACTTGGTCATCCTAATATCACCAAGTTATCATATTTACATTTTGCAAAAGACCTATGTAAAAGCTCTTTTTCTTGTAATGACTGCATTCTCGGAAAAATGCGCAGCTTACCTTTTGAGCAAAGAACTATGTTCTCTTCCAAAACTTTCGAAATTGTTCACTCAGATGTTTGGGGACCCGCACCTGTGGTTTCAAAAGGAGGTTTTTCTTATTATGTAATATTTGTGGATGACTTTTCCCGTTACTCGTGGATATATTTTCTTAAGTTTAAACATGAAGTGTTTTCATGTTTTAAAAATTTTCACTCAATGATTAAGAATCAATTCAATAGCAACATAAAGATTTTTAGAAGTGACTCTGGGGGAGAATATCTCTCCAATCACTTTAAGGTATATCTTGAGGATCACGGTATTATTCACCAAAGGTCTTGTCCTAAAACACCTCAACAGAATGGGTTGGCTGAAAGGAAACATAGGCACATTATTGAGACCACTAGGACTCTTCTTATATCTCAAAATATTCCTAAAAACTTTTGGGCCGAAGCAGCCCTTGCTTCTGTTTATTTAATAAATCGTCTACCATCTAGGTTATTAGGCAAAATATCTCCTTTTCAGATTCTACATAAGCTTGAACCTGATTATAATAGGTTAAGGGTCTTCGGATGTAAGTGTTTCATACTTACGGATAAGAATGACAAGCTTTCACCCAAGGCTATCCCTTGTGCTTTTCTTGGTTATTCCGAAACTCAAAAAGGGTTTCGTTGTTATGATCTTCGAGAGGATAAGCTATATGTCTCTAGAAATGTAACCTTTTTAGAAAATGAGAATGGTTTTGAAAAAAATGTTTCTCAACAAGAAAATTTTGATTACTCCTTATTTGACTTGCTATCTAGTAATGATGACATATCCAGTGATGATGATGTATCATTAAACCATGATGAGGAAAATGATGAAGATATTGGTGAACATAATGATCCAGGAAGTAGAGTTTCAAGTGAGCCTATTACCTACTCTCGTAGAAACCAAGACACCTTTAGAAGTGCTATTGATCAATATAGTGAGCTTTCCACTCCTCTTGACCATAGAAGATCTGAAAGAAATAGAAGACCTCCAACCCGCTTTGTATCGTTTGATTCTTTTGACCCCGATATAGGGCTTGTCTTAGTGCTATTCACTCTTATTTCGAACCAAGAAATTTTGCAGAAGCTAAAAAATGTATAGAATGGCAAGATGCCATGCAAAGTGAACTTAACGCTCTTAAAAGGGCAGGAACTTGGGATTTTCAAACTCTACCTATAGGAAAGAAAACTATAGGCTGTCGGTGGGTTTTTAAAGTTAAAACTAAGAGTGATGGTTCTTTAGAAAGGTATAAAGCTCGATTAGTTGCTAAAGGGTATGGGCAAGAGTATGGAATTGATTACGAAGAAACCTTTGCCCCTGTAGCTCGGATGGTTACCGTTAGGTGTCTTATTACTATTGCATCTATTAAAAATTGGAACATTTTTCAAATGGATGTTAAAAATGCTTTTTTAAATGGTGATCTTAACGAAGAAGTATATATGGATGCCCCACCAGGCATGATAATTCCTAAGGATAAAGTTCTTCGTCTTCGTAAGGCTCTCTATGGCTTAAAGCAGGCCCCCAAAGCCTGGTATGATAGATTTACCAGTGTAATGTTGGAAAATGGTTTTTCATCATGTTATACTGACACTGCTTTGTTTACTAGAAAATCTAATGCAGGGATTGTAATTTTATTACTTTACGTTGATGACATGTTAATAACAGGTGATGATGTTCAAGGAGTCAAGGGTATTAAGTCTGTCTTGACTTCAAAATTTGAGATGTCAGACTTAGGTTTTCTGACATATTTTCTTGGAATTGAGGTTGCCTATTCGCAACGTGGTTATTTTCTATCTCAATCTAAACTTGCCTGCGAGATTATTGATAGGTCAGGTATTTCTGATGACAAAGTATGCGAAACTCCTGAAGTTGTGGGAGCAAAAATGAAGATTGACGACGGTGTTCCTCTAACCGATCCTACTCCTTACAGGCAGTTGGTAGGGTCTTTAATGTATCTTAGCATTACTCGACCCGACTTGTCACATGCTATACACATCGCCAGTCAGTTTCAGCATGCTCCTACAACCATTCATATGAGTGTTGTGCTCCGCATCATCAGATATTTGAAGGGAACGGTAAATAAGGGAGTATTTCTATCATCTTCCTCTGAATTGAAATTGCTTGCTTATACTGACTCAGATTGGGGAGGTGACCCTAGTAACCGTCACTCCACCACTGGTTTCTGTGTTTTCTTAGGTGAGTCCTTGATCTCATGGCGATGCAAAAAGCAACAAAAGGTTTCCCTGTCATCCACTGAAGCCGAATATAGAGTCATGGCATCTACCACCATGGAAATAGTATGGATTAGAAGCCTCTTGGAAGATATGGGAGTAGTTGTCAAAGAACCAACCAAACTTTGCTGTGACAATAAAAGTGCAATCTACATTGCCAAGAACCACACATTTCATGAGCGAACAAAGCATATAGAGATGGACTGCCATTATGTCAGGGAAGAATACTTGAAGAAGGTCATTGATCTGCCATACGTGACGTCTGAGTATCAACTTGCGGACTTCTTCACAAAAGCACTTTGTTCGCCTAGATTTCATTTCCTTCTTAACAAACTTGCGGTTATCACACCGTAAGTTTGAGGGGGGGTGTTAAAATGTATACTCAAAAACATTATTGTAAGTATAAATATATATACTTATATACCTAGAGATACGTATACATATGTTATATGTATACGTATCTCTATATATAAGTATATATATTTATACATTTTCCCCTTTTTACCTGAAAAGGGTATTTTAGTCCTTTTACACTTTTGCGCATATTCCATTTGGAATATGTTGTAACTTTTTCTTTATTTTTTAATTTCTTTTATTTTTATTTTTCCTTTTTGTATTTTCAAAAAGGTGCCTTGGGGGTCTCCCCAATAGAGTCGTTGGGGAGCCCCCAACGGTCACAATTGTGACCGTTGGGAGCTCCCCAACGACTCCTTTGGGGAGCCCCCAAGCACCTCCCATTTCTTGTATAAATAGGGGTGTTCCCCCTTGTAAATTTCTAAGCTTGAGAGTCTCAAGCATTCCGTTCCTTCTATAAAATACATGCCATCGTCCATGTTTATTTTTACGTTTTTTTGCGTATTTGTTCAAGTGTTGTGAGAGTGCCTTCGTGCACATCTTTTCCATATTTTTTGTGCTCGTATGAGTATTGTCTTTTCATAGACAATTTTACAGTATAGTCATGTTTCTACTAGACTATTGATGTCTCATTTAACATAAGTATGCGAAATTGCAGGGTTTATTCGCGTGCACATACTCACAGGAGATATGTATTGGTGGATACCCATATGTGATGAGGTAGTACACGTAGTGAGAATGTAAAAATGATATGTTTAATAGCATCATTCAAACCACACAAGTTGGTAGGGCACACTACTACACTGTTCCCGTTGTCCTCACGGGCTGGAGTCCCGTAAGGGCTCCCGCAAGGGAGGATGCGGGTTTTCACTTTACTTTTGCATATGGGGTTGTAAACTTAAAGAATCGACTTTAATAAAAATATAATGAAACAAGAACAGTGTAATATACATTGTGAGATATCTCATCTGGAGTATGAGAATCTTAGTTATCCGGTCTTGGGGAGACTGTGAGGATACAAAAACTCTGTGTGCGTTGTTGCCCCTGAACCCGATATTGAGGTTCTTCTCCTGGCCACGGTTTTAGGGAGAATCCGCCACTTTACCCGGGAGTGGTGTGTTAGTCACAGCTGTGAGGTTATGGTACCAAGGAAGTGGCACTTGTGGGCGTGGGGTGTCCCTTGTGTCCCCGACATTAGATGTGGAGGTCTAATGTTCCGAAGGTGATTCGGTCGAGAGCTAAGTTGAAACCCAGTAATAAAATATAAATTGTGTGCTAAGCTACCCTAGGAACCTAACTTGACCTCGGGGATTTTACCCGTTTGGTGTATCCGCGGGCGATGGAATTAAAAAGAGGAACTTAAAATTGTATGCATTTAATAGGACATGCATATGGAAACATGAACTTAAATAAAAGAAAATAAGGTGTTCATACATTACACATATATCATGCATAATTTTGCTATGCATTAGATCAGGCATGGTCTGTTTCTTTTCCCTGATATATGTTGTTGATAGGTGATGGTTACTCTTTAATGTATGTAGAATACCCTGCTTACTCAAAGTGAATACCTGTTATTGATTAAAGTTTATACATACTTAAATGATGTTGCATGGATGCTTAAGTTGGATTGAGTAGATGTAATAATTGTTTTTCCTCAAGGAGAATTGCATAAAATTGTACTTGTGTTCTTTATGCTCATTTATTTTCATTAGAGGGATCTGTACGCAAAATCCTTTGGATTTGTAACCCCTCCTTTTTATGGTTTTTCACAGGAGCAGGAACTCATTGAAGCAACTGGTGTCTGGGCAAGTCACGGGTGTTACGCACTTGCTGGATACATCTTAGAGGGACTGTAATGAGATATTGCAGAAATATAAAGAGTGCATGCAAGCACATACAACAATGAATAAGAGAAAATATCACAAGTCCACGAAGGGACAATACAAGCACAAGCCTTTAAGAAGGCAACAATATACAAAGCCTCTTATTGAAAAGAGAGAGGAGCTCTCCAAGATGAGAATACACAAGGGGATCACCCCTATTTATACAAGAGGAAGAGGAGGAAAAAGGAGGGCCAAAGGGCCTCAAAAGGAGAGCCAAAAGGGGGCTCCCATAGAGTCGTTGGGAGCCCCCAACGGTCACATTTGTGACCGTTGGGGGCTCCAACGACTTCTATGTTGGAGCCCCTTTAGGTCCTCAAAAAGAATAAAAAAGAAATGAAAAAATAAAAAATAAAAATTACATTTATTCAAAAAAGAAAAAATAGTTGTTTTCTAAAACAACTGTGAAATTACAAAAATACCCCTATCGGGTATTGATGTAATAAACAGGATTTATATATATATATATATATATATATATATATATATATATATATATATATATAATAGGTACATTTTAACACCCCCCCTCAAACTTTACGGGGGAAGGACGGAAAGTTTGCCGAGAAGAAACATGAACCGAGGAGCTGGAAGAGCTTTAGTGAAGAAGTCTGCCAACTGATATTCTGAAGTGACATATGACAGAGCAATAGTTCCTCGTAAAAATTCATCACGAACATAGTGGCAATCCATTTCGATATGTTTCGTACGTTCATGAAAGGTATGATTGCTGGCAATATAGATAGCACTCTTATTGTCACAGCACAGCTTTGAGGCTTCAGTAATATCAACTCCCATATCTTTAAGCAAACTGCGAAGCCATACAAGTTCCATTGTTGTGGTTGCCATTGCCCGGTACTCAGCTTCAGTGGATGATAGTGAAACCTTCTGCTGCTTCTTGCATCGCCAGGCAATCAATGAGTCCCCTAAAAAGACACAAAAACCAGTAGTTGAGACTCGATCATTGGGATTACCTCCCCAATCTGCATCAGTATAAGCAAGAAGATTCAAAGGGGAAGAGGAGGATAGAAATAGCCCTTTATTGATGGTATTCCGAATGTAGCGGATGATTCGAAGAACCGCACTCATATGCACGGTTGTAGGAGCATGCTGAAATTGACTGACTGAGTGAACCGCATGAGTGATATCTGGTCTGGTGATGGTTAAATATGTAAGAGACCCAATGAGTTGTCTGTACGGTGTAGGATCTTCCAGAAGAACCTCATCCTCTAACCGCAACTTGGCATTAATAACCTCGGAAGTCTCTACCTTCTTATCATCAGAAATCCCAGACTTATAACATATATCTGCAGCAAGCTTCATCTGTGACAAAATATATCCTCTAGGAGAATATGCAACCTCAATTCCAAGAAAATATCTGAGAAAACCTAAATCAGACATATCAAAATTATCTTTTAACATATTTTTAACATTAATAATACTACTTTGATCATTTCCTGTGATAATCATATCATCAACATAAAGCAACAAAATTACGATACTAGAACCTGCATTTTTAACAAAAAGAGCAGTGTCAGTATAACAAGAATGAAATCCTAATTTTATCATGATATCACTAAAACGATCATACCAAGGCTTAGGAGCTTGTTTAAGACCATATAATGCCTTTAAAAGCCGAAGTGTTTGACCTTGCTTAATATTTATTCCGGGTGGTGGATCCATATACACTTCTTCACTTAAACTTCCATTTAAAAAAGCATTTTTTACGTCAAGTTGATAAATAGGCCATTTTTTGGTTGATGCGACAGCTATTAAGGTTCTGACACTTGTCATACGAGCTACGGGGGCGAATGTTTCTTCGTAATCAATACCATATTCTTGGGAGTATCCCTTAGCCACCAATCTTGCTTTATATCGTTCCAAAGAGCCATCGCTTTTAGTTTTAACTTTGAAGACCCAACTACAACCAATAGGTTTTTTGTGTGAGGGTAGATCAACTACTTCCCAAGTATTGGCCTTTTTTAAAGCATTTAGTTCAACTTGCATTGCTTCAACCCAATGAGGTATAGATTTAGCTTGATTATAGTGAGTTGGTTCAAAATAAGAGTGTAGAGTTATCAAACATGCCCGATAGTTGGGAGTTAAAGAGTCATAGGAGACAAACCTATTTGGGGGTATTGATATTCTAGAAGAATGCCTAACTTGTGGTTCCTCAATGGATTCGGAAATTTGAGAGTATTTTTCGAGGGCACTAATAGGTTTTTCTTGATTTCTTCTTGAGTAAACATTTATATTGGCATTGCTATCATGAACATTTGTATTTGAATTACTATCATTTGAGAGTGTTATGTCAAGAGGGGATACCTCGGGAGTGTCATCTATGTTTTCAAGAGATTCTTCTTGTATGTCATCAATAAGATCATATAAGAATACATAATCGATTTCATTTGTCTCTTCTATTTTATCAAAACCGTTTTCTTCTTCGAGAAATGTTACATCTTTTGAAACATATAGTTTATCATTCTTAAAATCATAACATCTATACCCTTTTTTATTTTCACCATATCCAAAAAATAAACATTCAATTGCTTTGGGAGATAACTTATCCCTTTTATGTAGTAGGACAAAACATTTGCAACCAAAAATACGAAGTCGATTAAAATCGGGTGAAAACTTAAAGAGTTTCTCATAAGGAGAAGCATTTTTTAACTTAGAAGAGGGCATTCTATTGATTAGATAGGTTGAGGTAAGAACGGCTTCCGCCCAAAAATTTTTTGGAATATTTCTAGACACAAGCAATGTTCTAGCGGTTTCTATAATGTGCCTATGTTTCCTTTCCGCTAGGCCATTTTGTTGGGGAGTCCTAGGACATGACTTTTGATGACAAATGCCATTTTGGTTTAAATAGTTTTAGAATTCGTGAGATAAGTATTCACCACCGGAATCGGATCTTAAAATAGATATGTTACTTTGAAATTGATTTTGAACCTTTTTATGAAAATCTTTAAAGAAAGTAAATACTTCCGACTTATGACTAAGGAAATAAATCCAAACATACCGAGTAAAGTCATCAATAAACGTAACATAATATGAATAACCCCCTTTAGACATAACCGGAGAAGGACCCCAAACATCCGAATGCACCAATTCAAAAGGCCTTGATGAGAAAAAAAGATCTAGTTGGAAAAGGAATAGACTTCATTTTTCTAAAAATGCAATCTTTGCAATTAATTTCTTTTTCCTTACAAAATTTGTTTCCAAAAGGAAAGAGATACATTTTGGAATAACTTGGATGACCAAGTCTTTTATGCCAAGTTTCCATATTTTTTTCTTGGACATAAGAACAAAAAAAGTTTGTAGGGAGATCAAGATGGTCCATATAATAGAGGTCTCCCTTTCTATGGCCTTGCCCAATCCGCTTCCCGGACCGGAGATCCTGCACAAAGCAACCATTAGATGAGAAAGATATTTCACATCCATGGTCGGCAATTTGAGAAACCGAAAAAAGGTTTAAATTTAATTTGGGAACAACTCTTACTTTTGGAACACAAAAATTTTGAGAATCTTTAAAAGAGCAATACTTGAAATTTTCAAAAAGGTTCCATCGGCCGCTGAGACACAAGAGTCCTTTGAATTGATGCAAACATCACTAAGTGCATTCTCATGAGGGGTCATATGAAAAGAAGCTCCGGAATCAAGGATCCAAGAATACGTACCGGGTGATGATGTTGAAGCAATGGCCGCACCCGATGTGGAGGAAGAAACTTTAAGCATTTGTTGGAGAGCCATAGATATTTGTCCAAGAGTTTCTTTAATGTCATTGTTTTTGCCTTCATCTTCTTTGGAGGTGGTTTCTTCAAGAGAGGCTACTTTAGGCTTGAAGGCTCCCATAAGCTTTGGACAAACGGGTCTAATGTGACCCGGCTCATTGCAATAATGGCAAACAATCATTTTTCTTCCTCCATTGAAGTTCCCTTGTTTCCCAAAATGAGGAGGCTTATAGGTTCTAACATTGTTACCCGGTTTGGATACGGCAAGGACTTCATCAACATGCTTACTCATGCCAAGCCTTGTCTCCTCTTGAGTGATTTCGGCAATAGCATCCTCAATAGGAGGAAAAATAGATCTATGGAGAAGTGAGGATCTCACTTGCTCAAATTCGGGGCGTAGCCCAAAAAGAAATTGAAACAATCGCTCTTGTTCCATTTGTTTTTGTCTTAAATCAACATCTTCCATAGAAACCCACTTTGGCTCTAAAAGAGCCAATTCATCCCATAGTGGGTTAAGGGCACTATAGTAGTCTTGAATGCTAGAATCACCTTGCTTGGTGGTTCTAATTTTTTCTTGCAAGAAGTATGCTCTTGCAAGATCCTTTTGGGTATACATACCCCTCATAAAGGACCAAGCCTCATTGGCTCTACGAAATTTAGCTATATTAGCACATACCTTAAGCTCCACATTGTTCATAAACCACGCAAGGATTTTTGCGTGATTGCTTTCCCAATCTTCTACTTCCTTTTGATGACTTTCAATGGCCTTGAGACGAGCATCTCCCTCAAGAGCTTTTTCTTGATCTTCTTCCATTTTTGTGAGCATAAGCTTAGGTTCCGGAACGGTCCCCATGACATAACCCTAAAGCTTCTTCCCTTTGAGATTATTCTCCATTGCCGATGCCCACATCATATAGTTCTTTCCATTGAGTTTGAAAGAAAGATCAATCTTTGTCTCCATGATGTTGCCAAGAAGTGAGAAGATGTCCACCAAAATAAGAGATACACGAACCACACCTTTCCTTCAAGAATCAAGTGGCTCTGATACCATGTAATGAGATATTGCGGAAATATAAAGAGTGCATGCAAGCACATACAACAATGAATAAGAGAAAATATCACAAGTCCACGAAGGGACAATACAAGCACAAGCCTTTAAGAAGGCAACAATATACAAAGCCTCTTATTGAAAAGAGAGAGGAGCTCTCCAAGATGAGAATACACAAGGGGATCACCCCTATTTATACAAGAGGAAGAGGAGGAAAAAGGAGGGCCAAAGGGCCTCAAAAGGAGAGCCAAAAGGGGGCTCCCATAGAGTCGTTGGGAGCCCCCAACGGTCACATTTGTGACCGTTGGGGGCTCCAACGACTTCTATGTTGGAGCCCCTTTAGGTCCTCAAAAAGAATAAAAAAGAAATGAAAAAATAAAAAATAAAAATTACATTTATTCAAAAAAGAAAAAATAGTTGTTTTCTAAAACAACTGTGAAATTACAAAAATACCCCTATCGGGTATTGATGTAATAAACAGAATTTATATATATATATATAATAGGTACATTTTAACAGGGACATCATGGCTTTACTTTTGTTTTCCTTTTTTGTTCTATTAATTGATGTTGCACTTTCAGTAATTCATTATGCAAGTGTCTCTAGACATGTTTATCAGTTTTTCAATAAATGAATAATGATTTGATGTTGGTTTGGAAGATAAGTGTAAGCTCTATCGTGGTGTGTGGTTATCCAGCGGTGAGTGGAACTGTAAAGGCCCCAGGTCTCTGGGAATATTTTCACATCAAAAAAAAAAATTCCGCATTTTCGAGGGGATGAGTTGGGGTCGTTACAAATATATTTTCCAGAAACAAACTTTTGCAACTCATTATTTCATGAAGAAAGCATTGAAACACAGAGAGAAATTTGCATAGTTGGAATCAGTTATTTAATCAGGCTAGACAAGTACTATACTATTTCATACATGTCCTCGTATTCCTCTGTTATCAGCTAATGATAAAACAGATTCTTTAGGAATCAAGGTTCTCCAATGTCAAGTAGGAGTAGAGCACCAGAAATCCACTAATCTGAACAAAAAATGCATATGAGATCTTAGTTAATGTCCGCAAATGGGTAAAAATGATCTATAACCTTAATCATTTGCATGTTTCCATAAGATGTAGATGGGCAATGAAGTTATTGAGTAGGCATGCAAGCAAGTTTGTTCAGTTCTATATTTAATTTATTCACCTAAAGAACTCAAGTTCCAAATATCTATTCAGTATTCACTCTATATATATCTAAAATAAAAAAGAGAAGGAGCAATATGCTACCACACTTGTAAGAATTGGCACTGAATAAATTACAAAACTACACCTCCACTTCTCCTTGCTTGATTCAAAAGACAGTCCACTATAGTAGATGAATTGTTGCTAACTGGGAATACCCTTCCATCATCTTCTGTCTAAAAAGACATGACCAATAGCAGCTGTAAAAACATTGAAATGCATAAAAACAAAAATATAATGATAAAAAAACATAAGACCTCAAAATAACCTTGAGCTGAACACCATGATCAGTAAACCAAGAGATGGTATCAAGCGGTCCATGCATTTTGAAGAAGGAACCTTGCAATTCTCTGTGACCCCTAGGATAATGTTCAGCCAAAACCTGAGACCGTTTGACATTACTAAAAGATTCTATGCATTAGCTCCACAGATAATACAAAATGCTCAAACAAAGACACTTCAGATGCAACACAAGCATCATTCAAAACTATAGCATAAAAAATAGACAGATCAAATAAGTTAACAAAGCCTTGTTCTGATGCAAAGCCTTGTTCTGATGACATTTTTCAAAATTTTACTTTGAAAAAAAATATTTTAAAAAATCAATTTGTATTAAAATTTTGTTTTTAGAACTAACACTTGGACAATTGAAAGAGTGCTTGGATGATAATGTATTTGTAAAACTTAGAATTAGTGTTACAACTTTCTTAATTAAATAATCTCTTTCTAATGCACACACCGCAAATTCATTATCAACATAATCAACTATTTTTATTTTACTTCTTTTTGCCCCATCATTCACCACATTTATCATCATCAGCATCTTCACACCTTATTTTCCTTGATCATTTATCATGATGACACAATCTTGTTCTTCATAATTACTACCACCACAAATGTCATTGATATCACCATCATCATCATTATCATCACCAATATTAAAGTCATCAATATAATCATCCTTTTTTTTTCCTAGTTGACAGCTTACAGCTGCAAAATCCTTAGAAGAGAGAAAGAAGAAACAAGGCAGTTTTTCTCATGGGCAGATGGAAAACGATCAAGGATGCCATCCAAGTTTACGATGATGCCTCTATAATTTTGTGGTTGCTTATAGGTAATAAAACAGAGATTGTGGATATAAAAGGCCGGAAAATGGCAAGAGCAAGTGTCCATGCCAAGGAGGCAAGCCTCCCACATTTTTTCAGCCGCTCCACAATATTTTTGTCTCTTATATTACTCAAAGCCAATTTGAGGATAGGGGGTTGTGTTAAAATACTGTGTACATATTACTTGATATATGTATGTTTATAAATATATGTATATCAAGAGTATTCTGGTCATTTCATGTAATGTATTTTAGTAAAGTCCATTAGGGACTGAAAAGTCTTTTTATTTTTATTTTTGTTTTTTTATTGTTAAATCAATATGACTGTTGGGAGGTCAGTCCAACTAGTCGTTGGACTGCCCCCAACGGTCATAAATATAACCGTTGGATCCCTTTATGTAATGTGAGGCTCTATAAATAAAGCCTCACCTCCTCTTGTATCTTTATGCTTTTCTAAAGCATTTGTTGTGTCTTAATCCAAATACCTTTTGCGTTATGCTCTTGTGAGCTTTATGCTTTTGTGTTCTTGTGGATTTCATATTTCTTGTATCTCTTTTATGAGATTGTTGTCGGTCCATTAGAGACCATATTTTTATTTGTGCACTTGTGTAGCCCTTTGTTGGCATTTTATTTGCGCACTCTTGTTTCATTACATGGTATCAGAGCATGGCTCTTGAAGTAGTGAAAGCAATCTTGGGATTATCCTACTTGGTGCTCTTCAATCTTTAGTTCTCATACAATCCTTCTTCACAAGTATTTTTTATTATAGGAGAAAGAGATTCCGCATCCGTCATCTCCTACAAGCTCAATGAAAACAATTATTTGATGTGGCCAATTGTTATGGAGAACTACATCAAAGGTAAAAAGCTATGGGGTTTTGTTAGTGGAACCACTAATGAACATCAACTAAAATTGACAAGAAGAAAGAGATCAAGTCAAAGCTCTATCCGAAGAAGAAAAAGAGAAAGCTTCGCAAGAATATCAAAACAAGTTAAAAGATTGAGAAGCTAGCAATGCTCAAATTCTCTCATGGTTCATGAATACCATGGAGTT
This sequence comes from Nuphar pumila, assembly GCF_984573655.1. NCBI lineage: Eukaryota > Viridiplantae > Streptophyta > Magnoliopsida > Nymphaeales > Nymphaeaceae > Nuphar > Nuphar pumila. Next base: position 112,159,401 of record NC_143252.1, on the reverse strand, counting down.
CAAAATCGCCACCAACATCATCAAGTTTAAAAGAGCATGTGATGCATGGATTTTTCTAAAGAATACCTTCATCCAAAAAGATATGGCTAGGTTATATTATCTTCAAGACAAAATACGTAATATCAAACAAGAAGATAAAAGTGCAAGGGATTTTTATGGTATTTTATCTTCTATTTGAGATGAACTAGCTGTAATGAAATATGCGGAAAAGCAAAGAGTGCACTAAGCACTTACAACATCTACTAATGAACAAACAAAGAGGGGCTAATACCCAAACCCACAAGAGACAACACAACATAAAAATATAAATGCCTCTTATTGAAAGAGAGAGAGCTCTCAAGAGTGAAAAATACAAGAGGGGAGCACCCCTATTTATACACAAGAGGAGGAGAGGGAGAGGGCCAAGAGGCCTTAAAAGGAGAGCCACCTAGGGGGCTCCCCATGTAGTCGTTGGGAGCCCCCAACGGTCACTAATGTGACCGTTGGAGGCCCCATCGACTACATGGTGGGGCCCCTTTTGAGTGAGCAAAAAACAAAAAAATAAAAAATACATTTTACAAAAAATAAAGAGAAAAATAAACAAAGAAAAACAAGTACCCCTATCGGGTACTTGTGAAATGACAGAAATACCCCTATCGGGTATTTTATATATATATATATATATATATATATATATATGAATTACATATATTTTAACACCCTCCCTCAAGCTTTACGGGGATATAACCGAAAGCTTGTTAAGGAGAAACAAAAACCGAGGAGCCGCAAGAGCCTTAGTGAAGAAGTCCGCCAACTGGTACTCTGATGTGACGTAAGGTAGTGCTATAGTTCCTCTTAGGTATTCATCCCGAACGTAATGGCAGTCCATCTCAATATGTTTAGTACGCTCATGGAAGGTGTGATTGCTTGCAATATAGATTGCGCTTTTGTTGTCACAACACATCTTCGAAGGAGTAGAGATGACAATGCCCATATCACTGAGGAGGCTTCTTAGCCACACAAGTTCCATGGTTGTAGTGGCCATAGCACGATATTCTGCTTCCGTCGAGGACAATGATACTTTGTGTTGCTTCTTGCATCTCCACGAAATCATAGAGTCACCTAAGAAAACACAAAAACCGGTAGTTGAGACACGGTCATTGGGATTTCCTCCCCAATCTGCATCGGTATAAGCAATTAAATCAAGTGACGAGGCAGAAGAAAGAAAAACTCCCTTAGTTATGGTATTTTTGATATATCTGACAATCCTTAAGACTGCACTCATGTGCACGGTTGTAGGTGCATGTTGAAACTGACTGACAGAGTGGACGGCATGAGCAATGTCTGGCCGTGTGATGGATAGATAGGTTAGAGACCCAACAAGTTGCCGATAGGGAGTTGGATCCTCGAGAGGTGTTCCATCTTCCAACCTTAATTTTGCATTGATGACTTCTGGGGTTTCTGTCTTCTTGTCATCGGAGATACCCGATTTGGAACAGATGTCAGCAGCAAGTTTCATCTGAGAGAGAATGTACCCTCGAGGAGAGTACGCCACTTCAATTCCTAAAAAATATCTTAAGAAACCAAGGTCAGACATATCAAAATTTTCTTTCAAAACCTTTTTAATATCATTAATGCCTTGCTCATCACTTCCTGTGATGATCATATCATCAACATAAAGTAGTAAAATAACTACAGAAGACCCTGCACTTTTCACAAACAAAGCAGTGTCAGTATAACATGAATGAAAATTTAAACTTGTCATTACATTACTAAATCTATCATGCCAAGCCTTTGGAGCTTGTTTTAAACCATATAATGCCTTGTTAAGTTTAAGAATTTTATTTTTACCAATACATACTCCTGGTGGGGGATCCATGTAAACTTCTTCATTTAATTTGCCATTTAGAAATGCATTCTTAACATCAAGTTGATAGATAGGCCATTTCTTTACAGACGCAATAGCAATAAGAGTCCTAACACTAGTCATTCTAGCAACCGGTGCGAAGGTTTCTTCATAATCTATACCATATTCCTGAGCATATCCTTTAGCTACTAATCGTGCTTTATAACGTTCTAATGAACCATCACTCTTGGTTTTAATTTTGAAGACCCATCTACATCCTATTGATTTCTTTCCAGTGGGTAACGAAGTTATTTCCCAAGTTTTTGCTTTTTCAAGGGCACTAAGCTCCAAGTTCATGGCTTCAACCCATTGGGGAATATTTTTGGCCTCATTATAGTGTGAAGGTTCATGAAATGAATGTAATGCAATTAGACATGCTCTATATCTAGGAGTTAGGGACTCATAGGAAACAAACCTATTTGGAGGATTGGAGATCCGACTGGATCTCCTTAAAGATGTTTCTTCAATGTCGGATCCTTGAGAGTATTTTTCTAAGGCACTTATCTGAGTTTGTTGACCACGCCTAACATATGTTTGGATTGGTCTATTATTCTCATCTACAGCATTATCAAGAGGGATTTCCTCTAGGTCATTCAAAGACTCATTAGAGATTTCCTCTTCTTGAGGAGTCTCATCTTCTTGAGATAGAAGATCAAATAAAAAAGTATATTCACTTTCGTCAATATCTTTAGTTTTCTCAAAACCATTTTCATTTTCCAAAAAGGTTACATCTTTGGATACATAGAGTTTGTTATTTTTCAAGTCAAAACATCTAAAACCCTTTTGATTTTCTCCATAACCCAAGAAAACGCATTCAATAGCTTTAGGAGATAATTTGTCCCGTTTATGAGTAAGGACAAAACATTTACATCCAAAAACTCTTAATCTATTGAAGTCAGGTGTTCTTTCAAATAGTTTTTCGTATGGAGATGTATTTTGTAAGGATGAAGATATCATTCTATTTATTAAATAAGTTGAGGTTAAGGCCGCTTCGGCCCAAAAATTCTTTGGAATTTCTTTGGAAATAAGGAGTGTCCTAGTAGTTTCCATGATATGTCTATGCTTTCTTTCGGCCAAGCCATTTTGTTGAGGAGTCCTAGGACACGATCTTTGATGACAAATCCCATTTACTTCTAAATAGTTTTGAAATTCATTTGATAAATATTCTCCACCCGAATCGGATCTAAGAGTAGAGATATTACTTGAAAATTGATTTTTAACTATCATATGAAATTTTTTAAAAAACTCAAAGACTTTGGATTTTAAATTGAGAAAGTAGATCCATACATACCTAGTATAGTCATCGATGAAAGTGACATAATAGGAGTACCCTCCTTTAGACATGACGGGGGAAGGACCCCAAACGTCCGAATGGACTAACTCAAAAGGTCTTTTGGATACAAAAGTCCGGTTTGGAAAAGGAGTAGATTTCATTTTGCCAAAAATACAATTCTTGTAAACAAAATGTTTCTCATTACAAAATTTCTTTCCAAATGAAAAGGAGTACATTTTTGAGAAACTTGGATGTCCAAGTCTTTGATGCCAAATATCAATATTTTTATCTTGGACATGGTTACAAAAAGAGTTAATGGGGAGTTTCAAGTTGCTCATGTAATAGAGATCTCCCCTTCTATGGCCTTGCCCAATCAGCTCCCGGACCGGAGATCCTGTATAGAGCAATCCTTAGTTGAGAAGGAGATTTTACATCCATGATCGCATATTTGAGCAACAGAGAGGAGATTTAAATTAAGTTGAGGTACAACTCTCACGTTTGGCACAAAGAAGTCTTTTGAAAAGTTTAAGGTTCCAAGACTTTTAACTTGTAAAAATGTACCATCGGCAGTTGAAACATAGGAGTTTTTAAAATTATTACATAAATCGGAAAGCTCATTTTCAAGGGGGGTCATATGAAAAGAAGCTCCAGAGTCAAGGATCCAAGACGACATACCTGGAGGAGAGGAGGAAGCTACGGCGGCACCCGAAGTTGATGGAATCTTGAGTAGAGTTTGTAGTGCCTCCGATAGTTGAGCAAGAGAAAACGAGTCCGTTCCTTTGATTGCTTCCTCTTTCTTTTGAGTAGCTTCTTCAACGGAAGCAACTTTATTTTTTGGTGCTTCATTCAACTTAGGGCAATTAGGTCTTATATGACCCGGTTCTTGACAATGATGGCAAATGGCTTTTCTATAGTTGCCATTATAGTTATTTTGTCTTCCAAAATGTGGAGGTTTGTAGGTTTTCATATGGTTGTCGGGTTTGGATACGGCCAAGACATCATTTCCTCCTTTAATCATGCCAAGACGGGTTTCTTCTTGGCATATTTCGGCTATGGCATCTTCCAAGGGAAGAGGCTTTGATCTATGTAGGAGGGAGGATCTAACTTGTTCATATTCGGGCCTAAGCCCATGTAAAAATTGGAAAAAGTGTTCTTTTTCCATTTGTTCTCTCCTTAATTCCACATCTATACTAGAAACTCATTTTGGTTCTAGTAAGGATAGCTCATCCCATAGAGGGCCAAGAGTGCTAAAGTAATCCCTAACACTCATTTCTCCTTGCTTGATAGTCCGGATTTTTTCTTGAAGGAAGAATTGACGAGCAAGGTCTTTTTGTGTAAACATACCTTTCATGAAGAACCATGCTTCATTTGCCATCCTAAATTTGGCAATGTTGGCGCAAATCTTGAGCTCCACATTATTCATGAACCAAGCAAGAATCTTGGCATGCTTACTCTCCCAATCTTCTATTTTAGATTGGTGATCTTCAATGGCCTTTATGCGGGCATCTCCTTCAAGAGCCTTTTCTTGATCGCTTTCCATCTTAGTTAGTTGGAGTTGTGGTTCCGGAATGGTGCCCATAACGTATCCCCAAAGCTTTTTCCCTTTGAGGTTGTTTTCCATGGCAGCGGCCCACATCATGTAGTTGGAACCATTGAGCTTGAAGGAGAGATCAATCTTTTGTTCTCCTTCCATAACAACCACTTACAAGAGAATATCAAGGAGAGAGAAACAAAAAACAAATATAGCTACACCGCTAGCTATATTAAAATGAAGAGCATACACAAGGCTCTGATACCATGTGATGAAATATGCGGAAAAGCAAAGAGTGCACTAAGCACTTACAACATCTACTAATGAACAAACAAAGAGGGGCTAATACCCAAACCCACAAGAGACAACACAACATAAAAATATAAATGCCTCTTATTGAAAGAGAGAGAGCTCTCAAGAGTGAAAAATACAAGAGGGGAGCACCCCTATTTATACACAAGAGGAGGAGAGGGAGAGGGCCAAGAGGCCTTAAAAGGAGAGCCACCTAGGGGGCTCCCCATGTAGTCGTTGGGAGCCCCCAACGGTCACTAATGTGACCGTTGGAGGCCCCATCGACTACATGGTGGGGCCCCTTTTGAGTGAGCAAAAAACAAAAAAATAAAAAATACATTTTACAAAAAATAAAGAGAAAAATAAACAAAGAAAAACAAGTACCCCTATCGGGTACTTGTGAAATGACAGAAATACCCCTATCGGGTATTATATATATATATATATATATATATATATATATATGAATTACATATATTTTAACACTAGCCATGTTAGAACCAAAATGAGAAGGTTCGGTTATTGAAATGAGAAGATCATAAATAGAAAGAGAAAATTTTTTCTATTTTCTTTATGGTCTCCAGTCGAAATTTGAGCAAGTTAAGTCTTCTTTGCTTCATAGGACTTCGACTCCTATAATTAAAGCCCTTGCTCAAATTTGCCAAGAGAAAACAAGACTTGGAATGTACAAGTCTAACAATGAGGTGCTTGTCGTATCAAGACCTGAAAATTTTGTAAAAACATATAAACCACATCACTTTGAAAGAAAATTCAATAAAAAAGTACACAATGGAGGAGGATACAAAGGTAAAATCATTTGCCATTATTGTAAGAAACCGGGGCATATAATACTGGATTGACCCAAGTTTAAGAAAGTAGCTGCCATAAGTAAAGAACCTCAAGAATCAAAGAAAGAAACTTCAATGATTTGACCATTGCCCAAATAGCAGAGGATGTCTCACAAATTCTTAAAGTCACTCCTTCTAAATCAAACGCCGCCATATCCTCCTCTTCTCCTCCAGGTAAGTCTTCTTGGATTTTGGATTCGGAAGCCTCTTTTCACATGACTCATAATGAGTCTCTATTATCCGATTGCACTAATTCATACTTTTTGTGTGTATCAACCGTCCATGGTACTTCTTTAAAAGTTAAAGTATATGAAACCTTAACAATATTTCAAAAAAAAAAGTGTTTCAAACCTGAAGGTTATTCCAAAATTAGATTTAAACATTTTTTCAATTTCTCAAATTTTCGATTATGGGTGTAAAGTATTCTTCTCATCTAAGGCTTATTGGGCAAGGCCATAGAAGAGAAGATCATTATTATACAGACTCCTTATGTTTACCCAAAGACTCATTTTGTAATCATGTCAAAGACATTAATTTAGATCTTTGGCATAAAAGATCAAGACCCCCCAACAAAATGGTATTTTCGAAATAAAGCATTATCATATTATTGAAACTACTAGGACCCTACTTATTTCAAAAGAAATTCCAAAAAAAAATTGGGTTGAAGCCGCACTTACTGCGGTATATCTAATAAATAGAATGCCTTTTCAAACGTTGGAAAACAAATCTCCTATTGAAAAACTTTTTAAAATTTCTCCTTACTTGGAAAGGTTGAGGGTATTTGGATGTAAATGTTTTGTGCTTCTTGAAAAATATAACAAACTCTCTTATAAAGCTATAAAATGTGTTTTTCTTGGATATGCCGAAAATCAAAAAGGCTATCGATGTTATAATCAAACAAATGATAAACTTTATGTTTCTAGAAATGTTACTTTTCTTGCAAAAAGAGAATGAATTTGATTTTAAAAAAAGGAAGAATCTAAGTATGCCTTCTTATTTGATTTGTTACTTAAATCAAATAATGAAATTGTTGATGATAATGACATTGGAAATTTTGAGTCTATTAATGACTCAAGTGAAGAAAGAGAACCAAATCATAATTTTTTACAATATTCTAGATGAGATAGTGGGGAGCATCCATGTGCTTTTGATAGATATAATTATAGAGAGAGAGAGAGACGTCTTAATCATATTTAGGTCTAATCTCCTCTAGTTTAAATAGAGATTAGCCAAAAGAATAAATGTACATATGGGTCCCTCATTATTTAGAAAATACCAAAACAGCCTTAAGTATAAATAAAACTTTAAGAGGTCGACTTATCTTAACACTCCCCCTCAAGCTGGAGTATAGATATCAATCATGCTCAGCTTGCCGCAACATTTTGAGAAACTGGACCTGGCAAGAGGCTTTGTAAAAATATCTGCAACTTGATCCTCAGAGATTACATGCTTGGTAGAGATATGTCCAGCTTGAACCATATCTCTTATGTAGTGGCAGTCAACTTCAATATGTTTTGTCCTCTCATGAAATATCGGATTATTGGCTATATATGTAGCTGCCTTGTTATCACACATCATCACCATAGGAGATGAAACCTTCACTTAAAGATAAGTCAGCACAGTTCAAACTCACACCAATTCAGCTGTTGTTTGGGCCATAGCCCTATATTCTGATTCGGCACTCGACCTAGCAACTACGGTTTGCTTCTTTCTTCTCCAAGAAATTATGTTACCTCCCACAAATACACAGAATCTTGTGGTAGATTTCCTATCCTCTACAGACCCAGCATAATCAGCATCAGAGTAAGCAACTACCTCCAAGGTACCCCCTTTCTTGAATAATAACCCTTTTCCAGGGAAAGATTTTAAGTACCTAAGTATCATCATTGTAGCATTCCAGTGTACCTCAATCGGTTTGTCCATGAATTGGCTAACCTTGCTTACAACCAAAGCAATATCAGGTCTAGTCACATATAGTAAATGTTAGAAAGTGACTTTGAATACTTTAGGTTCGATAATGAACCCATACACATGCACATTAAGTGCAAATAAACCCACTCAAGGGAACAACACAAGCACATCATGTGCTAATACATAAACCCATAAAAGGGGTAAATATGACATAAAGTCATAAGTTGAATATTATTGAAGAAATAAGAAGAGGGTAAAAAACCCTATACAATGGAGCATAAGCTCCTCCAAGGAGTTTTTAATACAAAGGGGGGAGACCCCTATTTATAACACAAGAGAGGGGCCACCAAGGGGGCTCCCAAAGGAGTCGTTGGGAGCCCCCAAAGGAGTCACAATGTGACCGTTGGGGGCTCCCAACGACTCCTTTGGGAGCCCCCTTGGTGGCCCCTCTCTTGTGTTATAAATAGAGGTCTCCCCCCTTTGTATTAAAAACTCCTTGGAGGAGCTTATGCTCCATTGTATAGGGTTTTTTACCCTCTTCTTCTTATTTCTTCAATAATATTCAACTTATGACTTTATGTCATATTTACCCCTTTTATGGGTTTATGTATTAGCACATGATGTGTTTGTGTTGTTCCCTTGAGTGGGTTTATTCGCACTTAATGTGCATGTGTATGGGTTCATTATCGAACCTTAAGTATTCAAAGTCACTTTCTAACATGGTATCAAAGCAAGGTTGAGATCGAGTTGCTCTTTGGTGCATCGGGAAGCGTGGTATTCAAGAAAGTTTTAAAGAAAAATGATGAAGTATTCATTTCTCTCTCTTTTCTAAAAGTTATTCGGTATGCATTCTATTTCTTTAAGTATTGTATGAAGAATTTAATATGTTTTTTTTATGTGTACTCTTTGTCATTATGTCTTTTTATAAAAATTTGAGTTACTTGATAATTTATTGAATATTTTTCATATACATACTTTTTCGTATGTTTTTCTTTGAAAAATTTTAAAATGATAACTTGTTTGGCGAAAAATTAGATATATGATTGCTCAAAACCTAATGGGTCGGTAAAGATTTATGACCATTGGAGCCTTGAATTTATATTTTAAACCTATGTTTATAAGAATACCTTTTATATGTGGTAAGTCTTTAAAGAAAGGTATGTTAAGATTAAAATGTCTGTAAGATGTAGTTTTTCGAAAAGTGCTTGGCATATATGAAAAATTCCTTAATAAGTTTTGATTCACTTACCTAATGTGTCATTTTTATATGAGCAACATTTAATTAAGAAAGTTTTTTTTATATATATATATATATATATATAATTCCGGTTGAATTAAGTCATGTTTTTTTTAGAAAACTTAAGAGTTTTTTGAATTTTTCCTTAATGAATGTTTAATTTTATAGGTTTATGCCATAGTACAATTTTACTTTATCATAAGGTTTTTTAACAAATCTATTATTCTTCTTTGTTGGGATTTCTCTCACTTTAGTGGAGTTTCCCCTTTCTTTGGGAATTTTGTGTGTTTTGAGCTCTCTTTAAGGAGCCTTTTGGTCCTTATAATCTTCTTGTGAGTATATGCTCTTTTATGAAGATTTCATGGTTGTTGTGAGAAGATTGTTTGTGAGTATCTTTTCCCTTGCATAATATCCTTCAAAAATTCATTAATACTTGTAACCCTTTGTGGATCTTTTGAGATTGGTTGTGAGCATCATTTTTTAAGTTACAATAGTGGATTTCATAAGATTTTCAAACTTCACCATCTTTATGAATGCCTATATTGGCCTAAGTTTGTTATTTGCTCATTCAAGATTATTGTCATTTAAAAATCTTGCATTGCATAAAAGTGTATCTATTATCATTTGGTGTGCATTTAATTGCACTTTATATCTATCATAGTTGAGGCTTGTTTTTGCCTTTTTCCAAATTGGTTCTTACGCATGATGTTGCTTAATATTTCATAAATTGTGTTAGTTGCATAATAAGTTTTTTTTGTATAAATGACTTCTTTTGAAGATTAAGCATAATTCAGATTTATGCAAAATTGTTGTTATAAAGCATATTATTGTGATTGATTATATTGGACCTTTGATTCAATTTTTAATCGGTCCTCTTTTCTTTGAAAAATGATTCCTAAAGTGTTTATTGCCTTTTTGTGGCATTTATATTTGTCCATCACATGTTATTTAATGCATCACTTGTTTGGCCTTATTATTGTTTTATTAGAGATGTTTGTTGAGGTGAGTTATGGGCACCTCGTGTTATATCATTCTAGATTGTCCACTTGCCATATTATAGATGGTGATTGAGGTGATTTATGGGCACCTTGGGACTCTAGAATGATTTGGTATATGATCTCTAATTATGAGTGTGACACTCGTTGTTATGTCTTTTTAGATTGTTCACTTACCATATTATAGATGGGGGTTGAGGTGAGTTATGGGCACCTTGGGACTTTAGAATGATTTGGTATATGAGTGTGTCACTAGTTTGATGTTGGCCATTGATGTTATGGATGCTCTTATTTATATATAAATGTGATGGATATATGATGTTTGAAACCTTAAAATGTTTTAAGGTATATTGAAATCAAGGTTTTAGGGATTATTGCCCAACCTTCCATTGTTTATGAAAATTATGAGTGCATATGCACATTTGTGATTTTGTGCTTTTGTGCACAAGTGTTCCATATGTTCTTGGTGTGCGTATGTTCACACATTTATTTTCAAGAATATTGTTCTATCGGTTGTTGTATCTTGTTGAAGATACTTTTACATAGTTTATTCCAAAATGTTATTTTTATGGGTATTTTTTTGAAGAATATTGTTCTATTGATTCAAGGTTTGATTTATATATATGTTTGTCATTACAAAGTTTGATTACCTCAAAAGTCTTCTCCTTTTATGCCCCTTATCTAAGTGTCATCATATGTAGACAAGAATTTTATTACACCTTCGTGTGTTGGTAGCCCTTTGTTGGCTTTTGCTCTCTTGGTCTAGTAGCTGAACACACTTGTCTTGAGTGTTATTTTATGTAGACAAGGCACGTTGATTCACACCATGGTGTGTGATTTTAGTCCATGTTGGCGTTTGTGTCCTTGCTCTAGTCGCTGAGATGTATGTCCATGGTTGGCTTATTTCACTCATTTCAAGTGTCATCTTATGTAGACAAGAGATGTATTGTGTTTTAGCCCATTGTTGGCTTGTTACTCTTGTTCTAGTAGCTGAACATACTTGGTTTTGAGTGTATTTTTACGTAGACAAGAGATGCTTTTGGTCCATGTTGGCGTGTATTCTCTTGTTTTTGTCGTAGATGCACTCATTTCAAGTATTATTATATGTAGACAAGAGGTTCTTTTGCACACCTTTGTGTGTGTCTTTGACCTTTAATGGCATTATATTTATATTCTTGATCTAGTATCTTATACACTTGATTTATGGGTTTTGGAGGACTAATGAGGTAGTTGTTTGTAATGGATGAACTATTGTTGAAATTTGCAAAATTTCATTCATGACTTGTGTTTTAAGATATTCAAGTGAATCATATTTTTGATATGCATATTTTAAAATCAAGTTGATTTTTTGGCATTTAATCTATATATTAATGTGCTTATGGTATTTTGGCCACTTTTGTATGCAAAATGTGTCCTTTTTTGTCAATTGAGTGAGATTTTCCTAAATTGGTAAGATTCTCTACTCAAATAACACTATTCGTTTTGCCTCGTAAATGGATTTAAAACCTTGTGAACTCTTGTGTTTATTTTTATGTTTGGAGACTTCGTTTCTCTTGTTTGGCACTTCATTACATGTTTGAAGCATGTTCATTAATGATTCATTTACGTATTAATTCATTTCATGATAATATATGCATATGCTCTTTATGACCTTTTAGGATCTCATTCAATAAAGTATATGTTGCTTATACCTCTTCATAGGATTATTGTGGTGTCCCTTAGTGGACTATTTTGTTATTCCCCCATTATGGGGTTGTGTTTGTCCAATATTGGACCTTATGAATGCATTATGCATTCTTGCAATATGTTTCCGCTCACTCTTTAAACATGATATATGATTTTGATTGGTTTTCTAAATTTTATTTTCATGCTAAAGTAATTATCCTATTATGCATAAATTTTGCACCTTGTTAGGAATGATCCTTTTTGAGTAAAGTGCAAAGATATTTTTTACTTTTTCTTTGTTGTTGTTCCTCAAGATCTTGAAGATAAGAGGAAAAGAAGTACCTTTGATAGATCATGGAAGGTGCTCATCATTAAAGACATTGGAGGGAGACATTTACAATGGCATTCGTACTAAAGGCTTTTTAAGCCTTGAGATTCTTCCTCTTGCTTTCTTCAATCTTTACGTTCCCCCACGCAAAGCTTGAGGGGGGGTGTTAAAATGTATCATTCGACAATTGTAATATTATATATATTTTATATATATAAAGGATAATACATATTCATATATGGTATATATGCATATGTATTATCCTAATTATATATATAAAATATATATTTATCTATTTATAGGCATAGGGGTAGTTTAGACATTTCACAGTTTTTACGCATATTCCATTTGGAATATGTTTGTAATTTTATTTTTTATTTTCTTTTTTATTTTTCCTTTTTTTGTGGTTTGCACCGTTGGGGTTTCCCTAGGTGGCGCAAACCACAAAAAAAAGGAAAAATAAAAAATAAAATTACAAACATATTCCAAATGGAATATGCGTAAAAACTGTGAAATGTCTAAACTACCCCTATGCCTATAAATAGATAAATATATATTTTATATATATAATTAGGATAATACATATGCATATATACCATATATGAATATGTATTATCCTTTATATATATAAAATATATATAATATTACAATTGTCGAATGATACATTTTAACAGTAACTTCCCTACCAATGAGCGATAGCTCCTGCTATCAACAGGTTTTGACCCCTCAGCCAATAAATGAACTTTGTGATCCATGAAAATATTTGATGGTTTAGCTCCCAACATTCCTGTCTCTTTTAATAAATCAAGAACATACTTCCGTTGAGACAAAACCACGCCCTCACTGCTCCTAGCCACTTCTATGCCTAGAAAGTATCTAAGTGGACCAAGGTCTTTTGTAACAAAATGTTTTTGAAGATAAGCCTTTCTAGCTGCAATATCTTTCAAGTTATCTCATGTAAGGATGATGTCATCCACATATACCACCATAACGACTAGGCCTGAGTTAGTTTTCTTAATAAATAATGTGTGGTTTGACGATGACCTATTAAAACCAAACTTTGACATCACATCAAACAACTTTTGAAACCATGCACGAGGACTTTGCTTTAGACCATATATCGCCTTTCTTAATCTGCACACCTTCTGACACTCCCCCTCAACCTCGAACGCAGGAAGTTGTTGCATGTATACTGTCTCAGACAGATCCCCATATAGGAATGCATTTTTCACATCTAATTGACACAAACTCCATCCACGGTAAACAACTACTGAGAGAACAAGACGGATGGTGCCCATCCGTGCGATGGGAGAAAATGTCTCAAAGAAATCAACACCATATGTCTGAGTATAACTTTTTGCTACTAACCTGGCCTTGTATCTTTCAATTGAACCATCTGAGTTGTACTTAATGGTATATACCCATTTGCATCCAACAATGTCCGCATTGTAAAACCCGAAATTTTTATTATAAAATTTTTCAAATTTTTCAAATTGGGCTTAGATCCATATTTCGGATCTAGGACCCATAAAGGGGTATTTACGCTTAAATGTTTGCGTTATACTAAAATAATATTAATATTAGTAATAAATTAGAAATATACATATATATATATATGTATATATATTAAGCAAATTCGAGGATCCACAGTTGGATCCACTTGGATCCAACTTGCGGATCCATATTTTGGGGGTTAAAATTTTATGTTTAATGTGAGTTTCAAAATAAATAAAATTTTTAAGTTTTTAAAATTTATCCGTGGATCCATTTGGATCCACTTGTGGATCCATATTGTTTAGGGGCCGGGTTACGGGTCCCGAGTTCGGACCCGAGCCCCACCCCATATAACAGCCCTTTTAAAACAAAAAGGGCAACCCGATAAGGGTTGCCCGATATGTTTTAAACAAAAGCAGAAAGGGGCAAAAGGGGGGGGGTTACGCAGGGCGTAACCGACCTCCCCCCATCTCGGCGTGAAGGGGGGAGGGGTCTTGCCCGATAAGAGGGAGTGGAGAGGGGACTCTCTTCACTCGCCTCTCTCTCTCCATCGTCTCTCCCGTCTCTGTCTGCGTGCGCGCACCGGAGGAAGAAGAGGTCGCTGGCGGGCTGCGGCAACTAGCAGCCATCACCGACCTCCGGCGAGACTCCTGTCACGGCAGCAGCAAGGAGCAACCCCAGCCGACCCCTCTCTTGCAGTCACGACAGCCTCCGATCGCCGGAAATCTTCAATAAGGTACGGTGCTCCTCGGAATCGGGGTGAGGAATCGAACATGGGTTCGATTCCATGTGGGGTTTGAGGGTAGGGTTTGGGGTTTATATCAACCCTAAACCTAAAACCCCAACTATGTGGTTTGGGGGTTTCAGATCTTCCTAATGTGGGGTTCTCAGTTTTCAAATTTTTGGGGCAAAGTTTGGTAAATCCCACAATGAAAACCCCAAAATCTTTGATTTGGGGTTTCGGTTGTCACGAAGGAGGGATTTGGGGATGTTTGACGAAAACCCTAATTCAGCCGATTTGGGTTTTCTTGATTTGGAATTTAGGCATGATACATGTTAAATCCTGTTTGGGGTTATCGTTCTGGGTGAAATCCCAAACCCAGAATAGCAGTAAGACCTTATCTGAAATCGTGATGGTATATATATAATGAACTGCAACTTTATGGTTTCGAGTCTGATCCAGAGACTATATGCATGAGTGGAACTCACATGCTTATTTTGAAGTTATTTATGAAATGTTTTTGTTGGTGTGTTAAAGACAGATCGGTGGTATATGTCTAGATCCAGAACATAGCCCGCCAATCATCTATTATCAAGTCACAGTCTGGCTGAATGCATTAGTCCTTGAACGCAACCCTGAGTTGCGTTGTATAATCACTTTTGATATGCCTAGATAAGCCGGTGGAAATCAATATGAATATACTTGAGACTTGTTTTGGCTGTTGGCATACATGTTAAAACCTACAGTACTGCAGCATAGTTATTAGCAGTAGTGAATATAGATTAAGCTTAATTATAAACTGAAAAATTTTAGTGTTAAAAACATTGAATGTATTCAGTTTCTGTGGAGTGCTCAAGAATACAAGGAGTTTCTTTCGGTTGAGTACAAGACCGAACTCATTCTGTGACTGAGCTATGATTGTTTAAGTAAAAAAATTTACTTGTATGCTAGTGAGTGTCTTCTGCGTTTCCTTTATTAGCTATTGTATTATAAATAGCAGAAAGAGGATGGTTAGGTTTTATCAGGACATATGGCCTGTCATGTATCATTCTTTAAGATATATATATATAGGTATGTGTGTGTGTGTGTGTGGGGGGGGGGGGGGGGGGGTTGAAAATGTTAGTATGGCTACATCATCAGGTGACAATATTAGGTGAATAGTGTCAGATGATTTGCAATTTTTCTTTTAGCAACCAAACTTGGGGCATGTATGTGTTCTTTTCAAACTTGATTAACTATATGTAACTCTTATAAGTAGTGAGTGGAAGGATAGCATAAGATCATGGGTTGTGTGGAACCCTGCCAAGCCCAGCCGAATGGTGCTGGACTATATTTTTTACAAAGGAAAATATGGTTAATGCCATATCCTTAATTGTTCATGCTTGTGGACAAATGACAGGTCGATGGAATCCTTGTTCATGTATAGGGTAGCTCATATGGAAGCTTAGCTTAGCACTTTAAGTTTCCAGAATACTAGTTGATCATGTTAGACCAGGCTTTTTGCATACAGGTGAATGAAAATGCTCGTAGGCTTAAACTTGATTTGATATGCTTGATTGGATATCGTTGTCTAGTTGTTTTCATGGGCATGAGCAATCATGAAACTAGTGTTTTATTGCTGGAATTTACATGCATGGGTGTTCACATGATATAATAAAATTAATCAAGGAATGACAACGTACATTTGGTATAAATATGTGAATCCTTGTGCATGAATCTTGGAAACTGTGCTTGTGAATGTTGTTGTTTTATGTCCATGGTTATATTGGCATATATGGATGTGCATTTGGAAACACTTGTCGTGGAGATTTATGTTTTCACTTGACTGTTATGATTATGGTATTCATGAGTGTGAGCATGATTCAATTATTACTAATTCTTCCTGAACATGTACACTTGATTTATATGTGAAATTGCACATGTACACTCATACACTTAAAGAAACCATGGATTTGGTTAATACCCATATGTGATGTAGGTAACACACACATATTGAAAATGCATATGAATGAATTATGACATGCATATGGTTGGGTTTATATTTGCATGAATATATATGCTTTTGGTATACATATATAACTCTGCCTGTGTAGTTATACACTGCCGGTCCCAAGCCCGGATAAAGGAGGAGGGTTGCGGTAGGCCTGTGACAGCCAGCATAAAAACTTTGTCATATCCTATGAAAATGAACCAATATGAGAATTTCGTTGGGGCGTTCCCTACTGAGCGACGCGTTGTACTCTCTAGGCCCGGAGGCAGTGATAAATGTGCAAGGGTTGCTAGGTCGTCGCCCAGAAGCGACGCGTCACACCGGCGCCCGGGTGTGGTGTCAAATAGGCAAGGGTTCCCTCACTTTGTTGGACGGGTGGGGGTAAAGAAGTTAGTCTAAGACCATAAAATTAGGTTAGCCACTTGGAACATAGGGTCTTTAACTGGTAAGTTGGTAGAGTTAGTAGATGTTATGTGTAGGAGAAAGATTGATATTTTATGTCTTCAAGAGACCAAATGGGTAGGTGAGAAAGCTAAAGTGATAGAACCTTGGGGATATAAGATTTGGTATACAGGAATAAATAGGAATAGGAATGGAGTAGGGATTGTTATGAGTCGTCAGTTTATAGATAATGTAGTTGAGGTCCGTAGGAAGGGTGATAGAATTTTACTTATTAAATTAGTATTAGGTACGGATATTATTAATATTATTAGTGTTTATGCACCTCAAGTAGGTTTAGATGATTCCATTAAGCATCAATTTTGGGAAGATTTAGATGGAGTAGTACAAGAGACATCTTATGGAGAAAAGCTTTTCATCGGCGGTGACCTTAATGGACATGTAGGCATTAGTAGGGATGGATTTGAGAATATCCATAGAGGCTATGGTATAGGAGAAAGAAATGAAAGTGGAGAAAGGATTTTAGATTTTTGTTTGTCCTATGATATGATCTTAGCAAACACTTGGTTTAGGAAGAGGGAGTCTCACCTAGTAACATTTAAAAGTGGGGTTAATACGAGTCAGATAGATTTTTTCCTACTTAGAAAGAGAGATAGGGGTTGTTGCATCGATTGTAAGGTTATACCAGGAGAAAGTGTAGCTACACAACATAGAGTCTTAATTTTAGATCTTAGAATTAGACAATGTCACAAAAGGGATAGACATAGGATAGATCCTAGAATTAAGTGGTGGGCACTGAAAGGAGCTAAACAAGGAATGTTTGTAGAGCAGGTAGTTAAGGAAGTTGATTGGTGTCTCGAGGAGGATTCAGAATCAATGTGGAATAAGATAGCGGGTGGTATGAGAAAAGTAGCTAAGGAGGTATTGGGTGAGTCTAAAGGCGGTGCACCACTAAGTAAGGATACATCATATCATGGTGGAACGAGGATGTCAAATTAGCTATTAAGGTTAAAAGAGAGTGTTATAGAAATCTAAGTAAGAGTCGTGATAATGAGAATTTGGAGAAGTATATGATAGCAAAGAAGGAAGCTAAAAAAGTTGTTCGAAACGTGAGGGCTAAGGTATATAAGGAGGTTTATGACAAGTTGGATACCAAAGAAGGCGAGAAGGATATTTATAGGCTTGCAAAGATGAGAGATAGGAAATCGAAGGATTTGGGTATGGTTAGATGTATCAAAGATGAAACGCAAAGGGTTTTAGTCAAAGATGAGGAGATTAAGGAGAGATGGAAAGATTATTTTGATAAGCTATTTAATGATAGTCATGCTCAAGATCTTGGAGACTTCTCCATTCCTTTTCATGAGATAAATCGTGACTTCATGCGCAAGATTCAAAAGAAAGAAATTGCAGAGGCTTTGAAGAAAATGAAATCAAGAAGGGCAGTTGGCCCAGATGGTATACCTATCGAGGCTTGGAAATGCTTGGGAGAGAAAGGTTTAGAATGGTTGACAAATCTTTTTAACTTGATTTGGCGAACAAATAAGATGCCTAATGAGTGGAGGAAGAGTACTTTGGTGCCTTTATATAAGAATAAGGGTGATATACAAGATTGCACAAACTATCGTGGTATAAAACTCATGAGTCATACTATGAAACTTTGGGAGAGGGTGATTGAGTCTAGGTTGAGGAAGGTTGTCATGATATCGGAGAATCAATTTGGTTTTATGCCTGGAAGATCAACTATGGAAGCTATACATCTTCTTAGACAACTTATTGAAAGATATAGAGAGAGGAACAAAGATTTGCATATGGTTTTTACTGATTTAGAGAAGGCATACGATAGAGTACCTAGGGACGTTCTTGTTAAAATGTAAAACTGTACATATATGTATATATAATAATATTATATTATTATATATATAAATACATTTTTAATTTCTTTCTTTTCTGTATTTTTTTCCTTTATTTTTATTTTTTGTCTTTATGTCATCTAGTTCAGTTTGAACTAGAATGACTGTTGCTAGTCAAGTCCTGTCCAGACTTGACTAGCAATAGAGTTGTTGGACTGACACAGTCCAAGCTCTTAATAGAGCTGTTGGACTGACACATTCCAACAGCTCTAAATAGAGCTGTTGGACTATGCCCAACAGCTCTATTGAGTCCTCTTTCAGCTGTGTATATAAAGGGGTGCAGCCCCTCTTGTATTTCACTCCAATGCTTCTTAAGCAATTGGTTTTTCATATCAATAAAGAATACATTTTTATTTTTATTTTGTTTCCAGTTATACCCTTTTTAAGGGTTATGCTTTAGTGTCATTCTTGACACTTGCTCTTGTTAATTAAAGCTCGTGTTTCGAAGATCCCCATTTCATTTCATGGTATCAAAGCCGCGGAAGTACTAAATCTTGAGGAAAAGCTGCCTCGGTTTCCGTGCCCGTTTGCAAAAGTGTTCGCCACTTGAAGAGAAGTGTTTTATCACTTCATTGGAGAAGATTTCACATCTTGTTGTATTGTTTTTTTTTTTCTTTCTTTCTCATTTTCCTTCTTGTTTCTCTTCTATCCCTATTCTTTCTCTCCTTGTAATCGATGGATGACAATGATAAAGTCACCATCATGCCTATGAAACTAAGTGATACGAACTATGTAACATGGGCTTCAATCATGAAGCACCATATATGGGGAAAAGGCTTATGGGGGATTGTGGATGGTTCCGATTCGGAACCTAAGCTATCTCTTACTAAAAAGGAGGGAGATAAAGACGTCCCTCTATCGGAAGAAGAGAAAATCAAGGCTATTGCCTCATACGAGAAGAAATGGAAAGAATGGAGAATATCTCATGCGAAGATAATGTCATGGCTTATCAATAGCGTTGACATTAAAAAATGCTCAAGTCTTGCCAAAGTTGATCATGCCGATAAGGCATGGGAATACCTTAAGAATATGTATTCCCTTAAAGATATTGCACACGTGTGCAACCTCCAAGAAAAAGTTTGAATGATGACACAAGGAGACAAAACTATTCGTGAATATTACAATGGGTTGTCCGAACTTTGGGAAGAACTTTCCCTTTTAGAACCAAAGTGGCATTGTGCCGAAGACATCGAGCTTCGTCAGAAATAACTCGATGTTGAACATTTTTACCAGTTTATCACTGGATTAAGGCCGGAATTTGAAACCACTAAATCGGCCCTACTTCACCGGGGAAAAATTCCTTCTATTGTGGAAACTATTGAAGAGTTAACAATGGAAGAAAATCGTCTCCGGAAAGGTTCTTTAAAAATTGAAGATGATTCCGTTTTAGCCGTGTCTAGACCAGGGAATCATGTTCGATCATATAGGCCTCCTCACTTTAACCGACAAAATGGTGACTATGATAAGAAGAAAGTTATTTGTCATCACTGTCATGAACCGGGACACTACAGGCCACAATGTCCCAAACTTAAGGAGCTGAGAGAAAAAAGAGCTGCAATTGCTGGATCGGAGCCTAAAGATCAGGATGCACCAGTTTCCCTAGCCCAACTAATGGAGATCCTTCAGCCTCTCATCAAAGGTGCCTCTTCCTCATCTGAAGCTTCAACCGGCGCAGCAGCCTCATCTTTTTCTGATTTAGGTAAAATTTCTTGGCTTCTTGACTCTGGTGCATCTTTTCATATGACCCCAAATAATCAAAGTCTATCCAAATGTGTTAAAAATAAAACAAGTGTGTCAAAGGTCTTTACTGCTGATGGGACTTCTCTTGAAATAGAAGGAATAGGAGATTTTGAAAAAATTTATAAAACAAAAAATTTTTTTATTCCAGAAATTAGACATGTTCCCAAATTAAATTTAAATCTTTTATCTGTATCTCAAATTTCTGATTATGGGTGTAATATTTCTTTTTCTTCTCATGGTTGTTGGGTACAGGATCGCCAGTCAGGCAAGCTGATTGGGGAAGGCCATAGAGAAGGAGGACTCTATTACATGGATTTTTTGGAAATGCCGAAGAAAGCTTTTTGTTATAATATTCAAAAAATAGAGTTGGAACTGTGGCATAAGAGACTTGGTCACCCACATATAGCCAAAATCCAACATTTTCCAAATCTAGGGAAATTTTGTAACTCTGAATCATTTGATTGTAAAGATTGTATTCTCGGCAAAATGAAAAGATTACCATTTCAGAACAGAACCTTTTTCTCTTCAAGACCACTTGAATTAATACACTCGGATGTTTGGGGTCCTGCACCAGTAATTTTTAAAGGAGGATTTGTTTACTATGTTATTTTTGTCGATGATTTCTCCCGACATACGTGGATGTACTTTCTCAAACATAAGTCTGAAGTATTTTCATACTTTCAAACTTTTCATAATATGGTTAAAAACAAATTTCAAAATGATATTACTATTTTTCGCACAGATTCAGGGGGAGAGTTTTTATCCACAGATTTTCAAAATTATCTTAAATTGCATGGCATCACACATCAAAGATCTTGTCCTTATACACCTCAACAAAATGGACTGGCAGAACGAAAACATCGTCATATTATAGAAACCACTAGAACTTTATTAATAGCAAATCAAGTCCCTAAAGACTTTTGGGCAGAAGCTGCCTTAACTGCCACCTATCTCATTAATAGGATGCCATCTTCTTCGTTACAAAATATCACTCCCATTGAAAAACTTATGAACATTTCTCCAGACTACTCTAGATTAAGAATATTTGGGTGCAAATGTTTCATATTTACTGACAAAAATGATAAACTTTCCCCTCGTGCGATTCCCTGTGCCTTTTTAGGATATGCTGAAAACCAGAAAGGTTATAGATGTTTTGACTTCAAAAATAATAAACTATATGTGTCTAGAAATGTTTCCTTTCTTGAAAAGGAGAGCTTCTTTGATTTTAGAAAATTAAAAGACGCCACTGAGTACTCCTTTTTGCTAGATCTAACATCAACATCTGATGAATATGACCTTGATTGTAACTTTGATGATGATCCAAGAATTATTGATCTTAATGTTGAAAATGAAGAAGTTCATAGAGATACTAGTATTCAATATTCCAGGCGACAAGAGTCTAATACTCCATGTGCACTTGAGAAATATTCTAACATTCCAACTCGACAATCATCCCGAATCTCGAGGCCTCCAGAAAAGTTTGTATCATACGAGTCTTTTTCACCCACATATAGGGCAGTTATTGCATTAATTCACTCATATGAAGAACCATCCACATATTTTCAAGCAAAAAATGATATCAAATGGATAGAAGCCATGAAAGTTGAATTAGATGCACTTGAAAAGGCTTCTACATGGAATATTCAAGATCTTCCTCCAGGGAAGAAAACTATAGGATGTCGATGGGTTTATAAAATTAAAACCAAGAGTGATGGTACTCTTGAAAGATATAAAGCCCGTTTAGTAGCCAAAGGTTATGCCCAAGAATATGGGATTGATTATGAAGAAACATTTGCTCCAGTGGCTCGTATGACTACTGTCTGAACCTTAATTGCCTTAGCTTCTATCAAAAAATGGTCTATTTTTCAAATGGATGTCAAAAATGCTTTTTTAAATGGAAAGCTAGTTGAAGAAGTATATATGGAACCCCCTCCTGGTCTAAGTATTCCTAAGGGTAAAGTCCTTCGCTTAGAAAAAACTCTTTATGGACTTAAACAAGCACCAAAAGCTTGGTATGATAAGTTTAGTCGTGTTATGATTGATATTGGTTTTCAATTCTGTTTAACTGACACTGCTTTGTTTATTAAGAATTCTGATGCAGGAATCATTGTGCTTCTTCTTTATGTGGATGATATGATCATCACCGGAAGCGATAAACAGGGAGTTGAAACAATCAAAACACTTCTTAAATCTCATTTTGAAATGACTGATTTGGGCTTGTTGAGATATTTTTTAGGCATTGAAGTTGCTTATTCTCCTAGAGGATATTTATTATCTCAGACTAAATTTGCTTTTGATATTGTTTTCAGGTCTGGTATTACTGATGATAAGAAAGTTGACACTCCAGAAGTTGTTAATGTTAAAATGAAGATTGATGATGGAGAACTTCTTGCAGACCCTACTCCTTACAGACAGCTTGTCGGGGCACCTTCCTATCTATCCATTACCAGACCAGATATAGCACATGTTGTTCATACAGCAAGTCAATTTCAACATGCTCCTACTTCTGTTCATATGGGAGCAGTCATGCGTATTATCAGATACATCAAGTCCTCTCTTTCACGAGGACTTTTCTTATCTTCCTCCTCTTCTCTTGATTTAATTGCATATACTGATGCTGATTGGGGAGGTGATCCCAATAACAGACACTCAACCACTGGCTTTTGTGTCTTTTTAGGGGAATCATTAATCTCGTGGAGGTGTAAAAAGCAGCAGAAGGTATCTCTCTCATCCACCGAAGCTGAATACAGAGCCATGGCAACCACGACCATGGAAGTAGTTTGGCTCCGACGACTGCTTGCTGACATGGGAGTTGAAGCAACAAAGGCTTCACAAATGTGTTGTGACAACAAAAGTGCGATCTACATTGCCAGTAACAGAACATTCCACGAACGCACCAAACACATCGAAATGGATTGTCACTACGTCAGAGAGGAATATCTACACGGGATAATTGATCTGCCATATGTCACTTCAGAATATCAGTTAGCAGACCTCTTTACAAAGCCTCTCGCTGCTCCCCGATTTCACTTTCTCTTAGACAAACTTTCGCTCATTGTACCGTAAGTTTGAGGGGGAGTGTTAAAATGTAAAACTGTACATATATGTATATATAATAATATTATATTATTATATATATAAATACATTTTTAATTTCTTTCTTTTCTGTATTTTTTTTCCTTTATTTTTTTTTTTTGTCTTTATGTCATCTAGTTCAGTTTGAACTAGAATGACTGTTGCTAGTCAAGTCCTGTCCAGACTTGACTAGCAATAGAGCTGTTGGACTGACACAGTCCAACAGCTCTTAATAGAGCTGTTGGACTGACACATTCCAACAGCTCTAAATAGAGCTGTTGGACTGTGCCCAACAGCTCTATTGAGTCCTCTTTCAGCTGTGTATATAAAGGGGTGCAGCCCCTCTTGTATTTCACTCCAATGCTTCTTAAGCAATTGGTTTTTCATATCAATAAAGAATACATTTTTATTTTTATTTTGTTTCCAGTTATACCCTTTTTAAGGGTTATGCTTTAGTGTCATTCTTGACACTTGCTCTTGTTAATCAAAGCTCGTGTTTCGAAGATCCCCATTTCATTTCAGTTCTCTGGTGGACAATGATAAAGAAAGGTGTTTCTCTCAAGTACATTAGTATAATTAAAGATATGTATGAAGGAGTAGTAACCAATGTCCGCACTTGTGGAGGGGTGACAACCAATTTTCCGATAACGGTTGGGTTACATCAAGGATCTGCTTTAAGCCCTTTCCTATTTGCGATAGTGATGGATGAGCTTACGAGATCAATTCAAGAAAATGTACCGTGGTGTATGTTGTTTGCTGATGATATTGTTTTGATTGATGAGTCTAGAGCTGGGGTTAATGCTAAGTTAGAATTATGGAGACAGACATTGGAAGCTAGAGGTTTTAAGTTGAGTAAGAGTAAGACTGAATATATGGAATGTCGGTTTAGTAAGCAACGAAGTAGTGATGGGAGTGTAGTGAAGCTTGGTGAGCAAGATATACCGGTGAATGATTATTTCAAATATTTGGGATCCATCATTCAAAAGTAGGGAGAAATTGATGGAGATGTAAATCATAGGATAAAGGTTGGGTGGATGAAATGGAAAAGTGCTACTGGAGTGCTGTGCGATCGTAGAATGCCATTACGGTTGAAGGGAAAGTTTTATAGGACGACTATTAGACCCGCTTTACTATATGGTACGGAATGTTGGGCTGCCAAGAGACATCATATTCAAAAAATGAGTGTAGCTGAGATGCGGATGCTTAGATGGATGTGTGGAAATACAATAAAAGATAAGATTCGGAACGAAGAGATACGTAAGAAGGTAGGTGTTGCACCCATTGAAAATAAGATGCGAGAGAATCGTTTACGGTGGTTTGGACATATTCGGCGAAGGCCTAATGATGCTCCAGTTAGAAGGTTGGAGAAATGGGAAAATATATTAGTTAAAAGAGGTCGGGGTAGGCCTAGGAAGACTTGGATGGAGATGATAGGAAAGGATATGAATGCTTTGAACCTCACCGAGGACATGGCGTTGGATAGAAATGATTGGAGGAAAAGGATTCATGTGGAAGACCCAAAATGAATTTCTTTTTTGGTTCATATCGCTGACCCCAATTGTTTTGGGATGAAGGCGTAGTTGTTGTTGTTGTATATATGCTTTTGGTATTTTGGCTTAGTGTTATAAATGAAACACTATTTTGGGTTTTGTAATGAGATGCACTGATAGCCTAATTTGACCATCATCGGCCTGGAGAGCCGTGAGTTTGGTTTTCTTTCACATATGTTTCTAAATGCATCACTTGGCTCATTACTACACTGTTCTAGTAGTTGATACGGGCTGGAGTCCCGAATGGGTCCCCGCAAGGGAGGACGCGTTTTTTTCACTTTACTTTTGCATATGTGTGGCAAACTTAAAGAAATAGACTTAATTAAAAATATAATGAATAAGAACAGTGTAATATACCTTCTGGGATATCTCATCTGGAGTATAAGAATCTTAGTTATCCGGTCTTGGGGAGACTGTGAGGATACAAAAACTCCGTGTGCGTTGTTGCCCCTGAACCCGATATTGAGGTTCTTCTCCTAGCCACGGTTTTAGGGAGAGTCCGCCACTTTACCCGGGAGTGGTGTGTTAGTCACAGTTGTGAGTTTATGGTACCAAAGAAGTGGCACTTGTGGGCGTGGGGTGTCCCTTGTGTCTCCGACATTAGATGTGGAGGTTTAATGTTCCGATGGATGGTGTTGTTTCCT
Source organism: Nuphar pumila (assembly GCF_984573655.1). Classification (NCBI taxonomy): domain Eukaryota; kingdom Viridiplantae; phylum Streptophyta; class Magnoliopsida; order Nymphaeales; family Nymphaeaceae; genus Nuphar; species Nuphar pumila. The sequence continues at coordinate 112,133,914 of NC_143252.1, read as the reverse complement.
GATATCGGTCGAGGGCTAAGTTGGAATCCAGTAATAAAATACAAATTGTGTGTTAAGCTACCCTGGGAACCTACTTGACCTCGGGGTTTGTACCTGTTTGGTGTATCCACGGGTCACGGTAATTAAAAAGAGGAACTTAAAGATGTGTGCATCTAATAGGGCATGCATATGGAAAGATGGAACTTAAATGAAAGATAACAGAAGAAATCATACATTGCACATAATCATGCATTTTTTTTTTCTGTTATGCATTAGATCATGCATGTTTGGATCATTCTTGATATCATGACATCAATTGGTGGTAGCATACGTTGTACTTTATGAAATCATGTTGAAAGGTTTGGTTATTTAGTTATTGATATGTGACATTGCTTTACTGTTCTTGACTGGTAAGTATATGCAACTGTTGGTAGTTATAGATATTTGAATGTTGCAAAATTTATATCTGTACTCAATCAAATCACTGCATGAAATCTTGTTCATGTTCTTTCTCTCACCTGTTTCTTTAGAAGTAGCTGTGCTCAGAATTTCGGTTCTGACACCCTACTTTGTTGGTTTTTCACAGGAAATGGTGAACAGTGAAGTTGGACATGCATCTGGGGATGGATGATTTATACTTGGGCTTGTCAGCTTCAGTAGAGGATATATTGGCTCTTTCTTTTGTTTTTTAGTTATTTTAATTTCTGCAATTGTTACTTTACTTTCAGTTGAAGAAAACCTTGTCTTTGAAATTTTCTTACTCATTAATAAAAGAGTTTTAGTTGGTTGATATGGATGATAATTGCAACTTCGTTTGTGAGGGTTGGGCTATCCAATGGAAAGTGGAACTGTGAGAAGCCCAGATCTCTGGGAAGGTTTCCGCAACTCTTAGAGAAAAAAAAAATATTCTGCATTTTTAAAAGGTCTGGATTGGGGTCGTTACACGCATCCACTAAGGGATCAACAAGGTCTCATGCCTGTTGAGACAGTAAAACATTCATTTCATCTTGCATAGCCTGCTTCCACCTGCTATCGAGTACTGCCATTTGATAAATCAGAGGAATAGTTTCAGCAGATAAGGCTGAAAAAAATACTTTCATCTTAGTACCAATTCTGACATCTAACACAAACTGAGACATAGGATATAAGGTACATTGTCGTTGTAATGAGATATTGCGGAAATATAAAGAGTGCATACAAGCACTTACAATAAAGAATAAAAGAGACAATATCACAAGTCCACAAAGGGACAATACAAGCACAAGCCTTTAAGAAGGCAACAATATAAAAAGCCTCTTATTGAGAAGAGAGAAAGCTCTCAAGAATGAAGAATATACAAGGGGTTCACCCCTATTTATACAAAAAGGAGAAGAGCAAAGGGGTGGCCAAAAGGCCTCAAAAGGAGAGCCAAAAGGGGGCTCCCATAGAGTCGTTGGGAGCCCCCAACGGTCACATTTGTGACCGTTGGGGGCTCCAACGACTCTAAGGTTGGAGCCCCTTTAGGTCCTCAAATAAAAGAATTTAAAAAATAAAAATAAATAAAATTACATCTATTCAAAAAAGAAAAATAGTTGTTTTCTAAAACAACTATGTGAAATTATAAAAATAACCCTATTGGGTATTGATGTAATATGCAGTGTATATGTATATATATATATTAGATACATTTTAACACCCCCCCCTCAAACTTTACGGGGAAATGACGGAAAGTTTGCCGAGAAGAAACATGAACCGAGGAGCCGGAAGAGCTTTAGTGAAGAAGTCCGTCAACTGATATTCTGAAGTGACATATGGCAGAGCAATAGTTCCTCGTAAGAATTCGTCACGAACATAGTGGCAATCCATTTCGATATGTTTTGTACGCTCATGAAAAGTATGATTGCTCGCAATATAGATGGCACTCTTGTTGTCGCAACATAGCTTTGAGGCTTCGGTAATATCAACTCCCATGTCTTTAAGCAAACTACGAAGTCATACAAGTTTCATTGTCGTGGTTGCCATAACCCGGTACTCAGCTTCAGTGGATGATATGAAACTTTTTGCTGCTTCTTGCATCGCCAAGCAATCAAAGAGTCCCCTAAAAAGACACAAAAACCAGTAGTTGAGACTCGATCATTGGGATTACCTCCCCAATCTGCATCAGTATAAGCAAGAAGATTCAAGGAATAAGAGGAGGATAGAAATAGCCCTTTATTGATGGTATTCTGAATGTAGCGGATGATTCGGAGAACAGCACTCATATGCACAGTTGTAGGAGCATGCTGAAATTGGCTAACTGAGTGAACCGCATGAGTGATATCTGGTCTGGTGATGGTTAAATAGGTAAGAGACCCAATGAGTTGTCTGTAAGGAGTGAGATCTTCCAAAAGAACCCCATCCTCCAACCGCAATTTAGCATTAATAACCTCGGGAGTCTCTACTTTCTTATCATCGGAAATCCCAGACTTAGAACATATATCTGCAGCAAGCTTCATCTGTGACAAAATATATCCTCTAGGAGAATATGCAACCTCAATTCCAAGAAAATATCTGAGAAAACCTAAGTCAGACATATCAAAATTATCTTTTAACATATTTTTAACATTAATAATATTACTTTGATCATTCACAGTGATAATCATATCATCAACATAAAGCAACAAAATTATGATACTAGAACCTGCATGTTTAACAAAAAAAGCAGTGTCAGTATAACAAGAGTGAAATCCTAACTTTATCATGATATCACTGAAACGATCATACCAAGCCTTAGGAGCTTGTTTAAGACCATACAATGCCTTCAAAAGTCGAAGTGTTTGACCTTGCTTAATATTTATTCCGGGTGGCGGATCCATATAAACTTCTTCACTTAAACTTCCATTTAAAAAAGCATTTTTTACGTCAAGTTGATAAATAGGCCATTTTTTGGTTGATGCGACAGCTATTAAGGTTCTGACCATGGTTGCCAGTTGAGGAAGCGGGAGCGGGAAGCGATACGGGAAGCGGGAGCGGGAAGCGAGGCACTTTCAAAATTTTAGGAAGCGGGGAAGCGTGGGACCACTTAGGAGCGATTCGGGAAGTGTCTCGGAAGCGACCTAGGAAGCGACCTAGGAAGCGTCTCGGAAGCGAGGGGGAAGCGAAAAAAATAAAAATAAAAAATACAAAAAAATTGAAAAAAACAGGGGAAGCGAGGGGGAAGCGTGGGGGAAGCGAGGGGGAAGCGTGGGGGAAGCGTGATGGGAAGCGTGCTTCCCATTAAAGGGAAGTGCGTCCCCCATTAAAGGGAAACGCGTCCCCCATTAAAGGGAAACGCGCTTCCCAAAAAAGGGGGACGCTTCCCCCCACGCTTCGGAAGCGCGACGTTTCGCGCTTCCGAAGCGCGCTTCGGGGAAGCGCGCTTCCCCTTTTAGCTAGGCGCTTCCGGTAACTCTGGTTCTGACACTAGTCATTCGAGCTACGGGAGCAAATGTTTCTTCGTAATCAATGCCATATTCTAAGGAGTATCCCTTAGCAACTAATCTAGCTTTATATCGTTCTAAAGAGCCATCGCTTTTAGTTTTAACTTTGAAGACCCAGCGACAACCGATAGGTTTTTTGTGTGAGGGTAGATTAACTATTTCCCAAGTATTGGCCTTTTTTAAAGCATTTAGTTCAACTTGCATTGTTTCAACCCAATGAGGTATAGATTTAGCTTGATTATAGTGGGACGGTTCAAAGTAAGAGTGTAGGGTTATTAAACATGCCCGATAGTTGGGAGTTAATGAATCATAGGATACAAACCTATTTGGGGGTATTGATATTCTAGAAGAATGCCTAACTTCTGGTTCCTCAGTGGATTCAGAAATTTGAGAGTATTTTTCGAGGGCACTAATAGGATTTTCTTGATTTCTTCTTTAGTAAACATTTATATTGGTATCACTATCATGAACATTTATATTTGAATCACTATTATTTGAGGGTGTTATGTCAAGAGGGGATACCTCACGAGTATCGTCTATGTTTTCAAGAAAATCTTCTTGTATGTCATCAATAAGATCATATAAGAATATATAATCAATTTCATTTGTTTCATCTATTTTATCAAAACTGTTTTCTTCTTCTAGAAATGTTACATCTTTTGAAACATATATTTATCATTCTTAAAATCATAACATCTATACCCTTTTTTTATTTTCTCCATATCCTAGAAAAACACATTCAATTGCTTTTGGAGATAACTTATCCCTCTTATGTAATAAGACAAAACATTTGCAACCAAAAATACGAAGACGGTTGAAATCGGGTGAAAATTTAAAGAGTTTTTCATAGGAAGAAGCATTTTTTAAGTTAGAAGAGGGCATTCTATTGATTAGATAGGTTGAGGTTAGAACGGCTTCGGCCCAAAACTTCTTTGGAATATTCCTAGAAACAAGTAAAGTTCTAGCGGTTTCTATAATGTGCCTATGTTTCCTTTCCGCTAGGCCATTTTGTTGGGGAGTCCTAGGACATGACTTTTGATGGCAAATGCCATTTTGGGTTAAATAGTTTTGGAATTCGTGAGATAAGTATTCGCCACCGGAATCGGATCTTAAAATAGATATGTTACTTTGAAATTGATTTTGAACTTTTTTATGAAAAACTTTAAAGAAAGTAAATACTTCTAATTTATGACTAAGGAAATAAATCCAAACATACCGAGTAAAGTCATCAATAAACGTAACATAATATGAATAGCCCCATTTAGACATAACCGGAGAAGGCCCCCAAACATCCGAATGCACCAACTCAAAAGGCCTTGATGAAAGAAAAGTTCTAGTTGGAAATGGAATAGACTTCATTTTTCCAAAAATGCAATCTTTGCAATTAATTTCTTTTTACTTACAAAATTTGTTTCCAAAAAGAAAGAGATACATTTTGGAATAACTTGGATGACCAAGTCTTTTATGCCAAGTTTCCATGTTTTTTTCTTGGACATAAGAACAAAAATAGTTTGTAGGGAGATCAAGATGGTACATATAATAGAGGTCTCCCTTTCTATGGCCTTGCCCAATCCGCTTCCCGAACCGGAGATCCTACACAAAGCAACCATTAGATGAGAAAGATATTTCACATCCATGGTCGGCAATTTGAGAAACCAAAAATAGGTTTAAATTTAGTTTGGGAACAACTCTTACTTTTGGAACACAAAAATTTTGTGAATCTTTGAAAGAGCCAATATTTGAAATTTTTAAAAAAGTTTCATCGGTCGTAGAGACACAAGAGTCCTTTGAATTGGTGCAAACATCAATAAGTGCATTTTCATGAGGGGTCATATAAAAAGAAGCTCCGGAGTCAAGGATCCAACAATACGTACCGGGTGATGATGTTGAAGCAATAGCCGCACCCGACGTGGAGGAAGAAACTTTTAGCATTTGTTGGAGAGTCATAGATATTTGTCCAAGAGTTTCTTTGATGTCATTGTTCTTGCCTTCATCTTCTTTGGTGGTGGTTTCTTCAAGAGAGGCCACTTTAGGCTTGAAGGTTCCAATAAGCTTTAGACAAGCGGGTCTAATGTGACCCGACTCATTGCAATAATGACAAACAATCATTTTTCTTCCTCCATTATAGTTTCCTTGTTTTCCAAAATGAGGAGGCTTATAGGTTCTAACATTGTTACCCGGTTTTGATACGGCAAGGACTTCATCAACACGCTTACTCATGCCAAGCCTTGTCTCCTCTTGAGTAATTTCGGCAATAGCATCCTCAATAGGAGGAAAAATAGATCTATGGAGAAGTGAAGATCTCACTTGCTCAAATTCGGGACGTAGCCCGAAAAGAAATTGAAACAATCGCTCTTGTTCCATTTGTTTTAGACTTAAATCAATATCTTTCATAGAAACCCATTTTGGCTCCAAGAGAGCCAATTCATCCCATAGTGGGTTTAGGGCACTATAATAGTCTTGAATGCTAGAATCACCTTGCTTGGTGGTTCTAATCTTTTCTTGCAAGAAGTAAGCTCTTGCAAGATCCTTTTGGGTATACATACCCTTCATAAAGGACCAAGCCTCATTGGCTCTACAAAATTTAGCTATATTAGCACATACCTTAAGCTCAACATTGTTCATAAACCACGCAAGGATTTTTGCGTGATTGCTTTCCCAATCTTCCACTTTTTTTATGACTTTCAATGGCCTTGAGGCGAGCATCTCCTTCAAGAGCCTTTTCTTGACCTTCTTCTTCCTTCGTGAGCATAAGCTTAGGTTCCGGAACGGTACCCATGACAAAACCCCAAAGCTTTTTTCCTTTGAGATTATTTTTCATTGTCGATGCCCACATCATATAATTCTTTCCATTGAGCTTGAAAGATAGGTCAATCTTTGTCTCCATGATGTTGTCAAGAAGTGAGAAGATATCCACTAAATATGAGATACACGAACCACACCTTTCCTTCAAGAATCGAGTGGCTTTGATACCATGTAATGAGATATTGCGGAAATATAAAAAGTGCATACAAGCACTTACAATAAAGAATAAAAGAGACAATATCACAAGTCCACAAAGGGACAATACAAGCACAAGCCTTTAAGAAGGCAACAATATAAAAAGCCTCTTATTGAGAAGAGAGAAAGCTCTAAAAAATGAAGAATATACAAGGGGTTCACCCCTATTTATACAAAAAGGAGAGGAGCAAAGGGGTGGCCAAAAGGCCTCAAAAGGAGAGCCAAAAGGGGGCTCCCATAGAGTCGTTGGGAGCCCCCAACGGTCACATTTGTGACCGTTGGGGGCTCCAACGACTCTAAGGTTGGAGCCCCTTTAGGTCCTCAAATAAAATAATTTAAAAAATAAAATAAAATAAAATTACATTTATTCAAAAAAGAAAAATAGTTGTTTTCTAAAACAACTATGTGAAATTACAAAAATACCCCTATCGGGTATTGATGTAATATGCAGTATATATATATATATATTAGATGCATTTTAACAGCCGTGTCCCCTTTCGTAAAGCGATTGGCATGTTATCATCAACATGAATGTCATTGCTATCAGGAGCACTTACCTCAGGAGAAGGAGAAGAAGAAGATGGAGACACTGGAGGAGGTGGAGCTTTACGCACATACACCAATGAAGGATTGGTTTCATGCTCCACCTCTAGTTTTGTAGCATTAGCTTTTGAAACATTTGGCTTCAATGGAGAAAATGCAGGTCGTCCATGTTTATCCTAGCAACGATCTTCTAAATGTCCTGATTTTCCACAATAGGTACATTGGAGTTTACCTCTACCTCCCATACCTCTTCCACGACCTCTGCCTCTAACATTCATAGTATTTCCTCGTATATAACTAGATGGTACAACTAAAGCAGATAATTGAGATGCAGTTTGAAATTGTGGAAGAGAGATGACAAGTCTACTCAATCGATTGTATGCATAAGCAAGAGTAGGAACATCAGACCCGGTCAACATTTGGACTTTTGCAACTGAGAACTCTGACGATATGCTTGTGAGGAACCGAGCAACCATAGTCTCTTCTTGATGATCCTTTTGTTTTGAGCAACACAGAGGCCTATGAGCATTCAGTCTTTCAAAGGCAGCCTTAACAGAGGCATAATACTAGGCCAATGATTGATCACCTAGCTGCAAATTATATATTTTCTGTTCAACTTGGAGAATACGACTCACATTAGTCTCTTGAGAGTACGTATCTCGAAGAGTGTCTCACATCTGTTTAGCTGTATTGTAATAAATTAAGCCATCTGCAATATAGATTCAATGCTATTCATGATCCATGACATAACAATGTCATTATCTTCTTACCAAGTATTATATTTTCCTGTTTTATCATTTGGTTCAGATTCCAACAGAATATGTTTTCTACGATGTCCAGACACGAACATCATAAAAGTTCTGGACCACCTTGCATAGTTTGTTTCATTTAATTTCACGAAAGAACCATATGAGAAAGGATTGGCGAAGGCTTTATATTCCCTAATAGCCTGATTCTTATAATCAGATTTTTGAACTTCACCCATAATGAATAACACGAACTAAGAAGCCACAACCAATATCGTTGCTGCAATAGATGTCCTCGTGCACAAAAAAATTTGTCACAGTTCGTAAATGATAAGATCCACAATATACAAATCCACTATGGTGATTTGCCTTCACCACGACACCCAGATCTGTGATCTGAACCAACCAGGACATAAGATAAAAACCATATGCACATCCACGGTACATATGATAAAAAAAACGACGATATAAGCTTTTTAATCTTCACAGCAACCTGAACATACGATCAGATCCAAAAGAATATGTAGATCCACGACTATATAAGAATCCCCTTTTTTTTCGACAACCATAACATACAGAAAAAAAATGACGATATAAGATTTTTAATCTTCACAGCAACCTGAACATACGATCAGATCCAAAAGAATATGCAAATCCACGACGATATAAGAATCCCTTTTTTTTCGACAACCAGAACATAAAAAAATTCTGACCCACAACAAATTTGGTCATCACCCACTTCATAACGTCATTACTGCACCAGTACTTGTATCCACCAGATTTGGTCGACCGAAACCCATATTTCCACCACGACTTTTAGATCTGATTACAGATCTGAGTCATGACTTTTGTCAAACTACAGATCCGTTATCAGATCTGTACCACTCGGTTCCAAAAAAAATATTGACCGGACACACCTTAGATTTGATCCCCTTCACGCGATCTGGTACCCTTCACGCAAGCTTTGGCGCAGACCCCGAAATCACGCTCCAAAGGCCGATGGCTTTGATACCATGTAGAAAGAGAGATAGAGAGAGGGAGAGAGAGACGTCTTAATCATATTTAGGTCTAATCTCCTCTAGTTCAAATAGAAGCCAAAAGAATAAATTTATATATGGGTCCCTCATTATTTAGAAAATACCAAAACAGCCTTAAGTATAAATAAAACTTTAAGAGGTCAACTTATCTTAACAATAATCAATCAACAAATGTTGAAGAAACTAGTGTTAGAAGATCTGAGCGAATACATAAGTCTCCAAATAGATTTGTCTCTTATGAATCATTTTCTCCAAAATATAGAGCTTGTCTTCTAACAATTCATTCATATCATGAACCATTTAACTACAACGAAGCTAAAAACATAAAAGAATGGGTTGAAGCTATGAAAATAGAATTAGATGCATCATTAAAGGCCCATACTTGGGCAATTCAAACTCTTCCCAAGGGAAAGAAGACAATAGGGTGTAGATGGGTTTTTAAAATAAAAACAAAAAGTGACGGGTCCCTAGAAAGATATAAAACAAGATTAATTGTGAAAGATATAAAGCAAGATTAGTTGCAAAAGAATACTCTCAAGAATATGGAATACATTGTGAGAAAACATTTGCCCCAGTAGCTTGCATAACCACAGTTAGGGCTCTAGTTGCAGTAGCATCTATTAGAAAATGACATATATATATCAGTTAGATGTTAAGAATGAATTCTTAAATGAAAATTTAAATGAAGAAATGTATATGGATCCTCCTCCTGGTTTGATTATTGAAAATTGTATGGTTCTTCGTCTTCAAAAAGCTTTATATGGGCTTAAACAAGCCCTTAAAGCATGGTATGACTGGTTTAGTAATATTGTGTTGAATCCTTGATTTAAATCTTATTACACTGACAATGCTCTTTTTATAAGATCTACAGGTACCTTACTTGTCATTCTCCTTTTGTATGTTGATGATATGATCATCACTAGGAATGATCAGAAGAAATTAAAATTATGCTTAAAAAATCTTTTGATATGACTGACCTTGGTTTTTTGAGATATTTTTTAATAATTGAAGTAGCTTACTCTCCAAAAGGGTACATTTTGTCTCAAATCAAGTTGGTAGCTGATATTGTTGCACATTTGAAAATCATTGATACAAAATATGTCGATATTCCTAAAGTAATAAATGCAAAAATGCGAGTTGAAGAGGGTGTTATTAGAATTCCAACTCCTTATAGGCAACTTATTGAATCATTAATGTACCTGTCTATTACCAGGCCAGACATTGCACATATAGTATACACTGCAAGTCAGTTTCAACATGCGCCCACATCGGTTCACATGAGTGCAGTATTAAGAATATTTTGATACATCAAGAAAACTACATCTAAAGGGCTATTCATATCCTCTTCATCATTTTTAAACCTTATTGCTTATATTGATTCTGACTGAGGAGGATATCTCAACAATCGTCACTCAACTACAGGTTTTTGTGTATTTATAGGTGATTCCCTCATTTTTTGGAGATGCAAAAAACAATAGAAAGTGTCTTTATCTTCCATGGAAACTGAGTATAGGGCAATAGCTACAACAACCATCGAGATCGTGTGGAATCATTAATTTCAAATATGAGTGTTGATGTTTCAAAACCTTTAAAACTATATTGTAATAACAAAAGCGTCATATATATATATAGCCAGCAATCACACATTTCATGAGCGGACGAAACATATTGAGATGGATTGTCACTATGTTTGCAAAGAATATTTGAAAGAAATGATTACTTTGTCATATATTTAGTCTGATTTTCAGATTGCGGACTTCTTCACCAAAGCTCTTCCTCTACCAAGATTTGTGTACCTTCTTAGCAAACTTTCGGTCATTTCACCGGAAGTTTGAGGGAGAGTGTTAAAATATTATGTATATATTCCTTGATATACGCATGTTTATAAATATATGTATATCAGGGGTATTATGGTTATTTCATATAATGTATTTTAGTACAGTCCATTAAGGACTGAAAAGACTTTTTCTTTTTCTTTTTCTTTTTGTTTTTGTTTTTTTATTGTTAAATCAATATGACTGTTGGGAGGTATGTCCAACTAGTCGTTGGACTACCTCCCTTTATAAATAGAGTCTCACCTCCTCATGTATCTTTATGTTTTTCTAAAGCATTTGTTGTGCCTTTATACAAATATTTTTTGTATTATGCTCTTGTGAGCTTTACGCTTTTGTGTTCTTGTGGATTTCATATTTCTTGTATCACTTTTATAAGATTGTCGGTCCATTAGAGACCATATTTTTATTTGTGCACTTGTGTAGCCCTTTGTTGGCATTGTATTTGAGCACTCTTGTTTCATTACAGGTTGCACAGAGAACTAGAGAGAGAGAGGGGTGATAAAAAGAAAGGCCTAAATCTTGTGGATTTCAAAATGTTACTTCAAAAAAAATAGAAATTTTTTATTTTTCACAATATGTTTGGAGCCTCAAAATAGCATCTCAAACCAACATTTTAGGTTTCATCCAAGAACCTACCTTTCTTTTGCAGCTTAAGCATCTGAGTTTGACAATAAATCATCACAAAGTCAGTTAAGGTCTTCTTAAAGCAAAAGATCATGTGACCAGAATATTAACACCCAATCATGAAAAAATAAGATGTTAATAAGCCCAAGAATTTTCCAGTATGTTTGTATTCGCTAGGTGTGGACTTTTAAACTTTAAGAATTTTATGTCCCTGCACTATCTACAAAGGAATCATGAACTTTGCTCGTGCACGAAATTGCAGAAGACTAAGCTGTATTTATGAGAAAATAACAAACAAAATCAACAACCGGGAAAGATCTGCACCAATGGGGGGTAACAATGTAGACTGCCATGACTTTGAGGTTTTGCTGGCTTGCTAAAGTTATTCCACTACATATTAGAGGGGAATACAGCAGAACGATGTAACAGGAAATACTCCCATACAGCATTTTACCAATTTGATCAAAAAAAAAAATGGAAAGAATCAATCATTCTCCACATACTGGCCCTCACACATAAATGTGATACCCAAGCATATCATTTACCACATCAAGCCAGATGAGCTTACCACAGCATTTTCATATGGGCCAAGCAGTTATCTCCTGAAACCTGCTGTGCTTAATGGTGATTATCCATATTCATAAACTATCTCTAGATTACTTTATTTTTAGTAATTCAAAACATGATTGTACTTGTTCTAACAAAACAAGATTTACTTATGAAACAACAAAAAATCAGCCATGCGTACATGTAAGTGTGTACTCATTATTATATATATGACTCAAACTTTGTGCAGAAGAGAACAAAGTTTTCTCTATTTTCAAAGCTTATCTTAATAAACAATCTTACTTGGGAGTTAAGCACTCACCATTCTGTCAACATAATGCCCATTAGTCACATTACACCGGCCCCCGCCAGATATTTTCACCTAAAAATGATAAAAAAAAATCAACTCAAGACAGAACCCTTCATGTAAGCAAGAAGTATTAAAACATGACAAGCCGGACACTGAGTAAATATAAAAGAAATATGTGGCTATCTAGACAAGCCTTGTATGTGGAAGCTGGTCTTCTTATGGACCAAATAAAACAGTAAATTGATGTTCAATTTGAAGTGTCATTCAACTGCCTTATTAGACAAAATATATCAGTACATAAATGTTGATACCTACTGAGCCAATTGCAACAACACAGTGATGATCCCAGATACTAACAGTTTCCTTTCCTCTCTAATTTGCCTAGTAGAACAGTCTATAACCATATAATGAAAAAAGTAGGTAATCAAATCAATCCATCAAAGTGATGACAACTCCAAAGTCCAAACTCTACAAGGTTATGCCATTAAGCTGACATGAGGAGTATTCAAGAAAGAAGAGTGGCATTCACACGAGCCCAAAAGAGTCAACTGTTTAAGAATCAACCATATCCTGCTACTAACGACAGGCGCACAAAGAAGAATGGCATTCACAAAACAGTGGTCATCTGTAAGAATTATATTAGGACTCATGGCCAGCCGTGTGGCAGTAACTGCATGAGATAACACTTGACAATGCATGGATAACCAGAATACTAGAACGTTATCATGCACTTTACCCGAAACATCGACACTCTTCACAATATTACAAGTTAATAGAGACAAATTAAAATAAAAAGCGTTCATTGGTCTTTTCTGCTATCCAACTACTGATATCTAGGGCTGGTAAAGGAGCTGAAAAAAACTAACAGAGGGTGTTCAAGCTTGGCTCATTTCTTGTTTCCATCCGAGCCGAGCCGATCTTGAGTACATGAAAAACCCGAGCTAAATGAACCAAGCACGAGCCAGCTCATTTACAACAAAAAAATACATTTTTTCAGAATTAAAAATAATAAAATTTGAACCTAAACCTACTAAGCCAAGCTCAATCCGTCTCATTTACAAAATAAATAATTGTTTCAAACTTGTAAGTAATAGCATTTGAACTCTAAACTTATTGGTTGCAAGCCAAACGCCTAAATCATCTTCACTCTATGATATAAAATATATTTATTATTAACTAGCGAGCTTACATGAGCCGAGCCGAGCCGAATATTGGTTGTTTATGCTCGAGCTTGAAAAGCATATTTCACGAGCGGCTCATCTCCTTTCCCAGCCCTACAGTGATCTCAATTATCACATATACCATTTGATCCACGAAAAGATCACAACAGTACATGTCAAATATCGCAAAAAATGCATTAATTCTCAGCGGGAAAACAACATCCGAAAAATAGAGTATGACAAAGGATGAACGAATCACGTACCCATACAATGCATATCGACACGCAAAAGAACATCGGGAAAAGAAAAGAGTGAATAAGAAAAAGCTCTACCTGAACATACTACACCAAATCATACGATTAAAATGCAGAGGAAACGCACAATCTAACACCTAACAAAAACTCAACAACAACGAAGAAGAGAAGCATTCAACCTTCGAAAGAAGCCTCCCTTTCTCGACGACTACGACTCTCAGATCAGGAGCAACGCTCTTAGCCCTAATTGCACCGAAAATTCCGGCCGCGCCGCCTCCGACAACCACCAACAATTGCTCCAGTTTCTGTGAAAGAAACTCATAAAATCAGCCCTCAATGTCAAATCTAGGGTTATGGCATCTTGCATTCGTCTAAGAATCCTCGTTTCCTCCAGGTTTAGGCCCAAAATGAGAGCGAACAACAAAAATAGAGAGAGAGAGAGAGGCACCGATTGGGCGCTCCGTATGACCAGGGAAGTGAAGTTCGTCCTCCGAGGAGACGATGGAGAGCTAGGGTTTCTGACGATCACAGAGACGTCCAGGGATCGCCGAAAGGAGAAGGCCTCTAACGACGTTGCCGCCATCTCTCTCTCTCTCTCGTTTCTTTCGCGCCCTCCGAAAATTTCGAGGTGAGATTAGGGGTGTAACCGGGTCGGCTCGTATTAAACCCGAGTCTGAATTTGGTCAAAAAGTAAGACCTAAACCCGACCCAATCTAAATCGGGTTTGGGTCAGCTTTAGCTAAAAACTGTGGACTCATATGGGTTAACTGGCTCTGGCATACATCGTGTCGGGTCTTTAGTAGACCCATTTTTATTCGGGTCAGGTTCGGGTTTAGGTATGACTTAGAAAAATAAGTCGACCCATATAGGTTAATGGGTTTCGGGGTTTCAGCTCGGGTTTGGATATGATCGGTATTCTATATTCTAGACCTAAATACCTGATAATAAAAGATATGTAAATTAAATGAATCAATTGTTTATTAAGAATATTATATATTAACAAAATAGAAGCTTAATAATTATTTTAAGTAATGTTAAACTATGAATATAAAAAGAATATATTCATGCCAACCAAACACTTTTAAGTTGAAAAAAAACTAATGATATAACATATTTAAAATGTATCAAGTTCGACAAGTTCTCGAGTATAATTCTGGGATTCACTTCAACGTGACAATCTCTGCCACCAAAGGGTGATAGGAAGTATTATGCAAAAATAAATTAAAGTTTAGAATACTAAAATGCAATATGTATTAATTTTAAGTTTATCAACGTCTTTAAATGTTTAATTGGATATATAATATTTAACAATTAGAAACTTTCAGATGAAGCAGGTTGGGGTTTTATGTATAAAGCGGGTTCCGATACATAATCGTGTCAGTTCGGTTGTAAAATATAGATAACCATTTGGGCCTGAGTACATAATCGGGTTGGGTTTGTTCAAGATGAGGTCTTCATTTATAATCCCCACGACCCATTTTCATTATGAGTATATCCTGGACCCAATCCAACCAATGGCTCCACCAATATCAGTTCGGGTCAGTTTTATTCGGTTTGAAACATCAAGTTGAGTTAGGTATACCCGACCCAATTACACTCCTAGATGGGATCAGGTCAGAGTGAGCTCATAGATCCTTTGAATGCTAGTGATCTCAAGATGAATGGCATCCAAACCTGTACAAATGAGATGCCCATCACTCGATGGGACTCACTCTTTTTTCTCAATGTCCTTTGTGTTTAGAATGGATGACATCTTAATGGTCTAAAATGAATGGTTCACAATTAACCTTACAATTCGTTGATGAACGACATCCAAGGTACAATAGGCGGGCCAGGCCATGCCGCCCATTTAGAGGACAGGCTTGACCAAGCCATTGATGCCGCTGGGCTGGGGCTGGGGCTGGGCCTGGGCCTGGTTATGCCCGACCCGTTGACCAACCGGGCCTGGTCAAGCCACTGGCTGGCCGCCTAACCCATTGTGAAGTCGTACCTCTGACGTGATCCTCTCTCAAATTTTTTTCTATTTTTAACTTTTTAAAGAAAAGACTTTTTATGGTTTGGAAGTGGAACAAACCAATCTGTTTTGTGATCTGATAAACATGGGGTGCAAACGGATCGTGATCCAATGTTGTCAGAATGGGTCTGAATTGGCCATTTCAGATCGAATAAGTCCTTACCCGATTCAGAAAGGGTCGATTCACATGTTATTTCAACCCAGTTTTTTATAATTTTTTAAAGGGGTTAAAAACATTGTTCATTTTTTTTAAATATTATTTTATATTGTTTTAATAACATGTGTTAACTTATGGTAAAATGCCGCCTACTCACAAATGATTCGATTCGATTCTAAGTTTTTTCTCAATAGACTGATTTACCTGGTGAATAACAACATTGGCAGGATCTTCAATCCAAAACAAAATAACGTGGAACCTTACCCTCTTTGATTTGATATTGAGCGACCTAATAAATACAAAATAAGTAACCCAAAAGAGCAAACATGATTGTCATGGGCAAACATGTTTATATATATATATATATATATATATATATATATATATATATATATATATATATATATATATATATATATATATATTGTCTCGGATCGAGCCTTTGGAACGGGGCATGTGCAGTGGGAAGCTCTACCGAGTGAAAAATGCATCCAGTGTAGGAAGTGTGGTGGTAGCATAGCATGTGATAGGCAACGGTATCCGCGTTGGTGCGATGGTGCGACATAAACATAGAGCGTTATTTGGTTAAGTAGTGTAAGTGGATCAGAGGATGTTGTCTTTAAAAATTTGGTTAAGGACTTCTTGACTTAGATGAGTTTCCCACGCGTAGGGTTTGGATGCATGGGGTGGATGTGAGTTAGAGCTATTCTCCCAATAATTACCTTAGGTGATTTCTACCGAGTATGATGACTTGGGGCTAGGTGAAAAAATGCCTAGGAGCCCACGAATGAGTCTGGATGGTTCTCTTCGTTATGACATATAATCATCAACTGGTCTTCGGACTGGGGGTCACAAGACCTTGTCCCTTTTGTGACAAGATTATGCTTGGGCATGCTCATAGAATCGCGATATACTTCATGACACGCGAGGCTAAGACATTCATGCACTTGCTAGTCGGTATGAAACAATTATGCACATAAATGACATGGACCAGATAGAATACACATTTGAAGATGTGCTTGATCAGCTTCTACTAGAGAGTTGTACACAAGGTGGTGTGCATGGCCAATGAAAAGATTTTGCATATGGAAAAGTGTTGGTGTGCAGCCTTTGGTTGTTAGGTTGGACGAACTGGGCAGTGGTTCACAAAATTTTTTATACATGTGACAAATTAGCATCAAAGCAAAAAGATTCATGTAGATCTTATTGTTCGTTGAGTGCGATACTTAAGAGGGTAATGATGGTTTGTTCAATTTATGCAAATTTGCATAGTTGAAGTATAGTTGTTCGAGCGTAGAAGCAAGTTATTAGCAGGGTGGTATGAGTCATCTTATTGATAATAAGCAAAAATATAAGGTTGTTGTTCAATTAACTAAAGAAACATTGATAAGTCAAAGATCCCTACCAGTTATGTGTTAGGCTCGTAGGTGGAGCATGACATTTGTGTTGTGCATGCAGAGAATGCATGTTAGATTCGGCTTGATGTATTTGCACATTTGAGTATGAGAGACTCAATTAAACTTTTGTGTTCTCTTTCGATATTGTGGATTAGCAGAGTGCCCATCTTGAGTAGAATACTTGTTGTTTTGGTCTCTTGAGTTTGACAATTTATCTGTGTATTGTATGTGCAAAAAAAGTTATTGTTTGTTGCTCGTTAGTTTGGTTCTTGCGAGAACGTGTTTACTGACTCCGAATAAGAGTTACAGTGTGCTAACCCTGGATGTGAGTTACAACGTTGGGCCGTCAGTTACAACGTTGGGCCGTGAGTTACCCCTTATATGGACGAGTAACTAGGAAGATACTTTGAAGGACTGCTTTAGAGTGATATGCAAGTAGGCATTCTTCACTTGAAGACTAGTTTGGCTATTGAAAAAGTGCAAGTTGGTGTTTTAAGGGAGTTGGTATCCCTGTGACATGCGTTGGTGATCATTCTTTTCTATGAGGACCACGAAGGACTTGAAATTGCTCTTACTGGGGTCGAAAGATGCCACAACCATGAGCGTAATGATGACAAATTTGTCGTGTGGGCGAGGATGACCCGCTTGTATATGGGACTATATTAGGGTCCCACGAGAGAAGAATGCTCGATGTTGATAGAACGAAAGATTGTTATCTAAGTGATTTGAGACGCGTTGAGGAATGAGACTTGGCATGCTAAAGGTTGTAGCAATGATGGATGAAAAGCCGAACAAGATGAGTACGGTAAAAAAAAAGAATATCAATGGTAAGGTAAAAGAGAATCTGACATGTTAGTAAAGGTTGTGTTCTTACCTGCATTGACATTGTCGAGGACGACAATTGTTTGGGTAGGGGAGAATGTCTCAGACTGAGCTTTCGGAATGGGACATGTGCAATGCAGAGCTCTATTGAGTGAAAAATACATCTAGTGTAGGAACTTGCAATATGTGTTGACTTTATCGATGACGTGCAGTGGTAGTATGGCATGCAATAGGTAATGATATCCTCATTCATTTGATGGTGTGATGGCACAGACGTGGAGCATTGTTTGGTTAAGCAGTACCAGCGGATCAGAGGATGTTGCCTTTAGAGATTTGGTTGAGGACCTCTCAACTTGGATGAGTTTCTCAAGCGTAGTGTTTAGATGCACAAGTGTGTGTGAGTTAGGGCTAATTTTCTCAAGAATCACCTTAGGTGATTTCAACCGAGTATGATAACTCGGGGCTAGGTGAGTGAATGCCCAGAAGCCAACGAATGAGCCTGGGTAGTGCTCTTCGGTATGACATAAAATCATCAACCGATCTTCAGACTGGGGGTCGCAAGGCCTTATCTCTTCTATGACGAGGTTATACTTGGGCATGCCCATGGAGTCGTGATACACTCCATGACATATAAGATTAAGGCATATGTGCGCTTTCTAGTCGGTATGGGACGACTATATCAACGACTATGCACATAAATGTCATGAACCTGATAAAATACACATTTAAAGATGTGTTTGATCAACTTCCACTAGGCAGTTTGTGCACGAGGTGGTGCGCAAAGCCAATGAAATTATTCAACAGATGAAAAAGTGTTGGTGCGTAGCTTTTAGCCATTAGGCCGGCCAGACTAGGCAGTCTAGCACGCGCGTCACGGGTTTGCAAAAAATTCTATGCATGTGACATATACAATATTTATATATAATATATATAATATTTATATTATATTTTATATAATATATAATTATTTAAAAAATACATTTTAATATAATGTATAACCATATTTATATAATATTTTATATAATATATATAATTGTATACAATATATATATATATATATGCATGACTCAGTGTCATGGGCAAACATGGTTGAGTCATGCTAAAACTCGGCTGACTTGGTCGAGTCAGCCCATGACTCAGCTGAGTTATGTACAAAATGAGTTTGTATTGGTTTTTGAATTTGACCCAATAACTGGATCACTTGGACCGAGTCAATTGAGTCAACGAGTTGACCGGTTGAGTTTATTAAAAATCACAAAAAAAACTTAAAACCATAAACTAAATATTTATGTCATTCTAAAAAACCAAATCAAAACCCTAAGTCCTAACAAACATCATTCATAGATAATGATAACTCAAAAAACCCTAATTAAGTATGTCAATTGGAAACCCAAAATAAAAAACTTAAATCCCAATAAAAAAACAGATTTAGTTTTTTTTATATTTACATGGGAAAACTGCCCTGGATCAGAGACCTGCACTCGTTTTGCATGTCATACTTATGATCACTATCATGACAACATAAACCTTCATGGGCTTACCCCTTGACCTCAAGGAGTCGCCACACTTTAGGTTGTGCAAAATATGACACCTGGGAGATTTTAACCTAGACTGTCGACCTAATGTCCTATGCCCCATCCCACTACACCTAACCTCTTTGGGGCAAATTTACGGGTTTCATAACCAAAATCAATTATTCATCAATTGAGTCATGTTTAATTATAACTGAAAAAGAATTAGGACAAAAATACCCTAAAACCCTAATTATAAGTTCATGTTGTTTGCCCAAAGGGGTTTGACTTAGTGGGATGAGACCTAGGCCACTAAGCAGCTAGTCTAAGATCGAATTTCATGGGTGTCACCCTTGCGCAAGCCAAAGTGTGGCGACTCCCTGGGAGGAAAGGGTAAGCCCATAGAGTTTTATACAGATAGGACAACGATCGTAAGTACGACAAGCAAAGCCAATGTAGTTAGGTCTCCGATGCTCAGGGTGGTTTCACCGTGTAAATATAAAAAAAATGTTCATGTCATTTGAAAAAATACAAATCAATACCCTAAATCCTAAAAAAATCATAGATTTATGCTAATTAAAAAATAATACCCCTAATAATCTAACAAAAATTAAGAGTTCATTATTCATGCTTAATGCTAATTGAAAAAAAGACAAAAAAACTATAAAACCTTAATTAAACATTCAATGCTATTAAAAAAACTAATTTAAAAAACTCAACCAATACACTATTCTAATTAAAAACAATAATAAACTCCCTAAAATTAAAACCTTCGATCAAACACTTAAAAAAAAAACTGCAATGAAGAAGAAGACGATGACCCAGCTACTAGAGCTAAGGGTGTAAGACAAAGGGGCTGCTGGACAGAGTCCGGCAAAGTTTATAGAGAGCGAGCGAGAGAGGACCACAAGGCAGGGCTGTGCGCACCACTGCTAGTGCCACTGGATAGGCTGCCTGAGTGTTGGAGTCGTCAATGCTGACAACAGACCACCGTTGGTGCGCACCGTCGGGAAGAGAGAAATTGGCAGACAGATTTAATTCCACTGCATTAAATCAAATTTGGATCCATATTTGGATTGAGGCCTATTGCTTAAGTTTTTAATTTAGATTTGAATCTATCATGATTGAAACTATATTTGACCCGATTAACTTTGCTTTTACTGTAAAACCCGTGTTTTTTCCAACTTTTGTTATTGGATCTAGTACCAAAGTTTCTAATTCAGATTCAACTCTAATACATTGGATCTAATTTGGTAGATGTGGATTATAATTATTGCTTTAATTTTGAATTCAGATTTGGATTTATCATGATTCAGATTCATCTGACCCGATGCATTTGCACTTACACATAAAACGCTTGTTTCTGCCATTTTTTTTATTGGAATCTCGCAATAACACATAAATTCAAATCCAGACTAAACTAAAACATTGCATCTTGATTTAGATATTGGAAACCGGTTTAAATTTTGAATTCAAATTTGGATCTATCATAATTCAAGCCATATCTAACCTGACCCATTTGCACATTTTACATGTAAAACCCTGGTTTCTAACCTGTTCCATAGTTTTTAGTTTCACCAGAAAAACTTGTACCTAGGTAAGTTACTACTCAAAAAACATGTAGACCAGATCTATAATGTCATAAAAAAAGGCAAATCTAACCGTGTAGATGTGTTTAGCAAGGTTTATTTGTTATATTAAAAGGTTTTATCATATCTAATGCATCATAAGATTTTATTTTTGAAAGTGAAAATTAACGACTCACAATTCATGAAAATAAGGATGGATTAAAAATAATATAAAATTTCATGTTCAAGTCAACTTTATCACATGAAAATAATAAATAGAGCATGCTAAACATGATCCAATGGTTAGATTTTGCGTTTGGAACTTAGATGTATAAATCAATTACATATGTATGGTGGCACAATACTATATATATATATATATATATATATATATATATATATATATATATATAGAGAGAGAGAGAGAGAGAGAGAGAGAGAGAGAGAGTAACTAAAATATGTTTACCAACCAAATATGTTTACTGGTATAAACCAAGATTTTTATAGGGCTTTTTATTTTTTTTGAAAATTTTACCATATGGATGTGATCTAGGCGCTTGGTTTTATAGAAACAGACTCTTTGATAATCCAATTACAAAGGATCTTTTAAGGGTTGAAAATCAATGGCTAAGAATTTTCATAAATTTTCAAGTGTAAACAATTACATTTCTTGATCCGATTATAATGATCCAACAGTCAAATCCTAGCAAATGGAACACGCTGAATGCATCTTGAGGATTAGATTTGCAAAAAAACCTATGAAAATCTTGATTCATACCAACAAACATATTTGGTTGATAAACATATTTTAATTTCTATATATATATATATATACCCCTAGTTGAAACTAATCATAGGGGGAGGTTGTTTTGACCAAATCTGACATTATGAATTTGATAAGCATGGTTAAAATAGTAGAAATCAACTCTTGGATCATAGTTTTTTAAACACAAAAACATGATTTTATGAGGTTTGCATATTTAGAACATTATAAGCTATTGATTTTTCAACCCTTACAAACTCAGACATATATATCAGAAAAACATGATCCAAAGGTCAGTTACAACTAAACCTAATATGTAGATCACACACCTAGAGGGTCAGATGTGCAAAAAAAAAAATGAAAATAAAAATAAAAATATTATATTTTTTCATCAGGGGATTCCTTACCCACGAGGGTATCAAACATTAGCGTGTGTATATATATATATATATATATATATATATATATATATATATATATATATATATATAGAGAGAGAGAGAGAGAGAGAGAGAGAGAGAGCAACACAATATAGATTTTTCTTTGAAATATATATTCAAATGTGCCACAGAAGAAGTGGCAACAAGAACACCAATATCTGATTAAGATAAAACACTACTTTAAGCTATAACTGTCACCAACCAATGAGCAGCAGCACCTTAAGCCAGATGATTGCACTGTTCAATGAGAGAGAGAGAGAGAGAGAGCAACACAATATAGATTTTTCTTTGATATATATATTCAAATGTGCCACAAAAGAAGTGGCAACAAGATCACCAACATCTGATTAAGATAAAACACTGCTTTAAGCTATAACTGTCACCAACCTATGAGCAGCAGCACCTTAAACCAGATGACTGCACTGTTCAATGATCATCCATATGCTTTGAGCTACACAGTGTTCTACTCCATAATTTTCCAACCATATATATAATGGACTCTAGAACACCAATATCCCATTCAATTATAGTTTCTATCTTTACTGAATCAAATTGTATGCTTATATAGACACATTAGGCCAACTTAATGCAGCTCTAGTCCTCCACCATCAATTTGCAGAATGCCTTCATATGCTCAGCAGGCAGGGCTAGGCAAACATTAATTCCCAACTTGCCCTCATCCCCAGGAAGCAGAATGACCAGCCCTGGCTTGACATCAACTGGAATGGAGCACTTAGCCTTCCCCCACCAAAACTCCTCCCCCTCAAACCCTATCTTAGTCCAGGCCACCACAGAGAAGCTATCGACCACAAGCGGCGTGCCCCTATTCACCTCCAACCAATCTATCCCTGATCTTACGTACTCTTCATCCAGCCTCTCCAGCCCTTCTTGCACCTTCTCCACACTGAATGACAGCCCTTGATCCTTCAATTCCTGCATGCTGGCGCGTGCGAACCCCGGGACTAACCCGTTTCCGGCGAATTCTATCGGAAGCTTTGGCGTCATATGTCGCCGAATGTCGACCGGGAATAGTAAAGTCGATGTGCTATCATCGAGCATTCCAATGGCTAGACTTCTTGCCTTCCATATCTTTGCCGCCATGACATGAAAATCGGTTACCCTCTTGAGCTTGCCGGCCAAAAGGACCTCAGATTTCATGGCATCGATCTTCGTGCATGGGACGAAGATGCAGAAAGTTGTTAGCACAGCATCACGCATGAGCAAGTTTGCAGGGCATTCACCAGGTATGGAGAAGGGGGAGATGTCTTGGATGCTCAATTTGGAGTACTCATAGTGGGGGTAGCATATCTTAGGTGGGACCCTTGCCTTGAAGATTGTGCGGTCCGGCTTCGGTGGCAGCAATGGTTCTTCGCCACGTGTACAAGCTGCCAAGTTGACACATAGGTTGCGGATCCCAAAGCCATCAAGGGTGCAGTGATTGCAAACAGCGGCCAATGCATGGCCTCCACACTCGAATCTGGTTATCTGTGAGCTCATCATGCAGAATCAATATGTTAGCAATTGCAGTTCATGAAATTGGTCATGGAAGCTAGAATTGTTGGAGTTCATGAACTTGGTCTCCTTGTATTAGCAATCATGAACTTAGTCATGTGAAGTAGAACCACTGGAGTTCATGAAATTGGTCACATCCAAACATATCCTGTATCAGCTAGTGCAGAAGTGAAAATTAAGTAGTGCATAGCCAAAAAGAGTTGGGTGTTGACCATGAGAACTAATTCTGATCAAAGTCTTCTTGATTATGATCTGGTTCAGCTTGACCGACCCGAAACTAGTCATTCAAGATCCCTGGCTGCATGAAGAGGGGCATATCTCCGATGACTCGACCCGATCAATACGAGCCTAGAAAAATTGACCATGACTCTTTAAGGGACAAGTGGGTCCAAGCAGACTCGGTGAATGTGAACTGAGCCCTCAAATTAGGGCCCAATGTTAAGACAAAGAAACCCGCAACAATAAACGTTCAAGCTGCCTCCATGCTATCTACTCTTCACAAAACTTAAACAAGCTACCATTGGAGGGAGGATCAGGGGAAATGGGATTGCACACTTTTAATGTGATGCCACACCTGAGCAGTTGCCATCTTTGAGATACAGCCTTTCAGCTGTGAGGCCCAACATCTGATGGAGGGTAATGAGGGCAGATAAGCTGCAATCACATTGCACACTTTGAGTGTGCCGCTGCACCTGACTGCCCTCCATCTCTGGAGTACAGTTCAACAGCCGTGGGGTCTAACAGAAGATGGAGGGTAGATCAGGTGCTGCGGCATACTAAAGTGTGCAATGTGATTACACCTGATCTGCCATAGTTGGTGATCAGGTGCTTAAAAGTGTGCAATCACAATTCACCTTATCTCTAATTCCTACCATTGAGGTCACAACTCTTAAAAAACATAAAATCATATAAGCTAGAATTTATTTTTCTTTTTCTGTTTCACCAAATTCATTACTGTCAGATGAGGAGAAAGAGACATGAAACAAGGACAAGGTATAATTCCTTAATTGAGCAGGATTCATATTGCAACATAGTAACACACCTAAGGATGGCAGTGAACCGCGGGAAAACTGGTCCCACCTTGCTCCGTTTGAACCGGAGATGAAAGACATAAAACGGGAAATCAACCAAGGATGAAAGTTAAAATCAAAACCCGTGCTAAGATGGACTTACTTTTGCCTTCACCCTGCCCCCATCCTGTCCCTGATTCTTGTTGAAAATTATTATTATACCCTTATATATATATTATAAAATCATATATATAGATACATAACCCTAACAGAAAACCCTTTTTCAAATCTATCCTTTTTTTTTCTTTTCTCTAACGAGTCACACGAGCTCTCATTTTTCTTCTCTCTTTCTTCTAACAGCAGAAGGCGACAATGGTAGAAGGATCAGAAAAATGAGACCCTGTCTGCCTCGTCTTGTTTGGACTGAGGATGGAGGACATGAAATGGAGAATGAACCAAAGATAGTGGTTAAAATCAAAACCCATGTGGGGATGAAAACGGGGATGAAGGACAAAATTTTGAGACGGGGTGGGGGTAGAGACCTTGTCCCCCACACCGGTTCAGTGCCATCCCTAGACACACCTAAGATGAAATGCAAGATCCAGAATTTTATGTATATGATCGCCTTACAGATTTATGATATTTTAAATCTAGTGAGCAGTGGTTTGGTCGAATTGAGATCAGGTGCAATGTGATTACACTCTTTTATGTGTGCTGATGCACCTAATCACCCACCATCTGATGTTGAGCCCCTTCGTTGACAGACTATGCCAAAGATGGCGGGTGATTAGGCACAGCAAGGCAAAAAAGTGTAAAATCACATTGCACCTGATCCTTTCTTGGGTTCTTGTCTGTGCTAGGTGGGTCAAAATTTCTAAAGGGTGCGTTTGCTTCCCCCCCCCCCCCCCCCCCCCCCCCCCCCCTTTTCAGTGACATGCAAACGTGTCCTACAAGATTTGGAGTTTTGATGACATTTATAACAACCAACAAATGGAATCACCTGTGGCACTTGATTTCTATAGATATAAGCTCCAAAAGCAAAATTTAACCTTTAGATTATATTTAGCATGTTATATTTATTATGCTCATGTCTTAAAGTTCACTCAAACATGATATTTTATACCATTTTTAAACTACTTTATCTTAATGAATTGTGAAGCATTGATTTTTTCACCATCTCAAAAACAAAATGTTATGGTGTATTAGACTGATAAAAGTTTTGAACATAGTAAATAAACTGTGTAAACACATTTGTACGGTTAGATTAAACTTTTTGTGGTTATATCCATACAAACAAAAGTGTGTACTGTTGTATATATATATATATACTTCAATTAGATGGGTCAGGTCATCATGTCCAAATGTTACCCATATCAAGTTAGGAATGGTCAATATGAGCATATTCATATTTTATCTCAAGCAAGGTAAATTAGCGGCTTCCAAAATGATTTCTATAGTAGTTAAAAACACATCTACGTTCAATGGAAAAAAGACACCAACAATAATTTCTTGAAATTTTCATTTTAGTTCATTCTTAACTTGGTTAAAGGATTTTTTCTATTTTTTATAAAATCTGATCATACAAATGTGATCTAAGTATTTGGTTTTATAGGAATCTACTCTTAGATCATCCGATTATGACAAAGTTAGATTTTTATATGATTTAAAAATCAACGGTCTACAATTTTAAAAAAAATTCAATGCTTAAAAGTGATCTTATTATAAAAAAAATGATCGAACTGTCGTTTCCTAGCAAATCAATCATGCTGAACGCATCTACATAGTCAGATTTGCAAAAGACCCTATTCAATAGTGGCAGGCTCAAAATTATTAGGCAGATACTACTTTTATATATATATATATATATATATATATATATATATATATATATATATATAGAGAGAGAGAGAGAGAGAGAGAGAGAGAGAGAGAGAGATGGTCCACAGTGTCCCTCTCTTGTCCTTTTCAAATTTTGTATGTTAGATATGTTTTTGATAAATATGACTATATAGATGTAATCTCCACATCCTTAAAAACATATGAATAGAGTTTTGGATCAACCCTTTTTAATGTGTAGGTAAGATTTTATAACAAAAAAAATCAAATTTTTTAAACCCGTTGATTATCGGATCCTTCTAAAATCCTATTTACACATTCAAAAAATTTGATCCAAAAGTCTTTTCATTTGTTCTCGACCATTTAGATCACATCTATAAGGTCAGTTTTGCAAAAAAAAAAATATCTTACATATAGAATTTGAAGGGAAGGACAAAGTGTGGACCGTTTAGTGAGTGAACCTCTCTCTCTCTCTCTCTCTATATATATATATATATATATATATATATATATATATATATTCAAGGTCAAAGAATGCCTTAATGAAACCTTCAGCAAGGCACTTAGAACAGATCTGTAAATTATGTTTTTCTAATAAAAAATATTATAAAAAAGACCAAGGAAATAAGAAATAAGCATGCACGGCATGGTTGTGCACACCATTAAGAATGCTGGTACATGGGAATGCCAAAGTTGGCAAATTCAAAAGGGCAGCATTTCATTAAAAGGAAAATGGTAGCAGATCAAGTTGCAGGCTTTAGTAGTGTATTAACCCATGCATGTAGCATAAACCATGATATAACTCACAAGAGCTCAAAAACCTGGCTAGCTCAATGTCCATGGTGTCTGTCCCTTGCCATAAAGTTGAAGCAAACATTTTTTTTTAAGGATGATGATGTTCTCATAGTCGGGATTGGCGACTTACCCATTTAGTGATTTTGGCACTAGACGTTCCCAAAATGGGTACTAACGTGTTGGATGAATTAGATATGTTGGCATTTCAGGCTTCCTTTTTCTTTCAGGGAGGGCCTATCTGAAAGAGAATCCAGTGTCTCTTGGTTGTGCTGAATAAGACAAACAAGCCTTGTTGATATCTTTTCTTCGAAACAAAATAATTAGAATTAAGCTCGATCAACTGGAATGTGTATTATCCATACAAGAGATATTTCAATTGAGAAGATCTATCCAAAGCGGGCAATCTTTGGGTGAGGTCACGGACACAACACCCAAACCATTCAAAAGCCCATGAGCAAAAGGCATTCCAACTTGGGACAAAGGGTCAGCACCTTCTCCCCAAGCCTACTACCATGAACACAATAGAATTTTACATGGACCTAAACTAGGCCTCAATCAATGTGGCACCTCTTGGCTCATAATTGGACATTTGAACTATAATGGTGGTTTCTTTTCATTATCTCAAAATTTTGATGACGAGGAACCCTCACTGAAGTGAGAGAAAATCCCGGGACGGGGGGGGGGGGGGGGGGGGGGGGGCTCCACGACCAACCTGCTTTACGTTGCCCACCTCTGAAAGCTACAAACATGTCTGGGCACCAAGGGTGTTTGATCCGGGGTCTTCAACTCAACACCTTCAAAACCACCCCACTGGCCACACGAACCCCGCGTTATCTTAAAAAAAAAACATGTAATGCATCAATAATGCAATAGTGGAAATATGCTATAAAATATGGTCAACTAAGTTAAGCATGACTCACTTGAATCAATAGCAGGGGCCTATCTTCCATCTTCTTGTTTAGGTACTCCTCCAAGAGTTTCACCAGCTCCTTGAATTCTGGCTTGGGCATCTTCAGCTCCCAAGCCACTCAAGTGAGCATGAAGCTGTTGCAGCCTCCACCACTACTCCAGCACCATTACAGTCTATCTCGAGCCGACCTTCTGGGGTCGGCACGAGCCGACCTGCAACAAAGTCGTAGTACACTAGGAGCTGGCTCAGTGACTCCTTGAGTGTCTTTCGAACCTCAGTAAACGGATCCGGAGTCGGTTTTGGTGGGAAGAACGCCACAGACTCATGGTACATGACCAGCGTGAGGTCAATGTTCGACAAGAAGAGGCGGCGCCGCTTGGTGGGCTCGGCCGGAACCACCACCGACGTCTCCACCTTCACCACCTCCATTGGATCGATCTGCACCGGGTATGAGGTGGTGGATGACTGAGTTGTCACGTTAGGTTCTGTAAGGAGGCCCACATTTATGTATTGGTGCGAGCATTGAATTGGTAGACTAGAGGGCCCTATATATCTTGATACTAATATGGTAAACCGCATCTGTAGGTTCACACAATCAACACCTAACCTACCGTGCAGTCTTTCTCATAATAAGACATATCATGTATTAAAAAAGGTTTTTTGCCAAATAGAGATAAATTTTTCATCTTTGTCTGAGCTATGAAGTGCAATGCAAGAACTGAACTGGCTGGAATGCAATTAGAGGGAAGTCAATGGACCGGGTCGAATGTGATCAGACCCAATTCTGCCAATGCGGGACCTTAGCAGACAACGACCCGAGATTGATGTGCTTTATCCGTATGGATCATTATGTTCAAGGTTAATTGGACTGGCACTAGACCCAGACCCTACTATGTGAGACCCATGATTGGTGATGGCACTACTATATGGGACCCATTTCACTGGTTGGGATTCAGCATCGGTCTCCTGAATCCTTGTTTGCTATTCTTAAACGAAAAAGAACGCAAAAATGATGTGTCTCGTATCCTATATACCGTGTCCATGTGACACAGGTGCACCTGCAGTGATTGCTGGATCATTGTCAGCATGTAAACTATTTATGGGGCCTCTCGTTGAGAAGTGTCTTTTGCTTTTCATGGAGTACTGTACTGGGGAGGCCTGAAAACGGCCCAGCCAGCTAGGATGCCATCTCTGTCAACCATGTGTATGCATGTGCACGCACGCACACACAGACATTTTGAACGAATTGAACAGAGGGTGTTCAATTCTTGTGACAATCAAGCCGTGCTCATGCTCATGATTAGCCCAAGTTAAACAGTCGGAGCTCAATCGGGCTTGTTAACAAGAAAAATACATTTTTAAATTAAAAATAATATAAGTTATTGGACTCTAAACCTAATTAGCGAATCCCTTAACCCCTTGATATACTAGTTAACAAGCTTATACCTTTTTTTTTGTTGTTACGATGAAGAACCTTTGCCAAAGTGAGGGCGTGGGGCCCGTAGGTGCCAAAATGCAATATGCTTCTTGTTCGGTACTCTTTCCAAATTCGATGTTCACTCTGATGTTTGGGATGCTTATTCGAATGTGTAATGCATTCGTCATAGGAAGGAGACACACTTGTCTCTCATCGGCTTGAACTCACTCTAAACTAACAATTGGCATTGTTCTACTCTATTGACCTATGTCGCTTTCGATATTTCATTGTGCCAAGTGTGCATGAGATATACACCAATCTAAAGTAGCTTTAGCTAGGCTTACGTAGCTCATCGCCTAAGGCAAACTGTGCCACACAACCCAAATAATGTTTGCACAAGTCAGGAAAACGCAAAGAATAAAGGCCGTGGCAACAAGTATCATAACTGGTGAAGCTCTATGACTACCCTGCCTTACGTGGCCCACCTCTACGAACACACCAATGTGCCAATGGGGTTTGATCTTGTGTCATTTCGGGGGTGATCCTTTCAGGATTTCCTCAACCTGGACTTTGCCATCTTGGTAAGGGTGTCAACAGGTTGGGTTTGGTTCGGTTCGGACCTAGGTAGCACTAGACTTGGATCAGGTTTTCAAGTATGGTATCGGATCCAGACCCAGGTCTAATCGGATCTACTATAATAGAAATCATACTCGAACCCGTTAAAAACTATATGAACCATACCTGGTAAAATAATATTTTTTCTATCATTTTTACATTGAAAATTTGCTGGTCACAAACGTAACTCATGTCGGGCCCAGTTTTTGTATAAAATTTCACAAACTATACCCGGGTCCATGTATTAATCGGACCTTTAAGTCCAGACCCAAAACTTAATCGGGTCTTCTTATTTGTCACCATAACCAGACCCTATAGGGTTTGGTCTGGGTAAACCCGACCCGTTACATCTTGCCAAGAATCTTGGCAACAAAATTAGTTTTACACAGGGCTCTCCTAACTTTGAACTCTTTATACTTGTACAAAAACTTCACTAGACATCTATCTTATAGCCTCGAGCTTGCTCTCTCTTCCAAAACTCTGTGAATGTCCTACTGCTCTCCACGATCACTTGAGACTTGGGCCTAATTTTTCTAAGGACTAGCTCCCATCACTTCCACTCCTTTTCTTCTATCTCCCACCCTTGCGAGAAACAACCAGCCTCCAAAAAATTCCTTCTATCATCCCATATCGTGAACCCATAGTGCCATCCCTGTCAAAATAACCATAAAAATTAACTTGTAGGGCAATCCAAGGGTCCAACCTACGCCAGTTTTTTGCTACATTATTAGACAAGTTTTTTAACACATCCCTAACTTGATCCCTGGCCTCTAATAATATGTCCTCCATAGTGGCCACCTTTCATGTGTTGTCTTAAAAAAACACTTCATTTCTCGGCTTCCAAATAGCCCATATAACTGTTTGAAATGCTAACAACTAACATTAATGTAGGTTTTCCCTAGAAATCTTGTTAAAGCCCACTTTCTCAGTCATTAAGGGCATGTTTGGAAGAGAGAAATTCTCATAGGAAAAGAAAGTTTTGCCTACGAGAGTTTTTTATATGAGAAGATCTTCGAAATGAAGTTTTTCACTTGTTTGTATAGCACGAGAAAAACATTGAGAGGAAAGAGAAAGAGGGTGGTGGTGGGTGGTGGGGAGTGTAAAAATAAATTTGCTCTTGATAGAAAATATTCCTCCACCACCTCTCAGAATGTTTTCTATCAAAAAGTGTACTTTTTAGAAAAACTCTCTCGGCAAAAAAAAAAAGTCTCTGGTTTGAAAGGGTCAGAAAATTAGCACGGATTTTCCATTTTGCATTACTTTTCCTACATCTTTCTCTCTTCCAAACGTGCCCTAATTGAGCTTCTCAACCTCCATCTGTGGCCAAAAATACTTGTCATCTTGATCCATGTTTTCTTCACAAGGGGGCATTCCAGAAACAGGTGCTTAGTGTCTTCCTCAACTTGCTTACAAATGTGTCACCTAGTCTTTTTAGCCTATCCACCGTTAAAACCTTACCTTCCTTGGCGAATTGGAGAGTGACAAACTACTTTGGGAAAATAGTGTTTGTGCCCATATCAGCTTGTGTTCAGAGAGCCATTCTTTTCTCCCTTAAGCCTTCTCATACTACCTTAGTGGATACCTCCTCACCCCCTGGTCAACGTCTTACCAAATCACTGCTATGAGGGTTCCACGACTGTTGTTCAACAGTTCTCTTGGCTAAGGTGGAGGCCTTCCTCCTTAAGTCGGATTTGGGTGCAGCAGTAGGCGTGAATAACATCATTAATGCATATGTAATGGAGCTTTAAGTACATTACTGATTGAATGTTCATTGAAAAATTAGAGCTCCTGCAAAATGCAGGGGGCAAACCAAAACTCAATCATGGTTCCATCCCCAACCTACCAACTAGTGCCCTCTACCAATATTTAGGCCCCCAAACGAATCCCTTTCCAACCATGGGAGACAAGAAGTATCGACCTAACTGACCAGATTGATTCCCTACAAAGATCTTTTTTCTCCATCAGCTGCACTTAAGGATTCTTCTCTGTTTTAATCACTACCCATGTGAGCTTGGCAAGGTTGGCCTTATTTACTTCTTCCAGATTTAGCAGGCCTAACCCACTCTCACTTGCAGGTTTACACACCTGGTTCCAAACTTAGAAGATGGTAATGCCGCCTTCAGCTTCATTACATAGAAAGCTTCTTATCAATCGCTTGATTTCCTTAATTGTACTTGTCAGGATTTTGAAGTTGAACATCCAGTAGGTTGGAAGAATATATAGAAATGCCTTAATCTGTACCTCCCATCCTGCTATGAAATTTGATTTCGCCTTCCATCTCTCTAAATTTATCTATCAATGTAATCAACATATTCTTCTTTAAAACACCCTTGAAAAGAGGAATGCCGATGTAATCAATGGGGAGGTTAGTTGGTTTCCACCCACTGAGTTGTTGAATGCGATTGATCTTGTATTCTTTATACTAAAAGGAACAAAGATTGTCTTATCTCCACTTACCTTTAGTCCTGAAGCTTTCTCAAAATTATGAAGAATTTTTAGAAAATCCGCAAGTCATTCAAAACCTCGAATGTTTATAGGGAAAATCTTCTTTTTACTTGCAGAATAGTTTAAGAATCTCGAGTCTCTCCATAACCATCACAAACAAGTATGGAACATTGGTTCCCCTTGTCGAAGTCCCCTGTTGCTCCAAAATTGGCAGCCCAATGCATTTATTGATTCTTCCATTACCCTCATTTGGAAATCCGAAATACTCAAGAGAATCTAAGAAGAACACCCATTCCACACGATCATATGCTTTCATGAGATACCTCTTAAGCATGATATTTTGTCTCTTGCTTGTCGCCACTGATTGAATCATCTCGTGAGCGAGGAGGATGTTGTCCTGAATGTGCCTTTACTTTAAAAATTCCCTCTGATTATGACTGATTATTCTTTCAAAAACTTCCATCATTCTCTAAACCATGATTTTCGTAATCACTTTATATACAAAACTGCACAAACTTATTGGGAGAAACTGAGTAAGACATTTTGCCCTTTTTTCTTGAGAATGAATACTATGTTGGTGCAGTTAACTCTTTTCAGCAACTTACCTATCTCAAAAAACTTTCTAACAGCCTTGTAGAAGTCCTTCCCACCATATACCAGTAAAATTGAAAAAACATTCTTGTGAAGCCATCCGGGCCTAACATGTTATCAACGTCTAACTCAAAAACAAAATGTTTGATTTCATCATTCTAGACCTCTGTCTGGGGAGGGCACCTCCTTCCATCAGCGTTGTGGAAGTGATGTTGGTCGCAGAACAAATCATGATATTGTTAATTGACCAGGAGGTAAAAATACTGGGAGTCTATGTTGTCAATGAACAACCCATCCTTTAGAGATGCTAGTGTTAGAAAATAGTGGGGGCCTATGTACGTTGAACTGTTGAACCGCTGTCTTAGGTTGATGCCCGGTTTATGTGATCTAATCCGTTTGGGCCCTAGGATATTTCATATGGTATGATACATACTGTGGAGAGACTTGCCTTGTCTACAATTCTATAATGGGTTGAATTGGAGACGGACTCCTAAATACATTAGGTTAAGATCCCCAAACCTTATATAATGGCATTTTCTCCAGGCTCCTCATAAGTCAGAAAGAGAATTCAGTTTCTCTCTCATTAAGTCTAGAGAAAGAAAAATGACCACATATACAGGTTCTAAAAGATCATACTGTCAACGATCTATCGGAGCACCAATGGATTCAGGTACGCTTTCGCATCAAATTTGGTTTTCATTTTTTGTTTCAATGATTCAACGAAAACATATAAATCGGTCCTTTTAGTTTTTGATGGATTTAAAATCCAATAATTGGTATCAGAGCATATGTTCTCGTTGAAAAATTACGATTTCATATATATATATATATATATATATATATTATTTTTCTTGTTTTTTCGGTGATGATCCATTGTAATTGAAGATCACCGCTGGGCTGCATGGGATTCTGTCCCTATTTGGATTGCCACGCAGGAAGGGCCATCGGGCCCTTCGTTTGGCTGCCAATCGGGTGGAAGGGCTATTCGGCCTTTTCCTTTTTTCAGATAGCCGGATGCTCGATCCTATCATCGGACGGTGGGTTGAGGAGACTCCTCCTCCGTCTGATCGTTGGTCGACAGACAAGGAAGATCTTCCTTCCTCTGCGCATCAGACGATGGGAGGATGGATGCTCTGCTCGTCAATTCTCAGTCTGACAGATGTTATCCATGGTTTTCGGCCATCACTACAGTCACTTTGATGTCGATGGTGATCAACCATTGGTTCGACCTTCTGTCGACGGTAGATGGCATCTGGTTTGGCCGTTGAGCGGTAAGGACTGACATCCCATTGAGGCTAAGTCAGCATAGATTGGCCATCAGGTAGGCGCCAAGCCGCTTTCAGCATTACGGATGTTGCTGGACTGTGATCCACCTCACGGCGGTGGTGCCAGGCTAATTCTGGCCATCAGGGTGGTGTTAGACTGTGATTCACCTCACAACAATGGCGCTAGGCTGGTTTTGACCATTAGGGTGGTGCCAAACTGTGCTCCGCCTCACGACGGTGGTGCCAGGCCGATTTCAGCCATTAGGGTGGTGCCGAACTAAGATCACACTCACAAGTAGGTGCAAGATCATGTTTGGCCCTTCGGTCGATGGCAAGGTTGAGATCATGCGAAAGAGGGGCCAAATCGGTTAATTTTTCATCAGGTCATAGGAACCGAACCGGTTCGGTACAGTCTTGACAATGTTGGGTCAGGTTTGACTTGACCCATGGGTCAGATCTGGTTGATCCCGAACTGATGGTCGAGCCCGTTTAGGGTGTGCTTAACTCACTGATTGGGTCCAACCCTTTTCCTTTGACTGAGTCGGCCATATGGTCTAGGCCGACTCGGACCTCTCTACTCCAGGCTAACTCGAGCCTCTATGTTGTAGCCAGGTCTGGTGTTGAGCCGACCAGCCCAAGGCTGAGTTGACCTTCAGTCGACTGGACTAGGGCTGGTTCGACATTCAGCCGAACCTGGTCTGGCTTGCTTTTCAGATCGGTAGGGTAGCTGACCCGGTCTAGCCCCCATTTGGCTGCGAGGACTGAACTAAGTCATGTGCGAGGTGGGCATGTTATGACCTGACCCTATGGATAGCTAGCCACACTTGGTCATTGTGGGCTGGATCTGACCCGATCTGGGTCAGACCAACTTCGGGACCTGCAGATAAGGTCTGGCCATGCTCGATTGGCTGGACCTGAACACTATGCCTTATGAAAAAAATATATATATATTGGTTTTTATAAGGCTATTAGTGTAATACCAATGAATTTTAATGGGTAAATAAACTTGAATTTCATGTTCTTAAGATGATATAAGGATATTTTCATTATTTTATTTTTTATTTGGTCGAATCTCTAATATCCTATTTGGATCTTTTATAATCTATTCAGATCTTAGATAGCGGATCACGAACATCTTAAGTGGGTATCTAACAGTAAATTTTAAATTTCTGGTTAAGATTTTTGATATCAGATCCTCAATATCATGGTTAGATTTGATATTGGATCCAGGATAAATTGAGTAGGATCCCCGAAGTTTAAATCAGATTTTGAATGAGAAAATTTCTATATTGGACCTATAATACTTTATTGGGATCCGTAATAGCCTATGCAATATTTGAATCTACATTACTTCACTTGGATCTTGGACATCGAAGATTTAGATATGGTAAGAAAGAACATATAATGGAAATATAGGGGTCCAATTAAAAAAAATTATTTTTGGATCTATGGTATTTTATTTAAATCCAAATCAGAAAGTTTTAAATCCTTGAAATATGATAATAAAGTTTCAGATCCATGGCGGAACCGGATTGCTAACATGAATCTATGAACATAGAGGATCGTGGATCCATATCAGAATAGCAACCATTAGGGCATGGTCCAAACTTAATAGATTTGGATCCTTGAATGGATCTAAATAGCCCAAAGTTTGGACCCAAAGATATAAATGGGTCGCGGGTCATGAGTGCTGGTGATCTAAACTTGCACAAAAAAAACTCGTAAATGGGGTGGTAGGGTTCATTACTGAACCCTAACTGATGTGGATGGGGGCGTAAAACCCCCATTCACGTTTGGGATAAGTTGGTGGTGTGTGTGTGTGTGTGTGTGGGGGGGGGGGGGGGGGATAGGGCGTGAAGCCCCCATTTCACTCAAAGTAGGGAGAGGGGGGTGGAAACCGACCACCACGAACCCCTCTCACCCCTTTCATAAACCCATCTTCCCTCCCACTCGTTAGCTCTTTCTCTCCCTCTCGTTATTGCCCTCTCTCTCTGTTGCACGACCAAGGAAGAAGGGGTGCACGTTTGCACCAAAATTGCCACAACAAGAAGAAAAAGCTTCAGAAAGTTAGGGCTTTACTATGATTTTTGTGGGGTACCGGTTTCAAGCATGTGGGTTACTACATTATAATCCATCTACGTGGGTTTAGAATTGTGCAAATGCAGAATCTCGGTTCTGCGTGTGTTCCGTACCCTGTGCAATAGAGTTTGCATGTTTTGATTTTGAGAAAATCCATATATAATCAACTATTCATCATATTTTGGTTAGCGTATTCTCTAGAATGTACAAATTTGCATTTTTGCTTGAGTTACATATGATATTTCTCTTACCAGAAGGTTGTGTCTGCCTTCTTATATTACAACTTAGGTCTGGAAAGTCTGCATCCGGATATCTAAGTTTATTTTCCATTTTGATCTAAATTTGAATTAAATTGTAAGGTGTTTTCATGCTTCATTTAAACTAACTATTTTTTTTTGCAATAGGTGTAATCGGTCTGAGTTTTAACTGTTTGTTGTAGAAAGACTCAGACTTATCAAAGAAATGTCATTTACTGAAATTGTTTGTGGCATCAAAACAAATTCTATGAATTTTGTTTAAGTCTTCATAAATTGGCCCATTGTAGATCATTTTCAGGAATAAATGCTTGAGTACTTAATTGTTTTCTAGAAAAGTTTGTTACTTGGGGATCTCGTTAAACATGATGGTGGACATGCGTGACTAAGCATGATAAATTTTTTTTGTCTTTTGTGTGTATTTCAGTACACAGGGTACATGATGAGAGTGCTCAATTAAGAATTTTATTTTGAAAACTCTCTCAAATGAATATGTATTCCCATGATTTTATTTTCTATACAATTCTGTAACATACATACCCACCCCTATTATGACAGATTCTTACTATACACACAATAGTCTATACATGTTTTATATCGTGACTCGGGTTGTGGTTATACATAGCCTTTGATATATCTGGCTGCCTATAATTTGGTGCACATAGAGATAAATATGCACTTTCATTTAAAAAAAAATCGGCACCTTTTTGCTGCACTCACACACATTTTGCTGCACATATCACTGTACAACCACAAAATTTTGCAGGTATTTTCTGATTGTGATCCTAACGGTGAATAAACTGAGTCTTTAATATAGTCTTCATCAAACACTTCCGAGTACACAGAGATAATTACATAGGTGTTTACCATGGTTGTTAAGACTATGTACATATACTCATAATGTGCACAAGAGCTAATTCTTTACTTAGGGAGTTGATCCCTATTACAATATGGCAGCTTGGAAAGACCAAAGAGTCGACCCTGGAACAACCGAAATCAACCCATTGTTGATTTCATATGGACACTACACTTATAGTTGGAATTGGATGATATTAGACCCTTGTAAAAAAAAATATGTTTCAATCTTTATTGCCATTCTAAATTTTGATTTGCTATGAATCTGCTTATGGCATTCTACTTCTAGTTAGAAATAGGTGATACTACATATTTGTGAAACATTGCGGCTTAATCTTTATTGATAGTATGAATTATAACCTGATATAGAAATGGGCGCATGTGCAATTTTCTTACGTCTGCAAATCTGTAATGTAATTTGCGAACATTCATGTCTAGTAATGCCTGCATTTATGCTTTTCTAATTATGATTCCTGTCAAAGTAAGATCTAATCGAACATGTGATTCAAGTAAGATATGGTGATTACTTGTGAACATGGTTTATGCCCTGATAAGTAAACATGGGTCATAATTAATGCTAGCACATGATTGGACAAGCCTGGTGCATGAGGGTTCCACAAGGGGCCCCTCAAGTTTTTAAAGTGAATACAAAAGTAAATTGACATATAATAATCTTTGTCTGTCTGGTTTTAAGGTACCAGAGCATTTGTGCTTATCTAGTTTAAATGTATCAGAGTACTATGGGTGGGACTGCTCAAGTAAATGGATAAAAATTGGTAACATACCTATTTAAGGTATGAAGAGTTGGGAATCTACTACTATTGTGGTATGATTCATAATTTTTGTGAACTCCCGTGTCTTCGAGCTACTGGATTCAGACTAGAAGAAACCCTGATAAGTCGAGAAGATAACAACCCACTCAGACTCGGGCTAACCTTGGAGATGGTAGGTGGTACACCACTTTGGGGATATATGCTTTTAGTGTCGAGTGGCAATGGTTCGTTGCTCCCCAGTTCTTAGAGTTAGGAGACCCGAACTACCAATTTGTCTTATGCGGTAGCTTCAAGTTCTTTTGCAGAAGTTAGGGATGCATCCTGTTGTTTGGGTCTTTAGGAGGTTCACTCAGTTATTTAACCACTCCTTTAGGATTTCAGTTTCAGTTAGACGTTAGGGTTAATTAAAACACCAAACATAATAAACCCCTGAATGTTTTCTTTAGTTACGGTTGCCTTGGCCTGCGAGTACCCACAGGATAATTCAAGAGAAACTTAAATTAAAACTTCTTATATATTTTTGTTATATAAAAGATTATGAGATTCTATACTTGAATATGTGATTATCTATCTGAACATGTGATTATTTACTTGAACATGTGATTATCTATTTGAACATGTTACTTGAACATATGATTATTCATTTTATGCTAGTTCGTGAGTCAGAACTATGATATACAATTGATTAGTTTCATGGTACTTGTTTATTTTTGTCATGCTTCACCTCATAATTTACTATTCATAGTTATTCAATTACATTGCATACTTGTTACTTAGTACATCTGCAAAATCACAGTATTATCTTATGCAGACTTGTTGTAGTTTGATTCAAATTACTTTATCATTTTTCAGAAAAAGAATAAAGGATCTAGAGCGATTGTAGGATGGTGTGTGGATCATGATACATGATTTATTGTTGTTTTGGGGATGTTTAAAATTAGTTTGGTTAATGTCAATTATGTTATTTGGATGTCTAAAACCCTTGGTTTAAGTTTAAATTTTATTAGAAATGAAATGGATGGTATTTGCTTCAATTTTTTTTGTGGCATGCCCGAGATGCTTAACCTGGTTAAATTAAATATTTTTGCTGTTGTAAAAAAAATCCTCAAATTTTGGGTTAGATTTCAAGCCGTTACAATTATGGTATCAGAGCCTAGGAACAATAATTCATAAATCATGGTCGTACAACAACCCGACAAGTGTTTTGTGAGTATATTTCATTTATACTATTTATGTTATTTGGATATTCTTTTAAAGTATATATATACTTGTAATAATTATTGGAATACTATAATTCATAAATTGTAAAAATATGTGCTTTAATGAAATGATTACTAGATGTATCATAGAGGAAACACCAGTGCAAGCATGACCAATGACTAGCAGGAGCAGAGGAGTTTCGTTATGAAAGCCCTCAATAGCCTGACTCAAATGATGAACACACAAATGTGCAACCAGACTAAGCTAGCAGCAATAGCAACCAACGTGAGTCATAATACTGACACAATCACTTACGATATTTTTTTCTAGCTGGAACCACCAACTTTTTTTTAAAAAGGTTGACCCTAAGATGGCTGAAAGTTGGATCGAAGAAATAGAGCAAACCTTTTGTGTTTTGCCAGTACCGAAGGATCGACAAATGAATTTTTTCACCTATCGTCTGAAAGGCGATGCAAGAAAATAGTGAGATATAACTCAGGTTGTCAATTTTATCGGAATGGATCATATTCCATGAGGAGTCTTGCGTGAGGCATTCCTGGAGACTTACTTTTCCCAATATGCTTGTGACTGAAAGCAACAGGAGTTTCTGGAGTTGACCCAAGGAAGTATGAGTCTGGTAGATTATACTACCAAATTATGGAACCTGGAGAAGTATTGCCCCAACTTGTTCACCAATGATAAAGCCAGAGCGACCAAGTATGTTCATGGACTCAAGGACGGACTACGATACCGGATAATGACTACTCTACCGTCAACCTTCCACCAGGCCATAGAAACGGCTATCACACTGAGTGAAGAATGAGAAAGATCTAGGAATAATCAAACCAGACCTGCTGGTAAGAGTGGAGCCAACAAGCATCAATACCAGGGTGGTAAGAAGCATTAACCACCCCCAAAGAAGTAGAACCATATCAGAGGAGATCATCCCCAGTGAAACCAGAATCAAAATCGAGTATGCCAGAAATGTAATCGGTTCCACAACGGGCAACCCTGCCCTAGAGATACTGGCGTGTGTCTTTAGTGTGGCAAGATGGGCTATTATGCTCGTCAGTGTTACAAAAAGATAGTAGATATGCAGAGGCAAAACGCCAGAGGTGGGCAGCCACAGTAGCAACCACCTCAGCCACAACAACATCAACAACAAAAAAACGCCCAGAAGAGGGTGCCAGGATGTGTTTATGCAACCACTGTCGAGAACCTAGAGAAGGGTAACCTGTTGCAAGGTATAGTGTTTGTTGATGGTCATGCTGCACTTATTCTTTTTTATTGTGGTGCCACACATTCTTTTATATCCATAGATTTTGCTAAACAATTGGGTGTGAACATTGAACCATTAAAACATGTATTAGATGTGTATAACCCTGTTGGATATAACTCGATATGTGTGAACTACATATTGGTCACAAAAATCATGTTAGACGGACAGAATTTACCTGTTGACCTGATCCTACTCAATATGACTGTGTATGATGTCATCTTGGGGATGGACTGGTTATCTGAACATCACACCAATGTTTTA
Organism: Nuphar pumila; assembly: GCF_984573655.1. Taxonomy (NCBI): domain Eukaryota; kingdom Viridiplantae; phylum Streptophyta; class Magnoliopsida; order Nymphaeales; family Nymphaeaceae; genus Nuphar; species Nuphar pumila. The sequence goes on along the minus strand of NC_143252.1, from coordinate 112,092,674 downwards.
TGCCATCAAGGAAAAGTGGTGTTATCCTGACCTGGATTGCCAAAAATAGAATTTAGACTCTTCAGACCCACTGTGAAGGACAGGGTGATATCGGCATTGAAGGCTCATAAATATATGCGATAAGGATGCAAGGCTTTTCTAGTTAATATATCCTTAATTGAACCAAATGTCACACCATTTGATGAACTCGAGGTAGTTCATGATTTTCTGAAGGTATTTTATGAAGAATTGCCTGGACTGCCTCCACAACGTGAGGTGGACTTTCATATCGAGTTGGTGCCCGGGACGACGCCAATCTCCAAGGCACCTTATCCTTTGGCACTTGTGAAATTAAAGGAGCTAAAAAAATAACTACAGGAGTTAATGGAGTGAGGCTTCATCCGACCAAGTGTATCGCCATGGAGGGCACCAGTCCTCTTTGTGAAGAAGAATGATGAATCTATGAGATTATGCATAGACTACCGGATGCTAAATCAGGCAACTGTTAAAAACAAGTATCCATTACCTTGCATCAAAAACTTGTTCGATCAATTGCAAAAGGCAAAGGTATTCTAAAAATCAACCTCAGATCTGGGTATCACCAACTCAAAATTAGGGATGATGATATTCCAAAGATAGCCTTTCAAACAAGGTACAAACATTACGAGTTTGTAATGATGTCATTCGGACTCACAAATTGTAACGCCCCGGATTTCCAAAACAAAACTAAGTTAAAATTTTCATGAATTTCTTTTTTTTTTCTTTGCGGCGGAATAAGACGATAATGAGTCGTCGATTTTAGAAAACTCCGAGCACGTTGCAGGTATGTGGCCAAGCAACTCATTGACCACCAAGGGGTTCCATTTTATCGAAAACCACCTGTTTATTACAACACTACTGCTTAGAAAAGCAGTGTAGGTTCAATAAAAGGAAGCAGTACAACTCTGTCTAGAGAAACCCTGGAACTCGATGCCGCCTTGCTCCGCATATCGCCACGCAGGTTCAACACCTGAAATCCCCATTAAACGGGGTCAGAACCACTGATGGTCTGGTAAGCATGCACTCATTTATCCATTCATCTCAAGTACAATAATGACCACTTAGGGTCGCAATGCACAATAACGACGCTCAAGCCTCCAAGACTTAGCGTAAATCGCGAGAGCCTCCTCAGGGCTATGAGTTGAACATCCGCTCGAGTCCTCATGACTTAGAGCAAGCCTTTTCAGGGTTGTGATTTGAATAGCCGCTTAAGTCTCCACGACTTAGCCATGACCTCTTCCGGGTCTCAAAGTGATGTCTAGCTCAAGTCTTCATACTTGGCACATCCGTATCCCACGCATCTAAGAACAGCTCCTCGAGCTTCGCTTAGTCGTGCGGATACAACACGGGTCTTTGCCCAATCGGTCCAGTAGTATACCGAACATGACACCTTCACAAAGGTTATGCAAGACTGACTCAACACGTCATCCACTCATACATTCAAAGCATTGTTGTACCTAGAACTAATGCATTGTTTTGATAATTAACCGCTCCCGCCTTTGGTACGCAGGTAGAGCTATTGTTCGGGCATCAACGCGACGTTCTGGGGGTTGATTATTCTATGTATTTTAGATACCCCAGAGACCTGTTGACCCTATCCATAGTAGGGCAGTATGTTTCAACTAGGAGAACCCTACTAGGCCCATATTCAGATGCATCCTCTACTTGCAGTAGTTGGGTTCAATCCTTAGATCTTAAGGATAACCACGACCCCAAAACCCATGAGTGACTGAGGCCATCGTGGACTCTATCAGGTCCAAAGTAAAATACATGTCACTCAAGGCTGTACCATTATTGTCATTCCACAGTGAGCATAATTCCTGAAGGGGTCTGCCAGTTTTACAATTACTTAGACAGAATCTGCATGCCATTTAGGCAGCCTGTGCTTTTAGCACTACGGGAGTATGTACCCGACCCTATTCAGTCTGCCCCAACACAGTCATTACTGAGGGGGTACCCCTAACACGATTTTCAACCGCGGGGTATGTGCGACCTTAAGTCTTATTCATATGCATGCAGAACACTGCTCTTGGCACTTCGGCCACCACGAGCATCACACATCTTTGGGTGGAAACAACACACTCTGGCTCTTCGGCCCTTACGAGTCTGGTTGCGTAACCGTTCTCAATGAGCATGCATATGACTCGATCTAAATAGATTGGCTACTTGGCGTATTTTTACGCAACGAGTCCAAACCTAGACAAGGCGCAACCTCTACTCCGGCTCAGCGGCCCTTACGAGCAAGGTGCCCTTGCAGGCACAAGGATACGAGCCGATCTGGCATCGTTCCATCAACGAACATCATTATGCCGTTCCACTGGTTTCGGCAGCTCTTCTACCAACCATTTCGTCAGCACCTCCCTTGCTCTACTGGCAGTGGTGCGATGCACCCTTCTATGTTTGTAGAAGGCAATCCATGAACCGGGTAGCACTCTGCTATATGTCAGAGTATCCTGCTACGTTCTTTCTGAGCTATTCTTAGCTTCTTCAGAAATTTCAGCAACACTTCCTCTCTTTTACGGAGAAAGCGTGCGTTTCTTTTATCCATTTCAGCGGCATCTCCCCTCTTTGGTAGGAAATCGCCACGCTTAATTCGGGGAAATGGATGTGCACCGTTGTGCGTACTTTGCATCCATCAAGGTTGCAGGAACCCTGGGCCATAGCCAGGCCATACGTAATTGACTTAGTCTTTACGTAAAGAGCATTTTGCCAAAAAGCGAAGCCTTTCCAATAGGGGCTTCATTCGTCAAGCAGAATCTTGAACGAGGAGCGGTCAGGGAATCGCATTGGCGATTTGGAGTTTGGTCTCCATTTTGAACGCTCATTTATGCGCCATATATGTAGTATAAGCAGAAGCCTGTGGTTTATACAGCGGCGGCGTAAAGAAATGCATATACTATTGTTCGGGGTGTGTAACTGAATAAAATATTCTACATATATAACAAAACAGAAGCCTTGGCATCATTCGACGCGACGGCGTAAGTAAATACATTGCAGAAAGCATGAGCCTTGGCATCGTTCGACGCGACGGCGTAAGTAAATGCATAATCGGAAGTGCAGAAAACAGGGAACCTTGGCATCATACGACGCGACGGCAAAGATAAATTACATAGCCTGTGCGATATAGGACGCGTCGGCAGAATCAACAGATATACACCTAGATCCGTATCCAATGATAGTTACGAGGCGAGCGGGTGAACACCGAAGTGTTCTGAAGGGCTCAACCGAGAACTAGGGCGATATACCATTTTAAAAACGCATATACTGCGTGTTTGAACATAGATATATCCGACGATAGTTACGAGACAAGCGGGTGAACACCGAAGTGTCCAAAAAGGGCTCAATCAAGAACTAAAGCGAGATACTACTTCAGAAAGTATATGCTATATACAAACAATCAAATACTTGAGAGAGATGAATCAACGAAGCGAACTTACTTCAATTCGTGGAAGAAACGGCTCCGGGTTGCTTCTTTGGCTTCGAGCCTTCCTTCGAGAGGTCAGACTAAGTCAGATGAAGCTGACTTAGTTGAGAAAGAGGCAGAGTAGGTCAAGCTACTCAACCAAGTGGTTTGAACCAAACAGGGTTCGATCCAAGTCAACTGGGTTCAACAGGTTCGAACTCAGCTCAAGTAGGCTAAGTCTGGGTTCAGAAATCCAAACTGGAATCTGGACAAAAAAGGACTTTGACTTTGACTTTAAACCCAACTAGGTTCAAGTCAAGTCAACTAGGTTTGGATCAGGTCAAGTGGGTTCATACCCAGGTCAGGTGGGTTAGGACCAGGTCAGGCAGGCTCAAGCTAAGTCCGGCAGGCTCAGACCAGGTCAGGTGGGCTCAGGTGGGCTAGGCTAGGTAGGGGAGGTTTAGGAGAGAGAGAGAAGGCAAGAGAGAGAGGGGGGGTCGATTTTTATGAGAAGAGAGAGAGTGGGGAGGGCTATTTATAGCCCAAGCCCACCTCCTCTTGGGTTTTTCCATGCCCCTTCTATCCCCTTGGCTTCTTTTTAATTCCAAGAGGTTCCTTGGTGTGGGGCTCACTTGGATATTCCATGGGATATTTTTGTGGGTCCCACCAGATATTTTTTTAGGAATATTTCTGTGGGTCCCACCATTATTTCCGTGGGTCCCGCAAAAATTTCGGGTTTTCAGCGATTTTTTTCCGAAAAATTCTGAGTACGCCATTCTCTTCGTATTGATGCAACTAAGAAAGTTGACTCGCAGGAATCCTTTGATTTCGTTTAGGTAGGAAGTTATGGCTTACAGAGTGTTTGAGCATATATTCGCGATTCAACGAATATCCTAAGTATAACTGCCTCGCAGGAATTTATTCGTTTCGCATTCTGAGAAAAATGCTATTTTTATCGATAAATGCCTCATGAATTTTATTCAGATATTTTCTGAAAAATTGCGGGTCTTACACAAATACTCCCGCCGCATTTATGGATCTAATGAATCAGATATTCAGACCTTACTTGGATACTTTTGTAATCGTCTTCATTGACGATATTTTGATATATTCAGAAAGCGCGGATCAACATCAAAACCATTTGAGAATTGTGTTTGAGACTCTTAAGGAACATCAGTTGTTCGCTAAATTCTTCAAGTGTGAATTCTGGATTAAGAAGGTTATGTTCTTAAGCCACGTAATATCAATAGATGGAGTATCGGTAGACTCGACTAAGGTAACTACCTTTTTCTTAGCTATGTCAAGAGATAATATATAAACAATAAATGTATCATTCTAATTGGTGTTGAATGTATAAGTTGAAGTTGTATTAAACTCGAAACAACTGAAAAATATCAGTGATATCAGAAGTTTTCTTGATTTGGCAGGCTATTACCGAAGATTCATTCAAGACTTTTCACGGATCACCCTGCCTATGACCAAACTCTTTAGAAAGTGAGTCAAATTTGAATAGACGGATACGTGTGAGGAAAGCTTTCAAACCCTAAAAAAGAGGCTTACAACCACTCCTGTCCTGACCTTACCATCGGGTCAGGGTGGTTTTGTGGTATATTCAGATGTATTAGGTACATGGTTGTGATACGTCTTAATACAAAATGGTAAAGTGATAGCATATGCATCCTGCCAACTAAAGATCTACGAGCAAAATTATCTGACTCATGATCTGGAATTAGCAGTCGTAGTGTTCGCTCTAAAGATATGACAACATTACCTATACGTAGAACAGTTCACGATATTTATAAACCATAAAAGTCTTAAATACATGTTCTCACAGAAGGAGTTGAATATGCAACAATGGCGTTGGTTGGAATTCATAAAGGACTACGACTTTACTATTTCCTATCACCCGAGAAAAGGAAACGTCGTAGCAAATTCTCTTGGTCGCAAGGCGGGCTGCACCTTATCCAGTTTAGTGACAAAGGGATGAAAATTGGTTGAAGAGTTTACTGACTAGAAGTTGTTTGAAGATGGACTTAGAACCATCAAGCTATCCAGTTTATTTGCTCGCCCTGAGATTCTCACAAGAATTATTGAGGGTTAGAAAGAGGATCCCAAATATAAAAAACTTAAGTCACGTGCTCAACAAGAAAAATCCTCGTTCACACTCAAGGAAGATGGTAGTATCTGGATGCAAAAGCGACTTTGGGTCCCTAGCGACCCTAAGTTAAGGGAAGAACTATTGGGTGAGGTACATAAGTCTATGTACACCATACACTCGAAAAGTATAAAGATGTTTAAAGACTTACAATGGGGACATTGATGAAACGGAATAAAGCATGAGGTAACAAGGTAAGACGGGTAAATTGGATTTTAAATTGCTTATTTTTGATAAATCCATTGTTATCATATATCAATATAACTTTATTGTCGGCTTGGATTTGCCAAATATGTCTCGAAGTGTCTGACTTGCCAGCAAGTCAAGATCGAGCATAAAAAACTTGAAGGAATGTTGCAGCAGATGGAAATTTTGCAGTAAAAATGGAAAGAAATCACCATGAATTTTATGGTGTGTCTGCCCAAAACCCAAAGACAACATGACACCATATGGGTAATAGTAGACAGGTTAACCAAATCAACTCACTTCTTACCCATACGGATTAACCAATCTCTACAGAGCTTAGCGGATTTATACATTATAGAGATTGTTCGGTTACATGGAGTGCCAGTCTTGATCATATTTGATCGAGATCCATGCTTTACTTCTCAGTTTTGGGGGCAGTTACAACAGGCCTTGGGTATAAAGCTAAAAATGAGTACCACTTTTTATCCCTAAACCGACCGGAAATCCGAGAGGACCATACAGACTTTAAAAGATATGTTGCGAGTCTGCATGCTGAATTAGAAGGGCGAATGAGACAAGCATGTTGTATTGGCCGAATTTGCTTACAATAACAGTTATTATGTGAGCATCGGCATGGCTCCTTTCGAAGCTCTGTACGGATGACCTTGTAGATCACCCGTGTATTGGGACGAAGTTGGTGAACGATCTATGGAATCACCAATCGTACTACAACACTATACCCAACAGGTCTAGATGATAAGAGATAGATTGCAGACATATCAGAGTTGACAGAAGAGCTATGTGGACCAATGACACAGGGAACTCACTTTTGAAGTGGGAGATTGGGTCTTTGTGAAGGTTTCACCAACCAAAAGTGTTTTTTGATTTGAAAAAAAAGGAAAATTGAGTCACAAATATGTGAGACTATTTAAGATTTTGGAACATGTTGGTGAAACAACCTATCTGCTTGCTCTGCCTTCTCAGTATGCACAGATTCATAACGTATTACATGTGTCCATGCTAAGAAAGTATATTCACGACCCGTCTCATGTGATTCAGTATAAAGATGTGGATATACGGAAAGACCTGACTGTGGAAATTTTAGAGCAGAGTGAATGAGTGTTGAGATCCAAGACTATTCCTCTCGTCAAGGTTAGATGGCAACATCATGGTTTTGACGAAAGCACATGGGAACCTGAGGCCAGTATACGAGAAAAGTACCCCAATCTATTTGAGTAGTCCTTGAATGAGAATTTCAATGACGAAAATCTTTTTATGGGGAAAGAATATAATACCTGTGAATTTTAACGGATAAATAAACTTGAATTTCTTGTTCTTAAGCTAGTACAAGGATATTTTCATCGTTTTACTTTTTATTTTGATCTCGGATATCCTATTTGGATTTTCAATGTTGGATCCTTAATATCCTGTTCGGATATTAGATATCGAATCACGAACATCTTAAGCGGGTATCTAATAGTAATTTTCAAATTTCTTGTTTGGATCTTTTATATCGGATCCTCAATATCATGGTTAGATTTGATATTGGATCCATGAATAATTGAGTAGGATCCGTGAACTTTAAATCAGATTTTGAATGAGAAATTTTTTATATTGGACCTATAACACTTTATTGGGATCCGTAATAGCCTATGCGATGTTTGGATCCACTTCATTTGGAGCCTAGACATCAGAGATTTAGATATGGTAAGGAAGAACGTACATTGTAAATGTAGGGGTCCAATTAAATTTTTTTATTTTTGGATCTATAGCATTTTATTTGAATTCAAACCAAAAAATTTTAAATCCTTGAAATATGATAATAAAGTTTCAGATTCATGGAGGAACCGGATTGCTAACATGAATCTATGAACATAAAGGATCGTGGATACATATCACAATAGCAACCATTAGGGCATGGTCCAAACTTAATAGATTCAGATCATTGAATGGATCCAAATAGCCTAAAGTTTGGACCCAAAGATATAAATGGGTCGCGAGTCACAAGTGCGGGTGATCCAAACTCGCAGGAAAAAAAACTCGTAAAGAGGGTGGTAGGGTTCATTACTGAACTCTAACTGATGTGGAATGGGGCATCAAAACCCCCATTCACGTTTGGGATAAGTGGGGGGAGGCGTGAATCCCCCATTTCGTGCAAAGAAGGGAGAGGGGGGCAAAAACTGACCTCCACAAACCCCTCGCACCCCTTTCATAAACCCATCTTCTCTCCCTCTGGTTAGCTCTTTATCTCCCTCTCGTTATCGCCCTCTCTCTCTTTCTGTTGCATGACCAAGGTAGAAGGGGTGCACGACTGCACCAAAATCGCAATAGCAAGAGGGAAAAGCTTCAGAAATGTAGGGTTTTACTATGATTTTTGTGGGATACTGGTTTTAAGCATATGAGTTACTACATTACAACCCATCTGCATGGGTTTAGAATTGTGCAAACACAGAATATCGATTTTGCGTGTGTTCCATACCCTGAGCAATGGAGTTTGCATGTTCTTATTTTGGGGAAATCCATATATAATCAACAATTCATCATATTTTGGTTAGCATACTCTTTGGAATATACAAATCTGCGCTTTTGCTTGAGTTACATATGATATTTATCTTACCAAAAGGTTGTGTCTACCTTCTTATATTACAACTTAGGTCGGGAAAGTCTGCATCCGGATATCTAAGTTTCTTTTCCATTTTGATCTAAATCTAAATTAAATTGTAAGGTGTTTTCATGCTTCATTTAAAGTAATTTACTGAAATTGTTTGTGGCATGAAAATAGATTCTATGAATTTTGTTTAAGTCTTCATAAATTGGCCCATTGTAGCTCATTTCTAGGAATAAACATTTTTGAGTACTTAATTGTTTTATGGAAAAGTATGTTACTTGGGGATCTCGGTAAACATGATGGTGGACATGTGTGAGTAAGCTTGATAAAAAAAATTGTCATATGTGTGTATTTCAGTACACAGGGTACATGATTAGTGTGCTCAATTAAGAATTTTTTTTTGAAAACTCTCTGAAATGAATATGTGTTTCCATGATTGTATTTTCTACACACTTCTGCAACATACATATCCACCCCTATTGTGACATATTCCTACTGCACACATCACTATGAAAACAGAGTAGTCTATACGTGTTTTATATTATGACTTGGGTTGTGGTTATACATAGCCTTTAATATATCTGGTTGTCACATTTTTGTGCACATAGAGACAAATATACAATTTCATGTTAAAAAAATTTCTTCACCATTCTGCAACACTCACACACATTTTGCTGCACATATCAATGTACAACCACAAAATTTCGTCGATATTTTATGATTGTGATCTTAATGGTGAATAAACTGAGTCTTTAATATAGTCTTCAACACACACTTCTGAGCACACAAAGATAATTACATAGGTATTGACCATGGTTGTTATGACTATGCACATATACTCATAATTTGCATAGAAGTTGATTCCTTACTTAAGAAGTTGATCCCTATGACAGTATGGCACCTTGGGAAGACCAAAGAGTCAACCCTGGCACAACCAAAATGGACCCTTTGCTGATTTCATATGAACACTACATTTGTAGTTGGAATTGGGTGATATTAGACCCTTGTAGAAAAAAGATTGTGTTTCAATCTTTAATGCCATTCTAAATTTTGATTCGCTATGAATCTGCTTATGGCATTCTACTTCTAGTTGGAAATAGGGGATGCTACATATTTGTGAAACACTGTGGTTTAATCTTTATTGATAGTATGAATTGCAACCTGATTTACAAATGGAAGCATGTGCAATTTGCTTACGTCTGAAAATATGTAATGTAATCTGCAGACATTCATGTTTGGTAATATTTGCATTTATACACTATTATCTTTGTATTTTGGCAATGCAATCTATCTTAATGGGAGTTGGCATTCCATTCATGCTTAGTAACTATTGAATTAAGTATTTATGATTCTTGTCAAAGTAAGATATAATCGAACTTGTAATTCGAGTAAGATATGATGATTACTTGGGAACATGGTTTATGCCATGACAAGTAAACATGGGTCATGATTAATGTTGGCACATGATTGGCCAAGCCTGGTGCGTGAGGGTTCCACAGAGGGGCCCTCAAGTTTTTAAAGTGAATATAAAAGTCAATTGACATATAATAATTTTTGTTTGTCTAGTTTTAAGGTACCAGAGCATTTGTGTTTATTCAGTTTAAATGTTCCAGAGTACTCTGGGTGGGACTGCTCAAGTAAATGGATAAAAATTGGTAACATACCTATTTAAGGTATAAAGGGTTGGGAATCTACTACTACTGTGATGTGATTCATAATTTTTGTGAACTCCAGTGTCTTTGAGCTACTAGATTCAGATCAGAAGAAACCCTAATAAGTTGAGTAATAAAACTAATAAAATAGCAACACAGACTCAGGTTTACCTTAGAGAGGGTAGGTGGTACACCACTCCGAGAACATGTGCTTTTAGCATCGAGCGACAATGACTCGTTGGTCTCCAGTCCTCAGAGTTAGGGAACCCGGATTACCAATTTGTCTTAGGCTGTAGCTCCAAGTTCTTGTGCAGAAGTTAGGGATGCATCCTATTGTTTGGGCCTTTGGGAGATTCACTCGATTATTTAACCGCTCCCTTAGGATTTCAGTTTCAGTTAGACATTTGGGTTAATTAAAACACCAAGCATAATAAACCCCCGAATGTTTTCTTCTGTTACGGTTGTCTTGGCCTGCGAGTACCCGCGGGATAATTTCAAGAGAAACTTAAATTAAAACTTCTTATAAGGCACTAATGTTAGAGTTGTCAAAGGACTTACTCGTGCATTTGGTTTTGATATCTCTTCCTACAAAATAAAGTCAGTTTAAGGTCAATTATAATAGTTAGAAGAAAAAATGGGCTCTTAATGAGCTTATTTCACACTGTGTGTAAGAAGAGGATAGGATGAAGCAAAAGAAAACTGAGATTTCTCATTTGGAAATAACATCTAAGAACAAGTTTAAGAAAAAAGAAATGACTACAGAGGCTGCAGTTGACCTTCAATCGTAGAAGAAACAAAAAATACATCAAGACCCAAAGTCTAGTTATTTCTTTTGTAAAGGAGATGGTCACATGAAGAAGGACTATACCAAGTATCATGCTTGGTATGAGAAGAAAGGTACACTCCTTACTTTGTTTTTTTTTAAGTTAATTTGACTTCTATGCTCGAACACACTTGGTGAATGGATTCTGGTGCTACCACTCACATAAGTGTGTCTATGTAGGGTTGCTTAAGTTATCAACCGCCAATTAATAATGAAAGATTTGTCTATGTGAGTGATGGCAAAATAGTTAAAGTTGAGGAAATAGAGACATTTCGGTTGCTATTAAAGACTAAAAATTATTTAGATTTGAAAGAAACATTTATTGTGTCATCTTTTAGGCAGAATTTGGTTTCTATTTCCATTTTGGTTAAATAAGGTTATTCTTGTTTATTTGAAAATAATGAATTTAAATTTTTTCTTGATTCAAATCTTATTAGGACTGGTTCTTTATCTATGATTGATAACCTTTATTTGCTCGATACCATTGTCTTATTTAATGAAACCTTGCAATTAAGTTCTCGTGGTCCAAAACAAAAATTAACAAATGAGAATTCTACTTTATTATGACATAAGCGCTTAGGTCATATTTTTAAACAAAGAATTGAAAGGCTTATGTCAAGTGAAATTCTTGATTCTCTTGATTTCATTGACTTTTAGGCTTTTTTTAGTATATAAAAGAGAAACGAACAAACATAAAGAAATTAAGTAACAAAAAGAGAACAGACGTCTTAGAATTAATCCATACTGATATTTGTGGACCCTTCTCTACGGATTCTTGCAATGGTCAATAATATTTTATTACGTTCATACACGACTATTCTCGTTATGAGAATCTATATTTAATTCATGAAAAGTCTCAGTCCCTGTATGTGTTCAAATCGTTTAAGGCCAAAGTTGAAAACCAACTTGGCAAAAGAATTAAGACTGTCAGATATGACCATGGTGGTGAGTACTATGATAGATATGATGGATCAGGTGAACAACGTTCAAGGCCTTTTGCTAAATTCCTAAAGGAATATGAGATCGTCCCTCAGTATCTCATGCCAGGCACTCTTAGTATGAATGATGTTGCTAAAAGACGAAACAAGACTCTTAAATACATGGTAAGGAGTAGATTTCTCATTCTACCTTACGAGAGTCCCTCTAGGGATAAGCAATAAAGACTGCAGCTTATGTTTTGAACATGGTACCCTCTAAAGCAGTAACTAAGACCACATATGAATTATGGACAGACCAAAAGCCTAGTATGAAATATTTTCATATTTGGAGATGTCCAACTAAGGCTAAGCCCTATAGACCATATAAAAAGAAATTGGATTCAAGAACGATTAGTTGTTATTTCATTGGGTATTCTAAAAGGTCAAGTGGCTATAAGTTTTATAACCCTTTGAATAAGTCCTTTTTTGAAATGAGAAATACTTATTTCTTTGAGGGTGCTGAGTTTGAGGGGAGTGATAAAGTAAAAGACATTTTTTTTGAAGAAGAGTCACTTTCTCTTCCTACAGTTGTGGATCACAATGATCAGAATTTCATTCCTGACATTGTTCCCAGAAATTTGGATCAAGGCAATGCTTTAGATCTCCCTATCTAAAATCAAGCTTTTACTCCTGAAGTTCAAACTCAACAACCTCAAGAACCTGTGCCATTAAGAAAATTCACTAGAGAGAGAAGAAGGACAATTTCATATGATTATATTGTCTTTCTACAAGAACATGAGGGTGATATTATCCTAATGAAAGATGATACAATCAATCACCATCAAGCCATACAAAGTTCTAACTCTCAAAAGTGGATTGAAGCAATGCATGAGGAGATTAAATCCATGAGGGACAATGACGTGTGAGATTTTATCCTATTACCTTAAGGTATGAAACTCATTGGTTGCAAATGGATATTTAAAATCAAAAGAGATTCAAAAGGTAATGTGAAAAGATATAAGGCCCGTCTTATTGCAAAAGGGTTTACTCAAAGAAAGGGCATTAATTACACAGAGACTTTTCCTCTGGTTTCTATGAAAGACTCTTTTAGGATTATTACGTCACTTGTAGCTCATTATGACTTAGATCTATATCAGATGAATGTTAAGACTGCATTCCTTAATGAAGACATCGATGGGACAATATACATGGTCCAACCAGAATATTTTATCTCAGGAGATGCCAAAAAAATGGTTTGCAAATTAAAGAAATCCATCTATGGACTTAAACAAGCTTCCCACCAGTGATATCATAAATTTCATCAAGTTGTCATCTCGTTTGGTTTTGAGATGAATGTGATTGATGAATGCATATACCATAAGTTCAGTGAGAGTAAATTTATTTTTTTGGTTTTGTATGTGGATGACATATTGTTTGCCAGTAATGATATAAGCATACTGCACAAAACTAAGAGATTTCTTACAAAAAAAATTGAAATGAAAGATCTTGGGGACACCACTTTTGTATTAGAGATCCAAATACATCGAGATCGTTCTCGGGGTATTCTTGGATTATCATAAAAGAGCTATATCGAAAGGATCTTAAAAAGGTATGGCATGAAGGATTGCAAACCAGGGGATACTTCTGTTGCTTAAGAAGACAAGTTTAGTCTCGCTCAGTGCCCCAAACACCAGTCTAAAATTAAGGTTATGAAACAGATTCTCTATGCATCTGCTGTGGGGAGTCTTATGTATTATCAAGTATGTACGCATCCAGATTTAGCTGCATTGTTGGGATGTTAGGCAGATATCATAGTAACCTAGGTATGGATCATTGAAAAGCAGTCAAACGGGTTATACGATATTTGCAGAGAACAAAAGGTTAGATGCTTATATAGAGGAAGTCAGATTAGTTGGAGATCATTAGCTATTCTGATTCTGACTTTGTGGGATGCCAAGATAGTCTCAGACCCACGTCAAGCTATGATTTTCTGTTGGTCGGGAAAACTATTTACTGGAGGAGTGCTAAGCAGACATTAATTACTTCTTCTACCATGGCAACAAAATTTGTAGCTTGTTATAAAGCATCCAACCATGGGATATGACTACATAATTTTGTCACAGGACTACAGATTTTGAATAGTGTTGAAAGACTGCTGAAGTTATTTTGTGACAATAATTCAGTAGTGTTGCATTTCAGTAACAACATGTGCTTGTCGAAGTCAAAACATATTGACATTAAGTTCCTTGTTATTAAAGAAATAGTGTAGAATGGTCAGATATCGATGAAACATATTGGCATAAACTCCATGATTGCATATCCTCTTATTAAAGGTTTGTCATCCAAGGTCTTTCATGAGCATACTGCTCGTATGGGTGTTTTATCATTTTATGATATGCTAGTTTAGTAAAAGTTTGTATTTGGACGTTCTATGATATAATAAAGTTTCTTTTGTCACCTTGGTATAAAGTTAAAAAATTTAGTTTCATTATGCACTTATTATGTTGTGATCTCACTAAAGTTTTTAGGAAGGACCAGTTAAAAATAGGCATGTTTGATCACATTGCATGTAATTTTTATGCTTCACAAACATACTTGATCCATGTCATTTGGTTGTATCAATATACGTGATCATTGATGGCTCTAATTACGTTATTTATAATGAAGACCGCTTTGGTTCTATGTTAACATGATCAATAGACAGGATTGATAGAGATATCAATTGATAAGACAATATTTTGAGTTCATAAGGTTACAATGTGTGATTATAAGGTTACGTGTGTAGCCCAAGTGGGAGATTGTTAGAAAATCATATGGGCCTAAATACGTTGAACCACACATTGTAAGGTTGTCTTAGGTTCAAGCTCGATTTATGTGATCTAATCTGATTGGGCCCTGTGATGTCTCGTATGGTATGGTACACTGTGTGGAGAGACCTGCCCTATCTACAATTTTGTAATGGACTGAATTGAATACAGACTCCTAAACACATTGAGTTATCATCCCCAAACTTTATATAATGACCCTCTCTCCAAGCTCCCCATAAGTTAGAAAGAGACTCATTAGGTCTAGAGAAAGAAAAATGGTCACATATATAAGTTCTGAAATATCATACCATCAATGATGTACCAGAGCACCAATGGATTCAGGTACGCTTTCGCATCAAATTTGGTTTTCGTTTTTCGTTTCAATGGTTCAGTGAGAACATGTAAATCGGTCCTTTTAATTTTCGATGGATTTTAAATCCAACAGCTAGTCGTAACCCTGACAACAAAGGCCATAGCAATTTAAGGGATTGAAACATGAAATTTCATAGGCCTTGAGGCAAGGTCCCCAGGGAAGCCAACAATCATCACCCACCTGAGCTGATCGTACCGACTCACAGGAATAATCACCTTCAGTTTCCCAACTCTCTCTGCTATTTGAATTTGGCTTGCCCCTTCCCTATGTGTTTTTGTCCTCTTCCTAACCACCTCTGCCCAGGAAGGCCTTGTCCTATCTTTCAGAGTCTCTATACTTTCCGCTTCCATCATCACCTCTGCGCCTCTATTTGTGGCTCTCGCCCCTGCTTCCAAAGGCGGAGGCCTCCCATGGAGTTCCACCGGTACCACTCCCTTCCTGCTCTCCATCTACCACCCCTTCCTCTCTCTACCCTACTCTTGCCTTTTCTTCTCTGGCTTCCCTGTTCAGAATGTCTTCCTCTACCACACTATCATTACAATGAATTACCTTTAATACATGATAAGAACCAAAGATTTTAAGTGAAAACATACAGACTAAGGATTTATTAAAACACAAAAATAATAATGAAATATATATATATATATATATATATATAGTAAAGACTAAAAATGTGTGGTAGTTTGTTACGTTTGGGTGTCGTGTTATGTTGGCTAGACACGCGAGACTATTTAACTTGTCCAAGTACATAACCTATGATAAAGCCCCAAAAGTAAGAGTTTCAAACATTAGGTCAACAAAGGTTGTTGATACGGGCTGGATAGTCTGGATGTGGATCAGCTAAAGGTTGGACCTTATCTGGTTCTTAATCTGTTCCCATTTACTGCTCTCCACACAAGAAGGGTGTGTTTGGTAGGGGTGGCTTGTGAATGTCACCAAGTTGACGGGATGTCACAAGTTCGAAACCCACAGATGGCCGCAAAGTTGAAGCTGGGTATAGGGGTGGCAATTTCTGACACGACCCGCCAACCCGCCTCTTAGGCGGGTTCGGGTTGGGCTTAAGCCAACCCGTTTAATAAACGGGTCGACCCGCGTAACCCGTTTATTAAACAGGTCGGGTTCGGGTTGGGGGTATGCCAACCCGCCAACCCGGCTGACCCGTTTAATAAACGGGTTAGGCGGGTGGGTCAACCCGCCAACCTGTCTTCCAACCCGCCAACCCGACCCGCCAACCCATCAACCCGACCTGTCAACCTGACCCGCGAACCTGAGAACCCGTTTACCCGACCCAACCCATTTATTAAATGGGTTGGCGGGTCGTGTCGGGTTACCCGTTTATTAAACGGGTCGGGTTCGTGTTTGCCACAGCCGACCCGTTTAATAAACGGGTCAGGTTCGGGTTGAGGTATGCTGACCCGCCAACCCGACACGATTGCCACCCCTACCCCTAGCTGGGTATACTCCCCGGTGGGCAGGGGAGACCTTAAGGGTTTTACGGACCGGAGGCTAGCCAAGGTGTGGTCGGTGATGTTTTTTTTTCCCCTTAAATTATCCAAAAAAAAGATATTGTAAAAGTCTCAAAGGGTTTTCCTCAAAAAAGAGTATGCGCCTGTGCCATTTTCACAGACCCAACTATACAACACAAACATGGGAGCTGCTTTCCTCACTGAATGCAGTCCCCATTTTACATGCCAGACCCCCTTTCCACAGATTCAGTTCCTGTGTGGGAGTTGCCTGATTCGTTTTCTGCAAAAAGAGGTGCTGCCGTGACACCTTCCTCCGTGACAAGCAAACACGCCCTTGATGCAACCACCGTTGTATGCAGACCTAGAGCATGTACCAAAAGGTCCCTGGGCCTTATTGTTAATCATAGTGAATTACGATTTTCATTAATAGCATTCAACCAGCCAGGTAACCTGACCTGAAATGCTGGGCCGTGGTCTATAGTAAGCCCTAGGCGAGTGCCCTATACAGCTATACTGCAATGCTTATGAATGTTGTGTTAACTAATGTCCCTCCTTTTAAATGGATAGTGTTTGATTCGATTAAAAAGAATATAATTGACAGCAGCTCACTGTTTTCCAGTTGCCTTTGGTTTTAATATGGTGGTATCAGTTTAATTCTCTCTTCCTAAATATGGAAAATTTATCAAGAAAATAGAAATGGTGAGTAGGTACCGGGTTGGATATGGACCTTGGAATCCTAATTAAATGTCAGCTAACAGACTGTTACCTGTACTGGTCCTTGTATGCTAAATATAATCAGACAGAACGTAAGGAAGTCTGACCTTCTGTCGGATTCATATCTTGATCCACACGGATCAGACCTGCTGTTGAGCAGTATCGGCTGATACTGATACTCAAGTGAATCGTTGGCCAAAAAATAATAAAAAATATTATGTGTCAATTATAACGTGACGTGTTAAAACCATTAAAATAATAAAAAATTTTAATATTTTTTGCATTTATTTAAAAAATAAATGATTCAGGGTAAATCGTATCGATTTTTTGCCGATATGATGTGTATCGGCCGATACGCTGCTGACTCACCTAACGCATACAAAGAAAAAAAGATTAAGGTGTTTGGTTCGAAAACAAATTTTACTTCACCCAAGTTTAACACTTAAAAGTGATGTTAAACTCGCATAATTGAACTGGGAAAACTAAATGAACAGGTAAAAACTTGCAAGACATGTTAAGTTATGTTTGGTTTCTCACCCAAATCTCATTTTGAGTGTCCATCCAAACACCACCAAGAGCTTTTACTCGGGACTGTGGTAGGGATGCAAACAGTTTGGATTTGGATCGCATGTGGTCAATACCACATTTGTCTAATCGGGATGTTGCCTAAATGGATTTCAATTCAGATAGTGGAAAGCTCATACAAGATCTGCTTTTTTACATGTAAAAGAATTCAGATATCCTTCAAATTCGAATATTTTGCCAGATTGGGTAACAAAAGATCACAACCATATCTGCATTTGGATCATAATTTCATATGGTTTTGGCTTACCAAATGCAACCAAGTCCTTGTTTGGGAGCAGGTGTTGGCGAAAAGATGAAAGGGGTGATAGAAAATGAAGATGAGGTTGGAGTTGTCAACAGCATTCTTGTGAGGATGTAGTTGAAAATAATCCATCTCTACTTCCAACACCAGCCACATCTCCCAAAACAAGGTTTCCAAACACCTCTTGAGGTAGATGGTATTAATAATACCCTCATTAAACACCATCCTCGCTCCTATCACCTCCCAAATAGAGGGCTAAATGGAATCCAATTTGGTCGGATACCGGATAAAATCTGATTCATTGACTTCCCTAGACTCGAAATAGTGAAGGTTGGCCTACTTGTCTCTGGCAGGAGCAGTTAGTGGACGTCACCTTGTGTTGGGACGTTGCAAGTTCAAATCCCAATGGTATAGTTGTATAACTGGCAGGGGTCTGACTAACCCCAGCTTTCTCTGTAAGAAAAAAAACACCACCAAACAGCATAGATCCACCATCTCCAAATCAATGAGCCATTTCGTTGAGCGTTGCATCTCGTGGGCCGAACAAAAGAAACCTGAAATCAATCTCCTGCTCTGTCTAACTTAATGCTAAGCCATGCATTAGCGAGGACTTTTTGAAAGAAATGACAATGCCATAGTAGCTGTATGGCTGATTCCAGGCTGTTGCAATAGAAGGGGCATCGGCTGGTAAATTGCTGGCCGAGTTTCTACATAACACCCATGTGTCCACCCATAAGCATCACTCAGGTGAAGAACATTACTCTGGGAAAGTGACTTCAAAGAACTTTGGGAGGGAACCAGTCAAGACATGCATTATAAGCTTTTGTCAGGGTGAAATTGCCGAAGCAAGGTGACTCTCTAGGAGAGAGGGATAAGCCCACGGAGTTTTACGCTACTAAAACAGCGACAGTAGGCACAGGCAGGCAGCGCCAGCATGACTACGCCTCTGATCCTAGGGATGGCTTCTAAGTAATAATAAATCAAAAAATATGTTTCAATGAAGGTGACTGTCATGAGCCCTAATATGATGCGGTAGTTATGGGAAAGTTGAGACCCAAGGCGATGATATAAGTGAAGACGATGAGAATCAATGGAAACAGCATAACATATATCCAGATCAAATGAGCATTCTGAGCATCAAAGCTGCATGCAATTCACTCCCATTTGACTCTCAAAACCAACCTGACAATATCGCACAAAACTGACCTGAAACACAATAAAAAAATTCTAAAAACTATTTATAAAACGATATTTATATATGAGATTACTCTGATACGTTTTATCTAATATTAAGATTCTAAAAAAGCATAACTAGATTAAAATATACAAATCTTAAGTTAGTAATGACGCACTCAATTACTCCACATCCACCACAATCGACAAGAAAATGAAAGAGAAATAAAGAGGCACTCAAGTTAATAACGTGGCTTCTAGCTGGAAACTTTAACAATATTGCTTTCTATCTCTAAATAACCAAGATACAAACTTCAAATGCTGAATATTTTTCATCATGCATTAACATAAAGTAAAACAAACTACTAGTGGTATTGTCATCACTAACCCTACACAAGACCGCTTGTAAAATACAACTTCTGCAGCGCCTCGAATGTCAATAATTTATGTTGCCAGTTCATCACATAGCATCAATGCGATAAAATTCCAGGCTGGTTAGTAATTTCGTTCTTCAGAATGATATTGTTTACAATGCACTGTCAAGTGTTCACATAGGGAATAACTGTCAGTAGAAGCAAAATAATGATATTCTCAGAGAAGGAATAATATTAACATAAGCAGTACACTAACAAACAATTTATGAAGGAAACAGAGGCAATCTTAGGGCTGTTTCATTTCCATGGAAGGGAATGCCCTTTCATGGGAATGGGCACAGATAACAAATTTCTGCCAGCTCAGCCTTCCCATGAGAATACTTCATAGGGGCGAGGTATGAAAGAATTTGCACATGAAAAGTGGTAGGTGGTGGGAAAACTGGGACCCACTTGTGCCAGCATGGCACTTTTCTACTATGACGATTTGATGTTTCACTCATGATGGGAAAGGGATGCCATCTCAGCATTTTCCCATGAAAATTGCATGGAACAAACAGGCCCACCCATTTTACACATGAAAATGAATGGTTTTACATATGAAAACCACCTATTTTCGTTTGCAGATGAAAAAACATGCCCACTCCATTTTCCAGTGGGCCCACAGTCAATGAGGGTTCTTTTTCACGTCGACCATGGATTTGATACGAAAATCCATTCATCCCCATCCCCACCCCCACGCCCCTGTGAATGGATTTATGTATGTAAATTCTCTCGCATGGGATGGCCTTTCCCATGGGAGTCTTTTGTTGTTGATGGAAATGAAACAAATGAAGCTCTTAGAGATTACCTTGGTCATTGCAGACTAGGACAATGAAAAAGAAGAGAGGCCTCAACTCTAAACTGTGGAATCCAAAGCTAAAAGTATTTTCTTCCTCGGTCCCTGAAACATTTCATGAAAATAAGCAGAAACAAAATCAACACATCAATCGAATGAATCCATATATGCTAGAAGTGCAGGGAAAGAGCTATTGTAACAAAGACGAGATTCTGCTTGCAAGAAAATATCATTTTCAAACATATCAATTTCAGACAATTTAATTCCTTGTGTGAAATAAAAAAGGATAGCACATCTTAGGATTGAGGGCGCTGCTTCGCTCTCGAATTATCAAAAATAGTTTGTGAAAAAAAAACATGATATGATGGATATTTTACTCCATGTAGACCCTTATAAAATCCAAATGTATAAGACCAGTAAACTAGAAAAACTACATGGCAATTTTACCAAGTCATGTAGCATCTTTCTCCCATACAAGCACATTAGAATTGTTAATAGACACAGGAATCATCATCACCACAGATCATGGATATTTTGGAAACTATACAAGAAGACCAATTACATTTGTGAAAGACTTGATCATTTAAAGAGAAATACCATTGGAATTCCCAGAGCTTTGAGATCCTCATCGGTCATGTGAATAAGTGCAGTCATGTCAATCTGCGGATAATAAAACAGACAAACAAGAAGTTATGAACCACAGAAAGGTCCAGGAAGTAAAATTGGAAGATAAGAGATTTCAACAAAATAACATACTTCCTCTGCTTGAAATGTAATCAAGTACTTTTCCAGGCCTAAGGACTTCAGTAGAGCAGCCACCGAGGATTCAGACTGCAAATTCAAAAAAAAAAGAAAAAACTCAGTTTGAAGCACAACCAATCGACAATTATGAAAATGTATTGTTTTGCAGAAGAGAGGCAACAGTACTTATAGATTTAATAGCCATGAAACCATTAAAACTTATCACACAAACTATTGAAGTTATTAACACATACGGGGAGCGGTCCACAGATAATGATAATTCATATAGAATACAAAAACTTCCAGTTTATTGGATTTTCACTTTACTTTATACAAGTGAGTCTCTCCACCGTGTTGCAAAAAACTCAAGTATTACCATGAACTATCAACCAAGATTGCACGATACATAACAATGTTGATAATATACACACTAAGCTCATAAACAATGACAGATACTAGTGGCACCATCTATCACAAAAGCATACAGAACAGAAAATGACTAAGGTCTACCTGGTCCAAAAGTAACAAACCAATGCGCTACAAGCCACAGCAAATATATAAATCACTAGACAAGTTTAAAATGCCTAAGAACTGTAATCATAACACAACTTACAACCTACAGGCAAAGATTGACAATAGACCTAAACCACTAAGGAAACCCCTTGTACTTATAGATAATAAATACAGTATACATCAGCCCACACCAAAAGAGTAGAAGACCCATATTTTTGGTCATCATTTAAGTACAATGACCATATCAACACTTCGCTTTGCATGAGACAACCAGACTCCATATAGCTGTTGATTAATTAGTACAATATAGAGTAGAAGGCCCATACCTTTGGTCATCGTCAAAGTACACCCAACATACATGAGACAACCAAACATTGACCCAACTTGCCAAGCCTAGATGAAACATCTTGCTAGACAATTTAAGCCAACATACTTTTGGAAAAATGCATCTCGATTCAAGTCCAGCAAACAATGCACCAAATAAAAAACCGAAAAGAATCCATTTGAACAAGTCAATCTGTTAGCTGTATAACTATACCTTCTGCTTGGTCTTTTTCACAGCAGAAGGATCGGCAACCTTCTCTTCAGTTGCTTCAGCTGCTGGAGCACTTCTTTTCACAACCTTGGCATCTGATACTGTCTTGTTCTTTGGAATATCAGCATTTGGTCGTTGTGAATGCATTATACCTGTTAGCTTTTCTCGAAGATCTGTTTGAGAAACCTTTCCAGTGGTAGGTGCACTTTGTGAACCCTTCCTTTGAAGCTTCAATCGCAGATCCTTCACTCCTAACTTGGGATCTTCACATGCAGTCAATGTAGAAGCAATCAACCTCATCAAGAAAACATAAATGAAAAGTAACAATTTTTTTGGCAACTGAGTTCTCATGTTAAGTTTGTACTTGAAACTTGAGGAAGTTCTTTGTGCTCATACAGATCATGCTTCCACTTTTCATCATCTTGGCGCTGCCTGTGAAAGAAGAAACCTAATGGATAAATGGAAAGAAAAGCATGCACATCTGCATTCAAACAGTCTAGGATAAGCAAACATGAATGTGAACAAGCCATAGAATAGCATTAAGTAATGATTGGTGGAAAAAGTTCAATTCAAACGTCAAATTTATAGACCTAGACCATTTCAAAATGCTAGTGACCTCAGGTATGAACCAATTTGAACCACAAAAACCAATTTCCTCAAATTCTCTCTCTCTCTCTCTCTCTCTCTATATATATATATATATATATATATATATATATATATATATATATATATATATAACAAGCCTTATTGCAACTAGGAAAGAACATCGAAGAAAAAGAAAACCAATATGGAAATTCTGATAATGTAGCATGTGGGAAAGCCAGGTAAAAGCAAGAGAAAATTTCACAAACAAGCATATATTCACACCAAGAAAATTCGCTGGACAACTGCTGAGTAACAAAATAAATAGCTTTTTATCAAGAAATAGCAACACACACACACACACACACACACAGGAGAAAGAGATGATGTTAGCATACAATTATACAATATGATACAGTATCATAATGCTAGATTAGACACTGTTCGAGTGCCCACAGGGAGGAATTCAATCCTTGTTTTCTCTATGATATGCTAGGACTCGGGACCATGTAACATACCATGATTGTAGGAGGATTGTAGGACATGTGACATATGTCAATCCAAAACTTTCCCACCTGCACTTCCTCAGTCTTGGAGTTAGACAATTAAAATTTTGACATGCAATTCTACTACTTTCTACCAAACTATTGAACTTGGTAAGAAATAAAACATAATTTTGATCTCTTCTTGATAAAGAGATATGATGTGCATTTAAAGGGTGAAGCTGAAATTGTTCGGGGTAAGTGGTTATTAGTTATTAATTTTAAGTGAAAGGACCAAATTTTAAGCACGTGCAAATTACATAAGGTCCCTTAAGATGCTGAATCCTGAAGCAAGTAAATTACAAAATTGGAAATATCATAAGGAAAACTGCTAGCCTGTTTGAAAGATAGTGGCGACCTAAGGTGGTGATCAGCCAAGATGCATCTTGTTAGTGGAATGAGATATCTGAATACATGCTTATGATTCCTATACTTGCTTCTAAATCAGAATAACCAAACCAAAAAAAGACTGTTTCACAGTTATCTAAGTGTTTTTGACGGAAAAAAAATCATGAGACATGCTGCTTATGGATGATAAATATAAGTAATTGAACCAATCCTTTCATTAGACAGGCTATATGATTTGCTTTAGAAATCAATTATCTATAAGTAGGGAGCAAGTGTCAAGAAAGAACTAAAGAAGAGACATAGTGCATTCCATGACTTAATACCGAAAATCTAGAAGATTCTATGAAGTAGAATATGTACACAAAATAGGGGATGAAGAAAAAATACTAAAAGATCTATGAAGAGGCTATTGTTGATCAAGCATCAACAAGCTTTTCCACCAAGGATTTTGTGCTACTTGAAGACGTTGACTGGGTAAAAGAGGCTGGTGGCACAAGAGGCATTGAAAGACAGTGTTATCAGTACATGTATCGTATTATAAGATACAATACGTGTTAAATTATGTACATAACCATATAATGTAATATATATATATATTTTATATATATATGGTAATACATATACATATATTAATATATATGTATATGTATCTACTTATTATATATATAAAATATATATTTCTATTTGTTTAGCCGTAGGGGTAGTTTAGTCTTTTCCTCTATTTTACGCACATTCACTTTATGAATGTGTTTGTAATTTATTTTTAGTTTTCTTTTTCTTTTATTTTTATTTCTTTTATTTTTGTACCTAAAGGTACCTTGGGGGGGCACTCAAATAGACGTTGGGCCCCTCCAACGGTCACATTTGTGACCGTTGGAGGGGCTCCAACGTCTATGAGTGGAGCCCCTCCAAGGCTCCTTTTGTGTGGTTATAAATAGGGGCTCTCCCCTTTGTATTCCTCCATGGCTTTGAGTCAAAGCCCAAGTGCTCAATAAATTGATTCCATTATTTTTATGCCTTTGCGCATTTGTGGGTTATTTGTGAGTTGTGCTTTTGTGCACAAGTGTTCTTATTGTGCATTCGTGGCTGGTTTATTATCAAGAATATTAAGGTCTTGATCTTAGTATCTTATTGGAGATACTTTTACAATACGTTGTATCAGTGGGTAAACTGATGTGATATAACATGTATATCGTAGATTTCAAGCTTATCGGTTCATATTAGACTGTATCGTACGACAAGCCGATCTTTGTTTTTTTAATATCTTTTTTGGTGTCGGAAAAGTGGTGACAAACCACTTATGTGTGTCATTTTAAGCCCCTAAGGGTCATTTTGAACTCTTTTTTTGTGTTCTCCCTCTCCAAACCTTGTTGCTAAGCCTAACCATTCAATTTTGAGATTAAATCCACCACAAAAATTGGAGATTTTGCTAGATCCGAGCCCAAAGAGTGTGATTCACCTTAAACCTCACCCATTTCCATCCTACCTAAACTTTTTTCGGCCTCTAACCCTCAAAACCAAGTTCTAGGGGTTTGATTTAATGTTAAAGGAGGGTTAACACATCAAATATGAGGATAAGCTCATTTCTTTTGAAGTTGCTTTAGGATAGCATGTATATCATTTGGAGCTCGAATACATGGTCATCGTCACCGAGATACTAGCACACCAAGTTCCCAAACAATGTGCTACTCATAGTCACCGAGATAGCCAAAATTTTGAAAATGTCACAATATTATCATTTTTTCAAGGTCAGCCAATATTTTTTTCGAGAATTTCAAAATATTTTGTCAAAACCTAAAATATCGTGATATTTTCCCAAGACATTCTTGAGATTTTCAAAAAAAAATTATATTTTAAGTATATTTTTTCTTTTATATTTGGAAACCTTTTCTAATTGTTTATTTATATTTTTGCAATACAATACTATAAAACCTATTGTTTTTTATTTTTTATTATTCATACTTCATAGCTTTCGCGAGAAAAATCATTTTTTTTGTTGGTTCATATCGCCGACCCCAATTGTTTTGGGATGAAGGCGTAGTTGTTGTTATTGTTGTTGTTTATACTTCATAGCTTTCGCGAGAAAAATCATTTTTTGAAAATATCTCCAAGAAAACCCTGATCGAGAAATTGCCTTGAATAATATATATGACTATGGTGTCGTTTAATGCGATGCAAGCCCCATAAATCAATGAATGACAGAATTTTCATCTCAAAACATCATGCCTCAGAGATTGTCAACAATCTCACAATACTACCATGCCAAATCATCAGCACGTCGAACCATTGTTAAATCTAATTACTATAAATGCAATTAATTAAAACTTAAAATAAAATATCAGTACATACAAAAGTCAAAAGGTTTATAACTTTACATAATATGATGATAGGACCAAAGGACATAAGAAGCTATATCACATAGGTGCGGGTGAGGGTGCGAGTGCGGGCGATACAGCACTTTAAAAAAACTGGGGTGCAAAGGTGCGGGAAGGTATAAATAAATAAATAAATAAATATATATATATATATATATTCCAATGAGATGAAGAAGAAAGAGGAGGAGGGCAGCCCCCCCTCTGTGTGTGTGGGGGTAAGCAACTCTCTCTCTCTCTCTCTCTCTCTCTCTCTCTCTCTCTCTCTCTCTCTCTCTCTCTCTCTCTCGTGATGTGTTTGCCGCACCGGGTGTGGCACCCACACCCACACCAACATCGTGTCGATGCGGGTGTGAGGGCCCTTTTGCCGAGTCCCTATGACATAGATAAAAAGTAACAAACTGAAGCTTAAGAACATGTATATATATCAGCTCCAATGATTTTTTATTTGTTGCAGCGTGCACTAGCCTGAGATGTTGATGGTTCATATTCATCTTCTCAATTAAAAACGACTTCTGGAAAAAAAAATTTGACAAATGTTGTATGTACTTATGTCTTTCTTTTTATCATCTTCTATGAGACTCGTAAGAAGCTTGACACAAACTTCAGAGGGAATATGATGAGTACATAATCATACAATGGAGTTGTTATGCGCCACGATGTGGCATTTCAATCTACACAATCCACCATGCATTACAAAACCACTAAAACGACACTTTACTATACCCCCTCAAAGTCATCCTTAAGTCCACCTGGTTTGTAATATTTCCATGCAAAATCACTTAAGCCACATCTTCCACCATACATCAACCTTCAGAGCACAATTTTGAGATTTAAGAATATGCACGGATAAATCTTTGTATAAATAATTGAAGCATCACATATCCGATGAATCACTTATCAATCATAACAAAAAAAATCACAATATGCATGACCTATAGCAGCACAAGTAGCTCCAAGAGAATAGACATTGAAGTAAACTAGCAATCTGTAAGTTGCTAGTAATTATAAGAAAACACATCAAATTACTAGGTCTGCCATTAAACAGGGTGTGTCCTCGACTCTCAGACTTTTCAGAACCCAAATGCACCCTAAAAATAACACGTGCACATTATGAAGGGGCCCGTACCTATGTCAACACAGTAAAAAATAGGTAGATGTACACATATACCTGGCTACAGGTCTAATATAGGTTTTCATACTCAGATAAGGCACAATATCCATAACCCTTTTTTTCAACTCAAAACATACCTTTTCTTTGAATATTGTACATAATTTGACATATCTATGGATTGTTTGACATAATCCTGGTATTTCCTACAATGTTGTAAAATGTGTATCACAACCCATATCATAATTGCAAGAAAATAGCATTGCATCATAAAGTATCGTAACATTGCACAATATAAATTTAAAAGACAAAAAAGTGATACAAAAAATCATACAATGGTGATTACTAATGAAGCTACATAATGCAGCAATTACACAAAAGACTAGACTCGACATACAAGATATAAATAGTTAAATGCATATTAACATTCAAGTTGATCTGAAATCATCAAAAAGATCATAGTTCGTATGAAAGTATAAAATATTTCGTCTAATAACTTGGTATTGTAGTTTTGTAAAATCTAAACTCAACTCTAAACATCCTACATCTAAATTACTTATAAGATGGTGGCCGCAGTACCTTATTCGTCTTTCGTAAACATTTCATCTTTAGAATCCGAGATGACCTATGGCAATTGCTAACATCGTGGTGCCCTTCTATGCATTTCTTTTAGGCTAGCAACAACCTTAGCACAAACATACTATTGTCTGGTTTTTGCTTATTTATGCTTTATCGCCTCACCTGGGTTCAAGCATAAAAATAAGAGGGTCTACTAACCCTTTTCCATACACAAATAACTTACCATACAACTTGTTGGATCATCTAAAAAAATCATCTAATTCACAATTATTTCTTTTACTCTGGAAATGAATTCTACAAAAAATACCTTGCCTTTCTTTTGTATATGCAGTTATGCACAACTACTACTCCACTCTTCCGCAACAACTAAACCAAGTAGTTCCACCACTTAATCAATAGCAATTGTCATCACAAATGCTCTTTGATGAGTTGGTTGTATCTTCAGAATTCTCATACCATTATGGAAGGTCCCTCAACATGTTTTGGATGGGGTCACCGGGGTGTGGGTGCAAGCCTTTATTAATCAACAAGTTTAGGTTGTCATGGTCTGCTCTCATTCTTTATGGCTTAAGATAAACCATTCCTTGATTGTTGTTTATCACATGTCATGGCCATGGCTCTACATATAGGCAGCTTTGGGAGTGAATTAGTTACAAAGGTACTTGGAGAAGTACATCCGATTAATATAGAAACCTCCCCACTAAGCATGAATATCACGGCCTCCCATAAAAGCACTAATAGTTTTCATTTTGAGCCCATTATTGTCTCATGGAGTTCTTATAGTCAGACCTTATGGTTACTAATTTTGGGTCCTATATACTTAGATCCAACATCCCACTTGGCATTACAAGGCAAACAATTCTATCACTTCACTATTGGTGCATCTTATTGTATATTTCATATACAACACTTAATCATCAAATCATAACCAGATAAACATACATAATCAAGGGACTATTAACTTTTAACATTCAATTATGAGATTTTTCGCGCATGCTATGGATTAATCAATAAACATATAATCAGATCCCAATTTAAAGCTTTCAATCAGCCATATTGTTCAACAATGATCTTTTCCACATATACAAGTGCAATTTTCAATCATTCCATTCATATAATCCTATATAAATTTTTCTATGCATGAACATATTTACCATAATATTTTAAGTATCTCTATCATCAAGATATTGAATTACCACCTTACCATACCATGCATATTAATCAGTAAGAAATATTATAATGACACTTAATACTATTAAATTTCATGACATCATGAATTCTTTCACGTGCATCACTCCATCATCAATTAAGTCAAGTATATGGAATCCTCATCATATGAAAAAACATAATATCTTTTCACTAAAATCTTTAATGTGCAACTAAATATCAAAAACTTGGCGACTCCCTTGGGAGGGGAGGGGCAAGGGGTAAGCCCACGGAGTTTTATGCTGCCAGGACAGTGATCGCAAGTACGGCAGACAAATCCAGCACGGGTAGGTCTCTGATCTTGGGGATAGTTTCTCTGTGTAAATATAAAAAAAATATCCAAAACTTGTCATCATTTTTACACATGAGAAAATGATGTGGCATTCACTTCGGAAGTCTAAATCAAGAGCAAATGAGCATGTACTCTTAGAAATCATATCAGCATAGCGAAATTCTTTTTTCTTTTGGAACATCTAACAAGTATCAATAAGGTTGCCTCATACTATCCAAATATATCACTACTATGATCCCACTTGCTTAACTAACTAGTAAGCTAAACTTTCTTATGACTTTTATATGGCTTTAGGACATCATCTGCAAAAAATGATCTTTAGACTTTACCCCACTTAGTATATACTCATAGACAATTCTCCTTTCTAAAAGCCAAGTCAGTATGACAATTCTTGGCCTGCACATAGCATTTAAATGCACACCAGTGGCACTTTATACTAAATTTTCATCAAATTAGAGATACATAATTTATTTCAATCATGATCCCTTATTAATCATCAAATTGCTGAAGGTGGCAAATCACTCCCATTAATCAAATACTAGTGGTAAATATTTTCCAGCTTTCCTTGTGCACAATCAGAAATATGAAAGGAACATCAACTACAACGATTCAAGCATCCATCATCATTAAACATTTAATATATCTCACAGGGACACACCATTTTGGTGGTGTGTCCTTGGTGACATGAGCGGACACTTGGACATGGACACTGACACGTACGAACAATATTTTAATATTTTGTAATGTTATAAGGTTTTACTTCAATAAAAAATGCATTTTTTAACATTGAAATGTCAAAAAATTGGTTTTCTATTGATTAGAAAATTTAAAAAAAGTTTGTGTCCTCGTGTCCTGTTTTCCAAAAGAATTCGAACTTGCGAAACGAACCCACGTCACACGTCCTTGTGTCGACGTGTGTGACAGCATTTAATATAGCATGAAAACATGTGATGTGCAGTACCGTACTTGTGCATGTATTTTCTCACTTATAAGCATCATGGTCAATTATCATATCACAAGACATACCATGTAGAAGCATCGTGATCAATTATCATATCACAAGATATATCATGCACATTTTAATGCTAACATACTTACAGCCGCGCTCTAATGTCCATTAGATCAACCAATACCTGATTATATCATTTTTGGACCTATATAATCTAGATCCAAACTATCATAAATTGGCTTGCCCAAAACCATACGTGTAACCCATGTTGCAAACTATGCAATAAGCCTCTAAAGAAATGTAGAAAAGTCCAATCATGTTCTCAAAGAAAATAATAAAGAACTTGGTCGTTTAGCACAATTTTATGATGATTATTTATCAATATTAGCAACAAAGCACCCTTTGCATGGGCAAAATTATAATTTTCCTCTCACTTTTCCAAGCATAGCAATTAAATAATATATTCTAATGGAGCTTGATGAGCTTACATTAAGCCCTTTCCTATTTGCTATAGTGATGGATGAGCTTACGAAATCAATCCAAGAAAATGTGTCCTGGTGTATGTTGTTTGCTGATGATATTGTTTTGATTGATGAGTCTAGAGCTGGGGTTAATGCTAAGTTAGAATTATGGAGACAGACATTGGAAGCAAGAGGTTTTACGTTGAGTAAGAGTAAGACAGAATATATGGAATGTCGGTTTAGTAAGCAACGCAGTAGTGATGAGAGTGTAGTGAAGCTTGGCGAGCAAGAAATATCGGTGGATGACTATTTCAAATATTTGGGATCTATCATTCGAAATGATGGAGAAATTGATGGATATGTAAACCATAGGATAAAGGTTGGGTGGATGAAATGAAAAAGTGCAACTGGAGTGTTGTGCGATCGTAGAATGCCATTGCGGTTGAAGGAAAAGTTTTATAGGACGACAATTAGGCCCGCTTTATTATATGGTACGGAATGCTGGGCTGCCAAGAGACATCATATTCAAAAAATGAGTGTAGCTGAGATGTGTATGCTTCGATGGATGTGTAGAAATACAATAAAAGATAAGATTCGAAACGAGAAGATACGTAAGAAGGTAGGCGTTGCATCCATTGAAAATAAGATGAGAGAAAATCGTTTACGGTGGTTTGGACATATTCGGCGAAGACCTAATGATGCTCCAGTTAGAAGGATGGACAAATGGAAAAATATATTAGTCAAAAGAGGTCGAGGTAGGCCTAAGAAGACTTGGATGGAGATGATAGGAAAGGATATGAATGCTTTGAACCTCACCGAGGACATGGCATTGGATAGAAATGATTGGAGGAGAAGGATTCATGTGGAGGACCCAGAATGATTTTCTTTTTTGGTTCATATCGCCGACCCCATAGTTTTGGGATGAAGGCGTAGTTGTTGTATTCTAATGGAGCTTGACAAGACTAGCATCTCAAGCAATCAAACAGAAATTAGACCTTTAGTACTAAAATCTGACCATACCTATGCGAAATAGAACAACACATGCCATAAAAAATGACATAATAAGACGGAACGTGCTACAGCTCTTTCCATGAAATTCATGGTATCAAACCAACACCAACAAAGAAATCAGGCCTTAGTTCTACAATAGCAGAAACTCAACAATACCGCCAAGGGTGACAAACCCAACTTGACTAGAAAAAAAACATGTTAGAATTTTTTAACACAATATTGCTCTCTAGGGATTCATGTTTATAAATCCTGTTATAAAGATAATCTATTGATGAGTTGTCTCTGTCAAGACATAGCCACGACCGTGCAGCAGCGAACAAGGGGTTAAAGAAAACTGTTGCATTTCTGTGTTTATCCATTTCATAGAAACCATCTATGAGACACTGACCATGGTTCGTGCTGCTACAAACCGTGACCAACTCTGAAAATACTGAGGTCGAGCCATTGAGATTTCATTGAAAAACATAACTTCCTCTTCATAGAATTACATCATTGGAACCCTAAGCAGATGTAACAAGCACTCTTACTTGAAATAACTTCATCTTTTCCCTTCTGGGATAATGATTACCAACTACACTAAGTGATTTACAATCATAACTTCTGCAATCTATCCCCGTGAAACTTTAGCATGGTCAAACTCACTAGAAATTCAAAACATTCATGAACAAAGATTCTCAATATAAAAAATTTCTCTCGGATATGCATATAATAGTGATCTTTAGTATACGAACAAGTTCAGCACAATTTCGATGCTAGTGACTACCATCGAAGCAAATCAGAACAAAAAGGCCAACCCATCAATCCCACGCTCAAACTTACCTCTTAGGATTCGACTGCCTCCCACGAGAGAAGGAATCTTCGAAATCTCCGTTAAGTCGCTCCTTCACAGAACGCTTACTCCCAGCAGCCAGCACCCGATCCGCGTACATGTTACCGTAGGAGAGCCAACGCCTACCCTCCAAAACCCTGAATTCACAGATACACCATCACGATCCAAAATCTCCAATGCATTAAGTTAACAAAAATAACTGAAAAATAAACGTAACCCAGAAACCCTAGCTACGATCCCAAACTACAACTCCGAAGGCCCAAGAAGAAGACTCAAATATAGAGTCTTGGAGCAGAAATCGAGGTGAAAAATGGAATTTTTCGGTGGGCACAAGGATTTTTAGGGTTTTAGAAGCGAAAAAACACACCTTCGCAAGAGAATTAGGATTTTCAGAGATTCTTCGAAGGAAAAGGCACGCGACTCAGCAGAGCGATACGGGAAACGGATTTCTCTTCGTCTTGCTCGGATCGATATCGCAAGAGGAGGAATCGTTTCCTAGGGTTTTCTGCTTCTGCTCAGACGCAGCATCGATCGAGATGAATGGGAGGGAACGAGGAGTTTCCCCTTCGTTAGGAAATGCGGTAGGGTCTGTCCGGTAGAATTTATATTTTCGGGTTTGGGTCCATATCTTGATCCGGCCCAAAATAGATGAACCTGGACCTAGCCACCTAGACGTCAAAACGGGTCGGATTCTGCAAGATCCGGATTCTAATCTGAAATGCAAATAGTAGATCCGAATCCGGATTCAACATAGATCCGAGGAGGTTAAATTGAATCCTGGTCCTAAATACATGTGATAGTATTGGATCCGGTAAAAGTAGAAGAAGACAAATATAAAAAAAATGCATTTGGGTCGGATTTTGATTCGGATCAACTCTAGATCTGACTTAACATTCTGATCTGAATCCGTCTCGAATCCGAAAATGTTTGGATTGAGCAGGTCCAAATCCACGTTCAACTTCTACTTAAAGAATCCATATCCTAAAAAATATGTCACTCGGATCGGATATCTGACTATATCCAATCTATTTGCAACCCTACCTAGTAGGTATGATCTCGGATTCTCCATGCAAATGTGCCAACCCGAATCTTGTAAGACAGATTAGGTCATATGTCGTATGATGAGCTCCATCATATGCCAATCTTGTCCAAATAGGCGGGATTCTGATCAGATTTAGCCATTACCGAGTGCCCTAATAGAATCTGATATAATCAAACTCGAATTCGGATTCAGATTAGGATCTGTTTAGATCCAAGTAGCTTAAAGTCCGATATCTGTACACGTTAGGGATGGCAGTGGACCGGAGCGGGGGCGGGGGCAGGGGACAAGGTCTCCACCCCCGCCCCGTCTCAAAAAGTTATCCTCCATCCCCAGTCCATCCCCGTGGCGGGGGGACTTTGGACCTCCACCTCCGACCCGTCTTAAACCCCGTCCCCGCCCCATCCCCGCTTCGTCCCCGCCCCTGCCACGCCCCACCCCCGCCCTCGGTGCTGCCCAGTGATTTTTTTGGTACAATTTTAGTGCATCCTGAACCATTAAGTTTTTGTACAAATTTAATGCATCTTAAAAAAAAACATGTATTTACAACATGAAGAAACTGAAATTTAATTAAATGGAAAATAAAATCAAAGACTGCATTTGCTGGACCTTGAAGATGGGACAAAAAAAAAATGAATAGGACAATTTCTTAGGTTTCTTTAATAAACAGGCTCCAATACAATATTAAAGTCATTGTAAATTCATCTTCATACAGTAACCCAATACATTGTCTACATTTTTGAATGGTACAATAACAAAAGGAAAACTTACTCTCTACATATCATCTTTTCCTTATTGTATTTTCTAGCCAAAACCATCAAAGAAGGCTCTATAATCCTATTGCAATGCCTCAAAACAAGATGCAGTGTTGATTATGCAAGTACACAAGTCAACAAAAGCAAACAGGAAAACAAGGACAATAACTAATACTCTAGATACAAAACCAATTGTGCTTACCTTTCTAAATATTGTAGTTAGCTAGGGTGCGACCATCTTCAAGCTGCTTCCCAACAAAAATAAGATGTTGTTGGTTTGGAGGAATGCTTGACAAAAAAAAAACAGGACAATTTTCTATGAACCATGAATCAAAAATTCAATTGAAACTAGTGGCTACCATGGAAAACATAATACAAGCACATTATGCAATCTTCCAAAACAAATGGCTAGCAAACTATTCATAGTGACAAAATCAGAGGCTTCAGGCAATAATTGATAAGAGATGCACATGGATTTCAAACAAACTACGCATCTCTAAAAAACAAAACTCATGATTCAAGCAATTTTTAAAAGAGGGGTATAGATTTAACAAAAACTACACGTCTTTAAAAGATAAAATAAAAAATTGCTACGGATTTCAAATGAACGACACATTCCTAAAGGACAAAAGTGAGGATTCAACAAATGAAACAAGACCTGACCAAGTAATCATTAAAAACAGAGAATAAAAGAGAATAAAATGAGGTTGCGACAACCCTAAGTATTAGAATCGTTATGCAAAAGGATGATCTTGATCGACTAACGGCTACGGTGGATAGAGAGAGGGATGGTCCCAACCTATTCTCCGAGACGAGTATGATGGAGGTGTTTGGCACCGATGGTGGATGGAGAGAGGGTCGGCGATGATGGTCATCAATGGTGATGGAGAACCTTCATCGCCGTTGGTGGACGAATCTGGCACCGACAATGATGGTCGCCGATGGTGGACAGGGCCGAAGAATGTGGTGTTGCACGATTTAGGGTTAGTAAGTTAGTATATATTATTGTGGGTTTTTTATAATTTTATTAGTTAGGTTTAGGTATTTTAGTAATATTATTAACTGGGATGGGGCGGGGCGGGGGAAAGTGTAAGTCCATCCCTGCCTCCATCCTCGCACGAGATGAATTTTGACCTTCATCCCCACCTCCATCCCCGTTTCATGCTCTTCATCCCCAGTCCATACGGAGCTAGGCGGGGCGGGGCCCCGCTTTTCCCCGGTCCACTGCCATCCCTACTACACATAATTATATTTGAATTTGGACTCGGATGCAAAACTCGATAATGAATCGAACGGATCCAAAATTAGCAATTAGATTTGGAGTTAGGTTGGATGTCAGATTTCATTTGACCCGTAAGCATCCCTATGACCGTTGATACTGAGGGCCAGATCGCTCCAAGCTATGTGCCCCTCACTTTTTGTTGCAAATAGGACAGATTTGGGTTGACCCTACTTTGGATCTAGATTTCAATAAATGGGCTTGGTTTCATATCAGGATCCAACTTGAAAAGTATGGTAGAGTTTCGGATCCAGATATGGTCGATCACCCTCTAACGCTGAATCCGCAGAAAACGGGTCAAGCATATTTGGTTTTCTGAAAATTATATAAAACAGATCGGGTCATAACATGTTCCAACCTGGCAACACGCCAACATCTATTCCAATTTCCATCTGGGGGTGTCAATGGGTCGGGTTTGACCTGGACCCGACCTGTACCAAACCCTATAGGGTGGTGATAAATAAGGTCTGATTAGATTCTTGGTCGGACCCGAACGGTCCAATTAATATATAGAGACAGGTATGGTTTGTGAAATTTCATCGACCCAGGTTCCAACTAAGAAGATCTGCAATTTTTCAATGTAAAAAAGATTAAAAAAATATTATTTTACTGGTTATGGAGGTCTGTTTCATGTAATCCTTATAAGATCCAGGTATTATTTCTCTTATGGGGGATCCTATTGAACCCAAGTCAAGACCTGGTATCATCATCTCAAATTAGGTTTGAGTCTGATTTTACCTAAGTCCGAACCAAACCCGACCCATTAACACCTTTAATTCCAGCCTTTATTTATCAGAGATAAGTTATTAAAATTCAAACACAAGACCCATGGTTATGATAATATGAGCCACCCATCCAACTATCTCATTCCATGTACAGGGTGTTTATGTTATGTATTTCCCTAGGAAAGGAAATAGAGTCTCTTGCTTACAAACGGTAAAACAAACATGTCTACGAGATATATGTGGTCAGACACACATAATAAATGCAAAAAAAACAGCTTTCTTATGAAAATTGGTTGATACCCTCGTCCATGGGGAATGACTTCCCCTCCAAAGTGACGCAGGGCTTCTTTTGGGTGGGAGTGTAACAAACGCCCCTCTAGTTTTTAACTATTTTAAAGGTATGGAGAAAACAAAAAAAAAAGTTAGTATTTGCAAATTAAAGGATATATCTGTAAAA
Source organism: Nuphar pumila (assembly GCF_984573655.1). NCBI lineage: Eukaryota > Viridiplantae > Streptophyta > Magnoliopsida > Nymphaeales > Nymphaeaceae > Nuphar > Nuphar pumila. The sequence continues at coordinate 112,056,015 of NC_143252.1, read as the reverse complement.
ATCAAATGAATATTTAGAAATTTGAGGTATTTGGTTTTAGTACGCCAAACTCGAGTCCATTTGAGCTATGTTTTTCTTGCCTGAAAACAATATTTGCACACAATAACTCTTTTTCTATAAGCAATCTCTTATCCATTAGGTCTTCACCCTTCTTGTATGGGGGTGAATATGAACATCACAAATTCGAAACCCACAAATGCATGTCCTTGTATCTGAGACCTAAGCTCAATTTTCTCTCTTGTGGGCAATAAAGACCTAAGGGTTTTACACCAATGAACTTGCAAGTGAAAGAGGCATTTTTTTTAGAGTAAAAAAAAGTCCCACAAGGGCTTAGCTCATCTGGTAGGGGCGACTTGTGAATGTTATTAAGTTGATGTAACGTCACAAGTTCAAAACCCACAGGTGTTGTCCCTTGCCGCAAGGTCAAAGCTAGGTGTAATCTCCAGTGGGCAGGGCCGACATCAAGGGTTTTACCAACTGAAGGCCAGCCAATGTGCTGTTAGTGATGGAGGGGGGTTTTCTCATGGACTATGCAATACTTTGTTTCATACAAGTTGGCTGATTATATACCATTAAGGGCTTGTTTGGAATCTCGACACTGGGATGGGTGTTTATGCATTTGATGTTCTTGAGGCAAAATCTTGGTCAAATGCCCATGATAGTCCAATTTGGAATCACGGTGCTAGGATGGGCGTTTATATAGGAACTGAGGCCCTTTCACCTTTGTATTTACACTAAATCATGGATTTGGCAGCTGGCAAAGCAACTGCCACTTCCTCAAATGCATAAACATCCATTCCAACTACCGATCTTCAAGTGAATCGTTCTGAATTGACTAAAAAATAATGAAAAAAATATTTAGTATCAATCAAAATGTGACACCTGTTGAAACTATTAAAATATAATAAAAATTAATTTCAATTTTTTTTTATATATTTATTAAAAAGTAACTGATTCAGTTTAGTATTGTGTTAATTTTCTGCCAAGATACGAATCAGCTGATTCAGGCCAATGCTGACAACCTTGGGTTGAACTGATTTTTCATGTACTAGAGAACAATATACAAGTTTCTAAGATAGCTTTCACATAAGTTTGTGAAAATAGTAGAGAAACATTATTATCTAAAAATTAACATTGCTCAAATTTGATATGTTTTGATCATAGTCACCAAATGGCAAGAAATGATGCATGATGAGTATTAAAAGAGTGGTATGAAGTTTAAAGCCGGATAAAGTTGTGAAGCAATCGTGTAAGCACATGAAAAATGAAAAAAAAACACATAGAAAGCAAATAAAAAATTGCATTAGTATAAAATTATATAAAACAAACATGTAAGCTTGTTATAAAAAGTTCATTATTTTTAATATAAAAAATATAAAAAGTTAGGGAGAAGCAAGTGAGAAGTAACAAGCAGAGAGGAAATTGATTCCTAAGTGAACTTCCTCATGTAGAAAGAGGCATCCGGTAACTATGGTTCTGATATTAACTTTTTGTTAGATTTTTACATTTTCAAACATATTTTTTCCAAAAAAATACTTTGATAATATTGCAATAATTTCTCATTGAACAAGTCTCCATAACTAGATTTATGTCTGAATTCAAAACTACAAAACAATGCGGCTGATGGATTGGCCTTGGTCAGACTTTCAGTTCGAATCCAATACCCTGATTTCATATATCAGTTTTTAGGGATGTAAACAGTTCAGACTCGGGTTGTAACACCTCAAAATTTAACTCAATTTTTTTATTTTTTTTATAATTACGAAAAAAATCAAATTAACCGGGCTAAACATTTCAGACACATCACAAGAATCATCAAAGTAACTAACATTCATTTTTTTTCTAATAAAAGTTTAAAACATAATATCAGAGTTTGGAATAACTGAATGACATAATTACAATAACCAAATTAGAATTTAACATCCCAGAAACACAATAGATCATATATCCTGATCCGCAACATCATCCCACAATCACTTTTTAGTTTTTACATTTCTTCTGAAAAATAGTAAAATAATTTGTGTCAGACTATACAACCAGTCTGCGTAGGATAATGCTATGATTTTGCAGATGTACTATGTAACAAGTATACAATATAATTAAATAGTCAAGAACAATAAAGTATGATACTAAGTATGACATAATTGAACAAGTAACAAGGTAATTAATTTATTGTATTTCACAAGCTAACTAGCATAACATGAATAATCACATGATCAAATAACTAATCACAGGTTTAAATAATTCATCTTATGCTCTATTAACTAATCATGTGTAAATAACTAATAACATGCTCAAGTATAAAGGTTACAATCTTTTGCCTGACTGATATACAGAGGAAGTTCAAATTAATATTTCTCTTAAATTATCCTGCGAGTATTTGCAGGCCAAGGCAACCGTAATAGAAGAGAACATTCGGGGGTTTATTATGCATTGATGTTTTATTAACCCGAATGTCTAACTGAAACTGAAATCCTAAGAGAGCAGTTGAATGATCGAGAGAACCACCCAAAGGCACAAGACAATAGGATGCATCCTTAACTTCTACAAAAAAATGTGGAACTACTACCTAGGACAAATTTTATAGTCTGGGTCCCCTAACTTTAAGAACTAGGGACCAACGAGTCATTGCCGCTTGAAGCAATAAGAACATGTCCCTAGAATTGTGTACTACCTACCCTCTCCAAGGCAAGCCTAAATCTGAGTGGGTTGCTTATCTTAGTAATTTGTTCCCTAACTTTTCAGGGTTTCACTGATCTGAACCCAGTAGCTCAAAGCCACAGGTGTTCACAAAAATTATGAATCACACTACAATAATAGTATATTCCCAATTATTTCTACCTTACATAGGTATGTTACCAATATTTTTTTCATTTAATTATGCAAATCCCACTTAGAGTGCGATGGGACCTTTAAACTGGATGAGCACAAATGCCCTGGTACCTTTAAACCAGTCAAGCAAAAGTTAATGTTTTAAGTTTAATTATGTATTAGCTTTATCAACTTGAGGGGTCACTATGAAACCCTCAAGTACCAGGCTTGGCATTCATGTGCCATTATTAAACCAATGCATCTTTTTAAAAATATGGGCAAAACCCGTGTTCGCAAGTCAACATTATGGTTCACTGAATTACAAGTTCCATTATGAACTTATTTTTATATGAATTGTAGTTAGCTTAATTCAACACTTACTAAGCATTAATGAAATTATAAAGTTTAAGAAAGCAATAATTGCAATGTCACAACTCTACTATCGCTCAGTCATCAATACTATCTTAGCATTCTCACATGCAATTTTTTTTTACACAAAAATGTTAGAGGCAAGGCATACATATCTTGGACTTGTCATCAAAGAACCGTTTCAAGGATTATCCACAGTAAAGCATTTTGACTACTAGACTTGTGTCCTTAATAGTATCAAAATAGAAAATTCTTTTTTGCTAAAGTATCCTATGTATGTTGTAATTGTAACATATACACCTATAGGTGCAAAAACTTTAACACAAATATACATATATGTTACACGCCCTTACGCAGATATGCATACAACCGTTTTAAAACACAGGTATGTGTGCATAAGCATCGACCCCCACAGGGAAACAACTACATACACTCAACCCAAAATTTCTATTCCAACATGCTTAAACCCGAAATTTCTTTAAGGTAAACTCTTAGGCCTCAGATCTCATTCATGGCATCCCGCAGGGACTGAGTACTATTCTTGAACTATTTATCATTATGAAGAGAAAAAAAAATAAACATTCCAAAGCATACACGTGAGTCTTGAATTTTGTAACTGAACTATAACACAGAAGGACAAATGATTTCTGTCATGTATTTAGCACAAAATATCACTCTATTTTTTTATATAAACTGGAAGCAATTTCAATTGATACGTAAAACATGCCACTGTCATTGAATGTAGTACCATAACCTACTGTTATTGATTAAACCTTATTCATTTTTACCCAAACTCTTAACACATTAACTTAACTATCAACGAGTTAGTTGTAGGAATTAACAACCCCAATTAATTTTATACCCTTGAAACTAACACAGAAAATCCAAAGAAAACTGACATGGAACTAAATACTGATATTAATTTGTGTCAATACCCATTCTGCCGAAAGACTAGTATTGTCTCTTACACCAACAATGATCAGAAAAAAAAAATTTAATGAATATCTTACCGAATCTTAAAAGCAATAACACTCAAATCTTAAGTTCAAATCTCTTTTCTGAAGCAACACATAGCACTATGGATATACCATGACATAACTTCAAAGCTAAGTACGCAGATCAAGAGTCCCAATATCGAATTTAAAACTAGAGCATGAAGATCAAGAGTTTCAATATGTATATATTTCAAAATTTAAGGCATGCAGAACAAGGTCTTAACTTATTTCAGGAAATATAACTAAACACATCCAGCTTTTACTCGTGGAACTAAACATAAACCAAACTATATTCTGTTGTAAATACACAGATAAGGATTTTAAGAGTACTTATCAATGTTAAGCCAACATATATTCATGTTTATCGGTCATACCAGAAGGTATTGACCGATTAGCTACACAAGGAATCACATATTGTTTCATCCACCTAAAACCCCTTTTTAATATCGATTTTTTTTCTTGTTGGAGTGTGTTGCAACTCGTTGCAGGTCTTGAAACACAATACACAACAACAATCACATAATACCCTACCCGTGAATCGTAAATTCCCAAATTTTTTTTGATTCCCTCTTTCAATCGTTGTGAATCCAAGGGGTCTCCTCGCTACAGTAGATTTGGTGTAGCCGTGTGCACCTTCTGCCATTGACGTGCAACAGAGAGAGAATGAGAGAACACTGAAGGGAGAGGGACAAAGAACAAAAGAGAGAGTGTTGAGGGGGTGTTAAGAGATGCGTGAGGGAGAGTGTCAGTTAGAGAGAGGGAATGGGGGGTGGAGATCGTGGGGGAAAGAGAAGTCGTGGGTCTGTTACCCCTTCTCTCTCCAGCGGCTGCGTGAAAACACGCAGCCCCTCCCTTAACTCACAAGTAAACCCTTTTTAGGGTTTGCATAATATTCTTTTTTTTTTAACTTTAACATTTTTCCTTTCTTACCTTTTTAATGTGTATTTCCTTTTCTTTAACACATATACGTGTGTGAGTTTGGATCGTCCGAACTCGTGACCCAGGACCCACTTATCTCTTGGGGTCCAACCCTTGGACTTATCCAGATCCATCCATGGATCTGGTTCTTCCTTTAAAATTTTAAAGTACTAACATTTTGAATATGAACCCAAATTAGATTTCCATGGATTCAACTATGTTATCTTGAATTACAAGGGACTTATAATGGATCCAAGTAAAATTTTAATTGGACACATACCCTATTTAAATCTTCGGTGTTCAGGATCCAAATAAAATAATGTGGATCTGAACATCACATAGGCTATACCAATCTCACTACAGTATTATAGGCCTAATATAAAATTTTCTCATAAAAAATCGATTTAAACTTCGCGGACCCACTCAATTCGTCCTGGATTCAATATCAAATTTGACCATGATATTGATGATCCAGAACCTGAGATCCAATCCATTTGACCAAAACCTATTATTAAATATCTAATTTAAGGTTCACAATCCGATATCTAAGATCTGAATAAAATATCGAAGATACAAACAGGATATTAGGGATCCAACATTGAAGATCCAAATAGAATACCTGAGATCCAAATATGAATAAAAAATACGACATTAAAAATATCCTTGTACCAACTTAAGGATATAAATTTCAAGTTTATTTGTCTGATAAAATTCACGGGTATTACACGGGTTGGATCTAAGCATTACCAAGTCCCACCTAATTGGGTCCAATCTAATCGGATTTAGACTCAAAGTCGGATGAAATCAGATAAACCCAAATCCAGATTCAACGAACTTAAAACCTGATATTTACACATGTTCAAAGTTGAATTCAGGTTTGAAATCAAAACTCAATACTAAACCCAAATCCGATTATTATTCAGATCCGAATTGGCTACCAAACCTGACTAATAAGATTCTGATTGGGATTGAATGTCGGGTTGCATCCCACAGTTCACATCCTTATCCGTTTTAAAATATAATCTAAGGGCACGTTCGGTTGGATCACTCTAATTTCTTCTCTAAGAAAGTGAATCTGATTTGTATAAGCAGCCGCTGTGAGAAAGTGAATCTCATTTGCCTTTGCAATGAGTCACTTTCATGCAAATTAGAAAGTGATTTTGAATCATATTTTTTGAAAGGAGCAGCCGAACGTACCCTAAATATAATTTTTTATTCGATACGTGCTCAGATTTGGGTTGACATTTTCACTGAATCTGCATTTGATTTCGAATCAAACCCGATCTATTTTACACGTTTACATATAAGTTGCATGTTCTTCTACCTATTTTTAACAGACCAGATGGTACTACATAAAATCTGCATACGTAGTCAAATCTGGATTATATATATATATATATTTGAATTCATAAAATTCATATTTAAATTTGGATCAATCATAATCAGGATTATATCCGATTCGTTTGCAGTTCCTCCAAGTCTCCAACCAACCCAACCCAACCCAAGACATATTCATGACGCACGAGAGTCAAAGGCTAAATGCGTCCACCACACATCCCTCAGATATCCCCAACCGTTAGAGGCACAGAGAGAGAAGGGTAGAGAGGGGTGAGAGAGAAACACAAGAGATAGAAGAAAGGGGATAGAAACAGAGGGAGAGAGTGTGTGGGAAGGGAAGAAAGAGAAGAAAGGGGACAGAGGAAGAGAGAGGGAGGGAGAGAAGAAACGAAGGTAAGAGAAAGAGAGAAAAGGGTAGAGAAAGGTGAGAGAGAAGAAAGGGGTCAGAGAGAGAGTGAAAGGTAGTCCCTCAAATATCACCAAACTGTTGGAGCCTTGGAGGCAGAGAGACCGAGAAGAAGCAGAAAGGAAGAGAGAGAAAGAGAGAGAGATGGCTAAGAGCGTCCCCGAGTGGGTGAAGATCTCGCTCTGGTCGTCCTTCGACGATCGCCACCATACCATCCACCCTCCCGCTATCGACCACCCAGGAGAAACCCCAACCCCCAACCCTAACCAACCCGATCCCATTCGCCCTCCTCCTCCTCCTCCTCCTCCTCCTCACCAGAGGGTGAAGGTGGAGCCTCCTTCCCCCACTCGCCCTCCTCAATCCGATCAATCCCCTGAAACGTCACACTCTTCGACCCCTTCCTCCGAAGACGCCTCCCGCAGAGCTCGATTCCACGCCGAGGTGATCCTTTTTGTCTTCCTCATCGACCTTATTTATTGTTGGTTTAATAGAATCGGCATTCTTGGTTGGCTGAAAGACTATTGATCTGGTTCAGTTGTCGAAGAGGGTCATCGATTTGGGCGAGTTGCAGAGATTGGCGGCGCAGGGAGTGCCGGATTCCAGCTGAATTAGATCTATTTTGTGGAAGGTAATCGTTTGAGGGGAGAAATTGAAAGATTTATTTCTTGTTCTTTGTTTTGGTGAAGTGGGAATGCTGATGTCATTTTGCTGGAATAAATTCGTAGGTTCTTTTGGGGTATTTGCCTAGCAATCGAGATCTGTGGGATGATGAGTTGTCCAAGAAACGAGCTCAGTATGATGTTTTTAAGGAGGAACTCCTGATTAATCCTGTGAGTTTGATTAATTCTCTTTTTTTTTGTTATATTATTCGAATTCAAAATGTGTTAGTTCAATACTTAGGATTTTATGTTATCTGCGATCAGGCATTGGATGACTTTTCAAGTTGATCAATCGATGTAAAAGCATTTGGTCATAAACATTGTAATTCTATTATTCTTCTCGCCACCAGTGATCTATTCTGGAAATAATCCTTTTCTGTTCTTCTTGATTTGGATTAGGCATTGAATGCTTTTCAAATTGATGAATTGTCCTGTAAGTGTTTGGTAATAAACCTTGTAATTCGATCTTCTGACTACCAATGATCAATTCTGGAAGTAATCTTTTTTCTTTCTTCTGGAATCAGATATTGGGTTCTTTTGCAAATGTGTGTTTTTTGGTTGTCCATTCCCTTTTAAGATTCTATATTTAGGGAGATTGGTTTCTGAATCTATATTGTTAGTCAGTCAGAATTTTGCTGAAAAGTATTAAAATCTTCTATTATTTCTCTCTGCCGATGATCTATTCTGAAATCAATCCCTTTTTGGTTCTTCTCAATTCAAATATTGGTTCTTCTGCAATTGTGTTCTTGTTCTGAGTTTCTATGTTTTGGGGAGGTTGGCTTCTAAAACTATGTATTGTTAGTCAGTCAGAACTTACACGAAGACTACAAACATCCAATAGGATTGAAAATGATGACACAAACTGTGAAGTAAGCGGTCTGCTACCTAGATCAGAAGTAACTCATGAGGAGCACCCATTGAGTCTTGGAAAGACCAGTGTGTGGTACAAGTTCTTCCAGGTATTGATCCCAGCAATCTATAAATGGTGTGTATTGAGAGGTTTTGTTTTCATAAATGGTCTTTGGTATCTCTACCAATTGCTGTAATTTTCTAGGACACAGAAATCATAGAGCAAATTGATCGTGATGTTAAGCGCACTCATCCTGATATGCATTTCTTTTGTGGGGATTCACCATCGGCAAAGTCAAACCAGGTAATCATCATTCCTAGGAGTGCTAGTGATCTCTATGTGGTTATTCAAGCTGATCAACTGACACAATCTTCAGTGGCTAATGGGGCCTTCTTTCCTGCTATTTTGTAGGAAGCATTGAAACGTATACTGGCTGTATTTGCAAAACTTAACCCTGGTTTACGATATGTACAGGGAATGAATGAAATCATGGCCCCTCTCTTTTATGTATTCAAGAACGACCCAAATGAAGAAAATGTGGTGAGGCATGGTGATGTGACTTGATATTAAAAAAAAAAAATAAAGATGTGACGATATAACTACAGGAATTTGGTTCTAGTACTATCATCCTTAAGCTAAATTACTTTTGTTCTTGCAATCCACATGTAAGCTAGAGCTTGTGTTTATGGTTTTTCTGCCTATGCCTGATAGGGATTTCATTATATTAGTAGTGAGATGTTTTCAATGCTCTCTCTCTCTAAAACTCTGGCTTCTTTTCAGGCTCAAGCAGAACCAGACTCTTTTTTTGTTTTGTTGCATTGCTAAGTGGATTCAGAGATCATTTTTGCCAACACTTGACAACAGTGTTGTAGGAATTCATTCCACAATGTCAAGACTGACACAAATTTTAAGGGAGCATGATGAAGAACTCTGGCGCCATTTAGAGATCACAACTAAAGTAAGTGTTTTCTTGCAAAAAATTCTTTTTTCATCCTATTCATATTGTCATATTTAAAATTGTTTCCAGATTTCTTTTATTTTCTTTTTTTCATGCAAAAGAATCAATTTATTTTTCTATGCTACACAGAAATTAGTGTTAAATCTATGATGTATCCAAGTTTTTGAGATAAATTAGCTGTTACACATATGCAGGCTTTCTATTTTTTAACATTTTTTAATAGTTGGGTTATCACACAATTATAAGATATTTTCATAATTTTGTAGGTCATGGGAGGCCTTTATTGACTGTGAAGTCAGCGGATCTTCCTTGTGTCAGATTAATCTGAAAAACTTACAAATACCACTTTGCATGAACTAGTTACATTGAAAAACAAAGGTGCTGGCTTGGCATGCCTAAACTCTGTTTTTTTGTGCTGTTGCTTCCTCTATTCTAGTTCTGGTGGTACCTGCTCTAAGGATCAGTCTTTGGATCAATTTGAGTAACAGATGCGTCTAGTTTATTGCTGTGTCTGGCCATTCCTAGGATAGTTTGATCTTCTTTAATGCAAGTGATTTTTATCTGTGTGACCTGCAGAATGAAATGTAGAACATCACATGGATTGGCAGCTTAGATTTTTTTTATGGTATAACTCCAAAACTCATGGTTAACCATTGTTCCAAAATGAGTCACCAAAAAGTACATAGTTCCAGAGTAGGTCTTAGTTTCGTGATTTCACCCGTAAACTATTAAATTAACAATAGACTAAGGTCAGAAGAGAGACATTGATGCTGCTTGAATGGAGATTAGAGAAGCAATTTCATCTGCAAGGATACAAATTAGTCAAAATGATCCAAATGAAAACACAAAACAAAGTCTGAAAGCATTCCCTTTATCAATAAATGCATGTAAAACTTTCTGCTTCACATTGCTCTGTGCTTTCTGAAAATTGGGGACATACCGACTTCTCTTAGCGGTTTGTGTTTCTTTGATATGGGCATCTCTACTAGGGTTAAGGTCAGAAGCTTGGCAAAGCTCATGTTCCTTTATATTGGATGTTTGGGTTAAATATGTTAAATCATCTGTATCTGTTAGACGAGTCACTAGAATATGAGAACTGAAATATGAGAACTAGAAATATGGGCATTTCCTACACTTTTTTTGCAAATCCAAACATGTGGATGTGCTTGGCATGGTGAATTTTCTAGGAATCAACCATTGGATCATGTAATTTTGATGAAAAAATGTGATTTTTGAATACTTGAATATTTACGAAGATTACGATCCATTGATTTTAAAGCCTTAAAACAATCTCGTTTATGCGTCAAAATCGGATGATTCAAGAGTGGGGTTCTTATAAAACCAGGCATGTAGATCACATCCGTATGGTCAGATTCAAGAGAAAAGAGCAAAAAATCCATGAAAATCACGGTTCACACATTAGTTCTCGTATTTACAATTCTTATATTCTAGTGACTCTCTGTTAAGACTGTTACTATATGATGTTTTCTTGGGACTGTGCATTGCTTCACCCTCAAGAATTTGATTTGAACAGTATGCTGTCTTTGGAATTTTCAGATAAATCCCCAGTTCTACGCCTTTAGGTGGATAACACTGCTCTTGACTCAGGAGTTTAATTTTGCGGATAGCTTGCATATCTGGGACACACTTCTAAGCGACCCAGACAGTCCTTTGGTAAGATATTTGAAACAAAAAAAAACCCACTTTTGTATATCGATGCATCAACATGAAGGCATTCCATTCGGTTGGATTCATTATCCAGTGATTCTAACATGTATCTTGTGCAGGAGTGCCTGCTTAGAGTTTGCTGCTCGAAGCTGATTCTCATTCGAAGGCGCCTCATAGCTGGTGATTTCACATCTAATCTTAAATTGCTTCAAAATTACCGGTCGGCAAACATTAGTCATGTTCTGAAAGTTGCTGATAAATTGCGAGGCCGGTCTACTCTGTAGCTTGTTCTTCGGCCTGTAATCATGTATAGAGCTTCTGTGAGAACTGTAAATTTTTTCCATGTATTACCTATTCATTTACCGCGGATTGCAGCACAGAGCATCTCTCCGCGACAAGCATGCATTGCTCTATTGACACACCCTTCGTGGAATCGGAAACCAATTCAATTATAATTGTCTTTTCTCGTCTTTCTGATGAAAGAGTTTCCGTGGATTGCATTCCGACTTCACATGAATCCAAAATTTACACTCTTAAGGCTAGGGATGGCAGTGGACCGGGGGAAAGCGGGGCCCCGCCCCGCCTCGCCCCGTTTGGACCGGGGATGAAGGGTATGAAACGGGGATGGAGGCGGGGATGAAGGTTAAAATCCATCCCCGTCCGGGGGTGGAGGCGGGGATGGACTGGCACGTTCCCCCGCCCCGCCCCGCCCCGCCTCATCCCCGCCCCGGCCCATCCCCGCCCCGCCCCCGGCCCATCCCCGTCCCGGCCCCGCCCCATCCCCGCCCCCAACTCAGATGAACTGTTTACTAACCCTAACTCCCTTCCCTAATTTCCTAACCCTGGAGCCGGGCGACGTTACTGTGCACGTAGGACGCCGGGTTCTCGATAGCGTACCGGACTCCGACCTGGGCGGCGAGGTGCATCACGTGGGTGAAGGCGACGAGGTCGAAGAGCTTGGCCAGGAGCCGGGCGTCGTTGATGTCGCCGGCGATGACGAAGACGCCGTGGTCGCCGAGGATTCGACGGCGGGCCTTCTTGAGCGAGGGGTCGTAGTAGTCGTTGAAGTTGTCGAGGCCGACGACACCGTCACCGCGCTTCCGGAGGGCGAGCGAGACGTGGGTGCCGACAAAGCCAGCGGCGCCTGTGACGAGCACGCTCATCCCGCGGGGTCGGGGACGGGGGCGGGGTCGGGACGGGGACGGGGCGGGGACGGGGACGGGGCGGGGGTGGAGGACATGAAACGGGGATGAAGGCGGGGGTGGAGGATAAAATCCATCCCCGCCGCGGAGGCGGGGCGGGGGTGGAGGATAAAATTTTGAGGCGGGGCGGGGGTGGAAACCTTGTCCCCCGCCCCGCCCCGCCCCACTGCCATCCCTACTTAAGGCCAAATATGATTTGTCCGTTACCTTGGATAGGGATGGGGACAACAGGTCGGGGCAGGGACTGGCTGGCCCACTATGGACTGGGATTTTTTACCCTAGACCTAAGTCCAGTCCATTTAGTAACAGGGCCGCTATGGGCCGGGCCAGCCTGATTAGGCCTAATGGGCGGGCATTGGACTGTGCATCTAGCAACAGGCAGGCCCAAACTAGGTTTTAGGCTTAGCCCAATCAACAGCCTATTGGCCCGTCAAATTAACGGGCCGGCCCGGCCCCCATTTCCCACTCCAACCTATGACCACGAGGGCTCCCCTCATATCATATGGTAGGGTGATTCATGAATTTCAACGAGCTGAAGGGACATCACAAGTTCAAAACTTCACCGGTGCACATTTCTTGAGGAATGGTCAAGCTGGGTGTACTCCCTGATGGGCAATGGAAACTCAGGATTTTTCCACCAATGAGCTCAGGAGTGACTCAGGTGATTTCCCCAATCATCCTGGAACAAAAAAAAAAAGAAAGACATCAATGATCGATCCATTGACGTTAAGGTCCACAATATAACAAAGGGTTTCCTGTTGATCCACAATCTGATTCATCAATGATAAATTATGATACTCGCTACTCATAGATCATAGGCATTTTAGCATGCTTGAGATCTCATGGAAGAGCTGTTGCTTGCTTCTTTGATTTCTTTACAAAAGTACAAGCCTCAGTTTGTGCAGACTATCCAATCTCTTCAACCTCCCAAGATTGTGGGTGAAAATTCCTTTCAACTCCGTGGACAAAGAATCACCATTTGAAAATCTAAAACCTTAGCCAAAAGCCATTATCAACCTCATGAATTTTGCAGTGAAGCTGTTTGATAGCACATAATTGCATTTGCCAATGCTGCACAACTCCAAATTCTATTGCTGCCTGATCAATAGTGCTTTCTTCTTGGCCTGCCCAATGAGCCATCGGTTTCTCTGCCATCGGAAACCGCTCTAACGGCATTCTCTTCGCTCTTCAGTTGGCTGTTAAGATCATCAATGACGTGGTCTGATGGGCACTTGTATGCAGGATTTTCCGGCGATAGCTGGCAGAAGCACTCTGGCCATGAATTCGTGTAGAATGACTCCGGGTGTACACGCGTATGCGGACCACCAAAGTGAGTTCTGAACATTTCCTGCCTCACGGATGCTTCGAATTCAGACTCGCAAGAGCGGCCATGTTCACGAGCAACAAAAACAGGAGCAAGTGCTTTTCTGTCTGGTTGGATGGTCGTGCGGAAACCGTAATACAGGCGGTGACCCATCAAGTTGTTTGCAAAGTTGCTTGGGCCATCATAGGTTGGCATGAAAATGTCTGAGAGGAGGCACACCATATAATCTACGGCGGATGCAACTAGACCATGACCGTCTTCGTTCATAGCTGCCAATTCCTCACGGGTTGCAATGGAGCTATGGTTCTCCAGATGAGGAAACATGGCCCTTAGAGGATGTGTGAAGTGCTCGCCACCAAACAATTCACCAGCAGCCAGATATATCCGAGTGGAGTTCTTGAATCCAATAGAGCGCAAGATGAGCCCAACCTGCCACATAAGCCAGGTCTTAGTTGCATATTTAAGTTTAATCATAAACTTGGAAACTGAACATTTTAATCGCTTAGGATCAGTTCCCCAAATGGAATTGCTACAAAGGAAGTTGAAGTTATCAAAACAATAAGAAATTTAGAAACTAAACACGGTACCAAGATTGACCTAGCGGGACTGAATTAACATAGATATTATTCATCAAGGTCCTTCAAGCACATTTTTAACATTTTCAAACACAAGTGACTTGCAACAAGTTCAATATTCCTAGATAATCCGGATGATGACAGACAAATCGGTTGGCCAAGCCTTTGAATTTGATGAATAAAACATCCTCTAAAAGTATCTCGAGTACATGATAACGAGGATTATGACAGAATATAATGTGCGTGTTATTAATTTGAGTCTTTTCAGTTGGAATCACTGAGTGTTTTTGTCAGGAATCTCTTCAAAATCAACAAGACATCACTGCATTTAGCAAAGATGATGCAAGAATAATACCTCTTCTGGAGTTAATGGGCACTTTCCGATGGCTCTTCTTTCATTATAAACAAGAGCCTTGTTAGCAAAATTCTTCTCCCGGTACTCCCGCAGAAACTTCTGTTCTTCAGGTGTAAATATATCCAAGCATCTGGAAGATTTGCCCAACAAGAATCAGCATTGGTGCACAGTACTTAGCTAAAGCTAGCTGTGCTTGACCTATCAAGATGTTTTCAATAAAGAATAAGCACCTCACAAGGAGTGTACGATGTACATCTTCTAGACTATATACTCAATATCTTAAAATCCCAACAAAGACAGTAGCAAAAGCCAATTTAAAATTTGCAGATATTTCATTTTCCATTGATCCAAATTCTCAGTATATCAACCACAAGGGGATACAATACATTAGCAATCACAGCATATAGTACACACACATAGAAGTAACAAATATTAAAAATTTCCAATAAAAATGGTCATCACCACATGAAAGAACCTGAAGCAGCAGCAGAACTAAGCATTTGCAAAAATGTGCTTCTTCCTCAAGAAACAGCTTTTAAGACTACAGCCAGCCCAAAAGAAACTCGTAACAAACTCACATGCAATGTCTACATCACCTCATCAATGACCTACTTTTCTTCAAAAGATTTGCCTAAGAACTTCTTGGACTCGGTCTTCATCAAAATCTTGTTCGTTGAGTTGATCTTCATGTTGTATGATAGGTGAGAAAGGAGTAAGTTGAGTCAACATGTTCCTATGAAGAACTACATTTTGTTAAACCACCAAACTGGGACAATTTACACTAAAAAATACTGGGTATGACCGTATGAGTTATATGAGGCATTATTCCAAGATACTGGAGCAACTATGTAGAGTTGACTCGATGAATAATTTTGGATCATCATAACTGCCGATCATGAGTAGCCTGGTTAACGTCTTTCATAGATAGTGATTTTAGTGACAAGCCCACGAGGGATCCCATATTTGAATTAGTAATCGACCATGCAATTTTAGTGCATATATAGAAGATCTCAATTTACTTGGCAATTACTTCAAACAGTTACCAAGATTCTTTGTTTGCTTAATTTCACAAAAGGAAATTTGCATGGGAAATGAACATGATAACCCAAAAGTTTCAAAATTGTATATATATATATATAGAGAGAGAGAGAGAGAAAACAGTCTTAGACTTGTATTACATTATCATCACCCTATGTCACATATGTGCGGATGCGGATGCGGATGCGGATGCGGATGCAGGTGTGGATGCGGCGATGCATCACTTTAAAAAAACTTGGATGCGGGGTGCGGGGAGGGTATATATATATATAAGTTTTAACAGTTTTAAGTTAACACTACATGCATGTGTGGCATTTATGTATTTACATATAATATAGATAAAATTGGACTTGGTTAGGGTTAACCAAATCTACTTTTGGATAGAAATGGACCTTAGTGCTGACGCAAAGAAAGTTGTGTCCATGTGTCACACCCACATGGGTGCGGGTGCGGGTGCGACGCAGGTGCGGTGCCCTGTTAGAAGAGTCTGTGTTACATAGTCATCACCAAACTTTATTCCAAGTACATGGGATGGGCCTTATAAGTCCTGATGCTCCATTCTTTCCTACCTAGGACAACACCTATCTAACCATTCCTTGTTTTATATCCTATATCACATGGATACTCCATTTTGACTCCTGTTCCATATCCCCCTTATATACAAGTCATATTGAAAGCTTCATATAAATGACTATGTCCCCATATTCAGAGCCATATCCATGTGGCAGTTTATATCCTTACAACACCACTGCTTTTCATTTGTATCCCTTTTCTCCAATTATTTCAACAACTGTTCTATTTGTGCAGTGATAAGTCACTCTACAACATGAAGAAACCATCTTAGACAAATCAGCAAACTCCTAAACAAAATTTAATGCATTCAATCTAACCAGACCTTTCTTTATTGATCTTAACATATGCATCTTAGCCATATGTACCCTTCTCTTCACGTCATTTCTTAGATATCTAAAGCTCACCACCACATAGTGTTAGAAGTACCACAATCTTTCAAAATGTCACTTTAATGACACAGGTGTTTACTTCTAAATAAAGATCCAATTGTCATCACTTCATCAATGTAGCACCACTCCTATTGGCAATTTCTTACTTAAACCCACCATCTTATTGTAAATCAGCCGATCTTCAACACAATACAGATATAAATCTGTATCTCACTCAAGACAAAGGAAATAAGTGCACTAAGGCACTGTGTATTATTAACAAAAAGTAGAAAAGCTTCAAAGAAGCAATGATATACAAGAAGGCCATGAGGCCTTTAAATAAGAACAACATGAGATAGCTGTTGGAGTCCCCAACGGCTAGAAAACTAGCCGTTGGGGAGTCCAACAGCTCCTATAGCTGACACAGTCAGCAAAAAAATACAAAAAAAATAAAAAATACAAAATACAAAAAAAAGATACAAAAATACAGGACAACAACATAACACCCCCCTCAAACTCATGGGCGAAGGACCGAAAGTTTGCTGAGAAGGACATTAAAGCGAGGAGCCGCAAGGGGTTTGGTGAAGAAGTCAACCAGTTGATGCTCATATGTAACAAATGGCAGCTTAATGGACTTCTTCAAAAATTCTTCCCGAACAAAATGACAATCCATCTCTATATGCTTGGTTCTTTCATGAAACGTGTGATTGTTGGCAATGTAAATAGTATTCTTGTTGTCGCAGCATAATTTTGATGGAGAATTCAGGCCTACACCCATATCTTTTAGGAGACTTTTTATCCAAATAAGTTCAGAAGTTGTAGTAGCCATCGCTCGATATTCTGCTTCGGTTGACGATAAAGATATTTTTTGTTGTTTCTTGCACCTCCATGATATCAATGAGCTTCCCAAAAAGATACAAAAGTCAGTAGTAGAATGATGATTATTAGGATCTCCTCTCCAGTCTACATCAATATATGCAGTGAGTTCCAACAATGATGAAGAAGACAAAAAAAAAACCTTTGTTAGAGTATTCTTAATATATCTGACAATGCGAAGGACAACTCCCATATGAACTGTAGTTGGAGCATATTGAAACTGACTGACTCTATGCACGACATGAGAGATATCTGGACGAGTGATAGTAAGATATGAAAGTGCTCCGATGAGTAGTCTGTAAGGAGTGAGATTGGATAGTGGTTCCCCATCATTAATCTCCATTTTTACACCCAAAGCTTCAGGGTTATCTACAACTTTATCATCACTGATTCCTGAACGATTAATAATACTAGACGCAAATTTAATTTGAGATAGGAGTTAGCCTCTGGGTGAGTAGGCTACCTCAATACCAAGAAAATAAGTCAAGAACCCTAAATCTGACATATGAAATTTTTGTTTAAGAATATTTTTTATTTCAGTAATCTCATGTTTGTCACTTTCAGTTATGATCATATCATCAATATACAATAGCAAAATCACAATTCCTTCTTGAGATTTTTTAACAAAAAGAGCAGTATAACAAGATTTGAATTAGAGTTGATTCATTATCTTATTGAATTTGTCAAACCAAGCTTTAGGAGCTTGTTTCAAACCATACAACTTTCTTAAGTTGAAGAATTTTTCCTTGAGGAAGATTCATACCATGAGGAGGTTCCATATAAACAGTTTCATTAAGGTCTCCATTTAAAAAGGCATTTTTAACATCCATTAGATAAAGAAACCAACCTTTAATGAAAGCAATAGAAATAAGAGCTCTAACAGATGTCATTGTGAAAGTATCTCCAACAAGATACTACGAACAATATTACAATATTCTTGAAAATAAATGCGTATACAAACGCCCACCAAGAACACTTAAAATACTTGTGCACACAATGCACAACACAAATGCACAAATACGAACCCAAAAGTCATAAGTTTCACTAACACAAGCTTGGGCTATAATCCCAAAGCCTTACAAATACAAGGGGAGAAGCCCTTATTTATAGGGCAAGAGAGAGCCTTGGGAGGGGCTCCACACATAGTCGTTGGAGGGGATCCAACGACTAGTGTGTTGGCCCCCCCAAGGTAAGGTACATTGTACAAAATAATAAAAAAATATTTTAAAGAAAAAAGAAAAAGAAATTGCAAAAATAAATTACAATCATATTCAAGAAATTGAATATGCGTAAAAAGACTAAACTACCCCTACGACTACAATTAAAAGAAATATATATTATATATATAATAAGTAGATACACATACATATATATTAATATATATATATGTATTACTTTATATATATATATATATAATATATATAACATTACATGATTTGATTACATAATTTAACACCCCCCCTCAAACTTAGGGCAGGATGACCGAAAGTTTGCTAAGAAGGAAGTTGAAGCGCAGAGCACACAAAATTTTAATGAAGAAATCCGCCAACTGATACTCTGATGTGACATATGGAAGGTCAATGACTCCTTTGAGATACGCCTCACGAACATAATGACAATTCATTTCTATGTGTTTGGTCGGTTCATGGAAAGTGTGATTCTTAGCAATATAAATCGCACTTTTGTTGTCACAGCATAGCTTGGTGGGCCCTTCTATTGTGATCCCCATATCTTCCAGCAACTGATGGATCCATATAATTTCCATAGTACTAGTCGCCATGGCACAATATTCGGCTTCAGTTGATGATAAAGACACATTTTGCTGCTTCTTACATCTCTATGAAATCAGTGAATCTCCTAAGAACACACAAAAACTAGTGGTGGAGTGACGGTTATTTGGGTCACCTCCCCAATCAGAGACAGTATATGCAATTAATTTTAAATCAGAGGAAGAGGATAAGAAAACTCCCTTATTTAGAGTGCCCTTTATGTATCTTACGACTCGTAAAATAGCACTCATGTGAACGAAAGTTGGCGTATGCTGAAACTGGCTTGCCGTATGAACTGCATGTGAGATATCTGGTCTTGTAATACTCAGATACATCAACGATCCTATAAGCTGTCTGTAGGGAGTAGGATCGGAGAGAAGAACACCAACATCAATCTTCATTTTAGCACCGACTATAGCAGGAGTTTCACAAACCTTATCATCAGTAATACCTGACCTGTCAATAATCTCAGACGCAAGCTTAGTTTGAGACAAAAAATACCATCTATGAGAGTAAGCTACTTCAATACTCAAAAAATAAGTTAGAAAACCCAAGTCAAGCATTTCAAACTTATCCTTTAAAATTGATTTTATGTTTTTAACCCCTTTAGAATCGCTTCCGGTTATAAGTATATCATCCACATATAGAAGTAAAATAACAATCCCTGCATTAGATTTCTTAACAAATAAAGCAGTATCAGTAAAGCAAGATGAAAAACCATTTTCTATCATTACAGAGTTAAACCTATCATACCAAGCCTTAGGGGCTTGTTTTAAGCCATAAAGGGTTTTCCTAATGCGAAACACCTTCCCTTTGAGAATTTTCATTCCAGGTGGAGCATCCATGTAAACCTCTTCATTCAAATCACCATTTAGAAAAGCATTTTTAACATTCATTTGATAGATGTTCCATTTGTTGATCGAGCAACGGGCGCAAAAGTTTCTTCATAGTCAATCTCATACTATTGACTATACTCTTTAGCAACTAATCGAGCTTTGTATCTCTCCAGAGATCCATCGCGCTTGGTCTTAACCTTAAATACCCAACGACAACCTATGATTTTCTTTTCAATAGGTAGAGTTTGGAATTTCTATGTCTTTGCTTTTCTAAGAGCTGTGGGTTCATTTTGCATAGCTTCTTGCCATTCTATATATTTTTTAGCTTCCTCAAAATTCCTTGGTTCAAAGTAAGAGTGAATAGCGCTAAGACAAGCCCTATATTTGGGTGAAAAAGAATCAAATGAGACAAACCTAAAGGGTACTCTTCTACTTCTCTCAGTTCTTCGTAGATCATTTGTTGAACTAGAACTACTAGGTTCACTGTATTTTTCAATAGCACTCTTGAAATTACTTCTATCTCTATGGATATATGTTATAGGTTCTCTTAAATCTTCTTGATTACTATGTTGAGGTACAAAGGGAAGAGGAGGGGAACTATCTTCATTTTCATTGATGTCATTAGGAGTAAGAACATCATCACTATCCTCATTGTCATCGTCATGAGCTAACATTTCAAATAGGAAAGAATAATCCATGTTATCTTCACAAGATTCACCTTTTTCAAAACCATTAACATTTTCCAGAAAACTCACATTTCTGGAGACATACAACTTATCATTCTTGATATCACCCATTAGAGATGAGAGATTATGAAAAACAACACGTACCTCAAAGGCTTTTCAACTCTTTCTTGACAAAAGAGGATTCTACAATATTGCCCGAAGGAAATGATCCACTCCAAACTCCAATAGCTTGAAGGCACGTTTTTTGAGGCACTTCAAAAGAGAAGAAACACACAATCTTCCTTCTTCAAATGAGGCTCTGATACCATGTGAAAGTATCTCCAACAAGATACTACGAACAATATTACAATATTCTTGAAAATAAATGCGTATACAAACGCCCAACAAGAACACTTGAAACACTTGTGCACACAATGCACAACACAAATTCACAAATGCACAAATACGAACCCAAAAGTCATAAGTTCCACTAACACAAGCTTGGGCTATAATCCCAAAGCCTTACAAATACAAGGGGAGAAGCCCTTATTTATAGGGCAAGAGAGAGCCTTGGGAGGGGCTCCACACATAGTCGTTGGAGGGGGTCCAACGACTAGTGTGTTGGCCCCCCCAAGGTAAGGTACATTGTATAAAATAATAAAAAAAGATTTTAAAGAAAAAAGAAAAAGAAAAAGAAATTGCAAAAATAAATTACAATCATATTCAAGAAATTGAATATGCGTAAAAAGACTAAACTACCCCTACAACTACAATTAGAAGAAATATATATATATATATATATATATATATAATAATAAGTAGATACATATACATATATATTAATATATGTATATGTATTACTTTATATATATAAAATATATATAACATTACATGATTTGATTACATAATTTAATAGTCATACGGGCTAGAGGAGCAAAGGTTTCCTCATAATCTATCCCGTATTCCTGAGCATATCCCTTCACTATAAGTATAGCTTTATATCTCTCAAGACTTCCATCACTTTTAGTCTTAACTTTATACACCCATCGAGACCCTCTATAGGTTTTTTGTCCTTTGGAAGGTTAACAATCTCCCAAGTTTTACACTTTTCAAGAGCATTCAATTCACATTTCATAGCTTCCTCCCATTCGAGTTTGCCTTTGGCATCATTGTAATTAGTGGGTTCAACAAATGAATGTAAAGCTATAAGTCAAGATCTATG
Organism: Nuphar pumila; assembly: GCF_984573655.1. NCBI lineage: Eukaryota > Viridiplantae > Streptophyta > Magnoliopsida > Nymphaeales > Nymphaeaceae > Nuphar > Nuphar pumila. Next base: position 112,034,240 of record NC_143252.1, on the reverse strand, counting down.
TTTTGGAGAAAAAGAATCATATGAGACAATTTTTATAGGTGGCCTAGTCATTCTTTGAGATCTTCTAACAAACTCTTGTTCATTTCTAATAGGATAATCACTAGTAGACTCATTCAGATCAGAGGAATCATCAATGGATTCACATATGATAGGTAAAATCTCTACATTTGTGGTTTCTTCATCAAGTGGATCATCAGTATTAGTATCAAAGTCATCATTAGTCAATACAAGTATATTTAGAAAAGAATAATCATTGGAGTTTGGGGAGATACTCTTATCAAATCTATTTTCATTTTCAAGAAAGGTCACGTTCCTAGATACATGAAGTTTATCATTTTTTAAATCATAACATCTGTATCCCTTTTGGTTTTCAGCATATCCTATAAAGACACAAGGAATAGCCTTGTTAGAAAGCTTGTCATTTTGATCTGTTAGGACAAAACATTTACATCCAAATATTCTAAGACGATTGTAATCAGGTTCTATTTTCAAAAGCTTGTAGACAGCCCTAAGAGCAACTTCTGCTAAAAAAAAATGGAACATTCTTTGAAATAAGTAAAGTTCTAGTTGTTTCAATGATATGTCTATGTTTTCTTTCAACTAAACCATTTTGTTGAAGAGTTTTAAGACAAGACCTTTGATGAATAATTTCATTTTCTTCTAAATAATTTTTAAATTCATTAGAAAGATATTCTCCTCCTGAATCAATTCTTAGCATAATAACATTAACATCAAATTGATTTTGAGTCATTTTGTGAAAAATCCTGAAGTAACCAAAGACTTCCGATTTAAACTTGAGGAAATATATCCAAGTATATCTAGTAAAGTCATCAACAAAAATTACATAATAAGAGAAGCCTCCTTTAGAGACGACGGGTGCCGATCTCCATACGTCCGAATGAATTAATTCAAAAGGTTTAGCAGAAAAAAAAATCCTTGAACCAAAAGGTAGAGCTTTCATTTTTCCCAAAATACAATCATTACAAACAAAATTTTCCTTACAAAATTCCTTAGCAAAGGATAAGGTAGAAAGTTTTTCTATGTGGGGATGCCCTAATCTTCATAAAGAAGATTTATATCAACTTTCTTCATGGAATTACAAAAAGCTTTTTGGCCTAAGTCAAGAAAATCCATGTAGTACAAATCTCCTCTTCTATGGCCTTCCCCAATCCGCATCCCGGACTGACGATCCTGCACAATGCAATCTTTGGATGAGAAGAGGACATCGCACCCATGATCGGCTATTTGTGAAACAGATAAAAGATTTAAATTCAATTTGAGATGCATTTAACATTAGAAACTTTAAAAAGTTTGAGATTTTGAAGGTTCTTTTCAAGTTTTTCAATACTTTTAATTCTTAAATTTGTTCCATCGGTCGTAGAAACATATTTGTCCAAGTCGATGGGTTTACATTCGAAAAGAATAGTTTCATTGGGAGTCATATGAAAAGAGGCGCCCGAGTCTAGAAGCCAAGAATTCATACCTTGATTGGACGAGATGGTGGCTCCGGTGAAAGAATTTCCCTTGATCAAAGGTTGAAGTGCTTGAACAAGTTGAAAGATAGAAGCTTGCATCCCTCCCATAAAGGCTTGAATGTCACTTAAAGAAGATTCTTCCTTACTTTCAATGGTGGCAACTTTCTTTTCTTCCTTCCTTAGCTTGGGACATTTAGGTCTAATATGACCCGTTTGTTTGCAATAATGGCATATAACATTTTTGTAAAAATCTTCATTGCTTTGCTTGTTGAAGTGCGGAGGTCTATAAGACTTCACATTATATCTCGGTTTAGACATGGCAAGGACACTATCATTCTTGAGATTTTGACTTGTCAACCTTGTCTCTTCCATTGTTAACTCGGCAAGTGCTTCTTGAATCGTAGGTGGTCGTTCTCTATGAAGAAGGGTTGTTTTTACTCCATCAAACTCCGGTTGAAGGCTATTAATGAATTTTAAAAGTTTGTCTTCTTCTAATTGTTGCCTTCGAAGAGCTAAATCGATTGTCCATTTGAGTTCACATAATAAAAGTTGATCCCATAATTGCATTATTTCTCTATAAAATTCCCTAATAGTTTTGTCTCCTTGTTGTGCAAGCATAATGCCTCTTTGGAGATTGGCCTTGTGAGCAACATCCTTTAAAGTAAAGGTTTACTTTAGATAATCTCAAGCTTCATAAGCTAATTGAAAATTGGATATTTGAGCTTGTGTGGCCGAATCTACACCCGCTGAAGCCAATGAATGGCCTTATGATGAATTGACCACACTTCCAAGCTCTCCATTTCTTATTGTTTTCATTGAAAGCCTTTTCTTTTTCTTTTTCATTTAACTTCACTTCTTTCCCTTCAACTTTCTTTGTAAGAGATAGTTGAGGTTCCTCATCGGATCCATCTATATATCCCCAAAGATTTCTTCCCCAAAAAATATATTCCATGGAAGAGGCCCATGTTCTATAATTGGTAGAAGAAAACTTGGGAATGGTAGACAAGAAACCAAATTCTTTTTCTTCCATTTCAACAAAACAGAATTTAAAATAAAAAGAATCACACCTTATAGATTTGAAGAAGAGTATGACTTTTGAACACAAGAATGCCTTTGAAATGCAGCAGTCTTCAAAATCTCAGCAATACACCAATGATGACAGCACAAGAATCTTCCACAACAAAGTTGGTTGTTGCAGCACTTCAAACATCAATCTATCGCAGCAGATTTGACAGCAACAGATTATGCCGACAGCAGCAGCGTAAGAACAGAATCAGATCAGAAACTGGTCTGCCTTTGATCCGAGGCAAAACACCGAACAGTTGGTGTTCAGAAACCAGCAAACCGAGGTGCTTCAAAACAAGAAACAGCTGTTTACAGGGAACCTGGCTTTGATACCATGTAAATCAGCGGATCTTCAACACAATACAGATACACTCAAGACAAAGGAAAGAAGTGCACTAAGGCACTCTGTATTATTAACAAAAAGTAGAAAAGCTTCAAAGAAGCAATGATATATAAGAAGACCAAGAGGCCTTTAAATAAGAACATGAGATAGTTGTTGGAGTCCCCAACGGCTAGTTAAACTAGCCGTTGGGGAGTCCAACAGCTCCTATAGCTGACACAGTCAGCAAAGGAAATACAAAAAAAATACAAAAATACAAAAAAGATATACAAAAATACAGAAGGACAGCAACATTATATATATAAACACTTATTGCATAATAGAGTTTAAGTATCCAAATTATTTCTTTGTTCCACTACAAGGCCTTCGTTCTTAACCATAATCACTTTAGATGTAGGCATGCCAAATTGTGCGAAGTTTGGGCCAGACTGAAAGTCATTCAATAAAGCCTGGCCCAATAACAAATGTACATGGGTTCAACTTGGCTGGTAGGAGCCAAGCCCAGTCTAAGGGGTTGGGCCAAGATAGGAATACGTTAGTCTTCACTTAGGCTGCTGTGCTATAAAGGCATGACCTGATGTCCACCCCTGAACATCTTCCTCACTTTTTCAGGATACACTTTAACAATAACAACAATAGAACAAAATTGTGTATATGCCATTTGTATTATATATATATATAGTAATGGGTAGGTGCAAAATGATACACGCTAAATGAGTTTTTCAGGGTTTTTTCATTTTATTTTTAAATTCTGACCATACAACTGTGATAACAATGTAAACTTAAACATATTAATACAGTCGTTAGGTCACAATTTCATTAACGAAATCATGACAGCCGCAACCACTCTTCTCCTATTACTTTCTCTCTCTTCTCAACACAGGTTAAAGAGGAGATTCTTTCATGGTATCAGAGCCAAGATTTACTTAGGGCTTGAAAAGACTTCCACAAGGTGCGACCAAGGTTTGAGATCTCTCCTTTTCTTTGGTTTTCTCCTCTCTCAATTTTGTTCATCTCTTCAACCCCTCTTTTGGTTTCTTTCCTGAAGGATTCACATCTCCCTAACATGAATCTCTAAGCCATCACGTAAATCGTGAATACGTGAATCGTGAATCTAAAAAAAACTCGTCTCATCGTGAACCTCAAAAATCCCATCTCACATGAATCTACTGTTTCGCATGAAACCCTAAAGTCAACCTTTTCTTACTCATATTGCCGTATTCAGATCTGATTGCTTTTGCACCAGATCTGGAGCACTACTCCCCTGTGTAACCTTCTGCGATTTGGACTGGAATCAATCTTTTGCTGTTTAGATCTGATATTTGACATTTTTTTTAAAATTTTCTTTCATTTCTATCAAGTGTCTCCTCCTTTCAGCCTATTTTCTTCTCGCTGTCTCAACTGGCACTCAATTGACAGTTGACTGTCAACGTTATCTTCAGCTGTTTTTGCCCAGATATGAAAACACTGTTGACAGTTTCAAATTTTGTTCATCGTGTGAGAAATTCCTATTGCATCAATCTCAGTTTAAAAAAAAAAAGGGAAGGCAATATTCAGATCTGATCTTTTGAATCTGACAGTCTCTAATCGCTATTTTCTCGAAGGTTGCTCAGCCAAAAAAAATTTTTTTGCGATGAGCCAACCTTTTTGACAGCAGACTGGGCACTCCGTGAACACCCGAATATCCTTGTTATATCCTTGTCTGATTCCTTTTCTTCATGGATCCTCATTCTTCTCAATCAAGTCTTTCTTCGAGTTTTCTCAATCAACTTGTTTCTGAAAAATTAACCACCTCAAATTTCTAGATTTGGAAGAGACAAATCATACCCTTTATAAGGAGCCAAGGTCTCTTAGGTCACCTGGATGGACCCACTTCAGTCCCGCTAGAATTTGTTACGAGAGAAGAGAAAGATGATAAAGGGGCGAGTTCAATTGTGTATGTCAAAAATGCAGAATATCTGAACTAGGAAAGGAAAGATCAATCAGTAGTTGCTTACATCACTTCTATCTTGTCTCAAGAGGTTCTTGTTGCAATCCCCGACAATTGTACAACCCTGCAACTTTGGGAGAGGCTGGTTCAGACGTATTCACAAGTTTCACAGGCAAGGATGGTTTTTCTAAAAAGGGAATTTCAGCAGTTGAGAAAAGATTCCATGACCATCATGGAATATCTTAACAAGATAAAGACTATCACAGATCAACTTGCAGTTATAGGATGTGTCGTGAGTGACAGCGACATGGTGCAACAAACTCTCAGTGGATTGGGACCCGATTACAATATGATTGTCACTTCACTATTGTGTCTGCCTACTCTTCTCACTTTTGATGAGTTGCGAGCTAAATTGATTCAGTATAAAATGACTTTGAAGGGATTTTCTAAAGAAGCACATGCTCATGCAAATTCTCAATAAGTTTTTGCCACAGGAGTGACTTATGGTCGAGGACGAGGGCGAAGGGGACAAGGGCGAAATGGACACGAAGGACGTGGATTGCTTCCCACTCCGAATATCTGGACTTCCACTCAAGGACAAAGGCCAATCCCCACTTGCTTCCTTTGCAATAAAAGGGGGCATATCAAGGCGAATTGTTGGCACAACCCTAAAAATAAAGGAAAGACTCCACAAACAGAACAAAAATGAAAGCCCACTAATATCAGAGACAAGGCAGAGATTAGAGATCTCTTAATATATGCCCTGTCAGAATTGAAACTAAAGCAGAATGATCAAGGCACATGGTTCGTCGATTCAGGGGCGGCAACTCACGTGACTGGTGATGCAGGTAAACTTTCTAAACCTATCCCTTATTTTTGCAAAAGTAAAATTGTCGCTGGAGATGGATCCTATCATCTTGTTTCTCATGTTGGAAAATCTATCATTCCTATGTCACATTGTACTCTTAAACTTACGGATGTCCTTCATGCTCCAAATATCAAGAAAAATATTGTCTTTGTTTCTAAGCTTGTTGATTATAATCATGCTTCAGTCGAATTCACTCCCTTCTCTGTGCAAGTCAAGGACCTTCGCACAAGGGAAACATTCGCTAAGGGAAAGAGACGAGGCAATATGTATGTCTTTGAAGAAGCTTCATATCATCTCGTTCCTTTTTTTCAGCAAATGTTTTTAGTATTGCTGAATGTAAAAAGCCTTCCTTATGGCATAGTCAATTAGGACATTGTGGTAGTCATTTTATTGAAAAACTTGTTTCCAATAATCTCATTCCAAAAGAAAGTCTTAATGTGGATGAGAAAAGTCAGAAGTGTTTCAGTTGTCTTTTATGCAAAAGTAATGTATTGCCTTTCCATTCTATTAATAAGAGAGCTTCAAAGCCTTTTGAGGTAATATGTTCTGATGTATGGGGACCTGCCCCAGCCGCCTCTGGGTCTGGGAGTAGATACTACCTAATCTTTATTGATAGCTACTCTCGATACACCTGGATATATTTCATAAAAAATAAGTCAGAAGTTTTCCTTTTGTTCCAACACTTTGTTTCTTTAGTAAAAAATCAATTCTCTGAGTCCATTCAATTTTTCCAATGTGATGGAGGTGGTGAGTTCTCCACTAGTGACTTTATTTCTTTTCTTCAAAACAATGGGATAGGAAGAAGAGTGTCATGCCCACACACCCCTCAACAAAATGGAATTGTTGAGCGAAAACACAGGATAGTGTTGAAAGTGCCATGAGTATACTCCATGATAGTAATCTTCCCAGTAATCTGTGGACAAAAGCTTTTCATTCCGCCGTACATGTGATAAATAGACTGCCTATGGTTGTTCTAGAAAATAAGTCTCTCTATTATTGTCTTTTTGGAGCTCATCCTAGTTATCATGATTTACGTGCTTTTGGATGTGTTTGTTATGTGCATATTGATCAGTCCCTAAGAAACAAGTTTCAGGATAAGGCTCAAAAGTGTAGATTTGTGGGATATGCCGAAGACTACAAATGATATAGGTGTTACGATCCCGTTAATAGACGTATCAGAATCTCAAGAAATGTCATCTTCGATGAACACAATTTTGATCACAAAGCTGGCACAATGGATATGCCCTCTACCACCACCAAAGTCTACCATCTTTGGCTGAATTCAGAACTTTTTGTTGGTTCCAATGAAGTTTGTTCTCCAGATTGTGGGCAGCAGGAAGAAGAAATGTCTGAGACTATTGGCACATCGGGATTACAGAATAGAGAAGAAATACCATCCGTACCGGGCAGATATAAGGGCATTTGCTATACTAGACAGAGAACGATGGCGCCGCAAAATTTTTCAAATCATGCCTCAACAGCTGCACCTACTTCCTCTCATAATCTTGAGGTCAGAAGATCCAATGGCATGCGACATCCTATTGATAGATGGGTCAATTATAACAATTTCTCCTTGGACTTTCAGCTCTTCTTAACTGCTCTGAATAAGAAAGATGAACCTATCATGTACTATCAGGCAGCTACTTCTACCAAATGGGTAGAAGCCATGAATGATGAAATGCAAGCCTTACATGAATGTGGAACCTGGAAAATCGTTCTCAGACCACCTGACAAAAATGTTGTTGGATGTAAATGGGTTTACAAAATAAAGTATAAACCAAATGGAACCATTGAACGATACAAGGCGAGACTGGTTGCAAAAAGATTCACTCAAGAAGCAGGGCAAGACTATGATGAGACATTCAATCCAGTAGTGAGAATGAGAATAATTTGAATTATTCTTTCACTGTCTCTTGAACATGGATGGAAGCTAAGTCAACTTGATGTTAAGAATGCCTTTTTACATGGGGATTTGAAGGAGGAAGTCTACATGGAACAACCCCCTAGATATCAAGAGCAAAACTGTAAAACGCATGTGTGCAGGCTCAAAAGGGCTATCTATGGACTAAAACAAGCATCTTGTTCTTGGTTTGACAGTTTCTCTCTTGAGATTCAGAAGCATGGATTCTCACGCTCCCTACTAGATCACTCATTATTTATTTTTAGAAGTCAGAATGTGATCACTCTATTGTTAATTTATGTTGATGATATAGTTATCACAGGAAACTCTAAAGATAACATCAAAGAAGTAAAAGGCCTATTAGGACAGAGGTTCAAAATTAAAGATCTTGGAGCCTTGCGCTATTTTCTTGGCGTAGAGGTCGATAGCCAGTCTCATGGGTTGACCCTCATTCAGCACAAGTATACGATAGATGTTCTCAGCAAGGCAGGTATGAAAGACTGCAAACCTTTAGCAACTCCTAGTGTGCTCCACCAAAAATTAAGTACTCATGATGAAGACCTGTATGAGGATCCCACCAGGTACCACAGTCTAATAGGCATGTTGCAGTATCTCACATTTACTCGACCTGATATTGTTTATTCAGTCAATCAAGTGTCGCAATTTATGCATGCACCTCGTACTGGACACATGGAGGTAGTTAAAAGGATACTCAGATATCTGAAAGGGACCATTAGAGATGGCTTGATATATTCTCCATAATCGTCTGGTAAGAATGTGTGTGAACTTACTGTATATTGTGATGCAGACTGGGCAGGAGATCTTAATGAGCGAAGGTCCACGCCGGGATATTGTGTTTTTATTGGGAGAAACTTAGTCTCTTGGAGTAGTAGAAAACAAAAGGTTGTTGCTAGATCAAGCACTGAAGCTGAGTATAGATCCATGGTTACCGCTATTGCTGAAGTCACATGGGTCAGGCATTTACTAACTGAAGTGGAAGAAACTATCTCTCTGTCTACCTTGTTGTGTGACAATCAAAGTGCTCTCAATATGTCATTCAATCCAGTACACCATAGTCGCGCCAAACATATTGAGATCGACCAACATTTTGTGAGACAAAAGGTTGAAGAAAAAGAGATTGAGCCTGAATTTGTTAACACCGAAAGACAAGTTGCTGACATTTTTACCAAGGGCTTGACAAAAGATCGCTTTTGGATGCTTAAAGTCAAGTTGTTCATGGTTCAGAACCATGATCAACTTGAGAGGGGGTGAAAAAGTGTGTGTGTGTGTGTGTGTGTGTGTTTCGGGTCTGGATCTTATACCAGACCCGAGTCCATTCATGTATAACTCTCTACTCTGTTTTTTTACTTTTGTTCCGGGTTTGGATATTACACCAGACCCAAACCCACAATGTAAACTTAAACATATTAATACAGTTGTTAGGTCACGATTTCATTAACGAAATCGTGACAGCCGCAACCTCTCTTCTCCTATTACTTTCTCTCTCTTCTCAACACAGTTTAAAGAGGAGATTCTTTCACTATGTACTTGAATTTATAGGAATCAACTCTTGTAGTGTTTTATTCCGACACATGGGTAGGTTTTTATAAGATTTAAAAAATCAATGGTCCAAATATTATTTTTTTCATCGAAAACACATGATCCAGGTGTGGATTCCTCGTAAATCGACTATGTCCAACACATTTATGGGGTCGGAACTGCAAAAAAAAACACCGGAAGGGCAGAAAAACCCATTTAACACGTATCAATTTCACACCTACCCATCTCTCTCTCTCTCTCTCTCTCTCTCTCTCTCTATATATATATATATATATATATATATATATATATATATATATATATATATAGTTCACCCATCAAAGGTATTTTAGTCATTTCATGTTATAATAGGTGTCAGCCCACTAGGGACTGACAAGTTTCACTATTTTCAGGTTTTTGTCTTTTTCATTTTCTTTTGTTTTTGATGTAACAGCTGGCAGCTGATTGGGAGCTGGTCCAACTAGCTGTTGGACCAGCCCTTTATAGACATTCCTCTTGTATTATTCATGCTTGTTGCAAAACATATTGGAATAAATATTTATTATTTTACTTATGCTCTTGCTCTTGTTTGAGAGTTTGTGTGTTAGCCTTTAGTGGCTCTTTGTATTTGTCCCATTAGAGGCTTTTGTTAGTGTGTGTGTGTGTGTGTGTGTGTGTGAACTTTTGTATCACTTTGTGGCATTGTATTTGTGCACCTGTTTTTTCGTTACATGGTATCAGAGCCTTTGGTGCTCTTAGGCAAAAGCTTGAAGAGGAGATTTGTGGGATTGGTGAAACATTGGTTCGTTGGTTTGTTGCTTCGGGAAGCACGCCATCAAACTTCTTCAACACTTTTTTCTTGTTTTCTTTTCATTCTTATCTTCATTTTTTTCTCCACTATGGCCGACAAAGAAATTGTAACGACGGTTTTCATCAAATTTGATGGAAAAAACTACATGTGGGTGTTAAAATGTATCATTCAACTTATGTAATCTTATATATATTATATATATAATATATATTTTTCTATTTATAGGCATAGGGGTAGTTTAGTCATTTCACAGTTTTACGCATATTCCATTTGGAATATGATTGTAATTTTTACTTTTATTTTTCTTTTTTCTTTTTCTCTTTTTTAGTGGTTTGCGCCACCTAGGGAGGCTCCCCAAAGAGTCGTTGGGGAGCCCCCAACGGTCACAAATGTGACCGTTGGGGGCTCCCAACGACTCCTTTGGGAGCCCCCTAAGTGGCTCCCTGCTTGTATTATAAATAGGGGCTTTCCCCTTGTAATTCCTTTACTCCTTGGAGGAGCGTATGCTCCATTGTATAGGGTTTTTACCCTCTTCTCCCTATTTCTTCAATAATATTCAACTTATGACTTTAAGTCATATTTATCCCTTTTATGGGTTTATGTATTAGCACTTGATGTGCTTGTGTTGTTCCCTTAAGTGGGTGTATTCGCACTTAATGTGCATGTGTATGGGTTCATTATCGAACCTAAAATATTCAAAGTCACTTTCTAACATGGTATCAGAGCCCGGTTACGATGGGGTTGTCTCTTGGCGCAACGGAAAGCGTGGTGCTCAAGAAATGGTGAAGAATTCTTTGTTCCTTCTCTTTTTTTTGGAAGTTTTTCCGTATGTATCTCTTTTCTTAACATATTATGCATTATGAAACTATTTTTTGCTCATTTAGTGTTTTTTGATAGTTGAATCATTTCCTTTTAGTATATTTTAAAAATATCTCTTTTTTAATTTTGGTAAACGTGTTTATTGTTCAAATATATAATTCTTGTTTATATAAGTTATTGATTCCTCATTACATATTATAGTAATTTATGCTTGAAATTACATATAATAGTAATTTATGTTTTTAAAATTGGTTTCAATTATGTGAGATTTATGATTCTTCCGTAAGAATTTCGTGATTAACCTATAAATTAACTTTTTATATATATTTTCTTGCTAAATTAATGATCTTTGCTTAAAACTCTTGTGTATGGTTTTAAATGCCTTTTTTTGTGAAAAACAAAAAAAAAATTATATATATATATATATATATATTGATATAATGAGAATTTCTCGCATCTAAATATTTGTTGTTTATTTTAAAAATCTTCTCACACTCTATAGAGTGCATAGTGTATCTATTGCATCCTTTGGTATAAAAGATTTTCATTATTTTGATTTTTCCTCTAAGGATGCCTACATTGGCCATAATATAGTCTTCCTTGTCTTAAATTGCATATGATTGCATAATTAAAGCTTGAGAGTCTCAAGCATTTGTTTCTTTTTATGAAATACATGCTTTATTACATGTTTTCCTTTATTACGCTTTTTGCGTATTTTGTTCAAGTGATTGTGAAAGTGTCTTTGTACACTTCTTTTATAAAATATTTATGCTTGTATGCGTATTGTCTATCCATATACATTTTCACATAGTACTCTCTTTTCAATAAAGAGATGTTTTTATTGCCTTCTTTAGGGCTTGTGTTTGTTTTTATCCCTAAATGGACTTGTAAGATTGTTTCTTTTATCATTATAAATGCTTCCGTAATATCTTAGTACATGTCCTAAATTTGAACATTTAAGATTATTGTCATTTTGCATCTTGATATACATATAAATTGCTAATTATAAAGGCTTGATTTATTTCTTGGATTATTCCAAATCCTTTTTCCCACATGACATAACTTAAATATTTCATGTTGTGTTGATTAAGTCTTTTTATAATGATCATGATTAAACATAATTTCGTATATATACAACATTATTGTCATATGACATATTGTTGTAATTAATTATGTTGGACGTTTGATTCAATTTTTAATCGGTCCCCTTTTTCTTTGAAAAATGATTCCTAAAGTGTTTATTGCCTTTTTGTGGCATTTATATTTGTCCATCACATGTTATTTAATGCATCATTTGTTTGGCCTTATTATTGTTTTATTAGAGATGTTTGTTGATGTGAGTTATGGGCACCTCGTGTTATATCATTCTAGATTGTCCACTTGCCATATTATAGATGGTTGTTGAGGTGAGTTATGGGCATCTTGGGACTCTAGAATGATTTGTTATATGATCTCTAATTATGAGTGTGTCACTCATTTTTTCTCTTTTGGCCATTGATCTAATGGATGCTCTCATTTATATGTAAATGTGATGGATATATGGTGTTTAAAACCTTAAATGTTTTAAGGTATATTAAAATCAAGGTTTTGGGGATTATTGCCCAATCTTTTATTGTTTATGAATCATATGAGTGCATTTGCACATTTATGTTTTGTGCTTTTGTGCACAAGTGTTCTTGGTGTGTGTATATTCACACATTTATTCCAAAATGATATTGTTATGGGTATTCTTTTTGAAGAATATTGTTTCAAGGTTTTATTTATATGTTTGTCATTACAAGTTTTTATTGCCTCAAAAGTCTTCTCATTTTATAGCCCCTTATCTAAGTGTCATCATATGTAGACAAGAATTTTATTACACCTTCGTGTGTTGTTAGCCCTTTGTTGGCTTTTGCTCTCTTGGTCTAGTAGCTGAACACACTTGTCTTGAGTGTTATTATATGTAGACAAGGCACGTTGATTCACACCATAGTGTGTGATTTTAGCCTATGTTAACATTTGTGTCCTTGTTCTAGTCGCTGAGTTGTATGCCCATGGTTGGTTTCTTTCACTCAATTCAAGTGTCATTTTATGTAGACAAGAGATGTATTGTGTTTTAGCCCATGGTTGGCTTGTTACTCTTGTTCTAGTAGCTGAACATACTTGGTTTTGAGTGTATTTTTACGTAGACAAGAGATGTTTTTGGTCCATGTTGGCGTGTATTCTCTTGTTCTTGTCGTAGATACACTCATTTCAAGTATTATTATATGTAGACAAGAGGTTCTTTTGCACACCTTTGTGTGTGTTATTTGGCCTTTAATGGCATTATATTTATATTCTTGATCTAATAGCTTATACACTTGATTTGTGGGTTTTGGAGGACTAATGAGGTAGTTGCTTGTAGTGAATGAACTACTATTGAAAATTGCAAAATTTCTTTCATAACTTGTGTTTTTAGATACAAGTGAATCATATCTATGATATGTTTTTAAATCAATTTGATATTTTAGTATTTAATTTATATATGAAGTGCTTACAGTTTTTCGGCATCTTTTGTATTTGATATGCAAAATGAGTCTTTTGTCTCAAATGATATTCATTTTTGAATCTTGGGTGGATGCTTTAATATATTTAGTCAAATTATGCTTCTCATATATGACATTTGTTTGACATAGATCTTCTCCCTAAAGATGTGAAACTCTATTGTTGATCTATGTGTGTTAAAGCCCCTTGAAGTTCATATTCATCATGCTTTTGAACATTTGCATCCGTGTTCATTTTGACTAAAGTATGTTTGGAGCATGTTCATTAATGATTTTCTTTAAGTGATTAATTCATTTATGATAGTACATGCATATACTCATTATGACCTTTTAGGCCATCATTCAATAAAGCATATATAGCTTATGTCTCTTCGTAGGCTTATTGTGGTGTCCCTTAGTGGACCATTTTGTTATTCCCCATTATAGGGTTATGTTTGTCCAATGTTGGACCTTATGAATGCATTATGCATTCTTGCAATTCATTTCCGCATAATTTGCTTCCGCTCACTCTTTAACATGATGTATGATTTTGAAACTTTGGTTTTCTAAATTTACTTTTCATGCTAAAATAATTATCCTATCATGTGCTTCAAATTTCTATGCATAAGTTATATTTTTGCACCATTGTTTTGCGGATGTGTCATCTGATATGGTTTCAATTAAGCTTGTTAGAAATGTTCCAATTGAGTAAAGTGCAAAGATATGTTTTACTTGTTTCTTTGTTGTTGTTCCACAGGATCTTGAAGATAAGAGGAAAAGAAGTACCTTGGATAGATCATGGAAGATGCTCATCGTTAAAGACGTTGGAGGAAGAAATTTGCAATGACATTCGTACGGAAGGCTCTTGAAGCCTTGAGAGTCTTCCTCCTGCTTTCTTCAATCTTTTCGTTCCCCCACGCAAAGTTTGAGGGGGGTATTAAAATGTATCATTCAACTTATGTAATCTTATATATATTTTATATATATAAAGGATAATACATATTCATATATGGTATATATGCATATGTATTATCCTAATTATATATATATAATATATATTTTTCTATTTATAGGCATAGGGGTAGTTTAGTTATTTCACAGTTTTACGCATATTCCATTTGGAATATGATTGTAATTTTCACTTTTATTTTTCTTTTTTCTTTTTCTCTTTTTTAGTGGTTTGCGCCACCTAGGGAGGCTCCCCAAAGAGTCGTTGGGGGCTCCCAACGACTCCTTTGGGAGCCCCTTAAGTGGCTCCTTGCTTGTATTATAAATAGGGGCCTTCCCCTTGTAATTCCTTTACTCCTTGGAGGAGCTTATGCTCCATTGTATAGGGTTTTTACCCTCTTCTCCCTATTTCTTCAATAATATTCAACTTATGACTTTAAGTCATATTTATCCCTTTTATGGGTTTATGTATTAGCACTTGATGTGCTTGTGTTGTTCCCTTAAGTGGGTGTATTCGCACTTAATGTGCATGTGTATGGGTTCATTATCGAACCTAAAATATTCAAAGTCACTTTCTAACAGTGGGCCACGACAGTGAAAGAAAATCCTCATGGGTAAAGAATTATGGCATTTTGATGATGAATTTGCATTGGAACCATAACCAAGTCTCACAAAATTCGTTATTGAAGCTGATGGTGGATCAAAGGAAGAAAGCCTTAAAGGGATTAAGAAGGAAAATGCTATGATTGATCACAAAAAAACCTATAAAGAGTAAGAAGTAGGTCATGCTAAGGTTTTTTTTCCTCTTTATGGTTAGTATGCATGAGGAGCCTTGCTCCGATATTCTTGAATTTGAAAGAGCCGATGAGGCTTGGGAATATATTAAGCAAATATATAATTTAAAAGATAAGGTACATAATTGCAAACAAGGTGATAAGATCGTGAGGGAATACTATAGTACCCTCAAGAAGCTTTGGGATCAATTGGATCGATGTCTGAATCTAAGGAGACAAAAGATAATATGTTGGTAGTCTCAAGACCGAAGGCCAATACTAATGCTTACAAACTACCTCACTTTTCAAAGCCTTACAATGAGAAGCCTAGATATGATGACAAAAAAAACTATGTTGAATTGTCATAATTGTGGAAAACCGGGTCACATTAGGCCATTTTGTCCCAAGTTCAACGGAAGAGAAGAAAAAATTTGGCATCTGTGGGAGTGTCTCATGAAAAAAAAAATGAAACTAATGAATATTCTAAAACTATTGAAATTGTGTTTTCTTAAATCATGGAGACCCTTTATCCACTAATCAAGAACTCTTCTCTCTCTGGTACCACGGTCTCTACGTCATCACCTCCTAGTAAGGTTTCATGGCTTTGGATTATGGAGCCTCATTTTATATGACTCCACATTCCTCTTTACTTTCTGAATGTTGCACTAATTCAACATCAAAAAATGTTTTTACCGTTGGCAAATCCTTTTTTAGTATTAAAAGCATTGAAAATTTTGAAAACACTTCAAAATTTTCTATTTCAAAAGTTAGACTTGTCCCAAAACTAAATTTAAATCTTTTGTCTGTTTCACAAATCATTGATCATAGTTCTACTGTCTCCTCATACAAAAAGTGTCTTGTGTAGGATCTTCAGTCTGGAAAGCAGATTGGGAAAGGCTATAGAGAAGGAGACCTCTAATACATGAAATCATCCTCTTCTAAAAAGTAATTTTTGTGATAATGTTCAAAATATTGGAACATCCTAGTTTGTCAAAATTATCTCATGTACCCCATTTAAACAAATTTTGTAATGAAAAAATTTATTGTGAGGATTGTATTGTTTGCAAAATGAAAGTTCTTTTCTTTCCAAAAAGAACATTTTTCTCTTCTAAACCATGAATTAGTGCACTTGGATGTATGGGGACCTCCTATTTTATTTAAAGGTGGTTTATCTTATTATGTAATTTGTTAATGACTATACAAGATACTCATGGATATATTTCTTTACGCACAAAAATGAAGTTTTTGAGAACTTTAAAAAAATCCATAATTTTATCAAAAATCAATTTGAGACCAAAATTTCTATCCTTTGCTCTGACTGAATTTATGTTAAATGATTTCAAACTTATTTTAAAAACAATGGAATTATTTATCAAAGATCATGTGCCTATACTCAATAAAACAGATTAGCTGAGAGAAAACATAGGTACATAATTGAAACTACTAAAACTCTTTTAATTGCAAAAGATGTTCCAAAAAAACTTTTGGGACGAAGCATGCTTGACAACCGTATACCTCATCAATCGACTCCCATCATCAAAGCTTCAAAACATCTCTCCTTATGATTTTTTTTTTTAAGTTTCTCCTAATTATCTTAGATTAAAACCTTTTGGATGCAAGTATTTTTGTTCTCACTGACAAAAATGATAAACTCTCTCAAAGTCATACCGTGTGTTTTCTTTGAATATAGATAAACTATATATATCCAGTAGGGGTGGCAAAATCTGACACGACCCGCCAACCCGCTTCTTAGCCGGGTTCAGGTTTGGCTTAAACGGGTTCGTGTCGTAAACGGGTCGACCCGCCTGACCCGTTTATTAAACGGGTCGGGTTCGTGTTAGGGGTATGCCAACCCGGCTGACCCGTTTAATAAACGGGTTAGGCGGGCGGGTCAACCCGTTTACCCGAACCCGCCCGCTTACCCGACCCAACCCGTTTATTAAACGGGTTAACCGTGTCATGTCGGGTTACCTGTTTAATAAATGGGTCGGGTTCGTGTTTGCCACAACCGACCCGTTTAATAAACGGGTCGGGTTCGTGTTGAGGTATGCTGACGCGCCGACCCGACCCGACCCGATTGCCACCCCTAATATCCAGGAATGTTTGCTTTCTGAAAAATAAATGTTTTTTGTAAAATGTGCCTAAGAAAGACTGGGTATTTTTTTTACTTAAATTATTGCCTCAATATAAGGGTTACTTTTCCTATGAAAATAATAGAGACGAAGAGCTTCAATCAAATCAGGATGGTGAAAACATTGAAATTGGAGGATCTAGTATAATTCAATATAGAATACCTAATAATGATAGACAACCAGATGTTTTAAAATGATACTCAACCTTAGAAAATCAACAAACTGGAGCCGTCAAAAAATCATATAGGACTTCTAGACCCCCTAACAGATTTGTTTCATATGAATCCTTCTCACCTCAATATAGGACTTGTCTAGCTAGGTTTTTGGCTTATTTTGAACCTACCACATATAAACAAGGAAAAGAATATCCTGAATGGGTAAAAGTTATGAACGAAGAATTAGGAGCACTCAAAAAATCTATGACTTGGGGAAGTCTCTTATTTGCCTAAAAGTAAGAAAACTATAGGTTTTAGATGTGTATATAAAGTTAAAACTAAGAGTGATGGGACCCTAGAAAGAAACAAAACTCGATTAATTGTTAAAGGATATGCACAAGAATACGAAATAGACTATTTTGAAACATTTGCACCAATAGCTAGGATGGCTACAGTTAGGACCCTTATTGTTGTTGTTGCAATTAAAAGTTGGCCTATATACCAAATAGATGTTAAAAATGCATTTTTAAATAAAAAATTAAAAGAAGAGGCTTATATGGATTCACCTTCTGGAAATGAAGACTCTTCTGCTAAGGTACTTTGATTGAAAGAAGTTTTTTATGGTTTAAACAAGCACCCAAAGCCTGGTATGATCGCTTTAGTTATGTCATGCTAAAGATTGGTTTTAAGTTTTGTTATACTAATAATATTATGTTTACTAAGAAATCTGATGCACAAATTATTATACTTCTCATTTATGTCGATGATATGATCATTACATGTGAAGACAAACAGAGAGTAAAGGATATTAAATGTATCCTCAAAAAATATTTTAAAATGACTGATATTGGATTTCTCATATTTTTTCTTGGAATTGAGGTTGCTTACTCTCCTAGAGGATACTTGCTTTCTCAAACTAAGTTTGCTAATAATATTATTGGCAGGTCAAGCATTACTGATGAAAAGAGGGTGGACACAACTGAAATTATTAATGTCAAGATGAAGATTAATAATGGGAAACCTCTGGATGATCCTACTCCATATCGTCAAATGCCTTGACTTATTTAACTATTATTAGGCCTGATATTGAGCATACATTACATACTACTAGCCAATTCTAATATTTTTCCACCTCAATTCACATGACTGTTGTGATGAGAATTGTTAGATATTTACAAACCTTTACCTCTAGAGGTCTTTTGTTATCCTCCTCAGGAAGACTATGACAAGATTTTAGTACAAATAGTGTGGATTCTTTGGACAACATTGTGAAAGAAAACTCATATGAATATAATAAAATTATTCTATACATGCATTGTATTGAAACACTGTGAAGCATGTCCAAAGACACAAATGCATTCATAATTAGCATTGATTTATATCAAGAATCTATTTTGAAGCCATATATATTTGGATGTCACACTCACACCGACATTGTTTGTTCGAGAAGGGTCTCATTTTGCATGTTGTTTGTAAATGATATAATCTTTATTATTTGCTAGGCTAAAGAATATGCACAAAACTAAAACTTCTTCAGAGGAAAACACCACAAAAAAGTAGGGTTAGTATAACCGTAATGAAACAAGTGCACAAATACAATGCCACAAAGTGACTACAAAGGTGCACACACAAGAACAAAACCCTCTAATGGGCTAAATACAAAGAGTCACTAAGGGCTAACACACAAACTCTCCGAAGAAAGCAAGAGTACAAGTAAAATAATAAATATTTATTCCAATATGCTTTGCAACAAGCATGAATAATACAAGAGAGGGAGTGCCTTTATATAGGCATTCCCATGCATAAAGGGGTTGGCCCTGTTAGAAAATGACTTGAAAAACATTGGGTTCAATAATGAACCCATACCTATGCACGTGAAGTGCAAATATACCCATTAAAGGGAAACAACACAAGCACATAATGTGCTAACACATAAAACCCATAAAAAGGGAAAAATATGACATAAAGTCATAAGTTGCATATCATTGAAGAAATAATGGAGAAGGGGTAAAAACCCCGTTACAATGGAGCAAGAGCTCCCTCAAGGATTAAGAAATACAAAGGGGAGAGCCCCTATTTATAACAACAAAAAGGAGCCTTGGAGGGGCTCCACTCATAGACGTTGGAGCCCCTCCAACGGTCACAAATGTGACCGTTGGAAGGGGCCCAACGTCTATTTGAGTGGGCCCCCCAAGGTACCTTTTGGTACTTGAGAAAAAAGAAATAAAAAAGAAAAGAAAAAGAAAAAGAAAATAAATTACAATCACATTCATAAAGTGAATGTGCGTAAAACAGAGGAAAAGACTAAAATACCCCTACGGCTAAACAAAAGGAAAATATATATATATTATATATATAAATAGGATGATACATATACATATATACTATATATGTATATGTATCATCTTTTATATATATAAAATATATCTAATTACAACAATGGATGGATACATTTTAACACCCCCCTCAAGCTTTGCAGGGAAACGAAAAGATTGAAAAAAGGGCAAAACTCCACGAGGCTTCGGCAAGGATGCAATGAAACTTGAAATAGCCTTCCTCCAATTGTCTTCAAATGATGAACCCATTTCCCGAACCATCCAGGGTACTTCCCTTTGTTCTATCTCCAAGATCCTGAGAAAAGAAAACAACAAAGAACAAGTAAACAATATCTTTGCACTTACTCAAAAAGGAACATTCCTAACAAGGTGCAAAATTTATGCATAATATGATAGTTACTTTAGTATGAAACGAAAAATTTAGAAAACCAAAGTTTTTAAATCATACATTATGTTAAAACAAAATGAGCGGAAGCAAATTATGCAAAAATGGCAAGAATGCATAATGCATTCATAAGATCCACCATTGGACAAATATAACCCCATAATGGGGAATAACAAAATGATCCACTAAGGGATACCACAAGAAGCCTACGAAGAGGCATAACATACATATGCTTTATTGAATGAGAGCCCAAAAAAGGACATAAAGAGCATATGCATATACGAATCATTATATGAATTAATACTCAAAGAACTAAAACATGCTTCAAACATGTAGTGAAGTTCCAAATAAGAGAAACGAAGTCTCCAAGCATACTTTAGGCAAAATAAACCCAAGAGTTCACAAGGTTTTTAAAAACATTTATGAAAGTCACACTTAATTGAAAAAAAACATTTTACATATAAGGGTGGCAAAAACCATAAGTACTTAATATATAGATTAAATGCTAAGAAATCAACTTGATATGCATATCAAAAAGATGATTTACTTGAAAAATACAAGTCATGAATGGAATTTTGCAAATTTCAATAATAGTTTATTCATTACAAACAACTTCCTCATTAGTCCTCCAAAAACCCATAAATCAAGTGTATAAGCTACTAGATCAAGAATATAAAGCCATTAAAGGCCAAAGACACACACAAAGGTGTGTAAACGAACCTCTTGTCTACATATAATAATACTTGAAATAAGTGCATCTACGACAAGAGCAAGAGAATACATGCCAACATGGACTAAAAAGTATCTCTTGTCTACGTAAAAATACACTTAAAACCAAGTATGTTCAGCTACTAAAACAAGAGTAATAAGCCAACCATGGGCTAAAACATAATACATCTCTTGTCTACATAAGATGACACTTGAAATGAGTGAAATAAGCCAACCATGGGCAAACATCTAAGCGACTAGAACAAGAAGACAAACGCCAACATAGGCTAAAATCACACACCATGGTGTGAATCAACGTGCCTTGTCTACATATAATAACACTCAAGATAAGTGTGTTCAGCTACTAGACCAAGAGAGCAAAAGCCAACAAAGGGCTAAAAACACACGAAGGTGTAATAAAATTCTTGTCTACATATGATGACACTTAGATAATGGGCATAAAAGGAAAAAACTTTTGAGGCAATAAACTTGTAATGAAAATAAACCTCGAATGAAACAATATTCCTTTTAAAAAAGAATACTCATAATAGCATTTTGGAATAAATGCAAGTAAAACGTATCTTCAACAAGATACTACAACCGATAAAATAATATTCTTTAGAACAAATATGTGAACATACACACCAAGAACACTTGTGAAAAAACACAAGAACACATGTGCACACCGAGCACATCATACGGAATCACAAATGTGCAAATGCACTCATAAGATTCATAAACAAATAAAAGGTTGGGCTATAATCCCAAAACATCTTGATTTTAAATGTACCTTAAAACATTTAAGGTTTCAAATACCATATGTCCATCACATTTACATAGAAGCATCCATAATATCAATGGCACAAGAGAAAAAATGAGTGACACACTCATAATTAGAGATCAAATAACAAATCATTTTAGAGTCCCAAGGTGCCCATAACTCACCTCAACAACCATCTATAATATGGAAGGTGGACAATCTAAAAATGATACAACACGAGGTGCCCATAACTCACCTCGACAAACATCTTTAATATAACAATACTAAGGCCAAATAAATGATGCATTAAATAACATGTGATGGACAAACATAAATGCCACAAAAGGGCAATAAACACATAAGGAATCATTTTCCAAATAAAAGTTTTTACAAAGAGGACCGATTAACAAATTGAATCAAAGGTCCAATATAATCCATCAAAACAATTTTGCATAAACACGAATTATGCTTAATCTTCAAAAGAAGTCTTGTACACCAAAAAAGGCTTATTATGCAACATAACATGAAATATTAAGCAACATCATGTGTATGAACCGATTTGGAACAAACAAGCCTTAACTATGAAAGACATAAGGTGCAATTAAACGGTGAAGTTGGTGAAGTTCAAAAATAACAAACTTAGGCCAATATAGGCATTCATAAAGATGGTGAAGTTTGAAAAACTTATGAAATCTACTATTGCAACTTAAAAATGATAAACAATCATGAAATCTTCATAAAAGAGTATATACTCACAAGAAGATTATAAGGACCGAAAGGCTCCTTAAGGAGAGTTTGAACAAAAAACATATACAACTCCCAAAGAAGGAGAAAACTCCATTAAAGTGGAAGAAATCCCAACAAAATAGATTCATTAACAAAACCTTATGATAAGTAAGATTGTACTATGGCTTAAATAAAAAGTAAACATTTATTGAGGAAAAATTTAACACTCTTAAGTTTTATCAAAAAACATGACTTAATAGATTATTACCTACTCCTAATGAAATAAGTACACAATAAACATTAGTGAAGACCATAACTTTTGTAATGAAATATGCAGAAAAGCAAAAGAGTGCATTAAGCACTTACAACATTTACTAATGAACAAACAAAAGGGCAAACACCAAAACCCACAAGAGACAATCACAACATAAAAATATAAATGTCTCTTATTGAAAAGAGAGAGAACTCTCTAAATGTTGAAAACATCCTTAAGAGTGTAAAGATGGAAAGAAAATCACCATATTCCATAAGACCATTTTAAAACTTAATTCAACTGGTATTATAAAAAAACTTTCTTAATTAAATGTTGCTTATATAAAACGGACACATAATATGGAATTTTTCATATATGCCAAACATTTTTCAAAAAACTACATTTCACAAGCATTTTAATCTTAACATACCTTTCTTTAAAGACTAAACATTCATATAAAGGTATTTTCATAAACAAGGTTAGGTTTAAAATGTAAATTCAAAGTTCCAACGGTCATAAATTTTTACCGACCCATTAAAGCAAGTTTTGTGCAATCATATATCTAATTTTTCGCCAAACAAGTTATCATTTAAAGTTTTTCAAAGAAAAACATACAAAAACGATTCAATGGAGTAGCAAGTAACTCAAAAAAAACATAATGACAAAAAGCACACATAAAGAAAAGAACATATTACATTCTTCATACAATACTCAAAGAAATAGAATGCATACCGAATAACTATAAGAAAGACAATAGAGAGAAACGAATACTTCACCATTTTTCTTTAACAAATTCTTGAATACCACGCTTCCCGATGCACCAAAGAGCAACTCGATCTCAACCTTGCTCTGATACCATGTTAGAAAATGACTTGAAAAACATTGGGTTCAATAATGAACCCATACCTATGCACGTGAAGTGCAAATATACCCATTAAAGGGAAACAACACAAGCACATAATGTGCTAACACATAAAACCCATAAAAAGGGAAAAATATGACATAAAGTCATAAGTTGCATATCATTGAAGAAATAATGGAGAAGGGGTAAAAACCCCGTTACAATGGAGCAAGAGCTCCCTCAAGGATTAAGAAATACAAAGGGGAGAGCCCCTATTTATAACAACAAAAAGGAGCCTTGGAGGGGCTCCACTCATAGACGTTGGAGCCCCTCCAACGGTCACAAATGTGACCGTTGGAAGGGGCCCAACGTCTATTTGAATGGGCCCCCCAAGGTACCTTTTGGTACTTGAGAAAAAAGAAATAAAAAATAAAAGAAAAATAAAAATAAAATAAATTACAATCACATTCATAAAGTGAATGTGCGTAAAACAGAGGAAAAGACTAAAATACCCCTACGGCTAAACAAAAGGAAAATATATATATTATATATATATAAATAGGAGGATACATATACATATATACCATATATGTATATGTATCATCTTTTATATATATAAAATATATCTAATTACAACAATGGATGGATACATTTTAACAAGCCCAACTAGCTGGTCTAGCTCCTAATCAACTATCAGTTACATAAAAAACAATAGAAAATGAAAAAGACAAAAAACTAAAAATACGGAAACTCGTTCATCCCTAGTGGACTGACACTTATTATAATATGAAATGACTGAAATACCCTTGATGAGTATTTTAGTTTACATACATAGTGAATTATATATATATATATATATATACATTTTAACACCCCCTCAAACTTTAAATGTGATCACCAAAAGTTTGTCAAGAAGAAAATAAAATCGAGGTGACAGAAGCGCCTTGGTGAAGAAGTCTACTAGTTGATACTCGGAAGTAACATAAGGTAGGGTGATAATCTGCCTCAAAAATTCTTCATGCACATAGTTGCAATCCATTTTTATATGTTTGGTTCTTTCATGAAATGTATGGTTGTCAGTTATGTATATTGGAGGGTGTCTGAAGATGAACGCTTATGTCTTCAAGTAATCTTCGCAACAAAAAAATCTCTGATGTTGTAGCAGTCATTGCACGGTACTCGGCCTTAGTAGATGATAATGATATCTTTTGTTGTTTTTTGTATTTTCACGACATCAAAGAATCACCTAAAAAAAAAAACTAGTAATTGAGAGTCGATCATTTGGATCTCCTCCCCAATTTGAGTCAAAATAGAATCAAAGAAAACTATATGCAAAACTATCCTTATCTGTGTACTTTTCACTAAATTTCCCTCATACAGGAATATGTTCTATCATGATTTTTCTGGCAGTAAGCTTTTTCTTAGACACAATTTTTGTCTTAAGCTTTTCCTTTCCTAATCTTTTTAAGGGTCACATAGTACGGTTCATAAGTTGCAATACCTTGATATTCAGCATAATATAACCCTGAGTTATTATATGAAGGCACTGTTCTTCGTCTCTCTTTGTTCAGGTGTTTTTCTTAAAGCTAAAATGTTGTCAAATATTTTCACTATGTAGTTCCTGTCTTACTCATCGACGCCCACATTCTTTAAGAATACCATCTAAACCCAAGTCTCATTTTTTTCTCATCTTGATATTGTTTTTCCAACTTCTAAATACTAACTGTATCAATACTCAGATTAAGCTCTCCCTCCTGGTCCACTTCATTCCCCACATTTTTCATTTAGAAATTACAAAAGTACTTCCAAATATCTTCTTAATTTTTAATTCAACCATGTGATTGAAATCTATATTCATCCTCTATTTTGGCAACATATGTGTCTGTGTATGTGTCTTTTTGGTATCTAACTTGGTGCAACGCATAAAAGTGAAAACCCAAATATATACACTAATATCCAAATCTTTTCATTAAAAAATACTGCAAATTTGATATTTTTTTCCTCCCACCTGTTTGGAAGAAAAAAACAATGAACATCTTATGAACAGCATGAAGAAATCAAATGGGATCTGCAAGGTAGGGAATTCAGCCTTCCAAACAAATAAACACAGGAGTCATTTGCTTGTCTATTTCAAAATTCCCCCATACAGATGCCTCCAAGATCCTTTGTTCTAAATGACCTATAGAGTTCCTATTTAATGAATGCCAAGATATACCAATTTGCAATAGATTTGCAAGAAGCAACTTACATCCTAGTTCAATTTTGCAATCAAGGAATTTGAAATTTTCAAAAGTTCTCAAAAGAAATCATCCACATTCTTAATTTGCCTAGAGTGAACGGTTGAACAGGAAAGCAAGAAGCCAGCTTGGAACAATGGTTACATGTATCCCAAATAACACATTGGATTACAAGAGATCAGCTTCAGGTCTTCTCCCACAAGCCAATATTGAAGTAGCTATAGGCCCGCAGAAAAACATCCCAATGAGACCATATGATCCCCTAGAGTCAGACCTAAGTGCCAAAACAAAAAAGAACTCTATAGAAATATGTAATGGGTCTATGCGCTCAAGTACGAAAACCTAGTCCTTACACATCAAACCAATGCATCAGTATTGACAATTGTATCCAAGCATACAAACAAAGAGCACCTCATAAAGCAAATTCATCAGAAAATAGAAACAATGAAAATGGGGAGTTACATATTTACCCAGCAAAGGCAAGCATATCCATTTCAAAACGCAAGTGTATAGACATAAAGTGGCCCTGTGCACGAAGCCTGTTTACAATTGCACTGCTTAATTTCATTATATGTGGCTTAAACCTTAAAGCATGAAAATTGACTCTGCATCTAAGCCGTTGGTATTCTGGTTCATCAATCTCTTCCGCCAATCTGTGTGAAAAGGGAGTGAGGTAAATAGCACCATGCTCCTTCATCTTTTCCAATGCAACTGTTGCATACCAACTGATAGGAGCATCTCTGGGGGGACGGAGCTGCAGGAAAAGAGTTCTTAAATGAATAAGAAAAATGCAAAACTTGTACTACATTAAATGGTCCTGTTAAATATTATTAACCATTACCTGATAAGGCTTCAGCTTTTTTTTCTTTTTCCCGGATGTATTTTCAGGTAGGATGTGTACCACTCGTACGTCAAACTTAAGAGATGCAATAAAATGATTGACGTCATAGATATCTGAAAAACCACTGCATGAAATACCATATAAATTATTCCAATGTGAACTTCAGCAATAACAAATAGTATGTAAGCAAAAGCTGCAAAACCACCAGGTTTAGACACTTCGTAGTAGGATAATCATCAATGATTACAACTAGAGAGGACAGAAGTGATAATAGCCTATATCCCGTACAAAAGTATATCCTTATTACCAGCAGAGATCAACGGATTACACCAAGAAAACATAAACGAAAACCTAAAACATATGCCATAATCAACCACAGAATTCACATACACGATGGTAAAACATCATAGAAAAATCTAAGCAAATCCATCTGGTAAAAAACCTTTAGTAAGTATTCATATCAATAGATGAACTTCATTAACCATAGGCAATCTGCAGAAGAATCTCTATCATGGGAAACCTTAGAACGTCAGTTCTTTAGCAAACAATAGGAGTTCATAATATTGTAGCATTTCATTAACCATAGTTTTATCTTTTATGTCTCACAGAGGCATACACTCAAGTGCACAATATCATCCAAGTTTTGAAAATGATATCACTAGTCTAGCCAAGAGACCAGCAACTTCTACATGATGGCAGCTATAATATATATCACAGTTTCCTCCAAAACCAACATGATATATTGCAGCCAGTAGGAGATTCCTGATGAAAACAAGCAGTCATCTCAGGTTGCCAAGAGCCAGGTTGCTAAACTAATATATTGCTGACAACTGAACAGCAAGTAATTGCAGATGTCAATCATGGAGCATAAGCATAGCTTTGCTTTCATGCTTGTTTGCTTTTAGTTCTCTGTGTGATGGTATGCTTACGATAGGGCTGATTATGATTAGCTTAAGTAGTCCTACTTCAGGTAGGACATTATTGATGTTAAAATATATATGTATATATATACACATATGTAAGGAACAAGGAGATCTATTAAGAAAAAGATTTATCAGAATCTTAACAGTTACATCAAATCACAAACTACACGAAAGTTTCCCCTTCTATATAATAAATATCTAGTTTTCTATTGCAATAGGTCTTTGCCTTTATAGGGCCATTTTAGTCATTTTCATGTATGTAATTAGTATTGCTCATTAGGGGGCAGAATTGTAATCTTTCCATTTATTTTATTTTTGTCTTTAATTTTTGTATAAGGGCATATCGGTCTTTAACCAATATAGTCATTGGGATCTCCCCAACAGCTATATTTATAGCCCTTAGGAGCATCCCACCGGCTATATTGGCCCTCTTGTGGTCTATAAAAAAGGGTTAAAGTCCCTTCTTGTAACTAATGTTTTTCTTAAGCATTTTAGCCCGTGTTTGGCTTTTTGTATTGTCCTTTTGAGGACTTATGATTGTTGTTCATGCTCTTTGCATGCCCTTATAGGCTTTTATTATTTCCGCTCATTTGATTACAATTGAAATATCGGTTGCCACCAAACTCAGAGAAGAATTTTTTTGGGAAATATGTTGAAAATATTAATTTGCAAATGGAGCATTGGATTAAAACCTTTGACTCATTATCATCAATGTTTGTTTTTTCAGAGTTATCGGAAGCTTCTTAGGTAGGTGGGAAGCATGCTTCCTAGAAACTCGCTTTAGAAGTGTGATACTCGTGGCTTCTGAAACTTCATGAGAATCTTGATTCCCCCACGCTTCTTTGTTTCTCACACGCATTGTTCATGCTTCATATATGCTTTTCTCACGTTTCTTTTCATGTATTTCATGTGATTTCTCTCACGCTTTCACTCACTTCCCATGTGCTTTCTCTAAATTGGTAAACATTGTTAGATTTTAAAAAAAAAATACTTTTTTTACTAAAAAATCATGAAATATAAGAATAATCAATTTTAGTTTTTATTTGTTTCTTGTTTGATTCCTATTCAGTTCTCATATTGCTTTTTTATTCCTATTTCACTTTGAAATTGTTACTTCGCTTCTCGCTTCCTATACATTTTAAAATGCATCGCTTCTCACTTTCGCTTCCCGTATCGTTTTCTAGTCAGACAACCTTGGCTTTTTCACTTCTCTCTTTGCTTACCTCTTCTTTTGATTATTTCATCACCTCTATTTCCTCTTCTCCAAAGTTATTCCTTTCCCGCTCTTCTCTTCTTTTGACTCCCCTTTTCTATCTTTTTCTTTTTTCTATTTTATTATTTATCCAATCTTTTCCTTTCTGTTTAATGTTGAAGGGTAGTGATGTTCATATCATCACCCAATTGATGTTATATTGTTGGACATATCTTCCTAGCAAAGCATACCGACCTAAGATACTCTAATCATTTCATTGAATAAAGCATGATTTGCATTGAATGAAGAAAGATATGCAAATTATTAATCCCCCATTAACATTTTAAAACTAACTTTATTTTTAGGGAATCATAGACAGCTATATAATTCAAGGTAATTGTTCGGTGAGGGTTTTTCACATAGATATTTTCAGAAGGTGAAAAATCTCGGAAAAATCTCAGAAGCTTAAAAAAATTGAAAAAATATAAATAATAGGAAGAAAGAATAGGTTTTCTATTAATTTTCTTACAAAAATATAAAGAAATAAGTTTTTAAATTACAAAAGAAACAAAGAATGGGAAAACTGAACTGAAATAAAAATAAGTTTTTAAAAAATTGAAAAATAATGTGATATTTTTGTTTTAACGATAGTGATATATTGAAAATATCGCAAGATTTCTCGATATTATCAGCTATCTTAAAATATCGGTATTTATTGTGATATTTTCAAAATAACGCTCATATTGGTGAAAATGTAGGGAATTATAGTATATGATAAAAATGCCACTTGATTGGCAGACTTTGTCAAGAAAACCGAGAAGGAGTGGGGGGAGAGAGGAGAGGAGAACTCGATCTTTGGGAATCGGCAGACACAATCTTTCTTAATGCTGCATTAATCCTTCATTAACATTAATAGGGTTACAAACAATTTTACATGTACAAAACTGCCCTTTACAAGAAAAACATATTACATATACATGTATAAGAAGCTATGTCACATGGGTGTGGGTGCGAGGATTCGGCACTTCCGAAAAACCCGGGTGCGGGGGTGCGGCAGGGGCAAAAATGTAAATGTAAATATATATATATATATATATATAGAAAGGGGTCGGGGGTGAAGACTTGTTACCCAAGTTCTGCTTGTTGTGTACTTTAGCTCAACGGGACAAAATTGATGAACCGAAATGATTGGCAATCTGATCGACCCAGCCTGATGCGTTCTGCTGACTGTCATGATTCAATCATGTCTGAAACTCCCTGGTCTTCATGAAAAAAAATATAAGCGAAAGGTTTGACGTGGTTTGTTGGAGAGAGAGTCTTCACGAGGCCTACGATGTCACTGCCACGCCACTGTCTAGGGTTCTTCAAATTTCATTTTATATACAGTTGCACACAAATTACACCTAAAAGAAATTTATTGGATTTGACATGTGGAAAAGAGAGGTCTACACAAGGCTACGGCTAGAGCACCTCGTCAGGAGAAAAGTGAATACTAATAGCCACCAAGGCTCTACTCTACCACCATCATTATCATTTATTATCATTTATTATGGAGAGAGAAAATCCTTGACGAAAAAGGATTTGGTTGGTTGAAGCATAAAGACTTCAAAAGGCTCTTGAATTTTGGTTTTAATTTTTGAGGAAGATGGATCATCATTTCCAACGCTGTGAATTAATTGTTTGGAGGCAGGAATAGCATGGGATGCCAACAAAGCTCGTCAGATGTTGTGGACACAAGTGCCCCTTTATAAAACAAGAGCAGCAGCAAGCAAGCAGCTGTCCAGAATTTTTTTTTTTAAATTCTGCAGCCCATTTCGTAGGGCAAATTTAAAAAAAAAAAAAAACAAACAAAAATGGACCAAAATGATCCTGGGTGCGGTCAACGCACCCAGGATCGGGTTGACTGCACCCGGTGCCGCACCTGCACCCGCGTCGAGTCGCGTCGACGCGGGTGCGGCACCCTGCTAGCCGAATCCCTGTGACATAGATAAGAAGCTGTATCGGATATGGATTCTCTATTGGATCCATATCCGATCCATATTCTAATAGTATAGCCTTCCCTTATGAACTTTTCCTACTCAGCATCTTCCATCGACGATGAGTCTGAGGAATTCAAATGCAATGAAAAAATCCCAAAAATTGCTGGTGAAAACCTTGGAGCAAACAACAGGCATTGTTTTGTACCCATGTCATTGAAGCAGGCTCAGGCAGACACTAGCCGATATTACATTATGAAACGATGAGGCTTCTGCTAACAACAGGACGTGGGACTAATTATTATACCCAGAAGATACACTAGATGCAATCATTGTATCAGAAAATGGATGCCTCGCTTCTTAAGAAATTTATTCACGGTCACAAACACCAGGTTACAGACTTAATAGCTGAAGAATCATGAAAAAAGTACATTGGTATTTCTTATGGAAGAAGGGAAATGTCAATCTCACACCAGAACCGTACACTCAGATTATGTAAGCAGCATTTGTGGTATCACCCACATTGACTTGTAAGACAAAACAATCCTTGGATTGAACATCAAGAAAGAGGCACACAATGCACTCTGCCAATATCATGTTGGGAATATTTACATCATGAAAGAAACTTTAGGGGAAATAGAGGGAAAGATTGAACTAATTTAACAAGAGATACCATCTTCAGTTGACGAATCCAGAGACATTCTACAACATAAAATCTAGGAGATACTCCGAGATAGGACAATTACTTTGGCCAAACATGCTCACATTACAGTACTAAGCACATCCTACCATAGCCTTGCCACAAGATTTAAATATCCTCTTACTTTACAGGGTAAGACTCGCTGTTGTTCAGAACACTCATTGGATGATGCTTCATGA
Organism: Nuphar pumila; assembly: GCF_984573655.1. Lineage (NCBI taxonomy): Eukaryota > Viridiplantae > Streptophyta > Magnoliopsida > Nymphaeales > Nymphaeaceae > Nuphar > Nuphar pumila. Next base: position 112,002,927 of record NC_143252.1, on the reverse strand, counting down.
GAAAATACTATTGTAAAAGAATGAATTTGGCATTTACATTCCAAAGAGGAATTTGCATCTTTTCAATAATTTTAGAATCATATGAGTAAAGGAAAATACAAATGCCTATTAAAACAGGATGATTACTAGGAAGAAATGAAATACCTCTCATCATGCCAGTAGTAATTGGCATCTAGGTCAGGTAGCACAAGTGTGGCATTCATTATTCGTGCAGCAAGCACTGCATTACATATCTACAAGACCAAAAGGGGATTAGATTCAGTCTCTCAATTATATTACAGGACATATTACAACATTTTACAATGCTGACAGCAAAATTAATCCCTTTAAAGGATTTTGTGATATTGAAAATGGTAGAATTCAACATATTATTACACGTGTGAAACTGAGCATTTAAATAAACAGAAGATGAATAAAAATATAATGCATGGCAGGCTGTTATCATTTTCTCTCACTAAGAAACAAAAGGAAAAATAGGTTCGCTGCCTTTATGGTTTTCATGCAACTGTTACAAGGAAACAAGACAAACAACAGTACCAATTTATAAGTTTTCAAAGAAGTTTGTCCCAAATTAGCAATACAGGGAAACCCAGCTCCATTGATCAGTCAAAACTATCACGAAAGCTGAAATAGGAAATTGATGTTGCCTCAAAGATAACACAGGTTAAATTGCGAGAGAGAGGGGGGTTTTAAAACACACCGCAGTTCGCTGTTGATTCAGACCACCATTACAACGAACTTTCAAGTACCCATTGCTTTGACCAGGAGGAGCTGTCAGAATAACACAAACAAACTCTATTTCAATGATCAAATGAATATCAACCAGCTACATTTCAGTCATAATATCACATGGCCGAAATTCAAATATCACAATTTCCAGGCATAAGGACAGAGAAATCACGTACGAGGCCAGTTAGACCTTGGGGTAGATGACGGCCTCCAACCATCTGAAGGAGCAGTTGCCCAGAGTTTATTCACATTGATCTGCTCACATAAGCCAAATATACACCCAGAAGAAGGCTCAAGCTAATCAATGAACAGGTATACAGGAGTTGCTCAAGATGGTATTGAAATAGAGATCCTAGCAACAGCCAAAGCTAACTAGGAAAAAGAGGTTGAGAGCAATAAGCATACAATCAAGATCAAATTTTCTCTTCACCGCTTTCAAAAAGAAAAACTCCGAAAAATAGACATAAGATTTCCACATGTGAAACTTTATATAATCATCATCATCACTATCGCAATCATAATCATAATCATACTGTGATGATGATGATTAGGACGATGATAATGATGGTAGTGATGGAGGCATCATTACCGTCAAAACAACAACCAACGTCACCTTAAAATGATGATGATGTTAATTTTGATATAAACATTCCCTCAAAAAGAATTTTTGATATAAACATTGCACCCCACCATGTCTGAGAGTGTGCATGTGTTTGTGAGTGCGTGGCCGGATCAATAACGAGTTTCAATCCATGTAACAAAGAAGTGCAAATATTCTGAAAATATAGTGATTTCGTCACTGCATTTAGAAAAGACCATGCATTTCTAAAAAAACTTGATATTTTGAAAAAAAATCAACCGTTCCGAAAATTTTGGTGTTGTTATCGTGATATTAACGTGATAAAGAACTTTATATATTATTTATATTTCCTTTACGGTGCTTTTGTATTTTAATTTTTTATATGTGCTGATATTTTCACGAGATTTTTTCCAGTAAAAATTTAATAAATCGCAAGATTTTTCTCTCTCATATTTTGCCAAGAACGCTATTCGTTCTTTTATATGCACTGATATTTTCAGGAAATTTTTCCCAGAAAAAAATAATAAATCGCGAGATTTTTCTCTCCGGGATTTTCCAAAAACGAGATTTACAACATTGGTCTTAAATCTCCAGAAACTAATCTAGATAACTGAAGGTGATAAAAATCCTTTTACAAATCCAGAATTTCCTCCATTTCTACAATGAAATCCGAACTCGACGAACTGCAGCAGAAGCGTAAAACCCTAGAATCTAAACAGCAACGAAATCGAGACCGAAACGTGCAAGAAAACGGCAGGAGCAAGAAACAACAACAAAATTCTACCAGAAACAAAAAGGATCGAGCGTAGAAGCCAGAAATCTCACTACCTCCGGCCGCGAAACCGAGCCTGTTTCCCTGATCGTCGAGAAGAGAGAGAACGTGCAGATCAGGAGGACGACGAGCGCCACCGACAGCCTCCCTGCGAAGCCCTTCATCCCGCCGCTCAATTGCTTCAGATTCCGCTGCCCTCCTCTCCTTCCGAACACGTCCCCTGCCCTGGAACCACGCAATATCACCCTAATTCCAACAACCATAAAGAAAAAGAAGGCATAATGTGAAACCCTGAGCATTGCTTCTCTGAAGAAATCCTCACCTCCTCATCTTCCCCCTTCTGCTCAACGACTTCCGAGCGTCAATCGATCCCTTCGTCTATCGGATCAAAGATCGCCCTTGCGATTCCTCCATGTATGAGAGAGAGAGAGAGAGAGTAACCACTGAAGAACACTGGGATAACGTTGGAAATGTTTGGGATGGATTTGCAAAATAGCATAAGGCAAGAACTATTTTGCAACTCAGTGACAAGGTAGGGACGAACTTGTAGAAAACTCTTTTATAAATTTTTTTTTTGGAAGTTATTTCGATTTGCAAGCTTGAAGGCTGAGAATGGGCGGGCAAATTTACTCTCTTTGCAGCTGAAATTTTCCCGTATTGACAAAACATCCATCATAATGTCACAAAGACACGATGACGCGACACGAAAGTTCAGTTTTTTAAAAGAAATAAAGGACACGAGGACAAGAATTTTTTTTAAAAGAAACAATTATTTTTTATATTTTAACATAAAAATAAAATTTTCATGGAAAATAATAATATATTGGCTGTACGTGTCGTGTCGGTGTCCGATCCTACAGCTACCTTTACTTCGTGGGGGTTGAGCTCGGTAATTGATGTGTTTTTAATAAGTTTTTTGTCGCCCTTAGAAGAAAAAAGACTTTTATTCCTTAGCTTAAATACCTAAAATCCAATATTTTTTTTTTCTTTTGAAAGGCAAGCTCAGGGTTAGGCAGAACCACTTACCACATGGGATACCACATAAGTGATTTAGAGTTTTTTTTTTTTTGCATGAGATTTCAAATCACATGTTTGGTTAGCTGTGTCAATGAGATTCAACATCACATGTTTGGTTAGTTGACCATATAACCGTCAAAGCTGCCTTTGTTGTCGTTCATCTGACCGTATAACCGTCAAACCTGCCTTTGTTGTTGTTCATCTTAAAAATGAATGACACCAGTCAAACATAGTGCAGAGGCTCATTATCAGCCGTTCATTTTCTGCTGCTCCAATGCCGTTCGGTCCCTTCCCTTCGGTTCATGAATGGCTCCAAGAAAAAAAGTGGGACTCGTCCTAGTGATGGCATACTATATATATATATATATATATATATATATATATATATATATATATATATATATATATATATATATATAGAGAGAGAGAGAGAGAGAGAGAGAGAGAGAGAGAAAGCACGTTAAATGGGTTTTTTATGCCATTTGGTGCTTTTTTTGGCAATTCCAACCCCATAAATGTGTTGGGCATGGTTGATTGGATCATGTATTTTTTATAAAAAAAATGATATTTGGAGACTCAAATTTTACAAAGATTTTACACGGGTGATTTTTAAACCTTATAAAAACCCACCCATGTATTAGAACTGAACACTTCAAGACCTATAAAATCAATAAAATCAAGTACATAGACCACATATGTGCTATCAGAATTTAAAAATAAAACAAAAAACCCTAAAAAACTCATTTTGCAACTATCATAAAACACTTAAAACCTATGGGGCTGAACCAGTAAGAACGAGCCTAATATGAACCGTTCACTACAAGAAAATACGTTGTTAGCGACGGACGTTAACGACGGAAAGATTCTGTCGCTACTTAGTGACGGATTAGCGAGCAACAAAAATTCGTTGCTATAATTAATGTAGCTTATGAAAATAGCGACGGAATATAGTTCGTCGCTAAGTAGCGGCAGATGTTGCGACGTACTGTTCTGTCGTTACGGTTGTACCATTTACCGACAAAATTAGCGACGGAATCTAGTCTGTCGCTACTTAGCGACGGATGTGGCGACGGAATATCGTTCGTTGCTGTTTTCGTACATTTGATTTACGTTGGCTTAACGCCGGAATGAATTCGTCGCTAACTTTCGAATAACCCTAATCCCAGGCAGCTTTTCCTTTTCTTCTTTCGCTGCTCCCGCCGTTCGTCGGTCCCACCGTCCGCCGGCCCCACCGCCCGGAGAAAGGTAAAGGACCCCCCCCCCCCCCCCGCGCGCGTTTTCCGGCAGAGGGTTAACCCCTTCCCGTTTCTGGCAGGGGATTAACCCCCTACGTTTCCGGCAGAGGGCTAACCCTCTGCGTTTTTCGGCAGGGGATCCTTGCCCCCTGCGTTTCCGGCAGGGGGTCGACCCCGGCAGGGGGTTTAACCACCTGTCGTAACAGATAGAGGGTCAAGCCTTTCCTGCTCAGGCAGGGAGCGACCCCCTGCTGTTCCGGCAGGGGGTCGACTCACTGGCGGAAAGGTTGGGGGTCGACCCCCTGCCCGAACAGGGGGTCAGTTAACTCCCTATGTTCCGTAAGGGGGTTAACCCCCTATGTTCCGTAAGGGGGTCGACCCCCTGCCGGAACAGCAGGGGAGTCGACCCCTTGCCAGAACAAATTTTTTTTCGTGGTGACTTCATTTTAAAACTGTGTTATTTTGTGCAGATTTTTCAACGGAACCAGCTCGTGCTCAGCCACCTGTGGTAAGTAAGTGTCAAAAACAATGCAAATCGGGTAAAAACCCGTGGTGAGTAAGTGATGTAATTGTATCACATGTTATTTAATTTATTAGATGTAACACTTTATTGTTCACACACTCACTTAGTTATTGATATTTAGGGTTGTTTCGTTGGAGTTCGGAAATCATGTTGAACATGATTTTAATGTATGAATATTAAAGTGTTCTTATTTTTTGAGTACGGAGTCCATGCTAGGCATGGTAGTAGTTAGTGAGATATTGAAGTGTGGTTGCTGCAGGTACATGTTTGCCATTTGTTTGATGTGAATGATTACGATGTATTGCAATGTTTGATGTAATTGTATCCATGCTTGCATGTAACTTTCAATTTGATTATGACTTCCATGTGAAATTGTATAATGAAAGCATGTTTCATTTCAAATGATTATTTCGTGTCATAAATAGTTTGCACATGAAAATATTAAGTTATCAATGCATGCATCAAAATCCTTGTTATTGTATAACATCATATATTGCATGATAAATTTGATATGTTTTTCATCGTAGCATTCTGATTGTTCTCTTTTGATTCGTTAGGCTATTATTCGTAACTTCATAAAAAATGACTGCAAACCGTGAATGGATGTACCGTAGGATAGTGGACAATGAGTTATCGCATGAATATATGGATGGTGTTGACAGTTTTATTGAATTTGTAACGGCAAGTGTCAGTATAGTGGATCCCACAGGTCGGATTAGGTGTCCCTACAAGATTTGTAAGAATAATCGATTTGTAGAACCTCATGGCGTTAGACATCACCTATACAGGAAGAGTTTTATGAGTGATTATCAGAACTTGACGTTTCATGGAGAAGAATTTAGAAACGATTTTGATGCACGGGTGAATGTGGTGCACGATAATCCATATATGAATTTGATATTTGATGCTGCTGGAACAGAACTGGGTTCTGCTATGAGTTCTAGTGATGTAAGAACTGCCGTAGATGAAGAATCACCAAACAATGCAGCTAGTAGATTTTATGATTTACTTAGAGATGCTGATGAGCCACTTTGGAACAGTTGTGAGAGTCACACTATCTTGTCTGCAGTTCTTCAACTAATGAATTTGAAGTCCGAGTATAATTTGAGTCAATCATGTTTTGACCGTTTGTGCATGATTGTGAAGAGTATGTTGCCCAAAGATGAGAAATTGCCACAAAATTTCTATCGTGCGAAAGTTATGGTCAACGCTCTAGGTATGGGTTACAAAAAGATTGATGTTTGTCCAAATCACTGCATGATGTATTTCAAGGAGCAGGAAAACAACATATCATGCCCGTCATGTGGGCATCCTCGGTTCAAGCCAAAGACAAGAGGCAATGGTAGCACGAGATCAAAGAAAGTTTCATACAAGTCGCTCTGCTACTTTCCTATCACTCTTACATTGCAGCGATTGTATATGTCTTCAAGGACAGCTAAACACATGAGATGGCATGCAAATAAAGTTCGACACGATGAAAACAAGATCACGCATCCTGTTGACGCTGAAGCTTGGAAGCACTTTGATCGTACTCATCAAAACTTTGCAATGGAAGTGTGAAATGTTAGACTCGGTCTATGTACATATGGATTTAATCCATTTGGGGGTAGATCAACTCCAAACTCATGCTGGCCACTATTTGTAACTCCATACAACCTTCCACCAAGCTTGTGTATGAAACGTCCAAATCTTTTCTTGTCTCTGTTGATCCCTGGTCTGACCTCACCTGGCCAAAATCTTGATGTATATCTAAGGCCATTGATTGATGAACTAAAAGTACTGTGGGATGACGGTGTTACCACGTATGATGCCCACAAAAAACAAAATTTCAATATGAAGGCCATTGTTCTATGGACAATCAGTGACTTCCCTGCATATGGTATGCTATCTGGTTGGAGCACACATGGGAGGTTGGCTTGTCCGTACTACATGGAGGATTCCAAAGCTTTTAGATTGAGGCATGGAAGAAAGCCTTGCTGGTTTGAGTGTCATCGTTGATTTCTACCCAGCGATCATCCGTTCCGACGACAAACGAATGTATTTAAAGCAGACACAACTGAAACGAAAGGTCCATCCTCAAGATTGTCTGGCATAGAGATTCTAAGAAGATTGCGATACTTTCCAAATGTATTAACAAATGCCCGCAGTCCTACACCCTTCCGTGGATTTGGGAAGGATCACAATTGGACGAAGAAATCTATTTTTTGGGAACTACCGTATTGGCCGACCCTATTAATACGACATAATTTGGATGTGATGCATGTAGAGAAAAATCTGTTTGATAATGTGTTCAATACAGTAATGAATATTAAAGGAAAAACGAAGGATAATCCGAAGGCCCGTATGGATTTAAAATTAATATGTAAAAGACCAGAATTGGAACTTAAAGAGTATAATGGCAAAGTACTGAAACCAAATGCAAAGTACGTACTCGGACCTTATCAAATAAAACATGTATGTCAATGGTTGAGACAACTGAGATTTCCAGATGGATATGTCTCTAACATTGCTCGGGCTGTGAAGATTGACGATGAACAGTTATATGGGTTGAAGAGCCATGATTGTCATATCTTTATGCAACGATTGATACCCCTAGCATTCCATGATATATTAGACAAACCTATATGGGGGGTATTGTCTGAGTTGAGCGGATTTTTCAGAACATTGTGCGCATCGGAGGTCGTAGTATCAGATGTAAAGAATCTCGAGGACTTTGTCATCACCACTGTTTGTCTACTAGAAAAGATATTTCCGCCAGCATTTTTCGATGTTATGGAACATTTGATCATACATCTGTCATATGAACTAAGGGTTGGTGGCCCTGTGCAATATCGATGGATGTACCCATTTGAAAGGTATATGCTTTTTTTATATTTGTCTCTTTAATGACAAATATTTAAAATTTGAAATGTATATTCTTGTCAGATGCATGTTCGACCTAAAAAAAAAGGTTCGTAATAAAGCAAGAGTAGAAGGCTCTATTTGTGAGGCGTACACTTTAGAAGAGATTTCAAATTTTTCATGAATGTACTTCGAACCTCATATTCCAACACGTTACACATGCCCGCCCCATAACGATGATAGAGAACAAGTAACTGTAGCTGACAAGCTGTCGATATTTCAACAACTTAGGCATGCATTTGGTAGTTGTCGATCAAGGCTATTGACAGATCGAGAGCAAGATGCAACACACATCTATATTCTTTTTAATTGCTCAGCGATCGACCCATACATCGAGTAAGTATATGTATATGCAACTCAATTATAAATCCTTTTATGTTCTATATGTAGATACATGGCTCGGTAATATAAGTATTTGTGGTTTGCAGACGATTTGATCTGGAGTTGCAAAGCGAAGTTTCACATCTCACTGATGCAGAAGTACAAAAAGAACATGAAACTAAGTTTGTGGAGTGGTTGAAATAGTTGATAAAGAAGCTAACATAAATTTTGTACTTATAAACAATACTAAGTTACTTAATTGATCGTTATCACAATCATTGTTTATGTCTGTGTGTTGGTTCGCCATGGTGATGTTAAAGATCAAGGAATATGTGATTTAGAAAATGGTCCGACCAAAGTTGTGCAATGCTACAACGGGTATATCGTAAATGGTTATCGATTCCATACAAAAGATTACGGTATAAACAAATCAACGATAAATAGTGGCGTGTGTGTCAAGGGTAGCAACTACGGTGAAAATGAACATGATTACTACGGTGTTATAGAGGAAATAATGAAGTTGACTTACTTAGGCATGAATAACAGAGTTACTTTATTCAAGTGTCATTGGTTTGATCCAACTGCAACAAGTCTCGACAAAGCTTCAGGCATTGTGGAGGTGAATCATAAATCCAAGTTTGGAACATATGAACCATTCATATTAGCCTCGCAAGCTCAACAAGTTTATTATACTTCATATCCGAGTATAAAAAAATCAGATAGAAATGAATGGTGGGCAGTTTGCAAGGTGAAGTGCAAACTATACCCCGAGTATGATCAGTTACAGGAAGATGAGTTAGCTGAAGACAACGATTACTATCAATCAGATGATGTCTATGACTTCGCTTATGATCACGATGTTGCGCATGATATGTATGTCATATCTCCATTGGCCGATGAAACATTCATAGAGGAATGTGATCCAAATGATGTACCAAGTGGATGGGCAAACAATGAAGAAGAAGAAGAAGAAGAAGAAGAAGAAGAAGAAGAAGAAGAAGAAGAAGAAGAAAGTCAAACTAGTAACGAGGAAGAATTCTCAAGCTAGTAAGCAAAATCTTATACTACAAACCTCTATTTAAATGAATTGCAGTACTTGATGTGAGTTGTATTGCAATACTTGGTGTGAATGATTAAAAATTTTATTTGAATATATTATAATACTTGATACGAATGATTCGAATGCATTGCAATACTTGATGTGAATGATTTGAATTATTTGAATATATTGTAATACTTGATGCAAATGCATGAGTTGTATTGCAACACTTGATGTGAATGATTAAAAATTTTATTTGAATGTATTGTGATACTTGATACGAATTATTTGAATGCATTGTAATACTTGATGTGAATGATTTAAATTATTTGAATGTATTGTAATACTTGATACGAATGATTCAAATGCATTGCAATACTTGATGTGAATGATTTCAATTATTTGAATGTATTATAATTTATGCAACGAATGATTTGAATTATTGCAATACTTGATGTGAATGATTTGAATTATTTGAATACATTGTAATACTTGATGCGAATGATTTGAATGCATTGCAATGCTTGATGTGAATGACTTGAATGCATTGCAGTACCTGATATGAATGATTTGAATTATTGTAATACTTAATGCGAATGACTTGAATGTATTGTAATACTTGATGTGAATTATTTGAATATATTGTATGACATATGTTATTTGTTAGAATATGGTTCGTGGAGGTTATAGTGGTCGCTCATCCAATTGTAATCAGGCTCAACCTTCATCTTCAAGGGCTCCTGTGATAGGTATATCATATAACTAATTGGATGCTTGATTAGTTCAAATGCGCATTCTGAAAATTTCTAACGTATTTTTTTACAGATGATGTTGCGCCTGTACACGACCCACCTACACCAGTTGATCACACAAGTCAGGAGCCAACACAGGAAACATGGTCTTCTCAGGCTGGCACAAGAAGACTCATTCGAATAGTGTATATCGATAATCGACCGTAAGTATTTTGTTTTCAATTATTGCATATCTTATAAATATTTTATATTGATATTTACTGTTTAACAATTCATGTGCAGCACGAGGTTTGAGCCACAAGAAGTAGTATGGTAGATTAGGAATTCACTTCTTCAACATCTATCAGGACCGGTTGTTCAATGGAAAAAGTACCCAAAGGAGGTGTTAGACAGATTGTGGTCCTCATTCATGGTATACAGTTGTTCCTCATAGTTAATGTGTTTCATATTTAATTTATTTAAGTAATGTCTACTAACTTTCTGAAAATATTTGTAGGCTTCGAATCGCTTCGCAACTACGGTGGAAGAAAATGATGCAAGAAAGGTGTGGCACAATGTGACTGTCAATCAATTTGCAGACATGCTGCACACTATGAAGATTGCAACAAAAAAAGCATCTAGCGTAGTAGATAATCCATTACTGTGGAAGGGCCATGGCCCTATTACTATTAGGAGAGATTACTGGGATGAAATGTGCGATAGGTGGGCGGGAGATGCATTTAAAAATCGCTCTACGAAGGCTGCACAAAATCGATCGAAGATGCCCGAAGCCCATCTACACATAGGTGGATCTAAGACATTTGTGAGCCACCTGAAGAAAATGGTAACTCATCAATATATAATATTAATTTTATAAGTATTGTTGCAAACTTGTGTACTAAATCTTTTGTCATTTAACTTCGTAGGAAGCAAAAAAAGGAGGCAGTGTACCATATAAGGATGTGTTTGTTGAAACACATAAACGGAAGACCACGGGAGTCTTCATATCAGAGAAGGCGAGAACGACAATGGCATGCATTTATTCTATTAATAATCATTGCAATATATATGCAAGTTATCATAATGTTATCATTAATTATTAATGAATACTTTAAACATTATTTTGTAGGAGGCATATAAGCAACATATGGTAGAGCGATATGGCGATGACGCTACTCAGCATTCATCATTTGATCCTACAGCATGGGTGACTGCAGCAGGTGAAACCCAAAAAAGGTCGCGTGTTCGGGTTTGGGAGTAATATGAACACTTCACCAGTTATTGTTTCTTCCAGTTACGACTCACCGACTTCTTGCGATGACATAAGCTCCAAGCAGCATACTATTCTTTTCGGTGATGATGTACGCCAGATCGTTACGGAATCACTGAATAACTACTTCCATGACACCGTCGCCCCCTTTCTCCGAAATGAGATCAACAATCTTTTTCTGAACAGGGGATCTTCGATTTCAGGTCCCTCTCAGGTATAATCACATATTCAGTTTTTTGTCTGCCTTAGAACACATATGAGCATAATCTAATCACATATATAACTTTTTGCCTGCCTTAGAGAACATATGAGCATGATAGAATCAGATATAGAGTTTTTTGCCTGCCTTAGAGCATATATGAGCATGCTATAACAACATATAGAGTTTTTTTATTGCCTTAGAGCACATATGAGCATGCTATAATCACATATAAATTTTTTTGTCTGCTTTAGAGCACATATGAGCATGCTATAATCACATATTCAGTTTTTTGATTGCCTAAGAACATATATGAGCATGATAGAATCACATATAAAGTTTTTTTGACTGCCTTAGAACACATATGAGCATGCTATAATCACATATTCAGTTTTTTGATTGCCTAAGAACACATATGAGCATGTTATAATCACATATTCAGTTTTTTGACTGCCTTAGCACACATATGAGCATGATAAAATCACATATAGAGTTTTTTTATTGCCTTAGAGCACATATGAGTATGATATAATCACATATAAAGTTTTTTTGCCTGCCTTAGAGCATATATGAGCATGCTATAATCACATATTAAGTTTTTTGACTGCCTAAGAACACATATGAGCATGTTATAATCACATATTCAGTTTTTTGACTACCTTAAAACACATATGAGCATGCACAAATCACATATAGAGTTTTTTTACTGCCTTAGAACATATATCATTTATGATAGAATCACATATAAATTTTTTTGCTTTGCCTGCCTTAGAGCACATATGAGCATGCTATAATCACATATTCAATTTTTTGACTGTCTTAGCACACATACGAGCATGATCGAATCACATATATAGTTTTTTGCTTGCCTTAAAGCACATCTGAGCATGGTAGAATCACATATAGAGTTTTTCTAGCTGCCTTAGAACACATATGAACATGCTATAATCACATATTCAATTTTTTGACTGCCTTAGCACACATATGAGCATGATAGAATCACATATATAACTTTTTGCCAGCCTTAGAGCACATATGAGCATGATAGAATCACATATAAAGTTTTTTTATTGCCTTAGATCACACATGAACACATGATAGAATCACATATAGTGTGTAATTTATTTCATTATATTTTGTTTATCAATATTGACTGTTCTTTTCTTGTGTAGGCTGCTAGCGATAATCAGCGTAGCGGAGCTGAAGGGACACATAAAGACAATGAACAAGAAGACACACAAAATCTTGGCGATGATTAGAGAACCGTGTTGAAGAAGTTCTATTTTTTTATGTTTCCTATTTGTAATTGTTGAATTGTAAATAATTAAACTTGTTAATTTTAAGGTGGAACAATTAATTGTTATAGATTCTTGTTATATGGATTTTTTTGTGTGATTTGTTTTTTATTTACAGGAAATATAAATTGTACAGGAAATATAAATTGTACCGTTCTCGGTATTTAATTTTCAAATAATTTTTTTAAATTTTTTTTCGTGTTTGCGACGGAACCATTCGTCGCTATTCATATAAATCTAGCGACGGCATAGTGACGGAAGTAAATCCGTCTCCAAGCCGTGGTCGCCGTTTAGTACCGGCGGATTGGCGACGGAATACAATGCTCGTTAGTCCGTCGCAATTAGCGACGGAATAAATTCGTCGCCAGTTAGCGTCGAAAAATTCACGACGTTAGCATACCGTCGACTCATCGTCGCTACGCCTGTTAGTGACGGATTAGCGACGGAATGTGGTCGTCGCTAATCTGATGCTTTGTTGTAGTAGTTCTCTTATATATATATATAGTGTCTTAAGAATCCTACCTAATGGGTTTTTTCTTGTTTTTTGTTTTTAATTCTGACCATACAGATGTGATCTATGTACTTGAATTTATAGGGACCAGCTCTTCAAGTGTTTGATTTCAACACGTGGATGGGTTTTTATAAGGTTGGAAAAATCAATGTTCCAAAATTTTTGTAAATTTTCAAGGCTTCAAATATTATTTTTTTCTTCGAAACACACATGATCCGGGCATAGATTCCTCGTAAATCGATCATGCCCAACACATTTATAGGATTAGAACTCGGAAAAAATACCAAAGGAGCACAAAAACCCATTAAGCACTTATCATTAGCACCCACCCTATGTTCTCTCTTTCATAATGTGTATGTGCTAAATGAGTTTTTCAGGTAATTTTGTTTTACTTTTAAATTCTAACTGTACAAATGCAATATATGTACTTGATTTTACAGGGATCAGCTCTTTCTTATAATGTTAAAAAAATCAATGGTTCAAATCTTTGTAAAAAATTTAGGCTCCAAATATCATTATTTTTCATCAAAAACACATGATCTAGGTGTGGATTCCTTACAAACCAACATGCTTAATACATTTATGGGGGTGAAAACTGCAAAAAAAAAAACATGAAAGATCTAAAAAAAAACAATTAGCAAGTACCCATTACTCTATACATGGAGAGAGAGAAAAAAAGAGAGATATATTCTAGCTCGTTTATATTTTATAACATAGTGCTAATGGTAAATTTATTTCTCTTCATTATGAGATGTCCTCTTTGTAAGTAGGGTGGTTGTGAAGGAGTTGAATCTAAGACTTTGGATCAAGCCCTGTTGGTGCACGAGTGTGTCTATAACTTTTATAAGTGGGACATAAAAAGCAAGGTGGTCTTAGACCCTCACCCAGGGTTTTCGCGTGCTTTGGCAAGGTTCCTCGTAATTTAAAAAAATCTTTTATAAGTGTGCATTTAGTAGGTGAGAGTCGGTATGCCGGGAGCACCTACTCCTACATACTAGAAATCTCAATGGATGTAGTCAACATAGTTTATTGGAATATGTTTTTTTTTTATATAAAAGTAGAATTTTTTAAGTCATGAAATTTTAATACATTGTTAGCCATTGATTTTTAAAGATCATAAAAAAAACATACATATATGCTGGATCCAAAACTTGTTTTGGAATAGCAATCAACAACAAACTCTTTGAAAGTCTTTCAACAACAAACCTGTTAACCCTTGGACACCCCAAAGACCACACATTTTTTACACACTTTTTGCTGCCGACTTTGAGCCATTCTAATGGTTGAGACAACCAGACTTTAATAGTTAATAAATTTTCAACTAAAAATACAGTTTTTAACAATTTTAAAAATTTTAAAAATTGTCATGTCATATTTTTTGAAAAAAAAATTTGCACTTGTGTCAAAATAGTGAGCCAGGTCCTACCAGTATTTTTTTTTCGATAGAGAAAACTCGGGTTAAGCAAACCCCTACAAGTTATACAACCATATACCACCGGAATTCGATATTGCAACATCAACACGAGGTAAAGTAAACTAACTGTCAAACAAGCAAAGCCCCCATTGATAAGTCCTACCAGTATCTTTGTAACATAATACTCTCTCTCTCTCTAAAGAAAGATTTAACTTCTTTTGCTAAGCCAAGGGAAAAACCCTTAATCACTGACCACACATTGGCAAACCTTTGGTTGATAAACACTTGAGGTCCCCCTACCCAGCGACTAGGGCACCCACCCTATGGGTTTCAAACTTGTGGTGGCCAGTCAACTTGGTGACTTCCACAAGTCACCCCTATCAAATGACTTGAGCCCTTGTGGAGTTGTGGGAATCTTGTTGAGAGCAACATTTATGAGACTAACGGGGTGCTCGGTTTGTTTGGTAGGAGTTATTAGTGCCTGTCACCATGTGTTGGGACGTTGCAAGTTCAAAACCCAATGGTATGTTGTGTAACTAGTGGGGGTTTGACTAACCCCAAGTGCGGATCAGGTGCAATATGATTACACAAAAATTTGTGCATTAAGCACCCCATCACTTTTACGACATTAAATTGACTTAAAAATTTGTGTAAAAGTGAAGCTAGATAAATCATTCTTCTGGCATAATTTGAAGTCAAGTCATGAAGAAACAATTGCACCAACCAAGCTTGTCTTTTCTCAGCATTAGTCCTCCTTTATAATCACATGCACACTTGATACTTCTATACGCACATAAATGAAATATATCGACCAATAAAAAAGAAAACAAAAGCTTGAGACAAATACAACTAGAAGTATAACAACATCTTCATTTTCAAACAAAATACAGTTTGGTGACATCCACAATAAGAACAATACAGTATCCTTATTTTCAACTTTTGCATCTCCAACATGAAAATCAAAGATAATATGATAACAGATCATGTTCTCCTATCATCATCATCCAATAAAAATAATCAAGAAAGAATTATCATTCAGGCATTTGATTCTCCAACCACCACCAATCCCAAAATTTACAAAAACTTCTATTCCATACATACAACTAAGAGAGAGAGAGAGAGAGTTGGCACTGGTTTACCATTTCTTGAAGAAGAGTCTCTTCATTCACATGCCAACGGTGGACTCATAGAACAGGTTCAAGCAGGTGGCGATCTCTTCTGCAGAGACTCCTCCGACGGTTCGAGCAATGAGGGGGCTCTCGGGAGGCACAATGTCCTCCCGCTGGTAGCTCTCGGTCGTCCTCAGGTGCTCATTTGACCCCTTCTCCACCACCCCTTTGAGGATTAGGGTCTTGTGGGAGCCAAACAACAACTCCTCATAGTCAGTGTCCCCGTGCTCACCGAGAAGCACGTACATATTCACCACATTGAGACCCCACCAACCGATGAGGTACCTAGAGACAGAGAGAGAGAGTTTAAAGCCAATTTCAGAGTATAATTCATCCTTTTGTGAGGTGAGATACTGGGACATGACGTGACCTGGATATATCTGATCCATATGTATCTTATTCTCTTATTTATTCCTTTATGTGAAATTGTGTATTTGTATCACTAGTAAAATACTTGTGTTCAATATATAAAAGAAATATATAAAGCATAATCTATATTGGAAATTTTGCATTCATATAGTCCCAACTCTCTATCATCTCTCTTTGCTCAGCTGAACAGTTATGAAACACGAAATCTCACATGGTATCAGAGCATATAAGATTATGGGATTGATTGTCATCGATTTGAATGACCATTGAGATCACCAAGTACTATCTTCTTCTAAAGGCATTTCTTCTCTTCTTTCCTCAAATCTAAATCTCAATCTCCTTATTCATCTTCTTCTTGGTGTTTTCCTCTTATTCTTCTTGATTATTGCTATTAAAGGTTCTCAATCATTGCTTTATTATTGTGAAAGTCATCCTCTATATTTTTTTTCTCATAAAATCCTCTATATTTTGGGTATTTGTCTTGGGTTTTCTCCTAGATCTCTCTTTGTATCATATCTAATACTTACAATTATTGTTGCTTCTTTGCTGAGGATTGTGTGTTTGTGAAGGATCTAAAAAAACAAACACAGATCAAGTTGATGATTACCTTTCTAATAGTCATTTATTTTTCTTTATTTTTGGTATTTGATATTCGAATATTTGATCAGTTTTGTTTTGTGCCTGTACTTTCCATATTCTACCCGACTATTGTTTTTCATTCAATTTGTGTAGTTTTTTTCTTATCTGCTTTATTTGTTTCCCAGTGGACCTAAATTCATCTCAATAAGCCCTTATGTTCAATTCCTTAAATCAACTTGTTTCCGAAAAGCTAAATAATTTTAACTTTCTTATATGAAAGAGACAATTTACTCCTTTCATTAGAAGTCAGGATCTTAGTACATAGACCACATATGTACAATCAGAATTTAAAAATAAAATAAAATAACCCTGAAAAACTCATTTTGCACCTATCATAAAACACTTAAAACCTATGGAGTAGAACCAGGAATAACAAAATGGGGCCTAATATGAACAGTTCTCATACATATGGTCAGAATTTAAAATTAAAAAAAAAAACTGAAAACCCCATTAGCCATGGATCGTTAAGCACCTATGCTCTACTATATATATATAGTAGAGTGTAGGTGCTTAATAATCCTACTTAATGGGTTTTTAGTTTTTTTTTTTATTTATGACAGATGTGATCTATGTACTTGATTTTATAGGGACCAGTTCTTCAAGTGTTTGATTCCAACAAGTGGATGAGTTTTTATAAGGTTCAAAAAATCAATGGTCCAAATTTTTTGTAATTTTTCAAGGCTTCAAATATCATTTTTTTCTTCGAAAGACACATGATCCAAGTATAGATTCCTCATAAATCGAGCATGCCCAACAAATTTATAGGGTTAAAATTGCAAAAAAATACCAAGGGAGCAGAAAAACCCATTCAACACATATCATTAAGCACATATGCTATGCTCTCTTGATATATATATATATATAGTAATGTGTCTGCTCTAAATGAGTTTTTCAGGTATTTTTTGTTCTAGTTTTAAATTCTAACTGTACAAATGTAATCTATGTACTTGATTTTACAGGGATCAACTCTTCAGCTCTTAAAGTGTTCTATTCTAACACATGGGTGAGTTTTTTTAATGTTCAAAAAATCAACGGTTCAAAATCTTTGTAAAATTTTTAGGCTCCAAATATCATTTTTTTTCATTGAAAACACATGATCCAGGTGTGGATTCCTTACAAACTAAACATGCCCAACACACATTTATGGGGTCAAAACTGCGGAAAAAAACATGAAAGAGCAGAAAAAATTCATTTAGCATGTTTCATTTAGCATGTTTCATTTAGCACCTACCCATTACTCTATATATGTAGAGAGAGAGAGAAAAGGAGAGACATATTTTGTAGCTAGTTTATATTTTATAACATAGTGCTAATGGTAAATTTATTCCTCTTCATTATGGGTGGTTGTGAAGGTGTTGAATCTAAGACTTTGGATCAAACCCCACTGGTGCACGAGTGTGTCTACAACTTTTATAAGTGGGCCACATAAAGCAGGGTGGTCGTAGGCCCACACCTGAGGTTTTCTCTCGCTTTAGCAAGGTTCCTTGTCATTAAAAAAATATATCCTTTGTAAGTGTGCATTTATTAGGTGAGAATAGGTATGCTGGGAGCACCTACTCCTACATACTAGAAATCTCAATTAAACCTTATGATGTAGTCAACATAGTTTATTGGGTTATGTTTTTTTGGACATAAAAGTAGAATTTTTTAAGTCATGAAATTTTAGTACATTGTTAGCCATTGATTTTTAAAGATCATAAAAAAGCATACATAAATAATATAATCACAAGATCCAAAATTTGTTTTCTAACATTCATGAATAGCAATCAACAACAAACTCTTTGAAAGTCTTTCAACAACAAACCTGTTAGCCCTTGGACACCCCAAAAACCACACATGTTTTACGCACTTTTTGCTGTTGACTTTAAGCCAAATATTGAAAATGAGGCCATGATGGCAAGACTTGGACACCCTCTGACAGTTGACACAACCAGATTTTAATAGTTAATAAAATTTCAACTAAAATATTATTTTTAACAATTTTAAAAATTGTGTCCTCATCTCATATTTTTTGAAAAAAAATGTACTTGTGTCAAAATAGTGAGTCAGATACTACCAGAATTTTTTTCGACAGGGAAAACGGGGGTTAAGCAGACCTTTACGAGTTATACAACCATATACCATCGGAATTCAAACTTGCAACATCAACACAAGGTAAAGTAAACTAACTACTCCTACCAAACAAGTGGAGCCCTATTGATAGGTCCTACCAGTATCTTTGCAACATAACACTCTCTCTCTAAAGCTAAGATTTATCTTTTTTTTTCTAAGCCAAGGGAAAAGCCCTTTATCACTAACCGCACATTAGCAAGCCTTTGGATGATAAACCCTTGAGGTCCCCTACCCATCGACTAGGGCACCCACCCCGTGGGTTTCAAACTTGTGGCTGTCAGTTAACTTGGTGACTTCCATAAGTCACCCCTACGAGATGACCTGAGCCCTTGCGGAGTTGTGGCAATCTTGTCTAGAGCAACATTTATGAGACTAACGGGGTGCTCGGTTTGTTTGGTAGGAGCTATTAGTTCCCATCACCATGTGTTGGGACGTTGCAAGTTCAAAACCCAATGGTATGTTGTGTAACTAGTGGGGGTTTGACTAACCCCAAGTGTGGATCAAGTGCAATATGATTGCACAAAAATTTGTGCATTAAGCACCCCATCACTTTTATGACATTAAATTGACTTAAAAATTTGTGTAAAAGTGAAGCTAGATAAATCATTCTTCTAACATGCATTTGAGGTCAAGTCTTGATGAAACAACTGCAACAACCAAGCTTATCTTTTCTCACCATTGGTACTCCTTCATAATCACATGCACACTTGATACTTCTATACACACATAAATGAAATATATCGACCAGCAAAAAAGGAAACAAAAGTTTGAGACAAATAGGACTAGAAGTATAACATCTTTATTTTCAAACAGAATAGAGTTTGTGATGTTTACAATAAGAACAATAAGACAACAGTATCCTTATTTTCAACTTTTGCATCTCCAACATGAAAGTCAGAGATAATCATGTTCTCCTATTGTCATCATCCAATAAAAATGACCAAAAAAGAATTACCATTCAGGCATTCAATTCTCCAATCACCATCAGTCCCAAAGTTTACAAAACTTCTATTCCATACATACAACCAAAGAGAGAGAGAGAGAGAGAGAGAGAGTTGGTTCTGGTTTACCATTTATTGAAGAAGAGTCTTTTCATTCACATGCCAACGGTAGACTTGTAGAGCATGTTCAAGCAGGTGGCAATCTCTTCTGCAGAGACTCCTCCGACGGTTCGAGCAACGAGGGGGCTCTCAAGAGGCACAATGTCCTCCCGCTGGTAGCTCTCGGTCGTCCTCAGGTGCTCCTCTAACTGCTTCTCCACCACCCCTTTGAGGATAAGGGTCTTGTGGGAGCCAGACAACAACTCCTCATAGTCAGTGTCCCCGTGCTCACCGAGAAGCACGTACATATTTGCCACATTGAGACCCCACCGAACAAAGAGGTACCTAGAGAGAGAGAGTTTAAAGTCAATTTCAGAGTATAATTCATCATTTTGTGAGGTGGGATATTGGGATATGACGTGACCTGGATATATCCAATCCATATGTTTCTTATTCTATTATTTATCCCTTTATGTAAAATTGTGTATTTGTATCAACAGTAAAATACTTGTGTTCAATATATGAAAGAAAGATATAAAGCATAATCTATATTGGGAATTGTGCCTTCATACAACCCTAACTCTCTATTGTCTCTCTTTGCTTAGATGAATAGTTATGGAACATGAAATTTCACATGGTATAAGAGCATGTAAGATTATGGGATTGATTGTCTTTGATTTAAATGACCATTGAAATCACCAAGTACTATCTTCTTCTAAAGGTATTCCCTCTCTTCTTTCTTTAAATTTAAATCTCTATCTCCTTATTTATCTTCTTAATTGTTATCTTCTTCTTGGTGTTTTCCTCTTATTCTTCTTGATTATTACTATTAAAGGTTCCCAATCGTTGATTTCTTCCTGTGAAAGTCATTCTCTATATTTTGTTTTTTTTTTCTCTTAAAATCCTCTATATTTTGTGTATTTTGTTCTGGGTTTTCTCCTAAATCTCTCTATGTATCATATCTAATACTTATAGTTATTATTAGCTGATTTCTTTAAGCTATTTTGTGTCATAGATTGACTAAGCATATTGTTCACGGGTATATCCTTGTTCATTGGGTATCAGATTTATTTTTAGATTGATTTTGATCATCTGATCGAAGATTGGGTTATTGTTGCTTCTTTGCTGAGGATTGTGTGATTATGAAGCATCTAAAGAAAACAAACACAGATCAAGTTGACGATTACCTTTTTGATATTCATTTATTTTTCTTTATTTTTGTTATTTGATATTCGAATATTTGATCAATTTTGTTGTGTGCTTGTACTTTCCAGATTCTACCCGATTATTGTTTTTCATTCAATTTGTGTAGTTTTTTTTTTTCTTATCTACTTTATTTGCTTCCCAGTGGACCCAAATTCATCTCAATAAGCCTTTATTTCCAATTCTTTAAATCAAATTGTTTCCAAAAATCTGAATAATTTTAACTTTCTTATATGGAAGAGACAATTTACTCCTTTCATTAGGAGTCAGGATCTTGGTGGTCATCTGGGTGGATAGATATCCATTCCACCCTAATTTATTTTCCAGGAAGAGAAAGATGATGGAGGGGTTGTGTTGTCTAAAAAGACTATTCAGAAACCTGAATTTGTCAATTGGATGAAGAGGGATCAAGTGTTGATAGCGTATATTACCTTTACTCTTTTTGAAAAAGTATTGATTGAAATCCCTGATGATTGCACAATGTTGGATTTATGAACTAGACTTGTCCAAACCTACTCTCAGATTTCAGAGACAAGGGTGATGTATCTGAAGAGGGAATTTTCAAATCTCAAAAATGACTCATCTATGTTGATCTTGGAATATCTCAACAAGATCAAAAGCATCATATATCAGCTTGCACTAGTTGGATATGAGATGCAAGATAAAGACAAAGTTCAACAGGCATTATCGGGATTAGGTCTCGAATATCATGTTATATCCACCACACTACATTATCTTGAGAGACTTCCTACTTTTGATGATTTGAAATTCAAATTACTCCATTATGAGATGTCAATGAAGGGAGCATTCAAGGATTTGGAAAAACCTAATATTGGTTCTCATGAAGTGTTGTATACTTGTACCTCCTTTGGTCGTGGACGAGGAGGGTACCGAGGAGGCTATGGCAATCAAGGAATACGTGACTTGTTGCCCCTTCCTAACATGACTCATTTTGAAAATATGAACTTCAAAAGAGGCATCCTTACCTGTTACATATGCAAGAAGCCAAGACACATAAATGCCAATTATTGGTTCAAAGATAATCCTAAGTTTAACCTGCAAGGTCAAAACAAAGGGCAGGGCAAGGCAACAATCAAAATCAGAGTAAAGGCAGAGCATTGGATCATAGAGAGGACTAGATAAGAAGTTATTACTGGTGTCCTTCAAAGGATTAAGCTTCAAGCAAAATGATCAAGGAGCTTGGTGCATTGACTCAGGTGCAGCCAACCATGTTACTGGTGATGCAGGTAAGTTTTCTACGTTGGTTCCTTACTCTGGTAGAAGTAACATTGTTACTGGATATGGTAATCTCTATCCCATCACCCACTGAAAAAGATTAAACTATGTTATCCAATTCTAATTCCATTGAATTGTCTAATGTTTTTTGTGCTATGAATATCAAAAACATTTTGATTGTTTTCAAACTTGTAGATGATAGGAATTCTTACATCGAATTTACTCTCTTCTAAGTATGTCAAGGACGTCCAAACAAAGAAGATGTTTGCTGAAGGGGAGCAGCGTGGGAACGTCTTCAAGCAAGATCCCTTCATTGCCTATGCTAAGATGAATCAACATTCGAAGCTCGAGTCATCGTCCTCTACTTGTATCGTCATCCTTTCTAAGTCGAATAAGCTAGGTATTTGGCACATTTTCATTGAAAGATTGGTCTCTAGTGGATTATTCTGCAAGTCAAGTTTGAGTCAAGATATTCATATATGTCCAAGTTGTCAATTATGCAAGAGTCATGTGCTACTTTTCAAATCTTATAATAAAATACCATCGAAAACTTTTGAGATTATTTACTATGATGTTTGGGGGTCTATCCCTGTTCTGTTTCCTTTGGGAAGCAAATATTATGTCACTTTCATCGATGACTACTCCCTATTTACATTGATATATTTTATGAAGCAAAATTCTAAGGTTTACAATTTGCTTCATAAATTTCATGTCTTTGTTCAAAACCATTCTCCACTAGTATTTTTAACTATCTGTGATGGGGGAGGTGAATATTTTGCGAAGGGTTTTCCATGAATTGTCTCTTTTTCCATCTTTTGTGAATCAGTGCTCACAAATTTGATCCATTTGGTATGTGGTGTTCGTGGTGGATATTCAATTTATAGAAAAAAACATTGCCATCAATGTTTAAATGGAAGCTTGGTGCTACATTCGACTCTGAATATAACCATTGATGATTTTTATGATCAATTTGTTTCACATGTTGGCATAGCTTCATTTATTGAGATAATCATGGCCAAGCAATACTTGTTCTTAACTTTTTGAATATCATGTGTGTTTATTTTTAAAAGTTTTTGATGGGCATAGGAAAGAATTTGTACTCCATGAAAATGGCTGTTTGACAAAATTGAGGCATTGGCTTCAGGGTCAAAGAGTATGAAATTTGTATCTCAAAGTCTCCAACTCCCACTTGAATATAGAACAAGACAGCAACGGAAAGCTCATAGATATAGATTTATTCCATACATGGTAATCAAATATTGACCGTAAAGATGGCACATGGTGTACTAAAAAGGAAAAATGGTGTTGAAGTTGTGGGGGTTATAATGTTCCATACCTGAGTGCCTGTGATCGAGATGCAAGCAGAGGAATGACTTGCAACCGTGTAGAGTTCCTGCAATACATTAGATGGCACCGAAGCCCTCTCATCCGAAGCTTCTGCCTTAGTTCATCTATCGTTTTGACCTGCAGCAGTTCCACCAAAAAGAAAATTGAACATATTGGGTTATTGTTTATCATATCAGTATTAAAATCCATTGAAAGAATTTCTTGCATTTAGGTTCAGTAACTAACAGTTTCATTCATTAAATGAAGAGGTTTTACCCCTTTTTTTGTCGGGGGAGACGTTTATTTTGATGAGTTTATATGATCTTTCTATATATAACAAACGGTTCCTGAACCAAGAATAGAGAATTTCTATTACATCAATATCATGGTGTATGTTAGTATACCTTGGTGGGATCCTTGACTAAATATGAAATGCAGTGAGCATTGCTCGCCCTTTGATCTTCCTCAATAATACTTGAAGATTTAGCCGCCTTCCCATCCTTCATCTCTGGTGAATTCATCAATTTTGTGATGGTTTTCTTCAATCCATCACATCCCCAGCGGTAGTCAATATGTGAGGCATAGTCCTTGTCTGGGCAGAGCTTCCCGTCTTCCATGCATTGATGTGTGCCTGGGTAGTAGACCTCGCTTCCGCTGCTGCATATCAGAGCATCAAACTCTGTTGCCTGTATCTTTCCTGATGCCAATAATTGTAATGTCTCTGAAAGTGGCATAGCAGTGGAAAGCGCGAATCCAGAAACTCTTGATGCCAATGTATCCAACTTGACAGCCTTGAACATCTCCTGGATTGCTTTCAGCATATTTGTGTCTGGCTTTCCCTCTGCACTGTAACTATCCAATGCTATTACAAACAGCCTCTTCCTTCTTCTCAATGCTGGATATTTGTTCAGTGTGCTCTCATTCTGCTTCTTGCCCGCTTCCACTTGTTGCCCTTCAGCTGATGATTTCTTTAATTTGTTCATGATCCGCTTCACCTGGTCTTGTAGCTCAGGATCTCCTTTTTCTGCTGCCACCTTCTCAAGTTCCTCATGATCATACTCCAGTGAACCATTGTCAGATGATTTCTCACCATCAACTGAAAGCCTGAGGGACATGTCCTGCACATCCTTTAACGAATCTCCCAGCGAGTCTTTTGCTACTGTATCATCCAGTGGTGTGTCCAACTGCCACTGAGGATGCCTTATCCTGCAGGTCGCCACCCTTGTCAGGTAAGTTCGACAGTGCTCTGGCCACGAAAACAAATGTATGTTCCTCCACCCATTCTTTCTGCATTCATGCCAAAGATTTTTCTCTGCAACTAATTTCAACAGCGCTTCAGCAATAGCTTTGTCATCATGCGGATCCACGAGCAGCCCATTGTTCAATGCCTAAATCATTTAAAACACATTAATAAGATCCAAGATCCCTTGTGACTGCCTAAGCATATGACATTATCATACCCGGTGGATGTCAACTGGACCCCCATTCTTTGTTGCTACTATTGGCAAACCATGTGCAGCTGCCTGTAATAGTTTCACAAAATAAGCTTCCATGTAGTACAGGAAGGAAAAGGATAAACAAGAAAAAAAAGGCAACAAAGACGATGATGCTTAGCATCAGAGCTAGAATAAACCTCAATTAAAGTAAGACCAAATGGCTCCACTAGTGCTGGATTTATAAATACTCCCTGTCATTACACCAATCAGTTGGCACAGACCTGATTGCATGATATGAAAAGCAACATTATGATAGCATAAAGAAAGTTGCAAACCTTAGTCTTTGCTGCTAGCCTATAAATATCTGGGACATCAGATTGCTTGTGATGCTTTGGGTAGGCAACCTGTCCATATAGATCATACTTATCTATCATCTTCAGGACCGTAGTGAGTACACTCGCATTACCTCCAGACATTTTGTCTATATCGTCCCTGTTTCCCATGATCAATGTCTGCATGCAACCACATTTTTGAAGTATGAGGACTATATAGAACATCAGGCTAAATTACAATGTTTCCGAATTCGAATACTTGCCAAATTCGCAAACTCTCTCAGCGGACGACACTCTCCAAAGGCTTTCAAAAGAGTGGTTATGTTCTTCTTCGGATCCGGCCTAGATAAGGCCAATATCATCGGCTTATGAGGATTTGTAAGGAAACACATCACCTGCAAAGACTCTATTTGTTTACCATGCACAAGATAGAAGTAGATGAATGCAAAGGTTGTACTAGGCTTCTTCAGTTAAAACAAGCGCATAAACCTTAACAGCCTGACTCATGACTCAGGTGGTTCAACCCTACATGGCATGAGTCTGGATTGAGAACCACATGGCATACCTCATGACAGTGACTTCAGTCAATTAACTAGGAAAATTTATCAAGCTCGGTCCGATCTGCCCAAGCCAATGGCAAGTAGATTCCAGTTGACTTACTTGCCACCCAGTCTAGGTTCTTAGGAACTCAGACCCATAACATAAGAAGCTCCAGTACAGGTAGGTTCTATACTTATAAAGGGTATAATTTAAACTTTAGTTTGGAAACATACATCAGCCCATATAGGTGGAATAGACTTAGGAGAGGCACCATCTGTGATCAATGTAACTTCTCCATCAGCTTCAGTTGGATCTTGCTCTTGAACCACACTGCTGAAGTCCATGCCTGGAGGAATAACCTGCACACAAGTAGCAACAACATCAGTTAAAACAAGTTCACATTCATATTATGTCAAAAGTAACCCATGAAGGTTCCGCTCATTAGGGTCTTGTGAATGTCATCAAATGCTGGTACGTCACAACTTCGATACCCATGGGTATAGCTTGTAGTATAATTGGTAGGGTCTGCCTAACGGCCCTAACCCCATCTTGCCTATCAGGGTGACTTTACACAAAAAGTCTAACAGCAATAACAGAGCAGCAGTTATAGTTAAAGAATAAAACAAGAGCTTTTTCTCCTCTTATCTGCCATTTTTGAAGCACTTGTTCGCCTTTGGTTTTGAACATAAATAGCAATAACAAAATATACAATCAAACTGCATGCCTGTTTCTATGTCCATAAGACAAAAAAGTATATCTGTTTAATGTCAGAATGTAACGGAAACATAAGTATGGCCGTAAATGCATATGTTTCTTTGCGCGCGCGCGTGTGTGTGTGCATTCCTGTGCATGTGTATGTGTGTGTGCCTGAATGTGTGTGTGTGTTTCACACATACCGCCATCCTTGGCATGCACCGGCCATGACAATTGACTCCTCTCCTTGCACGAGCTCTCAACACCTTCTCAAGCTTGACATCAAAACCATCATATAGGCCCCACTGCTCTTCGATTTCCTGCTTAGTACTCGTGATGACAAGTTCAGCTGCATCAAGAGAAAGTTCTTCAGCCTCTATGCGTCGCATTATCTTGTAAGTTGCATTGATGTCCTCCTTTGATTGGCGCCCCTGCTTAAGAAGCTGTTCCAGCTTATTTCTTCCAAGAGAATGGCCTGTAAGAACCATAGGAACATTCAGGGCACCCGAAAGGAGTGCAGCACTATCACCAGCATCTGCATAGTGGCCATGAACGACATATGGCCACACTGGCTGCCCCTTGCCTATCTGTTCTGCCAACACCTTGGACATGTTGAGGATGTGAGCTAGAGCTCCATCAACAAACTCTTGTATGTAAGGCCATAATAACTCTTTCCGGAGATACTTGTCCCTAGGACCAAAGGGTATACGTATAATGTACGCCCCACTGCTCTCTCCTGCATCATTTCCATCCGAATCATATGAGCCTGGGGCTAACATCTCTGTTGGCTCTCCATAACTCCAGTCTACATCAGGTGATGATATCTGACGAGTAAAGAGGTCTACTCTATACACCCCCGGCATCATAGAGAGTGCCCTTGAGAGTTCTACCACGTATTTTACCTGAACATTTTACTTTGCCATATCAGCCTTATAATGTCTACTAACCTGTGCAATATTTCCAAAAAACACATGAAAATATGTAAGGTGAACAGTACCTGACCACCTGTATCAGAATCTCGACCCAGCTCCATGTTTTCTCCACGAACTAAGCCATGTAAACTGTTTGGACAGAGCCACTAAAATTTAGTAGATTATTTCATTGGTAAGTACTGAAGCAGTCGACACATAGACAACATAATAGTTAAACCTCGAAGATTCTCATAAAAGCATTTGCAAATTATTAGAAAAAATAGGAAAGAAACTAATCACGGCAATGCTCCTAAATGAAGCTTAAACTTTCAACCACTTAGTTCGTTATATGGGACTAGTTAATATGATCACAACATGCTTTTTCTATCATCTGATTCTCATGAAACTGCTCCATAGTTCATGAAAGGTTACATGTTTCACCAATCATGCATGTCTATGTCACATAGGTGCGGGTGCGGGTGCGGCCATGCAGCACTTTAAAAAAACTTGCGTGCGGGAGTACGGGTGGGTATATATATATATATATATATATATATAAAAATTTTAACAGTTAACAGTAACACTAATGAAATAAAAAAAACAGTTAATTTTTTGCCCTACCCAGCCCCATTCATCGTTTTTTTTTTCAGGTCCAGGGTTGGACATATTTATGACCCTGGGTGCATTGACGGTACCCAGGGTTGGCTTGACTGCACGTGCACCAGGGTGCCGCACCCGCACCCGAGTCTCATCGGCGACACCCTGTTGGCCAAATTCCTGTGACATAAAATATAATTTATTTTGATAAACTAACTGACTAAACAACACTAGATCATTTTCGTAGTAAATTTACATTTTTTTAATAAATTTCAATATCAAAATGCTGGCAGAGATGGGCAATACTCAATATGGTTTGCATACAGTAGTTGCCAACTGATCTACAAGGAGCCTACAGTTCTTGAGGTCCATTTATTTAGAAATCTGTTTACAAGAAGGGGAGAAAACAGTAAATCGTTAAAAGGAAAGATTTGATTATTGCACCCATGCTGTTTAGTTCAATGATATATCCCATTTATCTCGACTATGTATAGATATCCTAGTTAGGAAAATGGTATATACACATAATTGCCCCATCCAAGCAGCTAACAGAAATGGCACATAATAGGTTATACAAATGCCATAAGAAGCATTATAATATGTACAATTAAATCATTAGTTTATATCAGTAGTTCTGAATCATGTGATGTTGTGTCTAAATATTTTGATTCTCTCTGGTGTGTGCACATTTCCAAGCATTTTATTGACTCTAACAGGCTTTTGTCAGAAAAGACGCTTACTGAACATCTGTCAAGTATATAGCTTCAGCAAGGGTATTTGCATTATTAGTTGTCTATGTGACAGGGACTCTCTAACTAGGTGCCGCACCCGCACCTGATACG
Organism: Nuphar pumila; assembly: GCF_984573655.1. Lineage (NCBI taxonomy): Eukaryota > Viridiplantae > Streptophyta > Magnoliopsida > Nymphaeales > Nymphaeaceae > Nuphar > Nuphar pumila. Next base: position 111,973,945 of record NC_143252.1, on the reverse strand, counting down.
GTCAACCTGACCCTGGGTGCAGTCAACGCACCCAGGGCATTTATGTTCAACATTTGGACTTTATATATATGTGTTTGCCGCACCCCCGCACCCAAGTTTTTTGAAAGTGCCGCACCCCCGCACCCATGTGACATAGTTAGTTGTGGATACATTATTTTGTAATTGGTCCAGCATTTAAATATATTTATTGCATTCTTGGTCATTAACTAATGTTTTATAGGGCATATGTATTATGCAATACCGTATCATATATTTCTAAAATCTATAAACAGATTCCTTGTGAAAAATTTAAAGTTTTTCTTTAGGATTAACTAATTGTGGCACCAGCTAAGTAGGAGCAGGAAGCAAAAGCAAGAAGCGAGGCACTTTCAAAATTTTAGAAAGCAGGAAGCTCAGGAGAACTTAGAAGCGAACCAAGAATCATCTCGAAAGAAACTTAGGAAGCGAACCAAAAGCAACCTAAGAAGTGACCTAGGAAGCGAGTGAAAAGCAAAAAAAGAGTAAAAAAATAAAAATAAAAATAAAAATAAAAATAAAAGGGAGAAGCGAGCTTCCCATAAATGGGAAGCGTGGTTCCCAATTTTTTGTGTGCTTCCTAACACGTTTTAAAAGGGCAACTTTTCGCGCTTCCGAAACACGCTTCCCCACTGCTATGGCACTTCCCATAACTCTGATCCTGCCTGTAAGGGAATAAAAAAAATTACTTATTTTTGCCTAAAACTTATCTCATTAAATGCAAAAACATCAACTTGGACCAATATGATTTCAACAAATATAGTTTGGCAGAACTCCAGAATAAAACTGCAAAACTACATGTTTCTTTCTTAACCTACAAGGCAGTGCATTTGGGATGTCAATATTGCCTAGTCACCAAAATAAAACTTTATCTAATGATTCTGATTAGTGCTTAGTAGGCCTATCTTTTCATGATCCTGCAGTCCCAAGAAACCTCATTCTCATTTTACTAAAGGCTTTAGATACCTTTCAAGCAAACTCAAATGAGCCAACAATTTTAACTAAAATTCTTGATGCATGTCAAGACACAAGTATCCTACCAATTAACTACTACAGTTCGATTTTTATCACATAGACAGATCACATCGGTCAGGCTTGAGAGGAGGAAGGGTATGAATTACCATTTCTCACCCAACATTAATCCAATGAGTTCCGAGTTTTGACAGTGATTTCTTGGATTTTTTGGTATGTGAGAGCAAAAGATGGAAACGTAAAATAAGAAAACCTGTTGCATGTGCAAAGGCCGGCATTCAGAATATTTAGGGCCACTGTGTAGCACAATGCAAGGCATCAAGGTGACAAGCCAGGGTATAAACCAAGGTTGCCTGACTAGGAAGCCAAAGTGGGAAACGACACGGGAAACAGAATCGAGAAGCAATACATTTTAAAATGAATAGGAAGCCGAAAGCGAGGAATAAAAAAAACAAGAATCGAATGGAAATCAAAATTGAACACAAATAAAAACTAAAATAAAAGTGTAAATTTCATGATTTTTTAGTGTAAGAATTACTTTTTTAACAAAATCTAAAAATGTTGATCGTGAATTTAGATAAATCACATGGAACTGGGTGAAAAGCGTGAGAGCAAACACATAAAAAAACATGAAAAGTAGAGTAAGAAAACATATAATAAAAATAAATGAAATGTTTGGAAAACATAAGAAAAGTGTGAGAGAATTGAGATTCTCATCAAGTTTCGGAAACTAAGAGTATCACTCTTCCAAAGTGAGTTTCCGAGAAATGAGCTTTTCACTTATCTAAGAAGCTTCTGGTAACTCTGGCATAAACCTACAACCCTTCTATCCCAGGAAGACAATGCATCCTTCAACCTGCCCACATTTGCCCATGTGAGAGGGAGGGGAGGGGGAAACAAACACAACCTGAGAAAAGCAAAATAAGCATAAAACAAGGCCCACATTTGTCGATGTGAGAGGGAAGAAGGGGGGAGGGGGGAATGAACACCACCTTAAAAAAACAGCTATTGATACCAACAAAATAAGAGTCAGAGTCAGAAAATAAATAGTTGTGCCAATCATCGTTCTAGAAATAAGATCGTTATATACCCATTTCATTTATCATCTGTCTATAACTTTTTCAATAAGAGATCAAAACTAGATCAACATCCCAAAAATGGATGACATGTAGAGTCAGAGTACAGAGATAGTAACTCCAGCATGCATAGAACTAGTAAATCATATGTGCAACCCACCCAAGACCAAGCCAATAATCCAAGAGAGCAAGTCAATTAATATTAGTTCAGTTATTTTTTTTCCTTTAGAAAAACTAAAGCATTAACTCATAACACATTTTAAGCTGTCCAAAGCCTACACCAAATTAGAGTCAAAACTTTCACAAGGATAAATTAAGATTAAAAGCAATTTAAAGCTTAAACTAGATAAATTAAGATCTGTACAGGAAACTTTCACAAGGATAAAGTAAAAACAATGAGTTATCCAGAAATAACAATGAACCATTTGAAGAAATTAACTAAAAAGTATACCTGATAAGCACAATGTACAGTTTTTTTCCCTTGTTATCGTCAGACCAAACCTGAAGATCTGAAAAATTCCTTTGAAATTTCTGTTTTGGAGTCTCGCACTGCAGCAATACTTCCCCTGTAATGTCACCCTTCTCTCCTTCTGATAAATCTTCTGACATGTCCTCCGTGACATCCCGCCGTCCTTGCTCTCGTTCTAGTCTTCGGTTTGCTAGCCTTTGGAAATCTTCCCATTCCAACTGCTCAAATAAAATGTAAATAGATGAACATAATTTAATAATGTGAGGAAAAGAAGCTACAACGTGAATTGATATCTAAAAGCGCACGTGAATCACATTTTAAAAGCAATGTGTCAATATTATTTGGAAAACGAAGCATCGGTTTATCTCCTTATTAAATCTTTTTCAATAGGTATGGCAATAGACCAGGGTGGGGGCCACAGGGGACAAGGTCTCCACCCCCGCCCCGTCTCAAAATCTTACCCTCCGTCCCCACCTCCATTCTGATTTTAACCTTCATCCCCACCTCTATTCCCATTTCATGTCTTCTTGGTCCAAACGGGCCGAGGCAGAGCGGGACCTGTTTCTCCTCTGTCCACTGCCATCATCTCTAAAGAAGGATCGGGTACGGGGCGGGGCGGGGGAAGACGGGGATCGTGGGCGGGGGAAAGCGTAAGTCCATCCCCACACTGGTTTTGATTTTAACTTTCATCCCCGCCTCCATCTCCGGGCGAGGCAGGGTGAGGGGAAGCGTAAGTCCATTCCCGACTAAATCCTCGAACGGGTTTTGATTTTAACTTTCATCTCTGCCTTCATCCTCATTTCATGTCCTCCATCTCTGGTCCAAACGGGGCGAGGCAAGGTGGGGGAAAGCGTAAGTCCATCCCCGCCTCAATCTCCGCACGGGTTTTGATTTTAACTTCCATCCCAGCATCCATCGATCCCCATTTCATGTCCTCCATCTATGGTCCAAACGGGGCTTGGCAGGGCTAGGGAAGACGGGGATGGGGTGGGCGGGGGAAAGCTTAAGTCCATCCCCACCTCAATCCCCACACGAGTTTTGATTTTAACCTTCATCCCCCTTTCATGTCCTCCATCTCCAATCCAAATGGGGGCGAGGCCCCGTTTTCCGCTGGTCCACTGCCATCCCTATTTTTCAATTCATGCATAAGAAGAACATAGAGACCATGGGATCTGAATCAATTATGTATCAGCACCTTTACAGATCTACCCTGTGACCAACATTATCAATTTATGCAAGTCTTGCATGACAATAACAATGAGTAGTAAAAAAAGGAACAAAGAAAAGTACAAATCTACATTTGGACAACAAGAATTTACCAATATTTTTATCAAATTGTCTCCAGGTATATTATGTCATTACCTAAATGAGAAATAGAAAATGTACCATCAGAGTGGAACCAAGTTGCAGCACATTGTAAGTTCTGCTAAGCATTTTAAATTTTTCATAAAATTAAATCCGATAATTAGCACCCATAATTCATAAGAAATACTAATTCAGATATCGAACTAGAAATTTACACTCAAACGAAAACCAATCTGTTTGAAGCATGGTGCATCACCAAAACCTTCCTGGCATCATTCAGAAAACATAACACAAGAGAAACGACCTTCCGTCGTCCCGAGCTCTTTCGATCACGTCAATACCCTATTCTACTCTACCATCAAATTTCACGTAATTATAGAAAACAAGAAAGAATTTACAGAGACCATTTCACGTCCACCGACTCGGTCAAGAGAGAATTCCGTCCCACCATCAAATCGCTCTCAGAACATGCCAAACAAGTAAGAATCAAGGGAACCGATCCCCACAATCCTGCACCATGCAATAGTCATACCAATGCACCGTACCATCAACACTTTCTTGAATTAAAGAAATGAAACAACCCATTTAGGACTCCAATACTCTTATCACCAAATCTCCATCCATCAAAACCATGCACGAAATCTTGAATACCCATTTCATATCTTTCAATGATTCTACCATCAATGATCAAAACAAATCATCAAGAAGATTGCACAAAACAAGGACCAATCAATCAAGCAAACAACAAACCATCTTTTTCAAACACTCTGCACCATGCTTAACATGCATCATTCAAAAAACAAGAAACTGAGAGAAACTGAACAACAGAGAGAGAGAGAGAGGGACCTGCTTCTTCTTGCGGGCGAGGTGCCAGATGCGCCAGCACATGTTCTCGAGGCGGTTGCTGCGCTCGCGGGTGTTCCGGGTGGCGACGACCTTGATCCACGTCCGGTGGAGGTCGGACTCGTCGACGCCGGTAACGACCTCCTCGACGAAGTACTGGGTGGGGTTGAAGTGGCCCCTCTCGCGGACGTTCACGGGGGAAGGGCGGCTGTCCTCCGCAATGGCCGACGCCCCGCTATCGAGGATGGCCTCCAGGTACCCGTTTATCCATTCGTTCAACGCCATCCCTTCTTCTTCTTCTTGGCCTTCCTGGTCTTGTTTGGGGTGTTGTGTAGCTTTTCTTTCTCTTTTGCTTCTTAGGTCTGCCTCACGCTTTGATGATGGCGGTGATGAATGGCGGCGACTCCTACACAGACTCGCACAGATATTGGGTTCTCTTCTTTTAGATAAAAAGTGATTGTTTCTACCTCTCTTCACGTGTATGCGCGTGTGTGTGAGAGAGAGAGAGGTAATAATACTGAGATCTATTTTCCTAAATAGAGTTACGGTTGTTCTCTTTGTCCATTAGAGAGAGAGAGAGAGAGAGAGAGAGAGAGAGAGAGAGAGAGAGAGAGATTTGTTCACTCTGTTGGTTCTAAGAAAAACTATGCTTTCTCTCTCTGCTATTCATATTATCTGACGATGGTGGTATGAGAGAGAGAGAGTTTCAGACGAGCCAAACCAATATGAGAGAGAGAGTGCTGAGAGAGGTTCAGACGAGCCAAACCAGTATGTGTGTAAGAGAGAGAGAGAGAGAGAGGTTCAGACGAGCCAAACCAGTATGTGAGAAAGAGAGGTTCAGAGGCTCAGATGAACCAAGCCGATATGAGAGAGAGAGAGAGGAAGGCAGCATGAGAGGACCCAACGTATCCGGGCGCTATATACACGTGTCACAAAACTAAGGCCCAACATGCAAACGTGTGCAGCTGCTACGATCGTCTCGGTCGCTCAACCCGGCCCTATTCTCCATGCTACTCTTTCTCTCTCTCTCTCCTTGTTTTCTTAATTGCTCTTTTTTTTATCTAATTTAAAATAAATTTATTGAAAAACAAAAAGGAAAAAAAATCATTGAAAGTTTTCCTCCTTTATTCTCTGATTCTAACACTAGTTTTTTTTCACTGATGAGGTAAACACTAGTTTTTCACTTTTATGCTAATTAATACTTAATAATAGGAGGAGCCCAGCGGAAGACAGCAATTTTTCAATTTAAAAATGATAAAAATATGGTCTGGTTCATGTAGTTTTTATCGGGTCTGGGTATGGTTTCTCTTATAATAAACTCGGGGATCCGAACCCGACGCTATACCCGAAAATCTGTTATAAGTGGAGATTCACCTGTTCTAAACCAAGCCAGACCTGTTGACACAACTAGTACCAACCAATGTTGTCAGTATCGGTATTGGCCCTGAATCGTTGGGCCACCGATTCATATATATGTTCTGTTTCAGCCAAAAAAATAATAAAATTTATTATGTATCAATTATAACTATTAAAACCATTAAATTAATAATAATTAATTATTTTTTGCATTTATTTTAAAATAACCATTCAGAGGTGAAGTGTATCGATATTCTGACGATACCATGTGTATCAACCCATACAGGCCGATACGCACCGATACTGACAAAATTGGTACCAACACTGCCTTGAATGTGATTATGTCAAGGACCAAATTTGAAAATTGGTGGTTTGGTTGCAGACTTGGCTTGACCCACTTGTGCTAGGCCTTGGTCCAGGGTTACAAAGAACCAAACCAAACTGTAATAAAATTTATGGTTTGACTAAAAAATTGGCTTGACCCACTTGGGCTGAGCCTTGGTCCATGGTTGCAAGGAACAAAACCAAACCATAATAAAATTGATGGTTTGGCTAAAAATTTGGCTTGACCCACTTGGGTTGGGCTTTGGTGAAGGTTACAAAGAACAAAACCAAACTATAATAAAATTGATGGTTTGGCTAAAAATTTGGCGTGACCCACTTGGGCTGAGCCTTGGTCCAGGGTTGCAAAGAACAAAATCAATCCATAATAAAATTTTGATGGTTTGGCCAAAAATTTTGGCTTGACCTACTTGGGCTGGGACTTGATCCTGGGTTACAAAGACTTGACAAGTTAGTTATGAGTGGTGCAAGTTGCGAAGCATTTTGCGCTCGGTCGATGTTCGAGCCAAGTTTGACTGGGTGGGAATTTTCGTTTGACTCAAAATCAGATACATGAGCATCTCAATTGAGCCAGTGCTTAGAACTAAGCCCATTGACAACCCTGTGCCTCCTTGGTATATTATTATCTCATGCTCAAGTGCTAGGTATGGGTGGCCATTGGGCCAGGCCGGTCCAACAAGTCTGACCCACATATTGGCTTGAGTTTCGCCAAGAGCAGATCAAGTGATCTGAAAAGTGATTTGGCATTATCACCGTCCACAATGTACACAAAGACCATGAGGTCCTTGTGGGGATGAAGCAATGGACGGTGAAGATGTAAAATCACTATATCAAAGTGATTTGACCGATCACCTGATCTGCTCTGATTCGCCCGACTCAATTATACTCGAACTCGGATCTTACTTGAACTCAAATTTCACTACCAGGACTTTCTTGGTTAAAAAATTTGTGTAATAAATTTAAAACGTTGCTTTTCATAAAAATAATTGGTACATTTACAATTGTAAAAATATAAACAAAAACATTAAAATATAAAAAATACAAGTACCATGCCAATGACATAAATAATATTACAATAAAAACATGATAATTTCAAAATAAGTCATATATTGATAATATTGTTTTTTTAGATTTTCACTATAAAATTTAAAAAAAAATGTTGTGACTTTTAACTATGTTCTTAATGTCCTTGGGAGTCATATAGCTAAACATAGTTCTAGGGTAGGATAGCAATATATTTCGTAGGTATACGATTGAGGTCAGGGTGGGCACCCTGACCCCAAAACTCCCTAACAGGGTTCACGTCAAGGGTGGGCAGTGCCCACCCTGATGTTTTATGTGCCTCCTCCCACAAACAAGATGAATCTCTCTCTCTCTCTCTCTCTCTCTCTCTCTCTCTCTCTCTCTCTCTCTCTCTCTCTCTCTCTCTCTCTCTCTCTCTCCAACCCAACAATCTCCCAATGGAGGGTTTTGCTAAGGCTGGTGGTAAACAAGCTGAGTTTGTCTCGTTAAGGCTACACCCCTACTCTTTGCGAGCCAATCACGAGCTAGCTCATCTTCTAAAAAAAGTTATGTTTTAAAATTTAATAATATAATATATATATATATATATATATAATACATATATATATAATACATGTAGATATATGTTTAATTCATGTACAAAACATATATAATATGTATTTTATGTATATAATATATATAAAATATGCATAAATATATAATATAAAAGTATATATAAATATATATAATATGTAGAATGACCTATACAAGTCAAGCAAATAGAGCTTGCCCATACACATTGTGTTGTCCGAATTTGAATACGACTCAAGCCGATTCAACTAATATTTAATAAATTTAAAAAAATATGAAAAAAATATTTTCTTAATATTATATTCAAATTATTTTAATGGTTTTAACATGTGTCACATTTTGATTGACACTTAATAGTTTTTTATTATTTTTGAGCCGATACAGAAAGATTCAACTGAGTATGGGTAAGGCTGATACAGTTGAATCAGCAGCCCAACGATTCAGGGATGATACCGATACTGACAACATTGGTCCTGACAGCTTAAAACTCCATGGCCTTACCTCCTCACCAAGGGAAAAGTGGAGCTCCCATAAGAAATTCATGCTCATGTTTTGAGTAACCTTTCTTCAAATAATAAATATCTTTTGAATAAAAAAAAAAGATTGCCATGTTCTCTAGGGAGAATACGGCAATTTTTATCGATTTTGGAGAAGATTATAACTGTTATCTATAAAAAATACTTTAGTGATTCATTACGATAAAATAAAGTTATATTCAGTATCCTTTTTTCTGTTATAAAAGCGCCATCTTAGGAAAAGTTTCAGCAAAGGAAATTGACTTTTGGATAGTTAAAAGCGAGAAAAAAAAAAGTTTGGGCATTCATCAAAAAACACTTAAGTTTAAAAAAAAAAGTATCTAAATTTTTGCACCTTTAATAAAAAACAAACTTCTATTCATTTAACCTAGGTTGTTAATAATTCAAGATCAGTTAAGAGAGTTTATTTACTAGTTAATCCTTCAAAGACTCCTTCCCTCTTTTTCAAGTGCATTTATGAAGATATGATATTGAGGGAAAATGGTAATTTCATCACATTTAATACTGGGTCTTTTTAACTAACCCCGATATTTTTAAGTGTATTATTTAAAAAAAATCAAAACTTAGGTGCCTTTTTTCGAATTTCCCTTAAAAATTCACCACTTTCAAAAGTGAAAATTTGGAAAGGATAGCGTCTCAAGTTATAGGTACGACCCAACGAGTGACACAAGTACGAGATGCAAGGTAAATTTGTTTTAGAATAAAACACAAGGACTTTTAAATCAATAAAAGGGTATTTGTTAACATTTAAAATCTAAATAAGTGTTTCTACTAAATATTATTAAAAACTATTAAAATAATGTGTGCACATGTGCGAATAATGTCAGCATATTCAGCTTGTGTCACTGAGGACAGCCAAAATGTCGTGTCCATGTCGCATAGATTTTCAAATAGAAATCTTTATTATGTAAAAGCTTTTCATTTTAATGATAGAGATTAAAGAAATACTGGGGGATATTCTTATATCCAACGGTAAGAAATTGTAAGGCAACAAGGTTTAAAACTCGAAAATACTTAATTTTTTTTATAGCTGCAAAAAAATCTTTTTTATTTCAGTTGAAAACCTCGGGTGGGTTACAAATTCAATCGATAATAGTAAGACTGAATCTTAAAAGTAAATAGTATTTCTAAAACAATTCATATCTAAAATCAAAGTATCTTCATTTTAAAACAAACTATAATTTATGTACAAAATTAGTACAACCAAATACTCAAAATACAGATCCAAAGAAAAAGAAAGAAGAATGATTGGCTCTCGACCTTGCCAAAGCTTCTCGCTACATTCTTGTAACTATTTCGTACTTGTACTTTATAGGAGGGTCAATATCCACAAACTTTTCATAAAAATGTAATAACATGACATATTTGCATAAAAACAAACATACATAAAATAATATTCTTTTATGTAAATAAATAATTATTAATGCAGTCAATAACACAAACTTAATAAATTAATATCATATGCAATAATTATACTCATGTGTGATCATTCAATTTATGTATAACTTACCTATGCAAGCAAAGTGTTCCCAATAGGTATGAATAACTTACAATTCTTTAATTTATAGTTTTTTTTTTCTTAAATGCTGTATGTTATGCTTCGCCATATATACAATACACTTTTGTTTTTCTTTCACAATACTCTTTGGGTACTGTGCAGACAATATTTGAATTAGATGCTTGACCCAGGGGTACATTCAATCAAGATATGTAGTTTATTACCTTAGCCTTGCTCAACTTTTCTCATTTCTAGGTGTGGGACAACCGTGTCAGGAGTAAGTTCTCACAACTCTCAATCTAATATATCAAAATTTACTTTCAACTGAAATATTCTTATTATCACCCTGCAACATCGGTGGCATCTATCTTCTATCTTTGTAGGTGGAGAAGTAATACTTTGTGCTTGACAATATCTCACAGAGCCAGAAGTATTGCTCACCCTTTTATTGTAAGCCCACAATAGAATTATATGCATATATTTCATTATTAATCATCTTGACATACATGCTTAAACATAATTAATCGCTTAAAAGATCATTGGCCTCAATCAAGAAAGAAACATGCGTGATTTCACATTAAACTCGTAAGGTTCTCGACCACCCATTTAGAGTTTTTAATACATATCAGTCCATTTAATCAAGCACAAAGTTAAGAGCAGCCCTTTGGGCTCAAGCGTTCATAAAATAATAATTGCATAACATATTTTTCATCATGGACCTTATGCAATAGAAACATACATTATTCACTATGCACTTCATCATTTATTATGTCATAAGCATCAAATATCATGCTAACATACATCATAAATTCAGATTGCATGCATGCATCAAAAACTTGGTTTTTCATTTATACACAAGTTTAAAACTTCATAACAATTCAGAGACATGCATATTCATAAAACTGAGCTACATAGGTACATTGATTCTTAAAATTATACACTACACTCATATTTTACATGCTTGTAAAATTCTAAATACACATGACGAAATATGTTCGTAAAACTTGAACATATACATGTCTTTATTTGAAATACTCACATATGGATAATTTCAAAACTTTTCGAACACGTGCAATTTTTTGCACATAAAAATTTAATAGTTGCGTAAATATACATTTTTCTCATAAAGCATGCAATATGAATAATTTTTAAAACTATAATATATATATATATATAAACTTTATAAATATGAAAATCTAAGCATTTCAAACAACCTAAAATTATACATGTACATAAGTTATCGTAAACCTACCCCTTTGTGCATGTGGTCTCACGAGAAACAAAAAAATCTAAAAAATTCCCTTAAAGATTCTCGTTAATAAGCATGATGTGGATCGTATTTTACCTACGATCCGGCTACGAATGAGGATATGTATGATCACCTTGGGTTTCATGTCGAGTGTGGGTGTGGTGTTCATACCAGTACGTGGATCCGATAATGGTGATCATGGTGTAGTTCTTGAGGTGGTGCATAGTTCTTGAAATGATTGTGACAGTGGTTGTGATAGTGGGGCCCACTCGACCCAATGGTGGTGGTTTACAGATTGCCCCATTTTTTTCTTCTTTCTTTCTTTTTTTCTTTTAGAGGGAGGAAGGGTGGTTCCAACTACCCTATCCGACCAGAAACACAGAAAAAAAAAGAGGGCACAAAAGGTTGTGCCATGTCAGGGCCTGAGCTTGGTTAGTTCAACCAAACCGAGAGGAGGGGGGGGGGGTGTTAAGGGGGGGACAAGTGGGTTCCATAGGCGATGGATCTGCTCTTCTGGCTGAAATGGACAAGAAAGAAAAAGTGGCAGAGGTTTGCTACCAACAGCAAACGAAGGAGGGGAAGGAGCAAGGAGCAAATGAGAGTAGCTCAGCAGGAGACAAGCTCTTTTGTTCGATTGGGATTCGGTAGAGAGTGAAGAGAAGAAAAAGAGGAAGGAGGCACTCTGGTGGTGTCTCTCATAACACCGAGAGAGACGGATGGGGGGAATGCCTCCGATGAGTCGACCCTCTATATGAAAAGTCGACCCTCAGAGAAAAAGTGTCAACCCTTGAAGATGAAGAGTTGACTCCTATGATAAGCATGTCTTATTACGTGTTAAAGAGTCGAACCTCAGAATGAAGAGTTGACTCTTGGGCAAAAAGTGTTGACCCCAAGGCATAACAGATGGAGTTTAATGGTCTTCTAGCCATTAGATAAAGAAGGACTTGGACCTGATGACTCTCCAATGTTCATATTTCATCTTCTACTATAAAATGAAGAAGAAATAGTGCTTTGAGGGTTAGATAGATTCAAGCTATTCAAAGATCTCCAACAATGAACTATCTTGAATCTCTTTGTTTGTCTTGGATATATTTTAAGCATTTTGCTTTGGGTTTATTTCACTCTTGATTAACAATGTATACAAATCTTGTATTGTAAAAGATTGACTTGTTTTCAACCTATTTTGTTTGTAAGCTCTAGGGTTGAGCTATTGTGAATAAAAAAAATCACGTTGGTTTTACAAAGGGTGTGAAATGGTTGTATTGGTTACTAGCACCATCATGCTAGCGATTTTAGTGGATTAAGCTTGATGTTGAGAGGATGTAGGATGAGATTGTCTGAATCTCTACACATTTGGTATCTTGAATTATCTTCTTCTCCCTAACTATTGCAAATTCTATTATGTGTAGCAAAAATTTTAAAAACCCAATTCACCCCTTCTTGGGTGTTTCATCATATTGAGACTCAATAATTGGTATAAGAGTCTGACTTCGGCATTGAGGACTTCACCATTCGAAGAAGAATATATCTATGACAAACATCGTAGGAACTTCTCTTGGTAAATGAGCTTTATCCATCCAACCTCCTCTATTTGATAGTTCAAATTATAACTATATAAAAATTAGGGTGAACATCTTTATTCAATCCATCGACTATGAGGTGTGGAAAGTTGTTATGAATTGACCATTCAAACCAACTGAGGTGGATGAGACAAAACACACTGAATTCAATTTCAAAAAACTAACCATCAATGTTAAAGCGATAAAGTTATTCTTTTGTGCTCTTGATGCTAATGAATTTAATCATGTGTCTATTTATAAGAGTACTAATGAAATATGGGACAAACTTGAAGTCACCCACGAAGGAACTACTCAAGTGAAACAATCGAAAGTAAACATGTTGGTACATGATTATGAACTCTTTAAAATGAAGCCCAAAAAAATAATATTGAAAGTTTTCACAAAATTTACCAACATCATCAACTGATTGAAATCTCTTGAGAAAGAATACACAATCTTAGAGTTCATGAGTAAGGTACTTCGGTCTCCTGCCAAAGCTTTGAATTCAAAAGCAACAATTATTGAGAAAGCCAAGGACCTCAACAAGTCTTTGGATGAACTCATGGGTTCTCTAATGACTCATGAAATCTTCTTAAAAAGAGAGAATAATGAAATTGGGACGGCATCGACTGTTGTTGGTGGTGGCGGCGTCGGCTGGTGTTGTCGTCGGTCAGGGGTTCGGCACATCGAAAGAGAGAGGGCGAGAAGGAGTCAAACTCAAAGAGCGAGAGTGAAAGAGATGATAGAAAGGGATATATATATATATATATATATATATATAAGGCTTTTAATGAAAAAGCATAAGGGGATGGGTTTAAATAGTATGAGGGAGAACGTGGTCAAGGGGTACCCCTTAGATACCCGACGTTCAGTGGGGATGTGAAGCAAACTGAGGGGAGGTGCAGTGGGCAGCTATGATGACTTTTGGGGTTGGGTTGGATCTATTTGGATTCAATCCCAACTCATATGGTTAGATGGGGTTTTGGGTCTTGGGTTGAGTATGGTTGAGTTGTGGGTTGGATCTACTTGGATCTAACCACAACTCATTTGGGTTTTGAGGTGATTTGGGTTTGGATTTGGTGAGACCCATTTGGGTCTCACTAATCAAAATCCAATCTATATATATAATTAGATTCATTTGGGTCTCAAGTGGACCCAAATCCTATTTATTTAAATGAAATCCATTGCATCTCAAATAGATCCAAAATCTTGTTTTTTAGTGAGATCCATTTAGATCTTCAAATAGATTTAAAATACTTTTTTCCTTTAGAGGAGGATCCATTTTAGTCTCAAATAGATTCAAATTCCTTTTATGTCTGTTTTAGACCCCAATATGGGTCTAAACCTTACCTAAATCCATTTGGTTTGATCTGAATCATTCATATAGTTTGAACTTACATTGTTGTGGGTTGAATCTCATGGATCTCAACTGAGGTTCATATCCAAGTACCTCATACAAAACCTCATAAATTTTCAATTAAATTTAAATTAACTTATATAAATATTGAAATAATATTGAGAATTAATTACTAATTAATTAAATAATATTAGCTAATTAGAATACCAAAAAATGGTATTTAATCATAGCTAAATACCAGAATAATTCATAGAAATTCCTCTTTCATTTATTTCAAAATTCTGAGAAATTAATGGACTTTACATAAATAGTTTGGTATTTCTATTTTTTTTAAATTTTTTTAATGCATGCAACTTGCTCATATTAACTAACAATTTGAGCATCCTATCATCCTTAAAGAACACTTGGACGTAAAATACACTTTTTTTTTATATTTACATGAAGAAATTTCCTCAAAAAATAGAGCCTAGTTGCGCTGACTTTGTTTGTCATACTTATAATCATTGTCATGATAGTGTATAATTCAATGGGCTTACCCCTTAACCCCATAATTAAAGTTGCTATGCTTTGGCATGTGAAAGGGGTGATGCCCAAGAGATTTGGACCTAAACTGCCTGCCTAGCGGCCTAAGCCTCATCCCACTACACTGAACCCTTTTGGGGAGACATAAAATAACTTGAATATTCTCTTGTTTATTCTAAACAACACACAAGATTCTTTAAGTTGATCTCATAACAAGTGCTTTGTAATATAAATTACAATCATTTGTTATACATAAAAAAAGTGAGAAGATGCACAAGGTGTTGTCTTTAAAGGTTAATGGTCTGATTTTATTTATAAATGAAATTATTATTAAAATCACCATTAAGGGCTAGGGATGGCAACAGGTGGAAACTGGGCATGCCTCACCCTGTCTTAACCTGTTTGGATCAAGGATAGAGGACATGAAATGGATAATGGACCGGGGATGAAGGTTAAAATCAAAACTTGTGCCGGGATGGAGGTGGGGATGGACTTACTCTTTCCCCTGTCCCGTCCCGTCCCGCCCTACTCATGATATTTGTTAAAAAATTACTATTATACTCTTTTGCATATTATAAAATCCTATATATATATAATCTTAACTTAAAACTCTTTCTTGAATTTCTCATTTCTCCTTCCTCTAACGAGTCGTGAGAGCTCCCATTTCTCTCATCTCCTTCCTCTAATGGTGGAAGGCCATAGTAGCAGAAGGATCGAGGAAACAAGGCCCCACCTCACCCTGTTTGGACCAGGGATGAAAAACATAAAATGGACGAATAAACCAAAGATAAGAGTTAAAATCAAAACCCATGCTGGGATGTAGGACAAAAAATTGAGATGGGGCAGGGGTGGTGACCTTGTCCATTGCACCCGCCCTGGTCCACTACCATCCCTATTAAGGGCTGGTAAACAAGCCGAACAAAGGGTGTTCAGACTCAGCTTGTTCTTGTCATGAGCCAAGCTAACTAAGCTGGAGCTGGCTCATTTACAAAAAGATACATCTTTTAAAACTGAAAAGAATAGAATTTGGATTTTAAATTTGGTGAATGAAGCTCGAATCGATTGATTTATAATAAACACATTGTTTCAAAACTGTAAGCAATAGGATTTGAACTATAAACTTATTATTTGCAATTCAAATAATTTAATTTCATCTACATTCTATACTTGTTAACAAGCTCATTTAAGCCAGCCCCAAGAGGGGTTGGTGCAGTGGGGTGGGGGTCTCAGCCACTAGATGGGTGGTCAAGGTTCCATTCTCATGAGTATCTTTTATGCCCAGCATAGGCCCTGAGGGCGAGGATCCTAGCCTCTGAACTTTACACATGATGACCATAGGTATGGCAAGTTGAGCCAGCATGATCATGTGTCTTCATGCCGAGTGCAGATTCTTCGAGTTATAAATCCAAAAAAAAACTCATTTGCATTGAGCTGAGCTGAGCTGAGCCAAACATTTATTTTCCTGGAACCTATTTCAGGAGTTTTTTCGTGCTGCATAACTTGAAAAGAAAAAGTATATAATGCAATTTTACGTAGAAGAAAAATATGTCATATGACCATCATAGTGCCCATACCAGTATGGTCCAGTATGACCCATGGAGTACGAGTAGTGGGGTCCCACCAAAGTTGTATTCACCCTGATCTCCAAGAATCAACAACAATGATGTAGTGTAACAAAAAGCATCTCTGAATGGTGGGATCTACCTTCTGATGTCAACTTGGTGGCGAGTTTGGGAGGAACGTGATAACAAGTTACTCAGGGATAGAAAGACAATGATTAAAATTAGGGGTGTCAAAGGGTTGGGTTTGGTTCAGACCCAGGGGGTACCAGACTTGAACCCAGCTTTCAGGTATGCTATTGGGTCTGTACCCAGGTTTAATCAGGTCCATTATAAGAAAAATCATATCTAGACCCAATAAGAACTACATGAACCATACCCGTTAAACCCATATTTTTTATCATTTTTACATTGAAAATTGCGGGTCTTAATCAGAACTCGGGTCGGATCCAGGTCTGGTATCAAATTTCACAAACTATACCCGGGTCCATGTATTAATCGAGCCTTGGGATCCAGACTCGGGTCTTATTATTTATCACCATACCCAGACCATATAGGGTTTGGTTCGGGTCAGGTCTGGGTAAACCATGGGATCCAATGTAACGTGTTCCCCTTGGCCAGATTTTCTTGGCCTGATGATGATAAATCATGGATTGGTTTCTTGTGTCTGGGCAACTACATCCATATTCAACTACCTCCATATTCCACATGTGACTCTTAAAACCACCTATCTGCCACCCATCTCTCTGACAGCTAGTCCATTGCCACACACACCTGTGCTCTTCCCTAATTTGGATTTCAGACTCTCTACCACTGATTTCATTATTAAATTTTTATCATTCCTAAAAAAAAACTCACATCATAAGAGGTTAAACAATATCATGTACATATTTTTCTTCCAATAATTCACATTGTGTATCAAGGGGACCTCATCTCAATTGAAGGTGGGGCTCACAACCAATAATTCACATTGGTTCATGTGTGCATGTCTTTGGGGAACATAATTGTATCTGGGCCCACCTTTAGCTAAATAGGTACAAAGGGAAGGTGCACACATCAAAAGAGAACAATACCTACTTCCTGTCTTCGGTGTGACATGCATGAAATGATGCGTGGTAGTGGACCTAATATTGTGCACCCAATCAAGTAGCGATTCTGAGGCTACAAAATTACCAAGCCCATAGGCCAATCAAGTGTGGGTGAGGGATTCTTGGCACGCTCTTATCAAAATCAACATGATTGTCTCGTACATCAAATTTAAGAGATGCAATAAAGTATCTTCTTACTTTTCTAGTTTACGGTGAAAAGTGCTTTTGGTTTATATCAAAAGTTTGTGGTTTTTTAGTTATGATTTTTATCTTGGTACAAGAAAAAAAATTACCCTGCATATATTTGTGGGTATTGTATGTAATTGCATAATGTTTTTACTATGCTATATACTTTTGTTCATGTTCGGATCCTATTATATATGAATTTAAATTCGGTATAACTTATATTAATTCAATTTTTATGGTTAAGTTTAATTTGATTAGGATCCATTAAATTAAATCTTATGTTTGAAACAATATTGGATCAGATGTTTGAATCTAGTAAGGTGATATAGACTTGGTTGAATCCGATAAAATATTTTTTATTTGGTTCAACCTATGAATCAGGATAGATTCAGTTGAATGAGTTTAGATGTAGTATAATCTTATGCATCGAGATTTAATCCAAATACCAATATGAAAACATATTGTCAGATATGAGACATAGATCTAGATTTAATTCAGGTTTTGTAATGGATCCAAAAAAATATAATGCTCGGTTATGAAATATGGATACAGATTTGATCAAGAGTTTATGGTGGATCTAAATAGTAACAAGTCAGATATTTGAACCTAATAACATGTATTCTATATGGATCCTGGTTTGACTTAAATAGATCTAGATAAGTATAATGCTGGATGTGTAATGTGAATCCATTTGAATTTGAAACATATGGTTATGGATTTGAATTATCATCTTATGACATATGTTGGACTTGATAGATAACATCTCAAGTCATATTTGAATATATATTTTTTATTGGATCCGATAATGGATTTGAACTTATATGTTGACATGATCACCTTTAGCATATAACTTTAAATTGACTTATCATGTTTGTCATATTCAAATGGTAATGGGATAACTCTCATTGGATATGAATTTGGTGCAATACAAATTAGATTTGGATATGAGGACTTAAGTTTAATTACTTGTAATTTGTGATAGCTTAATGCACATATTGCTTAAATACAATGCATTGGAAAAGTGAGAGCTGAATTATAATTTTACACATGCATGTGAATATTTATTTGTATATAATCATAAAGAATTGTTGTATGAATGCATAAAAAAATATTTTTCATGTGTTAGAAGCTTATGCATGGTATACAACATAGTGGTATTCATATTATATAGTTATTTAAATATGCATATATATTGATCCAGTATTTGTTAACCTGATAAAAATTTAAGCATATTATATGCGAAGATGATGCACATGAATAGTAAAAGTATGGACTATGACAAAAGTTTAAAAAAATGAAAGTATTTGCTATGTTTGACAAATTATACTTTATCATGAATTCATGAGTTGATAAAATTTACAGTACTCTGCTAGTGTTCATATGAACATGATGTACTATGAAATAGTCATCAAAGAGTCATAGAAACCCCATAATTAACTAAGAAAGTTAGACCCAAAATATGATTATTTATTTAAATATGGTATTGCATATTAAGGGTTATGTTTTAAATTATGGCATGATAAGAAACCCATATAGTTATGACAAATAAGTGCACGAAAAGATGATGATGAAAAATAAACCTAGTTTGTGAATATATTCATGATAGTAATATATCATGAAAGGAAAGCTCAACTAACTTATTTAAAACCTCATGATATCATGGTTAAACTCATACTATATGTGGAAAAAAAATCATGATTCATATGATGGTGAAAAATCATATGACTATGTGATAAATAACTTATAGTATATGTGAAAAATAACATATTTAAAAATAAAGAAAATATACATAGTTATGTAAGAAATAACCCATAGTATGTGTGAAAACCTCGTACTTAAAAATTAAATGATAAAAACATTTACATGATTATGAGAAAAGTAACATATAACATGTAAAAAAACATCATTGATAAAACCCTTGACATTGTGAATTGCTTATCGGGTGCATGTTTTATCATAAAGTACTATATGCAATATATAATGCACCGGTTATGATATAATATGGGTCTTCATCCAATATGACCAACTGAGAGATGTTGAATCTTGGTACGGGTCTAGTGTGACCATGAAACTCATATGTTGGATCAAGAGTGTATTATTGAATCTAAAAAAAGAATCCAATTATCCAAAGTACTAGGCCACGAATCCAATAACCCGCTTACGTAGTGTGTCATGAACCACTAAGATAGTGGTGGGCCCCACATCACATTGGATGGAACAATTAATGACTGGGTAGCTACCCAAAGAAAGATAATTAGACCCAGCCCCTGCCTTTGTAGGATGAGAGCTCGATAATTGCATCGAAAAGAAATCCTCCTTTAAGCAGGCCGTTAATCAAAACTCCAATTCTCCTCTCTTCTGTCGACTTTGAGTACAACCATACTTTGCGAAACCCAATATTTAGAACATGAATAAAAGGCTATATACTTTTAGTTCTTAGAAGGAAGGCTTGGCAATGGTTATGGTTGGTTTACTTGCAGCTCAGCTCAGTTTGGCTCTCATGTAGGACTGGTAAACGAGTCAAACAAACCCAACAAGGGTTGTTCAGGCTCGACTAATTTAACAAGACACTGCTCAGCTTGTTGAACTAAACCAATTGAAATTTCATATGTTTTTTAACATGTATCACACATGAATCCTATATAGGCTCAACTAAATGAGCCTAAACAAGTCGAGTCGAAGTGAACACCCATTGTTGATGTTCAGCTCAGTTACACTATACGAGCAGCTTATGGCTGATCTCATCGAACCAACTTGGCAATTCACAAACGAGCTTTAAGCAAGCTGAGATACAAGTTGCTTGGTTCCTTTACCTGCCCTACTTGCATGAAGCTCGACAAGCTGAGCCATGAGTGGCTTGTGTAGCATCATCAAGAATAGCATGTGGTTTTCAGCTTCCCATCTTAGATAGGTTTGTTTAGATACACATATATAAGTTTTTTTTATATTTACATGTAAAAACCACCCTCAGGATCAGAGACCTAGCCGCGCTGGCTCTGCCTACCATAATTATGATCATTGTCATGAAGCTCAACAAGCAGAGCAATGAGTAGCTTGTGTAGCATCAGCAAGAAGAGTGTGGTTTTCAGCTTCTCAGCTTAGATATGTTTGTCTAGATACACATATATAAGCTTTTTTATATTTACACAGAAACCGCCTCTCAGGATTAGTGACCTGGACGCACTTACCACACTTACGATCACTGTCCTAGCAGCGTAAAACTCCGTAGGCTTACCCCTTGCCCCCAGGAAATCGCCATGCTTCAACTTGTTAAAGGGAAGATGGTTCAACTGGTTGGAGGATGGTCGGCCTGCAAGCCCCAATCATGATACTTCCATTTTCACTATGGAACAAGTTTGAGCTCGTCTTGGCTTTGCCCTAACCACACAAGCTGAGCCTGAACGTGGCGTGCATGTAAATGAAGCTTAGCAGAAATGCCCATTGTTCGGTTCATTCGGTTCATGTAATTAGTATGTTACCACACTACAAGAAAATAGATGATTAGCGACGGAATTATTCCGTCGCTAGTTAGCGACGGCTTAACGAGAGAAACACATCCGTCGCTATAATCAATGAAATTTACAAAAATAGTGACAGAATATATCTCGTTGCAAAATCCATCGATAATTAGCGACGGATTTTGCGAGGGAATATTTTGTTGTAATGGACGCACCATTTAGCAACGTCTTTTGCGACGAAAACTTTTTCATCACTATTTAGCGACGGAATTGGCGACGAAATATATTCCGTCGCTATGTTCGTAAATTTGATTTACGACGGCTTAGCAACGAAATTAAGCCGTCGCAAATTGTCGATAAACCTAATCTCAGACGTCTTTTTCTTTTCTTCTTTCGTTGCTCCCGTCGTTCGCCCGCTCCCGCCGTTTGCCGGCCCCACCGTCCACCGGCCCCGCCGTTCGCCGCCGCCCGGAGACAGGTATTAAGGGGGTCGACCCCCTGCTTTTTTCGGCAGGGGGTCGACCCCCTGCCCTTCCGTTTTCCTTTGCTTCTATTTTTTTTTACTGTTTTTATACTATTAAGCATATATTTAGAAGTTTTTCCCTCTTGTAGTTTGTTATATTTCTGTTGATTTGCTTTAAATGTAATTCGCTGATTCTGAGGCAGTGCATTTCTATTTTGCTTTTTCACTGTTAAAGATTTTAATAGCGTTTATTTTTTGGGGGGGTTTATTGTTCTTGTTTTCTTATTTTAATGATTGAAATGTGAACAGAAAAGAATCTTGCGGGTTTAATATAGTATATGCTTATTTTTTAAAGCTAATCTTATCTTATTTAAGGTTTTTATAGGTAGATTCTTGTATATTTTCTTTAATTTTTTGTTTATTGCTCTTTTCTTCTAATGGAAAGAAGAAAATTTTCAAGTTTACCCTACCACTCCAAATTTGTATGTTTTTCTCAATTCTATTTATGATGGATTCTTCACTTCCGTTGTTATTTCCAATAGGACGCACTGATTCCATGCATGTGCCCTAAATCTTCATTAGGCAATGTTGAATTTGAGCACCTATTTCTCATAAAACGGCCCCTTCTGCTGTTTTTTAATACGACACAAAAATGCTTATATGAGTTATTTGCTAGATAATTTACTATTTAATTCTTATCAAATTCTTAAAGTTATTACCTAATGCTCTAATACTAATAATAACAGGTGAGCATTAAAGAAATGATTCCTTTTTTGCTTAGCAGGAAGCCAGAGTCATTCACTACACTTAAGCGTATTTCTATTTATGATTCCACCTATATGGTTCTTCTTGCTTTTTGCTTTTCTTGTACTTTTATCACTACACTTCAGTGTATTTCTGTTTATTGATTCATCCTATATGACCCTTGTTGCTTTTGCTTTTCTTATAGTTTTATTTTGTTTTCCGTAGCTTGGAAGATATTCCATGGACTCATGGTACTTTTGTTGGTCTACCATTGCTGTTATTACATGCGAGTAGGGGAATCTTTTTTGCATGAAAAGTGAACAAGTGGCCTTTTGGGATTGGGGTAATGCATAAATTTTACATGTGAATGATGGCCACATATCAGAGCATTCTGTTGCCTGTAAAATGTAACTGGGCCATGTTTACGTCGTATTTGATATCAATTCAGTAGCTCTTATTTGTGGCTTCTTGTGAGAGGATCCACATATTAGTGTTTGCAACAATGGCTATTTTATATGTATTTTTTTGGTTCTCTGTGAAACATTTTTCTGATTAATTATTTTGCACGGCTATGCTATTAATTGCATTTGTAATGACTATGATGTTATTCACTTTCTCTTATGTAAAATAATCTCTCATAAAGTCTTTCACTTTATAATTGCTCTTAGAATATATTATGGTGTTATTAATGAATTTCATAAAGTCTTTCACTTTGTAATACTTGTTGTGAATGATTTGAATTATTTGAATGTATTGTAATACTTAATGCGAATGATTTGAATGCATTGCAATGCTTGATGTGAATGATTTGAATGCATTGCAGTACCTGATATAAATGATTTGAATGCATTGCAATACTTGATGTGAATGACTTGAATGTATTGTAATACTTGATGTGAATGACTTGAATTATTGTAATACTTGATGTGAATGACTTGAATGTATTGTAATACTTGATGTGAATGAATGGGTTGTATTGTACTTGATGTGAATGATTTGAATTATTTGAATATATTGTAATACTTGTTGTGAATCATTTGAATGTATTGCAATACTTGATGCGAATGATTTGAATGTATTGTAATATTTTATGTGAATTATTTGAATGTATTGTATGACATATGTTATTTGTTAGAATATGGTTCATGGAGGTTACAGTGGTCGTTCATCCAGTAGTAGCCAAGCTCAGCCTTCATCTTCACGGGCTCCTGTAATAGGTATAGCATTTAACTAATTAGATGCTTGATTAGTTGAAATGCGCATTCTGAGAATTTCTAACGTATTTTTTTAAAGATGATGTTTCGTCTGTACACGACCCACCTACACCAGTTGATCACACAAGTCAGGAGTCAACACAGGAAGCAGGGTTTTCTCAGTCTGGCACAAGAAGACTCATTCGAATAGTGTATATCGATAATCGACCGTAAGTATTTCGTTTTCAATTATTGCATATCTTATAAATATTTTATATTGATACTTACTATGTACCAATTCACGTGCAGCACGAGGTTTGAGCTACAAGAAGTAGTACGCGAGATTATGAATTCACTTCTTCAACATCTACGAAGACCAGTCGCTCAATAGAAAGAGTATCCAAAAGAGGTGATAGATAGATTCTGGTCCTCATTCACGGTATACAGTTGTTTCTTATAGTTAATGTGTTTCATATTTAATTTTTTTAAGTCATGTCTACTAACTTTCTGAAAATATTTGTAGGTTTCGAATCGTTTCGCAACTACGGTGGAAGAAAATGATGCAAGGAAGGTGTGGCAGAAGGTGGCTGTCAATCGATTTGCAGACATGTTGCACAATATGAAGACTGCAGCAAAAAAAGCATCTGGCGGAATAGATGATCTCCTACAGTGGAAGGGTCATGACCCTATTACTATCAGGAGAGATTATTAGGATGGAATGTGCGATAAGTGGGCGGGGGATGCATTTCGAAATCGCTCTGCGAAGACTGCACAAAATCGAGCGAAAATGCCTGAAACCCATCTACACATAGGTGAATCTAAGACATTTGGGAGCCACGTGAAGAAAATGGTAACTCATCAATATATAATATTAATTTTATAAGTATTGTTGTAAACTTGTTAACTAAATCTTTTATCATTTAACTTCGCAGGAAGCAGAAAAATGAGGCATTGTAACATATAAGGATGTGTTTGTTAAAACACATAAACGAAAGACCACGGGAGACTTCGTATCAGAGAAGGCAAGAACGACAATGGTATGTATTTATTCTATTAATAATCATTGCAATATGCAAGTTATCATTAATTATTAATGCATACTTTAAACATTATTTTGTATGAGGCATATGAGCAACAGATGGTAGAGCGATATGGCGATGACGCTACTCAGCATCCATCATTTGATCATGCATCATGGGTGACTGCAGCAAGTGAACCAAAAAAGGGTCGTATGTTCGGGTTTGGGAGTAATATGAACACTTTACCTGTTATTGCTTCTTCCAGTTACGACTCACAGACTTCTTCCGCCGACATAAGCTCCAAGCAGCAGCCTATTCTTTCCGGTGAAGATGTACGTCAGATCGTTAAGGACACAATGCGTGACTACATTCATGAAACTGTCGCTGACGTTCTCCGAGCTGAGTTCAACAGTTTTTTGCTGAACAGGGAAACTTTTATTGCAGATCCCTCCAGGTATGAAAGTTTCATATGACTTAGAGCACATATGAGCATGGTAAAATCACATATATAGTTTTTCTAACTGCCTTAGAACACATATGAGCATGCTATAATCACATATTCAGTTTTTTTACTGCCTTAGAACACATATGAGCATGATCGAATCACATATATAACTTTTTGCGTGCCTTAGAGCACATATGAGCATAGTAGAATCACATATAGAGTTTTTTGCCTGCCTTAGAGCACATATGAGCATGCTATAATCACATATAAAGTTTTTTGCCTGCCTTAGAGCACATATGAGCATGATAGAATCACATATAAAGTTTTTTTGACTGCCTTAGAACACATATGAGCATGCTATAATCATGTATTCAGTTTTTTAACTGCCTTAAAACACATATGAGCATGCTATAATCACACATTCAGTTTTTTGACTACCTTAAAACACATATGAGCATGCTAGAATCACATATAGAGTTTTTTGCCTGCCTTAGAGCACATATGAGCATGATAGAATCACATATAAAGTTTTTTGCTTTGCCTGCCTTAGAGCACATATGAGCATGATAGAATCACATATAGAGTTTTTCTGACTGCCTTAGAACACATATGAGTATGCTATAATCACATATTCAAATTTTTGACTGTCTTAGAACACATATGAGCATGATTGAATCACATATATATATATATATATATATATATATATATATATATATATATATATATATATATATATATATATATTTTTTTGTCTGCCTTAAAGCACATATGAGCATGGTAGAATCACATATAAAGTTTTTCTAGCTGCCTTAGAACATATATGAGCATGATATAATCACATATAGAGTTTTTTTACTGCCTTAGAACATATATCATTCATGATAGAATCACATATAGAGTTTTTTGTCTGCTTTAGAGCACATATGAGCATAATAGAATCACATATAAAGTTTTTTTACTGCCTTAGAACACATATGAGCACATGATAGAATCACACATAGTGTATAATTTATTTTAACATATTTTGTTTATCAATACTGAATGTTCTTTTCTTGTGTAGGTTGCTAGCGATAATCAACGTAGCGGAGCTGAAGGGACAGATCAAGGCAATGAACAAGAAGACGCACAAAATCTTGGCGATGATTAGATTAATGTGTTGAAGAAGTTCTATTTTTTTTGTTTCGAAATTGTAATTGTTGAATTGTAAATAATTAAACTTGTTAATTTTAAAGTGCAACGATTAATTGTTGTAGATTCCTTTTATATGAAAATTTATGTGTACTTTGTTTTTTTATTTACAGGAAATATAAATTGTACAGGAAATATAAATTGTAGTGTTCTCGATATTTAATTTTCAAATAATTTTTTTTGCTTTTTTTTTCCTTGTTTGCGACGGATTAGCGACAGATTTTTCCATCGCTATACATATAATTTAGCGACGGCTTAGCGATAGATGTAAATCTGTCGCCAAGCTGAGGTCGTCGTTTAGTACCGACAGAATTCGTCGTTAGTTACTCTGTCACAATTAGCGACGAAACTGGCGACGGATTTATTCCATCGCCAGTTAGCGTCGAAAAATTCGCGACGTAAGTTGTCTGTTGCATCTTCGTCGCTAAGCCGGATTAGCGACGGAAGGAGGTCGTCGCTAATCCACTGCTTTGTTGGGGGTGCCACAATGACAGATCTCCCTAGATTTATGAAAATCTTGACAAAATATCACGAGAAATTACCCGAAAGTTAAAACCGGTCATTTTCTCAAGATATTTTCAACTTCTTGCGAGTTTTTTTTGTCAGAAAACAAAAATATTGCATTTTAAATGCAATATTTATGAATTTTCTGGGGTATTTATCGTGAAAAAATGTGTGGTTTTTGTTTTGAAATATTTTTTATTTATATTTTCTTATAAAAATCATTTTTTTTATTTCTAATTTATTTTTTATTGCCGAGAATTTGACAGAAAAAATAACAGATTTTCAAAGCATTTTCAATTTCTCACGAGATTTTGGCTACCGCCGTTTTTAACTTGTCTCTATGCATGTTACCGGTCCTAGTATTGGTGTTAGGCATCACATGAAGTAATCAAGTTTCTAAGTACCATTTAAGTTGGCAATAGATTTAAGGGCGAACCAGTAGTAAAGATGCAAAAGGATAGGATTCGGATCAGCTAAAATATATAGAAAAGTCGGATCCGGATCGGGTTGAAACAACCAACAATCATAAAAGTGGCATGCTGGAACCAGTCCATTTGCAAATATCACTAGCCAGTCGGACCCTTGCTGGACCTAGAGGGAAGACACATGTCTAATTTGACATACTGTATTGGGTCTGGGTCTGATTGGACCTGACATAAACAGAACCAGAACCAGTCTAAATACCGATCACATATACCAAACCTGGTAAAAATATTTATTTTTTATATTGAAATTTTAGGTACCTTAGTTAAAAGTCGGGTCAGACCCGAATCTGGTTTGAAATATTACAAACCAGACCTGAGTTCATATACCACTCCTATGGTTATAACCCCAATAACTAATCAGGCCTACATTGGTTTCAATCTGGCGTCCTATAAGACCTGATCTAGGTTGGGATTGGTTCAAACCCAACCCATTGACAGGCCTATAAGCAAAGGTGGCACTAGGTTCTCTAAATAACAAGTAGTCGGGTTTAAGTTCATTGTGTCCGAAAAATGAAATCTCTAACCCGACCCAGAAAAAAAAACTGTGCTCAAAGCCAGCATACATACACACATTAGCTAAAAGTTCCCTATACTTCAACTATATATCAAAACAATACAAGAAGATCAGCAACCTGTTCAGCTGCTGATCACCAAGAACAGGTACAGTAAGACAAAATGAAGTCCCCCACTACTTGGACATAATACACTCAGCATACATACACACACTAGCTAAAAGTTTCCTATATTTCAACTATATAACAAAACAATACAAGAAGATCAGCAACCTGTTCAGCTGCTGGTCACCAAGAACAGGTACAGTATGACAAAATGAAGTCCCCCACTTCCACATATTCACCATGAAGGTGTCATGAGACCCCATTGTGTCTGCATCAAAATTCATGCACTTCCTGAATTTACTAGAGGAACTTCCTTGACTATGATGACTGATTCAAACCATTTCTGGTGCTAGAGCCGCTATACCTATGTAAAATGTAATAGCACCTTTTATGAACTCCAAGAAACTCGAAGCTGCAAACTTTGAATTGCTCATGGGCAAACCATTTCCCTCCCACAAACAGCAGAATTGCCAAGATTGGCAACCAAACCAGATCAAATAAAGGCTAATGCAATGCTTAATGATATGTGTGGAAAAAGAAGAATACTTGAACTCATGAAGCTTCTCACATTCTGAGCATAAGTGACTGGCTCTGAAGAGCTTGGTTGTCCTCTAGCAGTCGGTCATATTCCAGAAGCAAGTCTTCAGACTGTTTCCGAAGGGCAAGAACATTAGATTCTGCAGCCTGCAACTGCTTTGCCTTCTCCTCAGATTCTGCTTTCCGTTTCTGTAATTGCTCCATTAGATGTGACATCTCTTCTTTCAGAGTCTTTGTTTCTTGAGAAGCCTTCTCTTCCTTTTCCATGAGGAGCAAACACTCTTCCTGAATTCTTTTGGCATGTAATTTTGAAGTGCTGAGGGCTATTTGAGAACCGCTTAGTTTTCTAAGAAAGTGATGCAAGCGAACAATGATAAAACCTAGAAAAAGAGAGAATCCTGCAAAAAACATGTATAACTCTTCAGAACTCCACTAGGACTCAATATTGTGCCTCAAATCATGCCTAGACATATCAGTCACAGTTGCCATGATCAGCTCCCTTGAAATCCGGTCAGCTGATACATTTAAAATTTTAATGAACCCTAATGCAAGTGCACACAACATTATTAGCAGTCAAATAAGATTGCAGCCCTAAACAGATGAATCTGCCATCAACAGCTCCATTACACCCTTTTTTTCCTCAAAAAGAAAAAGAAAAAAGGAAAAGAAATGGTTGTGATGACCGATCACTGTTCCAGAAAAGAGATTCTTTCTGACTCAACTTGTAGGCAACCATATCAATTTCTGTATTGACTGGCAACACTACCCATTCATGACTCACCAATCCCACTCAAAGTGACCATAACCATAGCCCAAAGCATGAGAGAATTGTGATACATTGAGCCGCAAAAGCAGCAGGCGGAACATGCCCCAGGAAAGGGAGGAAAAAATGCAAGAAACAGAAATAGCAACGCAAACATGAAGCATGAAGAAAAGATAGTCTGAAATGAAAAATTCAGAAGAATCATGGGAAATGAACATAAAGCATAGGAGTTCTTGCAACCTATATAATCATACGTTTTTGCTTCCATTTTTCAAAAAAATACTGCATAAGTAATAAACATGGATGGAGACAAAATATCCTATGGTTAACACTTAACAGTAGTTGTAAAAGGTAGTTTGAGATACTGATAAGCTTCCCCCATCTAAGAACCTAATTTCCCTAACTTAAGATTAATTTTTCTCCTAAATTGTTAAGGAAAGATGTTTCACTCATTACTCAGCCCTTGCAGTACATTTTTCACTCATCCAACCATTGTCAAGCATCCGTGTCTAAGCTCTTACCTGATGGTTCTATTATAGTTCTAAAGACTATTTTGAGATATCAATAAGCTTCCCCCGTCTAAGAACTGCATTTTCTCTGGTTTATGAGCAATATGAATAAAACAGGGAGAAATTTTGCTTCAGAACAGCTCAAAAAAAAGTCAGGTAACTATTTGTTCATCTGCCTGCAACTCAGGATAAACGTTTCACTGACTACTCGGTGCTTTAAATATTTCTTTCAGGTAAATGGTTCAAAGGGAGAATACAGAACAATTTCTACGGGATCCTCCTCCGACAATTGATTATTGATTACCTTCAGGTAAATGGTTCAGCCAGTTCACATTCAATATCAGTAAAGTACTAAAAACTTGTCCCTGTGATTGAGCTTGTATGCATTTTATGTGTTCGATGTAAATTTGTGAAGCCAACATGATGGTTTTTCAAAATTTAAATAAGATTGTTCTGATCAAATCCTTCACACACTGGCAATGTTTTTGGTGCAAGTGGTGTCCAACAGGATGCATGATTTGATTTCGTGGGTTGGGTAATGAGTAAAAAAAATAATGTAACTTAAAAAGGCCATTTCCATATTTAAGTTAAGCTATGACCACAGTCATGTTGCCAGAATAATATGTGAATAAAGACTGCCAGCAACATAAGATAAATGAGAACGGAAGCAAGGATTTTGAAATTTTGCAAACAGGTTGTATATATTTTACACAAAGAAATGTTGGTTCCAATGCAAAGCAAGGATTCTAATCATTTATATCAATGACACAACAGCACCACCAAAAGTGTAACTGTATGAGCCAATGTACTTTTGATTATTTGTTTGTTTGTTTGTTTATTTCACAAGTCAAATCCAGCATGCCTTGAGGAGTTGTGGGTAGTAATCTAGCCAAATGAGATATGTTTGGCTGGGTATCTAACAGAGAGGTCTGCCCTGATCAAATGTCAAATTAAAATGTAAAAATTATTTAATCTATTCTTATCTGTTCTTACTTTGGTTCAGGGTGACCACCCATCACCAAAAGCTTCCTTTGTATCTTCTCATTTTTCTCAATAAAATTTTATTTTCTTTGGCTCTCAATGATTAAATGATAAGAAACTCAAGTTAGTGGCCAGCCGCCAAACTATGACTTGGTGTACATTATATGTTTAAATCAATGTAACCGATATCGCCGATATGTTGAAAATATCGTGATAATATTGGCTATTTAAGGTCAGCCAATATTATCAGCAATATATTGCAATAGTATCGCGATAATTTTGAGGAAAACTCATTTTCTTAAGTTTTAAGCTTACATTTTATATTTTTTATATTTTAAAACATTTTCAAACATGTTTCTTTATATTTTTGCAAGAAAAATAATGCAATAATATTATTTTCTTATCTTTTTTTATTATTATTTATATTTTTTTCAATTTTTTAAAATCCTAAGATTTTCCCGAGAGAAAACAACTTTTGAAAATCTCTCCAAGAAAATACCTTGAACGATATAGGTGACTATGGTTTAAATGAGTGTATTTGTTCATGCTTTCTTTGATCCGTGTCTGCATGTCAAAACTTTCATCCACTAACAATGTGATTGACTTAAATGCTTATGCATGTGCATAAAAACTACGAGAAGAACTACTTGAAACATCCACCAAATTTGCACTGTTGTTGACAGGACAGACATACAATAAGCATGAAAAGAATATTGCAGCGTTCATGTGACATAGTTGCACTATAAGCAGTCGTCTGCCTAATAGCACCCTCACAGAATGGTACAACACCTGCTCAATGTGTAACCCAAAGCCAACAAATTTTTTGTATTCATGAACATTAACAAATTTCGAAAAGAAAAAGAAAAATACTTGCTCTTATACAGATTTGAAAAATAAAAAGAAAATACTTGGACTCAAATAGATCAATGAAGCCTCAAATCAGGAAAATAAAACAAAAGATATTCAACTGACATGGTTTCTTGCTTCATAAGCCTTTATTGTTCTTCATAGTAACAATTTAAATAATCTCAATCTGATTCATGTGCCCTCTTGATCTATCCACTCAGTTGGCTTTGGTGAACTATGCCTTCTCCTAAGGATGCATAAACCTGAAACAGGTCATTACGGCAATTAATTCTTTAGCATTATTGTCCTCTCACATATATTTTGGACTCAAAATTTGCCACTATCCCTTCTTAACATAACTGGAAACTTTTGTTAGTTACACAAATTTAGAGTGATTTTTTAGAACATCGCGAAGTCATTGTCACACTTATTTGCCACCGCCATATCATCCATACAGTCCACTCTTAACATTCTGAATTTTGAACACAAAAATGCAAACATTGACGGTCATTAAATAGAAAATTTGCTTGGAAAACATGTTGAGTCTGACATTTGAAAGTTCAAATCAAAGTTTTAGATTTGGAATTGAAGTCAAAATTAAGTTTGAACTTTTAAATCAGAATTGAATTTGAAATGTGAAATTGGACTTTGAAATTCAAACTTAGAATTTGAATTTTCAATCAAGATTGAAATCTTGAATTTAAAAATTATAATTGAATTGTCAATTGGAATTAGAATTAAAGTTTGAAAAATTGAATTTGAAATTTAGAATTGAAGTTGGAATTTAATGTTGAACTGAAATAAATCAATGAAACACAATGTATTTGGCAGTCTATCAATGTTTGAAAATTTAAGAAATTAATGAATAACTCTTGACTTTGATTTTGAAACAAGGTTAAAGTGTTCAACTTAAGATGCAGGATTCAATTTCATACAAACGGTTAGGGAGGAAAGAAGACACAAGAAGGTAAAGTCCTATGTGAAAAATCCTTTCTAGGACCTGACTAAAATGGACCTCTAGCCTCCAACACCCCCACCAGAAGATGCTGCCGCTTCCTCGCTTCTCCTCTAATCAGCTACATTCTTCAAAACAGAAGAGCACATTCCTCCAACTCAGCGTCGCCCTCTACCACAAAATCTGACTCCCTACTTGACTGCTTGCTCCATGAAACTACCAAAATCACTTGCAATCTCTCACACGCGTGATATAACTGTTAAATTATGTCCAAGTGAGCTGGTTACCAACTCACTGCTTGATAACTGAAACAATTTACCAATGCACCTAACAGCTACACCCACCATGTCTACACTAAATCCATTCACCAAGCGCTTATGACGGAATTGATGGATACACACGACACCACTCTACGTTCCGCCGAATCAATCCCAGTCCGAAAAACAATCCTAGGAGACCATATACCAGAACAATTTCAATGTGAAGCCTTAGTGATATAGATCCCATCAATGCCAATATTCCCCATCTCCTGACTCCTAAGGGTTGAGCTTTGTGTTTACATCATTTTCACTGGGCAAAATTTCATTTCCACCATATCCAATTATGTGTTCTTGTAATTTCTACCTCATACATAAATGAAAACAAACATCCCAACGGATGGGGGAAAAACACCAACCCATCAAAGAAAAAGACCATGACAATGCAATAATGTTTTTTTTACTAAGACAAAACTACCAAAAATGATGCAACCACAAACCAAAACAACCCCACATGGTAAAAGCATATCAAAACTTAAGCAAGATGAAGAATGGTAAATCAAAAAGAAGATGAGTAAGGAGAAGGGGTGGAAAGGTGAATTACCCATGAGAGAAGCTTCTAGAAGGTGGGTGCTCCAGAGGACCTGATCCATTGGGGTTGTGGTGCCAACCTTGATGCCCTTTTTCCCAATCTTGGCCATGCTCATGAGGCTGGACAGCAGGATGAGAGACATGGTGATGGCCAGGGTTTTGATGATGGTGGTAGCTCCCCTGCCCGTCTGGAGCTGATCCAGACTCCTCATTGCCAACTCCCTCAGTGGCCCTGCATTGAACATAAGCAGCAATGCCACCACCACCTCGACAAATAGTACCAGAACCAGCAGAGGGATCATCCTCAATAGAGAGAGAGAGAGAGAGAAGACTTTGAGTGAGAACTTAGAAGGGAGGGCGTTCTCTGGACTCGAGCACTTTCCCATTTGAGGATTTGAGGGCTTGTTTGGGAGAAGGGAAACGTACAAGTCACGAAATCGAATCCGAAGTTAAACTCGAGCTTGGATCAAAATTCGGATCCGGTTAAAGCCTTTATAATACATTGGTCTGGATCATGATTCGTTTTGAACTTTAGGCTGGGAAACCAGATGAGCTGCTTATGGTTCAGCCAGTAAAGAGCTTGTTTAAACTCATAAAATTGGCTCAATGTGTCAAACATGAAAAATAGGGGCTCGAGGAAATATCAGGTGCAATCTGATTGCATACTTTTGGTATGCTGCTGAACCTGATCACATTCCATCCATTCTTGGGCCCCACAGC
Source organism: Nuphar pumila (assembly GCF_984573655.1). NCBI lineage: Eukaryota > Viridiplantae > Streptophyta > Magnoliopsida > Nymphaeales > Nymphaeaceae > Nuphar > Nuphar pumila. The sequence goes on along the minus strand of NC_143252.1, from coordinate 111,940,142 downwards.
TAACAGGCTGTATCACAAGAATGAAAGTAGGGGTGGCAATTTCTGACACGAAACGCCAACCCGCCTCTTAGGCGGGTTCGGGTTGGGCTTAAGCCAACCCGTTTAATAAACCGGTCGACCCGGGTAACCCGTTTATTAAACAGGTTGGGTTCGGGTTGGGGGTATGCCAACCCGCCAACCCGGCTGACCCGTTTAATAAACGGGTTAGGCGGGTGGGTCAACCCGCCAACCCGACCCGTCAACCCGACCCGCCAACCTGCCTACCTGCCAACCCGATCCGTCAACCCGCCAACCTGACCCGCGAACCTGAAAACCCGTTTACCCGACCCAACCCATTTATTAAATGGGTTGGTGGGTCGTGTCGGGTTACCCATTTATTAAACGGGTCGGGTTCTTGTTTGCCACAGCCGACCCGTTTAATAAACGGGTCGGGTTCGGGTTGAGGTATGCTGACCCGCCAACCCGACCCGCCAACCCGACCTGATTGCCACCCCTAAATGGAAGGTGATCAGATGCAGCAACATGCTAAAAGTATACAATCACATTGCACCTGATCCTTCCTGGTTGGCACAGCTCATATGAACTCCTTAAGTAGTAAATAAATATATTTTTAATATATTTTAGCTTATATTGTATAAAATAAGTGGTTCAAATGTTTGGACTGCAAGTAGCAGTTTAAATCTTCTTGGTCAATAACAAGTGATCAAAGCATAACTTTTGACAAATTGCAAGCAAAATTTTAATAACTCCAAAGGGGTTTGGCACAACTAGATGGGGCCGAGGCTGCTGGACCGGTGGTCGAGGTTTTATTCTCATTTTCACCACCCTTTAATAATCCAAAGCAAGATGACTCTTAGGGAGCGAGGGGTGTGAAACGGTTTTACACCATTGAAGAAGCGACAGTAAGTTGACAGACATTGACCAGTGCAACCAAGTCTCTTACTTTGAAGGTGGTTTCAAGAATGTACAAATGTATTAAGGTTATTCAATAATTTGGAGAACATTATATATGCTCTAGTAAGATGACACTATGGATCTTTACTATCTTTAGCTTAAGATGTGTTTGGCGTAGTGAGTTGGGGCCTAGATTGTTAGATAGGTTCATATCCCATGAGGTGTCATCTCCATGTGTAAGCTGAAGCTTGGTGACTCTCGGGGTTCGAGGGGTAAGTCCTCGAAGTTTTTACGCCAACATGGATAGAGACCGTAGTACAGCTGAGCCAGTGCAACTAGGTCTTTGTGCCTAAGGTGGTTTCTTGGAGTTAAAAAAAAAAAGAGATGTGTTTAGACACCAGCCAGTGGAGACAACTTTCACAAGAAGTTGCATATAGGCAGGAAATTCATTCTCCAAGGCGGGTGGTGTGACCCTATTCTCATATGAAAATGGATGAGCCTGTTGAGTGTGTGAATAAACAGAGTATGGAGGTGTACCTGAAGAAGCCATTGAGAACCGACAACGGTTGATGGTGTTTTGCAGAAAAGAAGTAGGGGAAAACTTTCTCTCCTCAGTCGGATTGCAGCCCTTCAATTAGCACAACTACCTTCAACAATCGGAGCAGGATTCTTCTTCCCTCTCTTTATGACAAATGCTCAGAAAAGATAATTTCTACCTTAACCCTTTTTTTGTGTTTTTCTCTTGATCTCACTTGATTGGGTTTCTCATTAACACCCGTTTTATAGTCTTTAGTTAGGGAACAGTTATCTTAATTATTTTCACTAATCCCTTATGTTTATCGGAAGGGACACCTCTTAAAGAGTCCTAAAACATGGGTAACTACCACGTAAAAAGTAGGTTATTCCAACATTCCCCCACTTGTCCCAACGATAAACCCTTAACTAGAAAACTTTATGAGAATAACTTGATGAATAGATTGGTCTTTACAAATCTATTATATAGATCCTTAGTTGAATCTCTAATCCTTATGAGATTAACAACAAACAACCATAAAGAGAATAAATAAGTTGAATGTGATAACTTTATTCATATGCATATGTCAAAAAGAGTTTAACAAGCTCATCCTTAATATATGTTCAGAATACAATCTCGGTGTTAACCCTTTAATAAGAGGATCAACAATCATCTATTTAGTACCAATATTAACAACATGCACTAGATGATTCTCTGTCATTTCTTTAACAATAAAATACTTTAATTTCATATGCTTACATAACGTAATACTTTTATTGTTATTTGAAAAAGACACCACAACTTCATTATCACAGTAGACCTTCAGTGGTTTCTCGATGAAATCGATCACCTTTAATTGTGATATGAAGTTCTTCAACCATATGGCTCGCGAAGTAGACTCATACAATGCTATGAATTCTGTTTCCATGGTGTGAGCAGCAGTGGTCCTCTGCTTCCCACTCCTCCAAGAGATCGTGCCCCCAACAAGTAAGAAGACATACCCAGCAGTAGACTTTCTACTATCAAGGCATCATCCTAAGTCCGCATTTGAGTAGTCAGTGACCTCGAGGTGATCAATTTTATGATACGTCAATATATAGTCTTTTATCCCTTACAAATACCACAATATTTTTTTAGCAGCCTTCCAATAGGATATGTCTGGGTTAGACTTTAATCTACCAAGCATCCTTACTACGAAGAAAATATCTGGATGTGCACAACTATGCATGTATTGCAAGCTGCCTACAATTGATGCATATGGATAAACACTCATTTGTGCTTTGCCAATTTTGTTTTATGGAAAATTCTTTAGGCTCAAATTTTCACCTTTTGATATAGGTGTTGTACCAGGAGAACAATTCTTCATCCTATATCACTTTAATACCTTATTTATGTAGGATCTTTGGGAGAGACCTAGAAAGCTTTTTGCTATGTCTCGATGGATCTCTATGTCAAGTATATAAGCAGTCTCACACATATCTTTCATATCAAAATGTGATGCAAAAAACAATTTTGTCTATGTAAGTAACTTTATATCGTTGGTTGTCAGCAAAATGTCATCCACATACAACATTAATATAATGAACTTACTCCCACTTTCCTTAAGGTATATACATTGATCAATAATATTTTATGTAGACTCGAAAGTCATAATGACTTGGAAAAATTTAATATATCATTGTCGGAGAGGCATATTTAAGTTCATATATTGATTTTTTAAGCTTGCAAACCAAACGATCATCTTCAGATAAACCAAGAGGTTGTTCTATGTATACCTCTTTATTCATATCCCCGTTGAGGAATGTTGTTTTCACATCCATCTGATGTAGCTTTAAGTCATAATGAGCTACGAGGGCTAAAATTATCCTCATTAACTCTTTAGTTGAGACATGAGAAAATATCTCATTATAGTCAATACCCTTCATCTGGGTGAACCCTTTAACAACCAATCTTGTCTTATGTCTTTCTATATTACCTTTGGAGTCTTTTTTTGTCTTAAAAACCCATTTACACCTTACGGGTTTTACTCCCTTAGGTAACTCAACAAGATTTCATACTTTATTCTTAGCCATAGAACCCTTCTTTTATGGCTTTTATCTAGTGCGAAGATTGTTTCCTTTCAACAACTTCCATAAAAGTCAACAGATCATCATCTATATCTATGAAATCATGAGGCTCCTGAAGGTACACCACATAATCATGATATATAGCAGATTTTTTAACTCTTATGAATCTCCAAACAGGTCATTCTTCAGGCTCAGGTTAAACATGTCCATCATGTTCGTGCTCTTCTGCATTGTCCATAATAGGTTCACTTTGGATTTGTGCATCAACAACCGGGTAATCAACCACATCATCATTAGGGATAACAATGTGGTATCTTTCATTGTTTTCCTTAACAGGTGGCGAGACTGGATCATATATTTCCTCAAAACCAAGGTTTTGAAGTGCACTTAATCCTACTGAACCATCTTCAAGAAATTTTGCCTTATCCATTTCAACAATCTGTGGTGAATGAGATGGGCAATAAAACATGTATCCTTTTGATCTCTCTAGATAACCAATGAAATATCCATTGGTTGTTCTTGGATTAAAAGCTTTAATGTGGGGGTTATACAACTTAGCTTTTGTAGGACATCCTCATATGTGCATATAAGACAGTGATGATTTTCTACCTGTCCACAACTCGTAGGGAGTTTTATGCACAAATTTCGTAGAAACCTTATTCAAAATATGCACAACAATCCTCTAGGCTTCAGCCCACAACTTCACGAAAAGTATTGAATAATTCAACATGGCTCTGATCATTTCTTTAAGCGTACGATTTCTTCTTTCAGCTATACCTGTAAAACCCACAAACACTACAACAGAGCAGTAGATTAGCGACGACCACCTTCCGTCGCTAATCCGTCGCTAACCATGTTAGCGACGGATTAGCGACAACGCGGCGACAGTATGCTTACGTCGCGAATATTTCGACGCTAACTGGCGACGGAATAATTCCGTCGCCAAGTCCGTCGCTAATTGCGACGGAATAACGAGCGCTATATTCCGTCGCCAATCCGCCGGTACTAAACGGCGACCACGGCGTGGCGACGGATTTAATTCCGTCGCTAAGCCGTCGCTAGATTAATATGAATAGCGACAGAATCATCCGTCGCTAATCCGTCGCAAAAACGAAAAAAAATCAAAAAAAATTTATTTAAAAATTAATTACGGAGAACTGTACAATTTATATTTCCTGTACAATTTATATTTCCTGTAAATAAAAAACAAACCACACAAAAAAATTCATATAACAAGTATCTATAATAATTAATCGTTCCACCTTAAAACTAAGAAGTTTAATTATTTACAATTCAACAATTACAATTAGGAAAAATAAAAAAAATAGAACTTCTTCAACACAGTCCTCTAATCATCGCCAAGATTTTGTGCGTCTTCTTGTTCATTGTCTTTATCTGTCCCTTCAGCTCCACTACTCTGATTATCGCTAGCAGCCTACACAAGAAAAGAACAGTCAGTATTGATAAACAAAATATAATGAAATAAATTACACACTATATGTGATTCTATCATGTGCTCATGTGTGATCTAAGGCAATAAAAAAACTCTATATGTGATTCTATCATGCTCATATGTGTGCTAAGGCAGTCAAAAAATTGAATATGTGATTATAGCATGTTCATATGTGTTCTAAGGCATATAAAAAAACTCTATATGTGATTCTACCATGCTCAGATGTGCTTTAAGGCAAGCAAAAAACTATATATGTGATTCGATCATGCTCGTATGTGTGCTAAGGCAGTAAAAAAATTGAATATGTGAATATAGCATGCTCATATGTGCTCTAAGGCAGGCAAAGCCAAAAATTTTATATGTGATTCTATCATAAATGATATATAACATGTTCATATGTGTTCTAAGGCAGTTAAAAAACTCTATATGTTATTATAGCATGTTCATATGTGTGCTAAGGCAGTCAAAAAACAGAATATGTGATTATAATATGCTCATATGTGTTCTTAGGCAGTAAAAAAACTGAATATGTGATTATAGCATGCTTATGTGTTCTAATGCAATCAAAAAAACTTTATATGTGATTCTATCATGCTCATATGTGCTCTAAGACAGACAAAAAGTTAAATATATATATATGTGATTCTATCATGCTCATATGTGTGCTAAGGCAGTAAAAAAATTGAATATGTGATTATAGCATGTTCATATGTGTTCTAAGGCATCTAGAAAAACTCTATATGTGATTCTACCATGCTCAGATGTGCTTTAAGATAGTCAAAAAAACTATATATGTGATTATACCTGAGAGGGACCTGGAATCGAAGATCCCCTATCCTGAACAGCGGCCTTGATCTCATTTCGGAGAAAGGGGGCGACGGTGTATTGGAAGTAGTTATTCAGTGATTCATTAATGATCTCGCGTACATCATCACCGGAAAGAATAGTCGGCTGCTTGGAGCTTATGTCGGCGCAAGAAGTTGGTGAGCCGTAACTGGAAGAACCAATAACTGGTGAAGTGTTCATATTACTCCCAAACCCGAACACGCGACCTTTTTTGGGTTCACCTGCTGCAGTCACCCATGCTGTAGGATCAAATGATGGATGCTGAGTAGCGTCTTCACCATATCGCTCTACCATTTGTTGCTCATATGCCTCCTACAAAATAATGTTTAAAGTATTCATTAATAATTAATGATAACATTATGATGACTTGCATATATATTGCAATGATTATTAATAGAATTAATACATACCGTTGTCGTTCTCGCCTTCTCTGATACGAAGACTCCCGTGGTCTTCCGTTTATGTGTTTCTACAAACACATCCTTATATGGTACACTGCCTCCTTTTTCTGCTTCCTGCGAAGTTAACTGACAAAAGATTTAGTACACAAATTTGCAACTATACTTATAAAATTAATATTATATATTGATGAGTTACCATTTTCTTTAGGTGGCTCCCAAATGTCTTAGATCCACCTGTGTGTAGATGGGCTTCGGGCATCTTCGATCGATTTTGTGAAGCCTTCGCAGAGCGATTTTTAAATGCATCTCTCGCCCACATATCGCACATTTCATCCCAGTAATCTCTCCTGATAGTAATAGGACCATGGCCCTTCCACAGTAATGGATCATCTACTACGCCAGATGCTTTTTTTGCTGCAGTCTTCATAGTGTGCAGCATGTCTGCAAATCGATTGGCAGTCACCTTCTGCCACACCTTCCTTGCATCATTTTCTTCCACCGTAGTTGCAAAGCGATTCGAAGCCTACAAATATTTTCAGAAAGTTAGTAGACATTGCTTAAATAAATTAAATATGAAACACATTAACTATGAGGAACAACTGTATACCATGAATGAGGACCACAATCTGTCTAATACCTCCTTTGGGTACTCTTTCCATTGAGCAACTGGTTCTGGTAGATGTTGAAGAAGTGAATTCCTAATCTCCCGTACTACTTCTTGTGGCTCAAACCTCGTGCTGCACATGAATTGTTACACAGTAAATATCAATATAAAATATTTAAAAGATATGCAATAATTGAAAACAAAATACTTACGGTCGATTATCGATATACACTATTCGAATGAGTCTTCTTGTGCCAGCCTGTGAAGACCCTGTTTCCTGTGTTGGCTGTTGACTTGTGCGATCAACTGGTGTAGGTGGGTCGTATACAGGCGCAACATCATCTGTAAAAAAATACACACCAAGTTCTCAGAATGTGCATTTGAACTAATCAAGCATCTAATTAGTTATATGATATACCTATCACAGGAGCCCGTGAAGATGAAGGTTGAGCCTGGCTACTACTGGATGAGCGACCACTATAACCTCCACGAACCATATTCTAACAAATAACATATGTCATACAATACATTCAAATAATTCACATCAAGTATTACAATGCATTCAAGTCATTCACATCAAGCATTGCAATGCATTCAAATAATTCAAATCATTGACATCAAGTATTGCACTAATTCAAATCATTCGTTAATTGCATAAATTATAATACATTCAGATAAATTACAATGCATTCGAATCATTCGTATCAAGTATTACAATACATTGAAATAAAATTTTTAATCATTCACACCAAGTATTGCAATACAACTCACATCAAGTATTACAATGCATTTAAATAGAGGTTTGTAGTATAAGATTTTTTTCACTAGCTTGAGAATTCTTCCTCGTCACTAGTTTGACTTTCTTCTTCTTCTTCTTCTTCTTCTTCATTGTTTGCCCATCCACTTGGTACATCATTTGGATCACATTCCTCTATGAATGTTTCATCAGCTAATGGAGATATGACATGCATATCATGCGCAACATCGTGACCATAAGCGAGGTCACAGACATCATCTGATTGATAGTAATCACTGTCTTCAGCTAACTCATCTTCTTGTAACTGATCATACTCGGGGTATAGTTTGGATTTCACCTTGCAAACTGCCCACCATTCATTTCTATCTGACTTTTTTATACTCGGATATGAAGTATAATAAACTTGTTGAGCTTGCGAGGCTAATATGAATGGTTCATATGTTCCAAACCTGGATTTATGATTCACCTCCACAATGCCTGAAGCTTTGTCGAGTCTTGTTGCAGTTGGATCAAACCAATGACACTTGAATACCGTAACCCTGTTATTCATGCCTAAGTAAGTCAACTCCATTATTTTCTCTATAACACCGTAGTAATCATGTTCATTTTCACCGTAGTTGCTACCCTTGACACACACGCCACTATTTATCGTTGATTTGTTTATACCGTAGTCTTTTGTATGGAATCGATAACCATTTACGATATACCCGTTGTAGCATTGCACAACTTTGGTCGGACCATTTTCTAAATCACATATTCCTTAATCTTTAACATCACCATGGCGAACCTACGCACAGACATAAACAATTATTGTGATCACGATCAATTAAGTAACTTAGTGTTGTTTATAAGTACAAAATTTATGTTAGCTTCTTTACCAACTGTTTCAACCACTCCACAAACTTAGTTTCACGTTCTTTTTGTACTTCTGCATTAGTGAGATGTGAAACTTTGCTTTGCAACTCCAGATCAAATCGTCTGCAAACCACAAATACTTATATTACCGAGCCATGTATCCACATATAGAACATAAAAGGATTTATAATTGAGTTGCATATACATATACTTACTCGATGTATGGGTCGATCGCTGAACAATTAAAAAGAATATAGATGTGTGCTGCATCTTGCTCTCGATCTGTCAATAGCCTTGATCGGCAACTACCAAATGCATGCCCAAGTCGTTGAAATATCGACAGCTTGTCAGCTACAGTTACTTGTTCTCCATCATCGTTACGGGGCGGGCATGTGTAACGTGTTGAAATATGAGGTTCGAAGTACATAGATGAGAAATTTAAAATCTCTTCTAAAGTGTACGCCTCACAAATAGCGCCTTCTACTCTTGCTTTATTACGAACCTTTTTTTTTAGGTCGAACATGCATCTGACAAGAATATACATTTCAAATTTTAAATATCTGTCATTAAAGAGACAAATATAAAAAAACATATACCTTTCAAATGGGTACATCCATCGATATTGCACAGGGCCACCAACCCTTAGTTCATATGGCAAATGTATGATCAAATGTTCCATAACATCGAAAAATGCTGGCGTAAATATCTTTTCTAACAGACAAACAGTGGTGATGACAGAGTCCTCGAGATTCTTTACATCTGATACAATGACCTCCGATGCGCACAATGTTCTGAAAAATCCGCTCAACTCAGACAATACCCCCCATATAGGTTTGTCTAACATATCATGGAATGCTAGGGGTATCAATCGTTGCATAAAGATATGACAATCATGGCTCTTCAACCCATATAACTGTCCATCGTCAATCTTCACAGCCCGAGCAATGTTAGAGACATATCCATCTGGAAATCTCAGTTGTCTCAACCATTGACATACATGTTTTATTTGATCAGGTCCGAGCACGTACTTCGCCTTTGGTTTCAGTACTTTGCCATTATACTCTTTGAGTTCCAATTCTGGTCTTTTACATATTAATTTTAAATCCATACGGGCCTTCGGATTATCCTTCGTTTTTCCTTTAATATTCATTACTGTATTGAACACATTATCAAACACATTTTTCTCTACATGCATCACATCCAAATTATGTCGTATCAATAGGGTCGGCCAATACGGTAGTTCCCAAAAAATAGATTTTTTCGTCCAATTGTGTTCCTTCACAAATCCACGGAAGGGTGTAGGACTGCGGGCATCTGTTAATACATCTGGAAAGTATCGCAATCTTCTTAAAATCTCTATGCCAGACAATCTTGAGGATGGACCTTCCATTTCAGTTGTGCCTGCTGTAAATGCATTCTTTTGACGTCGGAACGGATGATCGCTGGGTAGAAATCGACGATGGCAATCAAACCAGCAAGGCTTCCTTCCATGCCTCAATCTAAAAGCTTTGGAATCCTCCATGCAGTACGGACAAGCCAACCTCCCATGTGTGCTCCAACCAGATAACATACCATATGCAGGGAAGTCACTGATTGTCCATAGAACAACGGCCTTCATGTTGAAATTTTGTTTTTTGTGGGCATCATACGTGGTAACACCGTCATCCCACAGTACTTTTAATTCATCAATCAATGGCCTTAGATATACATCAAGATTTTGGCCAGGTGAGGTCGGACCAGGGATCAACAGAGACAAGAAAAGATTTGGACGTTTCATACACAAGCTTGGTGGAAGGTTGTATGGAGTTACAAATACTGGCCAGCATGAGTATGGAGTTGATCTACCCCCAAATGGATTAAATCCATCTGTACATAGACCGAGTCTAACATTTCGCACTTCCATTGCGAAGTTCTGATGAGTACGATCAAAGTGCTTCCAAGCTTCAGCGTCAACAGGATGCGTGATCTTGTTTTCATCGTGTTGAACTTTATTTGCATGCCATCTCATGTGTTTAGCTGTCTTTGAAGACATATACAATCGCTGCAATCTAGGAGTGATAGGAAAGTAGCGGAGCGACTTGTATAAAACTTCCTTTGATCTCGTGCTACCATTGCCTCTTGTCTTTGGCTTGAACCGAGGATGCCCACATGACGGGCATGATATGTCATTTTCCTGCTCCTTGAAATACAACATGCAGTGATTTGGACAAGCATCAATCTTTTTGTAACCCATACCTAGAGCGTTGACCATAACTTTCGCACGATAGAAATTTTGTGGCAATTTCTCATCTTTAGGCAACATACTCTTCACAATCATGCACAAACGGTCAAAACATGATTGACTCAAATTATACTCGGACTTCAAATTCATTAGTTGAAGAACTGCAGACAAGATAGTGTGACTCTCACAACCGTTCCAAAGTGGCTCATCAGCATCTTTAACTAAATCATAAAATCTACTAGCTGCATCGTTTGGTGATTCTTCATCTACGGCAGTTCTTACATCACTAGAACTCATAGCAGAACCCAGTTCTGTTCCTGCAGCATCAAATATCAAATCCGTATATGGATTATCGTGCACCACATTCACCCGTGCATCAAAATCGTTTCTAAATTCTTCTCCATGAAACGTCCAGTTCTGATAATCACTCACAAAACCCTTCCTGTATAGGTGATGTCTAACGCCATGAGGTTCTACAAATCGATTATTCTTACAAATCTTGCAGGGACACCTAATCCGACCTGTGGGATCTACCGTACTGACACTTGCCGTTGCAAATTCAATAAAACTGTCGACACCATCCATATATTCATGCGATAACTCATTGTCCACTATCCTACGGTACATCCATTCACGGTTTGCAGTCATTCTGTCGTATGATGTTACGAATAGTATCCTAACCAGTTAAAAGAGAACCATCAAAATGCTATGATGAAGAAAATATCAAATTTATCATGCAATATATGATGTCATACAATCACAAGAATTATGATGCATGCATTGATAACTTAATATTTTCATGTGCAAACTATTCATGACACGATACATTCATTTGAAGCATGCTTTCAGTATACAATTTCACATGGAAGACATAATCAAATTGAAAGTAACTACATGTAAGCATGGATACAATCACATCAAACATTGCAATACATCGAAATAATTCATATCAAACAAATGTCAAACATGTACCTGCAGCAAACACACTTCAATACCCCACTAACTACTACCACGCATAGCATGGACTCTGTACTCCAAAAATAAGAACACTTGCATATTCATACATTAAAATTATGCTCAGCATGATCTCCGAACTCCAACAAAGCAGTCCTAGATATCAACAACTAAGTGAGTGTGTGAACAATAAAGTGTTACATTCAATAAATTAAATAACATGTGATGCGCTTGCCTCACTTACTCACCACGGGTATTTACCCGATTTGCATTGTTTTTGTCACTTACTTACCACGGGTGGCGGGGCACAAGCGAGTTCCGTTGAGAAATCTGCACAAAAAAACAATTTTTTAAAATGAAGTCACCACGGAAAAAAAACTGTTCTGACAAGGGGTCGACTCCCCTGCTGTTCCGACAGGGGGTCGACCCCCTGCCCGGGTCGACCCCCTACCGGAAAGGCAAGGGGCAAGGGTCCTCTGCCGAAAAATGCAGGGGGTTAACCCCCTTCCGGAAAACGCGGGGGTTAACCCTCTGTCGGAAAACGCGGGGGTTAACCCCCTCCGTTTTCCGGAAGGGGGTTAACCCCCTGCCGGAAACGGGAGGGGGTTAACCCCCTGTGAACCGGGAGGGGGTTAACCCCCTGCCGGAAATGGCAGGGGGTTAACCCCCTGCGTGAAAATGGGGGTTAACCCCCTGCGTGAACCGGAAGGGGGTTAACCCCCTGCCGAAAACGGCAGGGGGTTAACCCCTTACGTCAAAACGGGGGTTAACCCCCTGCCGGAAACGACAGGGGGTTAACCCCCTGTGTGAACCGGGAGGGGGTTAACCCCCTGCCGTTTCTGGCAGGGGGTTAACCCCCTGCGTGAAAATGGGGGTTAACCCCCTGCCGGAAACGGCAGGGGGTTAACCCCCTATGTGAACCGGGAGGGGGTTAACCCCCTGCCAGAAACGGTAGGGGGTTAACCCCCTGTGTGAAAACGGGGGTTAACCCCCTGCCGGAAACGGCAGGGGGTTAACCCCTGTGTGAACCGGGAGGGGGTTAACCCCCTGCGTGAACCGGGAGGGGGTTAACCCCCTGCCGTTTCCGGCAGGGGGTTAACCCCTTGCCGGAAACGGGAGGGGGAGGGCGTTACCTTTCTCCGGGCGGCGAACGGTGGGACCAGCGGACGGTGGGACCGGCGGACGGTAGGACCGGCGAACGGCGGGACCGGCGAACGGCGGGAGCGGGACCGGCGCAGGAGCAGCGAAAGAAGAAAAGGAAAACCTGGTTGGGATTAGGGTTATTCGAAAGTTAGCGACGGCTTAGCGACGGATTAATTCCGTCGCTAAGCCAACGTAAAATCAAATTCGCGAAAATAGCGACGGATTATATTCTGTCGCCACATCCGTCGCTAGTTAGCGACTGACTAGTTTCCGTCGCTAACGTCGTCGGTAAATGGTGCGATCGTACCGACAAAACAATCTGTCGCAACATCCGTCGCTAATTAGCAACGGACTAGGCGACGGACTATCTTCCGTCGCTACTTTCATAAGATTCAGTGATAATAGCGACGAATATTTGTCGCTCGCCAATCCGTCGCTAACTAGCGACGGAAAGATTCCGTCGCTAACGTCCGTCGCTAACAACCTATTTTCTTGTAGTGAAAATTTTCGACAATTTTCAAATTTAATAAAGGTTATAATTATTGGAATGGATACGATAAAAGGATGAAGAGTCGATCCAAATGGATCAAGCGGAACCAACAATCAGATTCAAATAGTATATAGGGATTTGGATCTTGGATGGAGTCGAAACCCACTTAAAAATCCAGTTTCAAATTTCAACTACGTTCGCAAAGCACATCTCGAAAGTATCATCTCTTGCGAATATCGCCATCGTCAGGACCATACCCGAATTATATATGCTTTCCAGTAATTCACATGAAATAACAAGGTTTTTTCCTCGTTAGGGTCCCAAATTCGAGGATTTACTAGTCATATGTATTTTGAATTTGATTTATAATTCTCGGGACTTGGTTCTTCATGAACAGTGCGCTCGCCACTTTGTATGTCATACTTACGCGATTTAAAACATCGCCCATCACTGAAGTAGTTTTTAATCACAAAGAAGTACAACCAAGTAAGAGTTAACGCACTGGGATGGTGGGTTGCCTCAACAAGAAGAGAGTATGGTTCGAAACTTCGTGGACACCCGATTTTTTTTTTTAGAAAGCGCCATTTTTTTAAAATGCGTCAAAAGGGGACAAAAGGGTTATTGTTGCAAGGTATTGCAACGAAACATAACCTGGTGCACTGGTGGGGCTCGTTACCCCTTGGGATGGAGACCTCAGTTCAAATCCCCAGGGCATAAATAATTAAGAGCATTTTTTAAAAGATTAACGATAAATTTTTTTCTAAATGGGCGTTTCACCTTCCCATTTAAGATGACTTAAATGGGGAAAGGGTGACGCCTAGAGGAAAGAACGGCTGGGCGTTTTTCCCAACTGGGAAGCCCAACCAAGTAACAAATAACAAAAGAAAAAAAAATCAAAGTGTCAATAAATGAGAATTTAATCAAGATGAAGGGGCGATTTTTTTTAAGAGGGACTGAACGTTGGGCCACCTTGGAAGCCCAATAGTCCAGCATTTGGGAAGGGGTTTCAAGAAAAGGAAAATAATGGCAGCCATTTTCGGAAGGCTGCAATGAAAGACAAAATTAATATTACATTTTTTTTTTTTTAAATCCTACAACAACTAACGAGGTGCCTTGGAACCCAAGCCCTCTTGCTCTCTCTCATGCCTCCCCCTTCAGCCCAACTGTATGGTCCTCCTTCTCTCTCTCCAGTTTTTCCCTTGTCCCTCTCAAGGCTCCAGCTAGCTAGACGATTTCCCACATTCATTACCTCCCACCATTGATTCCGGCAAGGAGTTGGTGCAAGGCTACCGAACGTCCACGAGGAAGGCGAGCATTTTTCTGGTGGATTCACGCTCTCACGAGGTAGGGGATACACAACTAAATACATATTTGTAATGTAATGTGTTCCTAAATCGTGAAATGGATTTGCTTATTCGGTAGTTCAAACCCTCCTCTGAAATTGAGTAACCATTAGACCTAAAAAAAAATCTAGAAAATAAAAAGGGGAATATTTCTCGTATAGTTTGGTTTAAACGGGTTACATGTATGATCTAAGCATGGATTTAAACATTAGTGTTGAATTTCTCATTTTCAAGTAATCTGAAATTAAAATGCGTCAAAGAAGGGCCATTTGCAATGTAGACGTCAGGGCATCCTCACTATTATCCGACAATGGAGCAGAGTTCAAACTTTAGAACCCAGTTGCGGATGGGGTTATGTGTGTCGCAACCCCGTTAGTGAGCAAACAGACCCTGAGTGACTAGTTCCAATTGTGGGACTTAATATGATTTACTGAAAAATCTGGTAGGCTTATTAGCCTTACTCTTTTTATTCCATATCTTGCTCACACTTCATTGAGAGCTGCAAGTAAATTAATGTTGTAAGAGGTCTAGAAACTCAATTTGGATGATGATATGAATTAATAGAAGAGATTTTTTTCTGGATCGGTTTATGGTGAAGTTTTTTTTTTAGTTCCAAGTGCAGCATAGTGTGTATCACTCAATGTATACAGAACACAATTCTCACTAATCGTGATATCCCTGTATTTGAGTTATACCATCAAACTACCAGATTGTATAAGGTTGGTTTATGTAGTTAGTAATGGAATTGGCCTTTGGACTTTTACCGTATAATGGATGGTGTTAAGTAAATCAGATTCCAACGTAAATATATATATATATAGAGAGAGAGAGAGAGAAAGAGAAAAAGAAAGAAAAAAAATATTCAGATCACCAACTGGTTGGTTTTAGTTGAGTGTCTAGTGTGTACATGGGGAATTGAACTAATCCATACACTTACTGAGTATATGAAATAGTGTTAAGAGGAAATTTTCAAGTGACCTTATGTCCAGACAGGGTGTCTCAACGATTACCTGTTCAAATGGTAATATTTAGTTACCATCCTAATGATAATAACACACGTAGGAGTTAGGTTGACTACATACAACAACCAGATGGATATACACACACGTTGGGCTTTTTTTTTTCTACTTTCTCTTCTTTCTGTTGGAACTTAAGACGCGGTTGTGGTTCGCTTAATGACATAACGGGATTTTAATTTGAAACCAGTTGCTATTGCAGCCAGCAATAGGTCAATTAGATGGCACGTTGTTGGGCCATGACAGTTGGAGTCCAGTTCGATTGGTCTGGACTGATAGTGGTGGCTGGTGTGTTTAGGTTCAGCAGAACCGAATTCTACTGTGGCCAATGTCTTGTGTTAACAAACTCACAGTGGTGAGTCAGCAGACCGAAACCACTGCTTTCCGTGGTACCACATCAATCTGGTTGCAGAGTCATACCGGGTACAGTGGCTTTAATAAAGTGGACGGGTAGAATGTTAGATAACCAGTAACTGCTGAAATAAATAAATAAATAAATATACATATATGGACCCTCTTTTCCATAGTATATCGCGTAAGTATATAATCATTATTGTATTATGCAGAAGGGCTGTTGTGGCCACTTCCTTAATGTGAACCATTCATGTGGGCGAACCATGGTGGTAGGCACATGGTTGTGAGAACCAAAGGAGTTGGAATGCTCGTTCATCCGAAAGGGGTCGTAGAGCATGACCTGAGGATGGTATAACTCGAGATAGAATTATATGTCAGGAGAGTCATGTGAATCCGGTAAGCTAACTGGCATAAGAAGACTTCATCAAATTAGACATACATAATAAATATTATAATACAAAGAAGACAAGTTACGAAAATTGGGTATACCGAAATAGGGTACATGTTACTGGTTTCTCTTTGGGTTTCTGGGTACACCATGACAGTGTATGTTACTGGATTCCCGAATTCTGGGTACATTGTATCACAGTGTATGTTACCGGATCCATGATCCACTTTAGAGAGAGTGGTTGGTACACACTCCGTGGGACATTCTTGTGTTGTGAGAGCGAGGCGTCTCACCCGGTCCCCAGTCCTCGAAGTTAGGGAACCAGGACCACCAGTGAGTCCTAGGTGGTGGGTCTGAGTCTTTTGCAGAAGAGTTATTGGTGCATTCAATGCTAGTTCTTGCCAATTGGGGATCTCTCTTGGTCAAGCATCGTGCCCCTTTTGGGTATCCGTACGACTAGTTATACGGGCCTCCCGTATAATCTCGGTCCGCTACGATGTCGAATGTTTGTGCGTACCCACATGGTAAGAATGAATTGAAGATTCAAACTAATAAATGTGGTAATAACTAATGAGACCGATAGGGGTTCCAGTGGAACAAAACCTGAAAAGTTGAAATCATAGAATTTCTTACTCAGAAATCACATTAGACATGATGGTCTAAACAAAAAAAGAAAAGTATGGTTGCATAAGTACTGAATTTCGGTTAAAACATAATTCATACATACTTGTTCACATGACACTGCACATATGTATTTTGAATTGTATCACTTACTCAGACAGTGGTAGTCTGATTCCTTTGTGGTTTACTGTTTTCAGGTGAAGAAATAAATGAACAGTCAGAGTGAGGGAAGGCGGTATCGTCAGGCGGTCATGGCACTACTACATTTCTATTTAATGTTTTTGGACAATTGAACTTGATGTAGTAATCTTTGTTATGATGGAATAAGATTGAAGTTCTTGGTGACTCCTCATTTGTTTAGTTGAATGTAAATAAAATAAAAAATAAAAAAAATTTGTTTGAATTTTCATTAAAAATAAATGGGGTGTTATAAATATAAATTTGAAACTGGGTTTTTAAGTGGGTTTCGACTCCATCCAAGATCCAAATCCCTATATACTATTCTAATCTGATTGTTGGTTCTGCTTGATCCATTTGGATCGACTCTTCATCCTTTTATCGTGTCCATTTCAATAATTATAACCTTTATTAAATTTGAAAATTGTCGAAAATTTTGCGGGTTTTACAATACCATTATGGTAGGCAGTATCAGGCATGGTATATTGAGGCACAATGCCTTTCTCTTTAAGAAATTGCGCTAATGGTCATTCTCTTTGCCCCAACTCAGTAAACCTACCATAATATTCATCACCTCTATCAAACCTGACTATCTTAATAATTTTATTGATTTGTTTCTCTACTTCTTTCTTAAATTTTTTAAACATCTGAAAAATATCAGATTTTTCATAAATCAAGTAGAGATGCATATACCGTGAATAGTCATCAATAAACGTGACAAAATATTTTTTGCCAGTATAACAGGGGGGTAAAAGGTTTACATACATCAATATGGACTATCTCCAATATATCACTACTATGTTTGACACCTTCTTTATATGTGTTTGTTTGCTTAGCCTTTATGCAATCAACACACAAGTCATTATCTGTAAATTCTAGAGATTTCAAGATCCCTTCATTTACAAGTCTTTTTATTCTCTTTTCAAAGATATAACCCAACCTTCGATGCCAAAGCATATAGGATTTATTATTAATCATGCTACATTTATTTCCAACCAATGCGTATTCAGAAGTCAAAGACTTCTAAATTTGGATCTTCAAGTTTAATTTGTACAAACCATCATAAACTAATGCAAAATCAATTTCAATGGAATTTTTGTAAATGAATAACTTGAAAATTTTAAATTTAAAGTAATATCCAAATTTATTCAATATTGAAATTGAAATTAAGTTTCTACTATATGATGGAATATAAAAGACATCATGAAGATCCAAATCTACGCCTGTATCTAAAGTGATCCTGCAGGTCCCAACACTCTTCACATGTGAACACATCTTGTTCCTCAAATAGATGCTCTTCTCATGCATTGTTGATTTTCTTTTGTTCATGAAGAACTGTAGACAGTTGAAAATATGAACAGTAGCACAAGAGTCAATCCACTAGCTATTTTCAGAAATTTGTAATAAATTTCATTCATGAGAAACAAATTTTAAATTACCTTTATTTTCTAACCATTTATTGTACTTTATGCAATCTGCTTTCTTGTGTCCTCTCTTCTTGCAAAAGAAGCACTTTATGGGAGCATAGTCGGATTGCTTGCTCTAAGAAGACTTGTCTTCTGTTGACTTTTTTCTAACATTTTCTTGAATGTATTCTTCTTTGGTCCTACCTTGAAGACATGAGAAGTCATATGTGTACTTTGTATCTTTTCTTCTTTCAATCTTTTTTCTTCTCCAACACACTTGGACATAAGTTCATTGAATGTTCATTCATCATTACGTGTGTTGTAAGAGATTTTGAAAGGTCCATACTCCAAAGGTAAGGACGTCAAAATCAAATGCACTAGGAATGAGTAAAAAATGGTCAGTTTCATGTCATTTACATGAGACACTATGTTTCTCGTTTTCAAAATATGCTGACGAATATTACCCCCTTCAGAATATTTCATAGATATAAGTTTTGACATTAGGGTACTGGCTCTGGCCTTATTTAAACTGATAAATTGTGCTTCAATAACACTCATAAATTCTCTCACTGTCCTGCATTGTAGGATAACTCTGCGAATATTCTTAGCCACTTTAGATGGTAAAAGCAACAATCTATGTCTATTCGAGTGCTCCCACTTCTCAAAAGTACTCTTTTGTTCAGCAGTGCTTTGATCAGCTAGGGCAGCAGACTCATACATCCTTAGGGTCAGATCTAAATCTATATACCCTAATATGAAAAGAACATTTTCTTTCTAGTCACTAAAATTAGATCTATCAAGAAAAAGAATAGAACTTGAGCTATCTAGAATCACATAACTAAAAACTGCATGACAAAAGATATGTATAAAAAAGAATTCATGTGAGACAAACTTGATGAAAAAAAGCAATAAATAAAAGGCCCTTGATATGCTCATATCCGGGCGAGTGCAGGGAGTCATTGAAGTCTTACTTTGGTAAGAACTCCAACACGCGTAATCACTTTGCCTACTGACCATAGTTGGTAAAACTAAGGCTTATGTGAAGATAGACCATCAACACATGGTACCTTGGGATACACATGTACGATATATCTTAACACATTTGCCTCATTTTACCCTACCTAAATTCCAAACACGACAAAACTACATTTGGGTCGTTTATCGTTTCATGAATCTAAGTACAACAGTAATATTGGCTAAAGCTATATGATAGAACAAAAATAAGACAACATACATGTATTCAGTCACTTTAGTGACATGAATTCACTAAGTCATCTAGTTATCCTTAATGTCAATATTATACATTCATTTATGCATGCATAATTATAAATAAAATGCATGAACATAACAAAATAAAGCTCTTAACATGCTATAACTTAATGTTTATGCTCATAATCCGAAGAAAAAGCAATAATATATATAATGAACCATTATATAAAGGCTTGAACCAGTCATTAATTAATTATATTAGTTCTTGATCCTTATAAAGCGGTTATAAAAAACCCTAAACCGGTTCTAAAACCTCACGACTAGGTGATAAAACCCCTTGAACCGGTTATAAAACCTTGAACCAGTCCTAAAACATATGAACCAGTTATAAAACCCCTAAACCGGTCCTAAAACTGTATGGACCAGTTATTAAACCTCTGAATAAGTTCAAAAACACACTATATCAGGGCTGTAACAGTTTAAACTGGTCCCTGTAGCAACTTACCCGAATCTGATCTAGAGACTCAGAGGAATTCAGATTCGGGTTTTGAGACCCACAACCCCATATTCGGATCCAACTCGGTAGACGTTATGGGTTGGTACGGGTCGACAGATTCATATCCAAACAATAACCCGATTAGGGATGGCAGTGGACCGGGGGAAAGCGGGGCCCCGCCTCGCCCCGTTTGGACCGATGAAGGGTATGAAACGGGGATGGAGGCGAGGACGAAGGTTAAATCCATCCCAGTTCGGGGATGGAGGCGGGGATGGACGTACCCTTTTCCCCGCCCCGTCCCCACATCATCCCGTCCTCGCCTCATCTCCGCCTGCCCCGCCTCATCCCCGTTTGAACTGGGGATGGAGGACATGAAACGGGGATGAAGGCTGGGGTGGAGGTTAAAATCCATCCCCGTCGGGGATGGAGGTTCTAATCTTGAGGGGGGGCGGGGGTGGAGACCTTGTCCTCCGCCCCGGCTCACTGCCATCCCTAAACCCGATCCAAAAGAACTCAGTGGATCGGATATGGATCCAGAATCCATAATAGGTTTCATAAACCCGATCCGAATCCAAAACCAAAACGGGTCAGGGTCGCAAGGGTCATGGGTCTCTTACCCGAGAACCGAATCTGATCCAAAGAATCTTTGTGGATTGGTACGGGTAAGGTGGATTCAGATCCAATTATGGATTCGATCTTGATTCGATGCTACATGGGTCTGGGTTTCTGAAAATACTGGATCCCTTACCCAAACATAGACTCGATCCAATTTAACCTTATGGATCAGTATGGGTGGGGCGGGTCCAGATCCAAATATAGATATGACTTGAAACTATAAAACCCTCTTTTACTAATTAGAGTTTCAGAAACCCTGAATCCCCCTTTCAATTTTCTCTCTCCCCTTTCTCAAAGAGCGTCGCTACCATCTTCGACGATTCAGCAACTGAAAGATCGCCGACGACTTCGTTGTCAAACGATGTAGTAGCCTCTGCCACCTTGACTATAGCCAACGACCATGACTGACGACGGTGGGGAGGCGATATCTTCGACAACCCAACACGCTGCAGAAGTGTCGACGACTGCCATGGCCGATGACACCATCAGCAAGACGGTGTGGCAAATCCACAGTGCTCGCAAGGGAGGAAAAAACACGAAAGGTCCAACGGACGACAACCTCGATCAACGCCCAACACAGGAGGTAATTTTTTTATTATTTGGGGCATTTTTGGGAAATAGCCAACTCAACTTCCAGCGCTCCCGAAACTTGCAAGGGATCGCCCGTCTGAGTCCCAGATGTGGCAATTGCATCTCCCTTCTTTAAGAAATCGGCCCTAATGAGGTCGAGAAATGGAGGGTGAGGTCGTCGCCACTCAGACGATGATCCCACCAAGAATACCTTAATCAGTAATGGCATAAACTCAGCATGTGTAGGTAAGTGAGGGCCCATAACCCATTGTTGAGCCTGCGAATAAACAGAGTATGGAGGTGTACCTGGAGAAGCCATTGAGAACCCGCAATGGCTGATGGTGTTTTGCAAAGCAGAAGAATCAGGATAAAACTTTCTCTCAATCAGATTGCAACCCTTCAATGAGCGTAGGCACCTTCAGCAATCCGTGAGCTGGATCTTCCTTCCTTCTCTTTACGAGAAACGCTCACAAAAGGTAATTTCTAACTTAACCCTTTTTCTGTATCTTTTCTCTTGATCTCACTTGATTTGGGTTTCTCATTAACACCGGTTTTATAATCTTTAGTTATGAAGCAGTTATCTTAACTATTCTCCCTAATCCCTTATATTTACCGGAAGAAACACCTCTTGAGGAGTCCTGAAACGTGGGTAACTACCACGTAAAAGTGGGTTACTCCAACAGAGCCACCTTTTTTTTTGGTATTTACACCAAACAAATGCCCTAAGGATCAGAGACCTTACCACAATGGATCTGCTTGCCGTACTTACCATCGCTGTCATTTCAACATAAAACTCCGTGTAGTTCCCGCACCAGTTTCCCGTGCGGGCATTCATTTCAACCCTCGTGAGAAACTGATCCCGTTTCATATGAAAGATGGGCTTTTTTTGTATGTAACGGGCTAGGGATGGCAGTGGGGCGGGGCGGGGGACAAGGTTTCCATCCCCGCCCCGCCTCAAAATTTTATCCTCCACCCCCGCCCCGCCTCCGCGGCGGGGATGAATTTTATCCTCCACCCCCGCCTCCATCCCCGTTTCATACCCTTCATCCCCGGTCCAAACGGGGATGAGGCAGAGCGGGGCGGGGATTAGGCGGGGAAAAGTGGTCGGGCGGGGTTGGGGCGGGGATTAGGCGGGGATCGTGGCGGGGACGGGGCAGGGCGGGGAAAAGTGCACGTCCACCCCCGCCCCGCCTACGCGGCGGGGATGGATTTTATCCTCCACCCCCGCCTCCATCCCCGTTTCATACCCTTCATCCCCGGTCCAAACGGGGCGGGGCCCCGCTTTCCCCCGGTCCACTGCCATCCCTATAACGGGCTATATAGATATGGCATTCTCGCTGACTTATGCTACTGGATCGAGTTACGTGGATCTGTTAAATTAACGCATACTTTTGAGGACACTTTGTGTAACCCA
Source organism: Nuphar pumila (assembly GCF_984573655.1). Taxonomy (NCBI): domain Eukaryota; kingdom Viridiplantae; phylum Streptophyta; class Magnoliopsida; order Nymphaeales; family Nymphaeaceae; genus Nuphar; species Nuphar pumila. Next base: position 111,917,335 of record NC_143252.1, on the reverse strand, counting down.
AGTTGGATTAACATTTTCGTATGGCCAGTTGTACGTACGAATAGTGACAAAAGTTTAAAACGACAAAATCTAAGTAGGCACATAACTCAGGAGATTTTGAAAATTTTCATAAATCTTGTGTTTTTTTGGGAAAAATCTTGTATTTTTTTTTGGAAAAATCTTGTATTTTTTTGGAAAAATCTCATGAATAAAAAATACATTAAAAATATAGAAAATAATTTATATAAGAAAATATAAATAAAATATATTTAAAAATAAAGATCTTGGAGATTTTCATGATAAATAACATTTAAAAATATAAATATCTAGATATTTGTCACAATTTGAAATTCTTGCAAGAAATTGCCTCTTTAAATTTTTTATAAATCTGGAAGTAGGCGATGGATGGAAAAGGGTTACGTAATGAACAACATGGTAAGTAAAAAGCAAAAATAAAAAAAGAGAAAAGGGGGAATCCATGACATAAAAAGAAAAAGAAAAAAGTATTGTAGATAAAATGGACCATTCCTCATAAAGTTTCTCCTAGTTTTTTACTTATTGTTTAGTGTAACTTGCAATACAACAGTGTAGGTAACTTCCAACTATATTTGTTTTTAAACTATATCACAAATAAACAGACGCTAACCAGAGCTTGATGTATTAAATTTCAAAATGAGAAGTTTTATAAAAAATTAAGATGTTAATATATATGTGTGTGTGAAAAGTATTTGGTACCCTAGTGTGTAAAGACCCCTAGTTGAAACTCATAGTGGAAAGATGATTTGAACAAATCTAACCCCATGGATGCATTAGCATAGTCAAAATAGCAGGAATCAACTCTTAGATCATATTCTTTTAATATAACAATATGATTTTACGAGAGTTGTAAAATTGTGGCCTATTGATTTTTCAATCCCCACAAAATCTTACATCCAATTGAAATAACATGATCTAAGCACTATTTTTTATTAATACACCTAAATCACATTTTGGGGGGTCACATGTGTAAAAAGTATTAAAGCACGTTTGAAAGCTAGAAAAGTTCTCATAGGAAAATAAAATTTTGCCTGAGAAGCTTTGAAATTATAGATTTTTTAAATTAAAAATTGTCACTTGTTTGGGTAGTATGAGATAAATGAAATGTAACAGGGCTCCGCTTGTTTGGTAGGAGCAGCCGGTGCACCTAACCTTGTATTTGGGATGTTGCAGGTTCAAAACCCAATGATATAATTGTATAGCTAGCAGGGGTCTGCCTAATCTCATCCATTGTGACAAAAGTTAAAAAATGCATTTTCTTCGGCAGTCAAAAAAACTCTCAAGATTTTTTTTAAGTCTTGCATTTTTTGGCAAAATCTCAGCAACAAAAATAAATTAAACATACACAAGATTATTATATATATATATATATATATATATATATATATATATATATATATATATATATATATATATAACATAAAAACCACATAGTTTAAATCATGATATTTATCTTTTGTCGAAAAATCATGATATTTTTAATATATGGGGAGAAATTACTGTTTACAATGCTCAAGTAATTTATCAAGATATTATCAGGAGATTTTCATAAATCTCAAGATATTATCACAAGATTTTCATAAATCTCATGATATTTGTCACAATGACCCCCAGCTTGCATTAAAAAAAAGAAAAGAATAAATGAAAAGAAAATTGTTAGAAAAATGAGATAGAGGGTGGTGTAGCAGTTTCGTCAAAGAATGAACCCTGGTTCCAAAACTAATGCACATCAATGAAGGCTTTCGATCTTCATAATGTTGCAAGCGTGCACCCTCAATTTGTCGGGCACGATGAGTAAAATTTGAAAACCCAATGCGAATTGAATAACAATTGCATCAAGATTGAAACTCAAAAACAATTCAAAAGAAGGGCACCAACAACCAAAATCACAAAGAATTTATTATTCTAAAGCCAGGTTTACGAACCATCAATCGACAATCATCAAAGTTATTGTAAATTCCCAGGGTTGCTCCCTTCATGATTACATAGAATGCCTCTTCCTCCTGGTCAATCGATGGCAGACAATCTTCATCTCACGGTTTCTTTCGATGAGTAGCCTTGCTCGTTGGCCTCGAATTATGCCATTATGTTGAATGCTGTCAGCATTGATTCGACCAATGTTATAAAAAACGTGCCTTGAGGCACAAAAAGGCATGCCTCGCCTTGAGGCGCGACCCTCTATGCTTCAAGACGCAAACCTGAGGCGCAATGTTTTTTTTTTACAACAAGACTTCTAAGACATAATAAAAAAGATTATTGTAGGTTAATCTCATATATTTTCCAATTGTTTCAGTTATGTAATAAGTTTCTTAGTATATTACTATATTTGAACTTTTGTTGGTTAATCTCATATATTTTTTAGTTATTTCAGTCATGTAATTAGTTTCTTAATATATTTGAACTTTTGTTGGTTAATCTCATATATTTTTCAGTTATGTAATTGTTTTTTTAGTTACTTTTACATGTTAATCTCATATTTTTTAGAATAATCTTATATATTTTAACTTTTGTAGGTTAATCTCATATATATTTTCAATTATTTCAGTTATGTAATCAGTTTCTTAGTATATTTTAACTTTTGTTGGTTAATCTCATATATTTTTCAGTTATATAATCAGTTTTTAGTTACTTTTATATGTTAAACTCATATTTTTTAGAATAATCCTATATATTTTAACTTTTGTAGGTTAATCTCATATATTTTCCAGTTATTTTGGTTATGTAATCAGTTTCTTAGTATATTTTAACTTTTGTTGGTTAATCTCTTATATTTTCTAGTTATGTAATTAGTTTTTTAGTTACTTTTATATGTTAATCTCATATTTTTTAGAATAATCTTATGTATTTTAACTTTTGTTGGATAATCTCAAATATTTTATAGTTATGTAAACGGTTTATTAGTATATTTTTTCTTTTATTGGTTAATCTCATATATTTTTCAGTTATGTAATCATTTTTTTAGTTACTTTTACATGTCAATCTCATGTTTTTTAGAATAATCTCATATATTTTAACTTTTGTAGGTTAATCTCATATATTTTCCAGTTATTTCAGTTATATAATAAGTTTTTTAGTACATTTTAACTTTTTTTTGTTAATCTCATATATTTTCCAATTATATAATCAATTTTTATATGTTAATCTCATATTTTTAGTACTTATTTGAGGATTTATATTTCTTATTTGGTTGTTACTTCATCAATAAAGTAAATTTTTTATATTTTTAGATATTTTTTTATAATTTTTTTTAAGTTTTCAATTTTTTTGAGGCTTACGCTTTACGCCTCGCTACGCCTCAACGCTTTTTCACAACACTGGATCCAATGATATTGAAGTCTAGCATGGATCATGACCCTAGTGATGTTTATCGACACCAACACATCACTCTTTAATGCTGAGAGGTAGAACCCCGATGAGAGCATCAGGCCATCGACGTCAAAGACAAAGGTGATGTACAACAAGGCGAATAAGAGCAAGACGATGGCATTGGATGGGGTGAAGGGCCCCGATGACCAAACAGTGATGTTTTTGGTGATCGGATAGTGGGTGAGGTCCATGGTTCCGCTGTATAACTGCGCGAATGATGGGTGGGTGAAAGGAAGAAGAAGAGAGAGACCCAAACACATTTTTTTTTGTTTGGGTAAGAAACATTCCTCCACTCCTACCTATGGGTGGTTTAGAGGAAGGAGAAGAAGAGAGAAAGACCCTAATGCAGTTTTTTTCTTTTGATATGAAACATTACTTCACCTCTAGATGGGGAGTAATGTTTTTATTAAAAATTTTACTTTCTAAAATATTTTTCTTGAGATTTTTTTTTTAAAAAGTATACTTTTTGATAAATTTTTTTTTTTCATGAGAGACGTGAAGAAATGTTTTCTACAAATAAAAAAGTTATTTTTACACTCACCACCACCCATCTCACCGTATCTCACTACCACCACCACCCACCATCTCACCACCACCCTCTTCCTCCACTTTGGTCTCATTTTTTCATATTTTTTTACTATGTTTTATTCATGCTACAAAATGAGCAAAAAATTATCTTTTGAAAAACTTCTCGTATAAAAACTCTCGTAGGCAAAACTTTGTTTTTTTTGAGACAGTTTTTATCTCTTTCAAACCAGCTTTTTAAAAAATATATATTTTATTTGAAACGGCTAAAAAATTTGTATGTTTTTTTCCCTTTCTCCACTTTTTCTACCTTTTTGTCACTTCCAAACATGCCCTTCTAGTATTTTTAATAAGGGGTTCTTGCCCACAAACATTAACAGTAAATACCAGTATTTTTTTTGTCATTTTGGTGGAGCTGATTAGACCTATCAAGGAAAGAATGTCTCAAAAGAAGGTGTAAGTGGGCAACAACTGTTTTTTTGAGAACATTCTCAGTGTCAGTTCAGTTGTTGTCATCATGAAAATAATAAAAGGGCACAATTTTTTTTTAAAATCCTGCCAGCTCAACCTTTGGTGAGAAAGATTTCATGTGAAGAAAGGATTCATACATAAAAAGTACTAAATGGTGGGAAAAAATGAGATCCACTTGTACCATCATGACACTTTCTCACCACGATAATTTGCCGTTTCATTCATTCAAAGTGGGAAAGGAAAAGTAAAATATTGCTAGCTCAACACTTTCTTATGAAAGTTACATGTCCTAAGTTGTATGGAAAACATAAAAGTTTGGTATGTCCACAGATTTTTTGATTTCATGTGAGGAAAGGATTCATACATAAAAAGTACTAAATGGTGGGAAAAAATGAGATCCACTTGTACCATCATGACACTTTCTCACCATGATAATTTGCCGTTTCATTCATTCAAAGTGGGAAAGGAAAAGTAAAAGATTGCTAGCTCAACACTTTCTTATGAAAGTTACATATCCTAAGTTGTATGGAAAACATAAAAGTTTGGTATGTCACCGAGGTGGTATCACATGTGGTCCTGTGCCAAGCTGAAGGCTGAGGTTTGAATCCTCTACCTAATGGGGGTTTAAGAGACATATGGTAGGGTTATGCCTAACAATTTTTTTTTTGTTTGGTATGTATAAAATATATCATTTCTAATATAGTAGAAATCCAATATGATTCATTTTCATTTATTATTTTTCAAAATTTTATTGCCTTTTCACACACACATCACTTTTAGAGATGCATTAGGTTACACTATTAGATAGGGACCGATTTGATAAATACTGATAACTATGTTTAATATTAGATATGGAAGGATTTGATAAATACTGATAACTCTGCTTAATATAATATAGTATTTGGCCACGTCCAATTTAAATATGAACTATATAGTATGAAAATCAATGGCCAGAATATTTCATATTTTCATAAAATGGATCACCCGATTGGGTAGGTTTATATAGTATGAAAATCAATGGCCAGAATATTTCATAAATATTTAAGTCCCTAAAAAATCATATTTTCTCGTGGCAGGACATGATATATTTTTTTACTTACATGGACTAACCACCCCTAGGATAAAAAACCTAAGTATTTTTTTTTGTTAAATTTTTATATTTCTTACGTTAAAATTTGAGACCTATGAAGTGATTTTTTTTATGACATCGAAAAATTTCTTACGCTCTGCGTGTTTGGTAGGAACTGTCAGTGCACGTTTCCTTGTGGTCGGACATTACAGGTTCAAAACCCAATGGTACTTTGGATAACTGGCGGGGTTCTGCATAAGCCCAACTTGCCTTTAAAAAAAAAATGCTGACGAAAGGAGAGTCGAACTTGGGCATGGCATGAAATTTAGCATACCATACCGGTATATCCATATACTGCTCGAATTCCACTGGTCAGATCCGGATATTTAATCGGATCTGTTTCACTAAAACCAAATCCTAATTCTATCATGCCTGATCTGGGTAACAATCATGACATGCATAGGGATGTAAACGATTTGGATTGGATGTGACCAATACCATAATCAATGACTCGGATTAAATTTCAAATTCAGAATTGGATGGTGAAAAGCTCATACCAGATCCATTTTCTTACCTGGAAAAGGGTTTGAATATCTATCAAATTTGGATAATTTTCGGATTCAAAAACGAAAAATCAAAACCATATTTGCATCCAATTATATTCGGATATACTTGTGGCTTACCAAATGCAACAAAACCGAATCCAATTCGGCCGGATATTGGATATAATCTGATTCATCGATGTCCTTGGTCACGCCTCGACGGAGCCTTCCAAGCAAGTGGTTCCTTTCATTCACCACCCAAGTCCCTTCAAACATCGGGTCCGGATCCGATCCAATTGGTGCATAATAAAACCCCAGCAAAACCCCGCGAGCAGGTTTCCCCCCCACAAAATTAGGGTTTCCAACGGTAGAGAAGAAGGAGAAGAAGAAGAAGGCAGAGAGATGGACGAGGAGTTGCTGAAGACGCTGGGGGATTTCACGAGCAGAGAGAATTGGGACAAGTTCTTCACCATAAAGGGTATGCACGACCCCTTCGAGTGGTACTCCGATTGGTCCGACCTCCGCGAACCTCTCCTCCGCGAGCTCCGCTCCCTCGCGCCCCCCTCCCCCGATGAAGGCGCCACCGCCGCCTGCCGGATCTTGGTGCCCGGGTGCGGGAACTCCCGTCTGTCGGAGGCACTCTATGACGCTGGCTTCCCCGACATCACCAACATTGACTTCTCGAGGATCGTCATTTCGGACATGCTCCGCCTGCACATCCGCTCGCGGCCGGCCATGCGCTGGCGCGTCATGGACATGACCGATCTTCAGGTATTCTCGCCGCCTCTCCTCGATCGTTTTCCGATTGGAATTAGAGCTCTGTTGAATCTTTCTCTTGCCACATCGAGATTGATCGGCACAATGGATGCACAATGTTTTATGTTTTGAATGAATTTGTTTGTTTTTTTTTTTCTTGGACTCCTTTTGTGAATTTGAGTGATAAATTTGGTTACAGGCACGCTTTTTTATCGCCTCCTCTTCTGAGTTAGAGTTTGGTTTCTGTTATTTTTTTTATCCTGTATTGAGATCGAATTGTGTGCCACCGGTGCAAAGTGTGTTCAATGATTCTTCGTCTTCTAAATTGTATTTGTGCGATTCTTTTTGCTGGAGTCGTGTTAGTGAATTTGAGTGATTTCGTTACAGCCCTTAAGCCCTAATCCATTGGCGTATTTGTAGGGATTTATCATGACACATGGCTCCAAGATTAAAATTTTGTTTTCTGGCATTTCTTGTTTGGTGCTCTAAGTGTGCTTGATTGGCCCCGAATGCTCTGGCATTGGTTTACTTATTGGTTCAATTTCATGAAACATGCTATTGACTTTGATGGTCATCAAAAGGGAAGAAAGAAGAAATATTGTAAAAAATAAAAGGGACAATGAAATCTGAATGCAACCATTAAACCCGGAGCATAAATCTGAGACCTTTAAATTTTAAGTAGTTATGTTTTTGTTTTGGTATGTATTTTCTTTTGAGATTGATGTACGGCCTATTTTTTATTCACCTGTATGTTAAAGACTCAATGGAAATGCTAGTGAATTTGAGGGATGGAATGGAATGCTATCCTCAAATCCTTAACTCACTGTAACTCGTTGTGGTTTAGACCAGAGTTACCAAAAGCTTCTTAGGTAGGTGGGAAGCTCGCTTCGGAAGCGTGATACTCTTCGCTTCCGAAACTTCATGGGAAGCTCGATTCCCCCACGCTTCTTCTATGCTTCTCATACACATGGTCTATGCATACTATATACTTTTCTCACGTTTCTTTTCATCTTTTTCATGTATTTTCTCTCACGCTTTCACTCACTTTCCATGTACTTTCTTTAAATTGGTAACCATCATTATTAAATTTTAACAAAATTTTAACTCTTTTACAGAAAAACCATGAAATATAAGAATGATCAATTTTATTTTAGTTTTTATTTGTTTCTTGCTTGATTCCATATTGCTTCATTTTTTATTCATATTTCACTTTTAAATTGAAACTTCGCTTCCCGCTTTGGATAAATTTTAAAATGCCTCGCTTCTCGCTTCCGCTTCCCGTATCGTTTCCCGCTTCCGCTTCCTAGTTTGGCAATCTTGGTTTAGACATGTCTCCCCTTTTTTGTTTAATCCCCTTTTCTGTATGATTGTTATTTTTATTTGTTTCAAATTGTTTGTGTAATAATTGACATGAAATCATCGTTCTTACCATGGTGACCACTACCACTACTAGTAGGCCTGTCAATCGGTCGGGTTTGTACCTGGGTACCTGACCCAAACCCGAATTCTTAGGTGTGAGCATGAAAAGTGCTGACACAAATAATATTCTGGTTGATCTGAACGCGACCCGAGCAGTACGTGGGCCAGGTATAGGTTATGATTTTTGCCGGGTACCCAATCTGACCTGAACTTTTTTGCTGGGTGCTCGACCTGACCCGAGTATTTTATATGTATTTCTCAGTAAAAATAAATTTCTGAAATTATGTGGGTCTGGATTTGGGATTCTATTTTCGTAACCCGGCAAAACCCGAAACCGAACCCAGTCATTAATTATATGGGTTTGTTTGCGTCGACCTTGACCCAGCCCTGACCCAACCTGTTGGCAGCCGTAACTACTTGTACCATTTAGCTTTAGAGCATGTGGAAGCCGTGATCGTTGAACTGCTGTTGTTCCTGTTTGATTCGTTGGTTAAAGATTATTTTTCGTTGTCAAGGGTCAGAATGAAATTCTCGAAGTTGAATACATAAAATGTGCTTTGGCCTGTTTTTTTTTTCTGTTTTATTCCTTGGTGAATGAGAAGGGTCTCACTTTATTTGAAATGTCATCAATTAACCACCATTATTATGAGTTCTTGATGTATGGGCCATGTATGACATTTGCATCGATCAAAGCTGATTGATGGTTTAACCTTTTCTTTGTTGTGGTTCGTTGTAGTTCCTATCGAGGTAAATTCTCATTTATATGAAAAATATGTTGCAGTTGCCATGCTCACTTACCTGCATATGTTGTGCGTCTCTCTCTCTCTCTCACACACACACACACTATATATATATATATATATATATATATATATATATATATATATATATATATATATATATGGGTTAAGATTTGCTATAGTCGTTTGTATGTGCAAACAGCCTAGCAAATGGGGTGGAACCCCCTTTTTTGTTTTTTTCTCTCACATCTAACATTACAGATGTGATCTACAGGTTTTGTTTAGTGGGAACTGACTTTTGGATCGCCAAAATTCGACCTGTATATAGCTTTTTCTGGCGATCCAAAAATCAATGGCTATGAAGACATCAACTTTTCTAGATTCATAAAAATATGTTTTTTGTCGAAAAAACATGACCCGAGAGTTGATTCCTACTAAATCGATCATGCTGAACACATCTATGAGGTTAGATTGTGTCAAAACAACTCTCATTGTGAGGTTCAAACTAGATTGTAGGTACAATTGGTTGTACCAAATATAAACCCTATATATATTCCACTTTATTTTACCCAATCTTTGGATACTAGTTTGCAGATGGATCTTTCAATGCTGTTGTTGACAAAGGGGGGCTTGATGCGCTGATGGAACCCGAACATGGTCCAGAGCTTGGGAATCAATATCTCTCAGAGGTCTTTGGGACTCCAATTTGAGCCTTGGAATTTGAGTAATGAGTTTCATTCATTTCATGTATGCTTTCACACTTGGTGCTTAAAATGTGGTTACATTCGAAGGCATTAACATTGGATTTTCGTGGGATGGGTTGCATGATCTCAGGTGAAGAGAGTGCTCAGCTCTGGAGGGAAATTTATTTGCCTCACACTCGCTGAGTCTCATGTTATAGGTATGATGTCACTATTCTATGGTCATTGCCGTGCCATATCAATGGTGAGAAGAACAATCTTATTGCTGGCATTCCTTGACTGACAAATTTAAACCTGATTTTGCAGAATTGCTTTTCTCCAAGTTCAGGTTTGGATGGAAGATTGATATACATGCAATAACTCAGAAAGCCAACCATGGATTTCAAACCTTTCTTTTGGTTGCAACAAGAGAAAATTCCAGTACATTGGAATTGATTGTGCCATCTTTGGATAGTTTTATTCTTGATCATGGAGGAAGTCAGGCAAGTTATGGCCATGCCTCTGGTTATTCACTTTTTATTCATCATTACTGGTTTCATCCATCCTTGTCCTGGATGGAGTTGAATCTCAGACTCAGATTTTGGAGTCTTAACACAAGATAAGTTAATGCATTTCCACAGGTTCGTGGTCTGTTGGAAATAATTGAGACAGAGAACAAAATAAGGAGTGGAAGCTTGTCAGGTGGCAGTGATATTATTTATTCGTTGGAAGATCTTAAGCTGGGGCCGAAAGGAGATCTGGAACAACTTATTCCTGGTCGCCGATTCCATCTCACGTTGGGCGGCAAAAGGGTGTCTCGTTTTAGTTACATGGCTGTAGTAATGGACTCCAAGGAGGCATCTGATCCTCGATTGTATCATTGTGGAGTCTTTTTGGTTCCAAAGGTGAGGCATGCTTTTCATCACAAAAGCATGACTTTGTGTTTGGACTTTGGTGATGTTGTTTATATTCTTCCATATAGGTGCTCATTGTAATTTGCATTCCTTTCATGGCTGTAACTCATACTAGTTAGCAGAATTTGGTGGTGAAGAAAGTATATGAGAACTGTTCTGTTCTAAAGTTTTTGAGTGATCACATCATGTGTGCAAATTCATACAACAAGATAATGGCACTCTATGTCATTGGGGCCCTAATGCTAACTTGCAAAGAAAGAGAAAATTAGCCCTTCTGAGTATGTGAAAGAGGAAATATTGAATGATATCCTTGTTCTTGGAGTCAAAACTGGAAATATGTCATCTGTACTGTGTTTAAATTGCCTGTATTCTTTTGTTTGTTACTGCACTGTGTTGAAATTGCTTGTGGCTTGCTTTTGTTGAGATGTACAGCTGACATAATTTCCCTCAGATGAGGGCACATGAATGGCTCTTTTCTTCAGAAGAAGGCCAATGGTTAATAGTTGAAAATGCCAAAGCGGATCGCCTGATCATGGTGAGTTTGATTCATCATTCAACTTTGACATTTAGGTGATTCTTCAGTTCTCTTCATGGATGGTAGTATCTAACTAGGTTTTATTGGCGTGAACTCTTTATAATTCAGGTCTTCTTAGACTCTGAACATAACATTGTGGGTATGGATGATATCCAGGTATTGCCTTATACTGGATTGCCATTATAGTCAATGTACTTGCTGCTTTCTCTCCCCCAACCACTCTAAAAGAAAGTCAACCCCAAAAAAGAGTGCATGATATTGCTGTTTTTTATGTGCTGAATTAGTTTTATGTTTTTAATTGTCCAGAAAGATCTTTCTCCGCTAGTTAAAAATTTGGCTCCTGGGAAACTTGACAACGACACTCAAATACCGTATGTCATGTCTCTCCTTTTTCCTTTTGACTTTTTTTGTTCCTTTGGGTATGGTGTCTGTTTGTGGTGTTATGCAACAATATGTTTATTCATGCTCTTAGGCTTGTGCTTTTCTGAACACTATACATAGGGTGGAAATTCTGTATTCTCTTGATCTCAAGTGCAAGATGGACTCAATCACAAAGAACTAGTATTAACTTGTCTACATAAACATGCACTTTGGATCATTTTTTGACTATTTAGACTCATATAGGACACATGAACCATTAAAATGAACATGTATGAATTCTAAAGAATTGATTTTTCTCTATTGATGTTTTCTGATGTAGTTTACATATCGCTTGTTCTGTGTTTATATATATTTTTGTCACATTTTATTTACGTGTTACACTGATTATAAATGTTTTTGCACTTGTATACTTACTTGATTATGGTATGCTTCAGTTTCATGATGGCCGATGATGGTGTCAAGCATCGAAATATTGTTCATCAGGTTTGTTTCCTTGTTACTGTGTGTTGCTAGAAATTTGACATCTTTATTTCTCTTTGTTTTTGCATTTATTGTTTTGTTCTTGATCCAATTTTTTCTTGGATATAAGTTTTTGATATATTCAATGCTATGTAACATTGGTACTTCAAAGTTCAAAATGCCCAGCAAACTCACGTCCAATCTAGTACTTTTGGGTGCTGCTACATATCAACATGCTAAATTTTTTATCTCTCCACTTGCTCTGCATGTGTATGTGTGCAAACATACATACATATATTTTGCATGTGTGTGTGGTGGTGGTGGGGGAGGTGCACATTTCTGTGATTGTGTGGTGTGCTTGTCTGCACATGTTTTCATGCATGTGTGGGACACAACTGTTAGGGATTTGCAATTATTGATAGATAAAAATCCAAAATAAATTCGTGTCGATGCTGGCATTTAGGGTGATTGCTTGTCTTGTCTGTATGTCTGTTCACTTGTTTATAGTTGTCATCTATATACCTAAAACATTTGGCTTTGAAAGACATATAGCTACAGTTTATTTCTTAATGTGACCTATATCTATGGTACTCTTTTTTATATTGTAATGTTACAACTATAGTGTTGTGATAAATTTGTATTTTGCATTTGTTTTTCAAGATATCACAATGTCATGTGTTTTTTTCTTATGAAAAATCTTTTAGTATGTGTCTGATTGGATTTTAGATTTGAGGACTAAGGATGCATGTATCTCTGGCACAACCCCCTTTCCATCTTTGAGCCAATCATATGCGAATCTCAAATGAAATATGAATCTCAAATGCCTTTCTTTTTTGGGACGTGTCTGAGGTCTGAGATTCAGTGTTTATTCACCTTTATTCTTGGTGTGGGATGCCAAAGTCATTTCACATATCTAAGATCCGTGGCCTTCAAACACAATAAAGTAAAAGTTGTAATGAAGTGCCAAATGAAAATGGAAAAGTCTCCAAGCGAAAGCACGGAAGCACGCACATACACAAGAGGCCACAAAAGGGCAAAATAAACCACAAAAGTGGTCAAGCACAAAAAAGAGGTAAAAATTATATTTCACTTCATAGAATGCTTCACAAGAAGCTTAAGAAATACATGGGGCAGTGCCCCTTATTTATACACAGCAAGGGACCCAAGGAGGGGCTCCCATAGAGTCATTGGAGCCCCTCCAACGGTCATATTTATGACCGTTGGAGGGGTCCAACGACTCTATGTGGACCCCTCTCAAATGAATAAAAAAGAAAAACTAAAAAAACAAAAAAGGAAAAAGAATAAAGGAAAAAGAAAGAAAAGAAAGCATATCAAAGATATGCGTGAACAGGTGAAATGACAGAAATACCCCTATCGGGTTTTACAATATATATATATATATATATATTTATATATATAAATAGACACATAGACATATATATTATATATATATGTATGTGTCGTAATCTATATATATAGATATATATATATATATACATCATATTTTAACAAAAGTAACAGCAGGTATTTGTGGCTGCAATATATGGTAACAGTTCATTGTGTATAGTGAAATGTACATTTAACATAAAGAAAATAATACTCTATTTGGACTCAATGTGGTATTTAAGAGTCCAAGGCTATAATATTTGTCAGAAAATAATGCTCTGTGAACTCAATTTGGTATTTAAAAGTATAAGGTTATAATACTTGTCTGTCGTGTTTGCACATACCAAACAGAAACCATTTTTGTTTTGGCTCAAATGTTTTGAGGGTTTCCACATGTTTCCCAGGTGGGGGAATCTGCACCTTTCATTGCTGGAATATTGATTTTCCGATTAAATTCAGTGAGGTACAAGTGGATGAACTTGATTGCCAAACTTTTTCATGGTTTCTGGGTCCCTCTGGTAGGGAAGGACTTTGCTGGAAGTCTGATAAATCGGATTTGGTTTGCCTGAAAGCTCATGCAGCTTGCTGGAAAACTTTATGGGTGGTTGCGGCCTCCCCCTCTACCATGAGGCCCTTCCTTTTAGTCATTTTAATCTTTTCAGCATTGGCTTTTGATGTCTAAAATTAATAAATGATTCAATGAGGCTGTTATCCTTGTTGACTATGGTTTTACAAGCAATGTATGACTTTTATGAGGCATGCCACAAGTTCAGAAGTGTGCGTTAACTGGATCAGGTGTTTGCTTTTCTCCAACATGCTTTTTCATGTGCCTTAAGGCACAAAGACAGTTTCATATGCAAGCATGACTTTTGCACCTTGAGGGTTGGGTTCAGCAATGTTGCTTGCAGTCTCACTTTTGCTGTTTTCTTATTGTTTTTGGTCATTCATCCGTTGTTTTCTTTGATGGCCCTGTTATTATGTGTGTATGTTTTCTCATATTGCTTTGTTGTGTGGCCTCTTTTTTTTGTTTCAGGCTCATGGATGCTTTGCTCAAATAAGATGTTTAAGCTTTAAACATGCAATCTTCCTCGTTATGATTTTTGAAATTTTCTTGACTTTTTTAAGTATCTTAGGTCACATCTGCCATGACTGGTGAAATAATTGTTGAAGATGTTGTCTATGAAGAAAATAAATCTCATAGTGCTGATCACATTGCATCAAATGATTCAACATTTCGGCGTCTTAGCTTTAAAAGAAGCTTAGGTTTGGTGCAGTCAGAAGCTTTGCTCATAAGGAAGGATACTGCTGGAAACATTTATGAAGCAGGGCGAAAGAAGAAAAGTTTTGGTTCTAGAATCACAAAAAAATCTCCACGAAAAGGTCAGCTGGGTGTTCCATTAACTGATGATGGCTGTTTGCTCATTACCATCTTTATACACCCACAGAATGCACATACATGCACACACTGTCATTTCATTGTATGGCAATGGATCAGGCTTTCAGAGAAAGATGGCAAGAAGAAGTAGTATATCATTGTTGGATGACTTAAAGAAGATTTAAAAAACATAACTGCCAAAAGTTCTCGTTTTCTTGTGGATTCTAGAAAATGTTTTCAAACATTTTATCACCTTGGAACGTAGACTACTGTTTCCCAGGCGAGGAAGTGTTTTTTAGATTTAGCAAATCTGCATATCATTTTCCCAGGGGAAATTGCTTGAACTTACACTTTTCCTGTCAAATTTTTTCTTTTGGCTCCTGTGGTGTAAATGTTTCTCAGGCTGCTTTCCCAGGTGAGTGAGTGATTCAAAGGTTTGCAAACGTCCCTGAGAGATGATGATGGTCTTCCATATTTCCGTGAGAATTTTTTTTAGTAAGACAGGTAAGAAAGAAAAAATCAAGATAAAAAGATTATGGAAACTTGGAAAAGAACATTTTTATAATACTGTGTGTTGCTTGATTTGTTTGGTGGGGGAATGCAATCTATCATATTTTCAAACTCTACAAGGCACTTGCAAGTGGATGTATCTTTTAACCAAAATAATAAGTGAAAAAAAAGAACAAATGAAAAATTCATATTAGACAAAAGAGCGATACAAACTTGCTTTTATATCTATTTATGATCCAATCTTTTCTCTGTTACCTATTGAATCTTTTGAATGTTCACCTTCTTAATAATTCATCTGCTATCAGTTTATAGCAAGGCTGTACACTCAGGCGTATATTTGTAACATTCTTCATGATAAATATCAATGTGCAAATTGGGTTCCTCATCTTTCATAGTGTAACTGCATCTTTATGTTAAAAGGAGGATGCTGTCTATGATTATCACTAGTAGTCTTAAAATATGCCATTTTACCTGCAATAAATGTTAGAAGAAAGAAGGGAACTAATTCTATCAATAAAAGAGCTTCAAGGTCTTATGAAATTCTTTATTCTGATGTTTGGGGACCTGCTCCCATTTGCTCTATTTTTGGCAACCGATACTATGTTATTTTCATTGATAGTTATTCTCGTTATACTTGGATATTTTTTATGAAACACAATTCTGAAGTTTTCCGCCTATTTCACAATTTTCATGCTTTTGTTCAAAACCACTTTTCTACCAATATCTTGCATTTTCAATGTGATGGCGGTGGTGAGTTCGTTTCAAAGGACTTTATTGATTTTCTCCAAAGTAATGGAATACAACGTAGAGTGTCTTATCCATATACGCCTCAACAAAATGGGATTACTGAGAGAAAACATTGACATATTGTTGAAATTGCCATGAGTATGATGCATGACAACAATCTTCCTATTAGCTTGTGGATAGAAGCGTTTCATTCGGTGGTTTACATTATAAATCGTCTACCCATAACAGTTTTACAAAATAATTCTCCATATTTCTTACTTTTTGGAATTCATCCTGATTATAATGCTCTGCCTGTTTTTTGATGCACTTGTTACGTCCATATTGATTAATCCTTTAGAAATAAATTGCAGTCAAAAGCTTCTAAGTGCAGGTTTGTAGGAGGGTATGCCGATGATTATAAAGGGTATCAATGTTATGACCCTGTGACTAGGCATGTTAAAATTTCAAAAAACGTTGTTTTTGATGAGAATGATTTTGGTGATATATTTTTCAATCTCCGCTAACGAATTCCCAGAGCAAAAGTTTATCATCCATGGCTGGATGTAGATTTACTTGCGAGTATCAATGTGATTGCTCATCCTAGTGTATTCAGGAGGCACTGTCTCTTGATAAGGATAATATCAACCCAGGTCAAGTAGGCCTATCTTCGTCTGGCGTTCAAGAGGATGAAGCTTCACGTGTTAAAGAAGGTGCAGCCCCACAACCTTCTCATATTGATAAATTCAAAGTGTATATCTATGTGAGAAGAGGAAAAGGTTCTCCTCCTGTTCAGAATGTAGAACAAGATAATCATGTGACTGAAAGCAACGTGAGAAGGTCAACCAGATTCAGACATCCTATTGAGAGGTGGGTTAGCTATGGAAAAGTTTTCTATGAATTTTCAGCTATTTTTATCTCAGATTGAGAAGCATGATGACCCCGTGGCATTTTATCAAGCTATGCAATCACATAAATGGATTGAAGACATGAATGAAGAAATGAGAAAGCCCTACGTGAATGTCAAACATGAGAAATTGTTCCCAGACCCACTGATAAAAATGTTGTTGGTTCGAAATGGGTCTACAAAATTAAGTACAAACTTGATGGCACCATAGAACAATACAAAGCCAAACTTGTTGCAAAGGGTTTCACTCAAGAATATGGTCAGGACAGGATTATGATGAAACCTTCAGTCCTGTTGTTAAGATGGGGACAATAAGAATTATATTATCTTTAGCTGTTGATCATGGGTGGAGATTGAATCAATTGGATGTGAAGAATGCATTCCTTCATGGAGATTTGAAGGAAGAAGTCTACATGGAGAAACCCCCAGGGTATGTTGAAAGAGATTCAGGAACACATGTCTAAGAAGAGACATCTACGGTTTGAAACAGGCTTCACGCTCGTGGTTTGAAAGTTTCTTCTTGGAAATACAAAAGCATGGGTTTTCTCGATCTCCCTTGGATGATTCACTATTTATTTTAAAAGGTGAAGGTACAATTACCTTGTTGTTGATATATATCGATGATATCATTGCTACATGAAACTCAAAGAATCACATTGAAGAAATAAGGAGACTCTTGAGTCAGAGGTTTAAGATGAAAGATCTTGAGAATTTGCGATATTTTCTTGGAGTTGAAGTGGACAGAAAGGATGATTACTTGACCCTAATGCATCACAAGTATACATTAGATTTGTTGAGAAAGTCTGGCATGAAGGATTGCAAGCCTTTATCTACTCCAAGCGTTTTATACCTAAAACTTAGTTCACAGGATAGAGAGTTCTATATGGATCCTACAAGATATCGAAGTATAGTCGACATGCTTCAATATCTTACTTTTACTTGTCCTGACATCGTTTATTTAGTCAACCAAGTGTCATAGTTCATGCATAAACCATGAACATGGCACATGGATGCAGTCAAGAGAATATTGAGGTATTTGAAGGGTACAGTTGGAGATGGGCTTCTCTATAAGAACTGGAAAAATAAAAGTATGCATGACATTACTGTTTACAGTGATGCGGATTGCGGAGGCGGCCCTGATGAAAGGTCTGTATCGGGATATTGCATTTTTCTTGAAAAAAATTTGGTGTCTTGGAGTAGCGGAAAACTAAAAGAAGTGGCTAGATCAAGTATCGAGGCTGAATATCGATCGATGGCTGCGGCAACTGCTGAAGTTACTTAGACAAGGCACTTGTTGAATGAGTTGTGGGAACCGATCTCAAAATCTACTTTACTATGTGATAATCAGAGTGTCATCAAAATATCGTTTAATCCTATTTATCACAGTAGGACAAAACATATCGAGATAGATCAACACTTCATTCGGCAAGAGGTTGAAGACAAAGAGATTGAACCTCACTTTATTTCTACACAAAATCAAGTGGCAGATTTATTTACAAAAGGACTGACTATGAATAGATTTTGGTTTTTAAAGGACAAATTGTCCATGGTACAGAACCATGCACAAATTGAGGGAGGCTATTAAAGTCCATGTGAGTTGGATCAGTTTGGATCTGGACAAGATCCAAACTGTATATTGTATGCACGTGTTTATTGGGGCATACTTATAATATTGTTTATGTTGTAGGTTTATCACATCCATTAAAATTATTGTATCATCTATATAAATGAAAGAGAAATAGGTCACGATTCTTAATGAAAAAGTCGTGACTGGTTCAGCCCCAAATTCCGCGTTCTCTTCTTCTCCTCTGCTTATCTGTTTGGTGATATCTCAAAATCTGACACAGCTCTTCCCATAATATTCAATTTTACATGCTCAAATTCACCATCTAGGCCACTCAAGAACTCCATTACCTTTTTTTCTTCTTCTTGATGCTCCTTCACACATTGCACACACTTGTGGCATCCTGTACGTAGAATCTTTGCTTGGTTTTTTTACTTGTGTAAATGCTTTGATCTAGTATTAGTTTGCAATAGTGTGCCTTTGTTGTTATAACCTTATTGTTGCAAGCTAGCAAGCAATTAGATTGGGAAAAATAAAACCATTGGGGACTTGAATCTTTTCTAAACAAGCCACGATTTGGAAACCAAGTATTTTTTGCAACTTGAAGGACCATACCATTTTTAGGAGGATCATATTCTTGGGGGACAAATTCAAGGTTAATATATGAGCATCAGCAGAAGGAACACATGGAGAGTGAATTGCTTTGATGTCCTTGTAAATAATGGAGAACGAATTACTTCTTGTCCTTGTAAATTGCTATAACTTGCCCATGACAAGGAAAATTGAATATTATTAACATTTGCCACCAAGGCAATGAGGGCTTGCTATGTTATGAAGCTGATGGTCTGGAAATAGTGGAAACAGCATGTTCCCTGTGCCTTCTACCAGGGTTATGTGGGTAAATTTTGATGTTTTAAGTTTATGAGAACAAGATCTGAGTACTGTTCTCACACTACCATAATGCACCTAAATGACCTTGTTTTAACTAGGAATTCCAAAGGGCGTGCGATCCTTTGTTGATGTATCCATTGTTTGAATCTAGACAGAGATTGTGTTATTTCAGAATCTCCACATTGTTAGTAGTAATTATTGTTATGCTGGCGCCAATTGATTAATGTATTGGATGGTTATATTGGAACATTATATATTTAGAATATGTTATTCCTTATATTGGAATATTATATATTTAGAATATATCATTCCATTTAAGTATGATATTTATGATTTTTCATATTTCTAGAACACATAAATTATATATTTTTATAATTAAAGAAATAATAATATGTTTTATGATTTCTGTCCTGCTTTGGGTTCAACTCCGTTTTGCTTCTGGTTTGCTTTCGATTTCGTTTTTGGTTTGCCTTCCACTCTAGCACCTTTAACCTAAACCCATGGTGTGGTAACATCTAAGGCTTTGGGATTCAACCTAAGGTCTCCTTTGGCAGTATAATTTCCATATTATTTGTTCTGGAATGTGTCTTTTAGTGGATATCTATGTGATTTGGTCAAATCAGTTTCTTGTTTTGGCAGGAATGACCTTTAGGTGCTTATCTTGCATTTATGATTATATATTTTTGAAAGATTATTATAATGATTATTGTTATAAATTGGATTTTGAAAGGATCTTATTATAAATTGTTATTCTGATTACTTTTACACGTGTACCTTGTGGTGATCCTTCTGGTTATGACTTTTATGTGGTCTTTGCTTGTGGATAGCTGCATAAAGTTTATCTAGGTTGTCTTCTCTTTTTCTTTTTTTACTATTATATTATGGCTAGAGAAAGATTTATATATCAGTAACTTTTCATTTGAAGTTACAAACTCAAAAGGAGAACAAAAAAAAGAATAGGAAATTCAAGTTATCAATTCCCATTTCATTTGTTTTGGCAGGGTTGAGGGATTATTTGGAAGTTGACCATAGCTACCTGGCCAGTTCCTATCATACTGCAATAATCGCGGGGCTGTCATTGATTGCACCTAATATGGAAGACTTGGTGGCATCTGGAGAAAAAGTAACCATTCTGCTTCATGTATTGGAAAAATAAGATTGCAGTCAAAATGTTTTCCAAAACACTTACATCAAAAGCTTTATGGTTTTATGAAATTAACAGTTGCAAATATTTCAATGGGACTTTTCAATCATTACTTACTCATAGTTCATTGATTACATGTTTTCCGTTTTGTGCTAGTTTTTGCTAGTACAATGTTGTTAAAGCCCATGGCCTTTAATGAATGTTGATGTGTACACCAAATCCTTTTGCCTTTAACATATTTAAAATTACCAAGGCGGTTTTGTGCATTGATTGTCACCTGAAGGAGTATTTAAATAGTGGGAAAAAGCACATTTCTTAGTTGTATACTTGTTTGTAAGTGCAAAGCATCCTTTATCATATGTACTCTACAAATTTAATGCCATTGGTGTGGTGGCATTGTGGCAATTGATGCATGAAACTACCATGGTAGTTTTAAGTGTGTTAGAAGTAACAAATGTGGTGAGCTTGTTAATGACTTCTGGGTGTTGTGGATGTTAACAATGCCCTTGTTAGTGTGCTTATTTTGTAACATAAGATGATAGACTTGCAAGCTTACTGGTTGCAGATCAATATAATTATTGTTGGCCTAGGAGGTGGTCTTCTTCCAATGTTTCTTCGCCGATACATTCCAATTTTGGACATTGAGGTGCATTACAAATTTTTTAGTCATGTAAACTTCTATTATTCAGAAATCTAATCACACTGGTTGTTCTAAGTTCTCTGATGTTCATGCAGGTCGTAGAGCTGGACCCTGTTGTTGTTGATCTGGCTAGAGATTGTTTTGGCTTTATAGAGGATAGCCAGATGAAGGTCACTTATATTCTTAAACCAAATATATAAACTAATATAGGTTTGTTGTTATTATATTTGGGGTGAAGATTTGTACTTGTGTGTATGTTAGGACCTGTAGGTGGTTTTTTCCTGGAGTGGGGAGGTAAGAAAGGGGTGAGTATTGTTAATATTGTATTATCCCTTTTCCTTCACTGATATTAACATAAGGCAGCATAATACGTGTTTACGGGGAAACAACTGTTATCTGAATAGGTCAATGTAGTGCTTGTAGGATCACTTATTCACATTGTCATCTTTTTTCCCTACTCCCTTTTCTTAACAAAGATGGCACAGGAGCAGCTTTTGTTAGCATGTATTTTTGGAAGCAGGTTTGAAGGCTCACTTTATCCATTTTCCTTTTTCTCTTTTCGAAATCTTCCAAATCTTACTGATTTTCTGTTGTTTTAACTGGAGGCATTATGCTTTCAAGCTTTATTCCTTGCACTGGTAGTTTTTAATAATGGTCTTGACCTCGTTATTCTCGTTCAGGCTAAAGGGTATGCATAGTTTCATCTAACTGAATGTTGTAGCCAACTTAATATGACTACGCTTCAAAACCCAGTTTGAAATAGAAGGGATGGGGTAAATCTTAACTTTATATGATTGGTGCCATCAACATAATGCAGTTCTATTTGAGATTCGCTGGTTCAATTATCTAAGTTGGAAATATCTGGTCACCAGCTCCATGAATTGGATCGTAAGTACATGATCATGTTGAGGGGTCCTCTTCTCCTAAATTTGTCTGTAAGGAAGTGCTTGCTTCGTAGCACTTACCAATGCAGTTGTACAATCTATGGAACAGATCCTGTTCAAATAAGGTCGTAAGAAAGCATTTGCTGAAAAAGTGTATGATAGAATATATTTCAGCCTCCTACATTGAAAAATTGGATCTTGAAGGATCAATGCTATATGTTGAATATGTTTCATTCTTTCAACTAAAATTTTTTACTCGCTATTGGTTTGCCTTCTATAGATGATTTTTGAAAAATGCTTCTCCAGTCATATTTATGGGAGTTAGTGACCTAATGGCACTCATTATGCTTAGTCACATTGAACTGTGAGTAAACTTTATGTAAGTGTTTTAATTGTGCATGCGTTATCACTGGCATTAGTGAAAACATGTGCAACAAAGATACTAGGGCATTCCCCAACACCCCCTCTTTTTTAATACTACGTCGAGTTGCTTTGCAGAAATTCACTAAACAAATTTCATCGTTTTCACTGGATTTTCTTTCAGCGGGCAGTGCAACTGGTGCTAGGGCAAGATGTGCAGCTAACATTTCATTTAAAATTTTGCTGAATAATTGTTCTTGTCTGCACACAAAGGCACATGCTCTAGAGAAGTTTGAAACATATTACCTGTGCTTATCTACTAAGTGCTAAAATTTGTTTAAACCGGTGTTGTTTAAATGGATATGAATCTGCTGATTCATCGAAATTGGCCCTTTGTCAAAATGATTTGGAGGTCAATTTGCCCCCCCTTAAAAAATTGGCTGATTTTTGGTCGAACACCCTGAATCAAGGCACTTACATATTTTAAAAAACAAAAATTATAAAAAATAAGATTTGAAATGGGCCAATTAAATAATGATCAGATTTAAAACAAATTCAGAATGATTTATTGTTTTTCTGAAAAACCTATTCACTTAGACGATTTTACCAACTGTGGTCAAAATATGTCAGTTTCTATTGTAGTAGATAAAAAATCAAGCAGCCACTTGTGATTTGTAATTGTTAAAGGTTGTGTGTTCTTTAGGTGCGGATTGGTGATGGCATCCAGTATGTGAGTAAATTAGCACATGCTCCTAAACCTGAACAAATAGATGGTGTACCTGGAACACAGACTGATCCTAAAGAAATGAAAGTTGTGTCCAGCAAGGATAGCTCATTCTCTAGCCATGCTGCTGCAAGATGGAACAGTTTCAGGACTCGTGTACTGGTTATTGATGCAGATTCTGCTGATTTAAGGTTAGTGCGGTAGTTGTGCTTTAAATATTTTTGTTGTTAAATAGCAAATTATGCATATCTGGGTTGAACAAGATTGCTGGACTGGGAGAGTTGGACTATCCCGAAGGGTCTTGGTTAAACTACCAGCTTCACTAAAAAAGATGGATATGCATATTTATTTGTCTGGGTTATTTTTGTGAGCAGCACAGGGTTAACCTGTCCTCCTGAATATTTTGTGGAGGAATCCTTTCTCGTGACTGTGAAGGAATCACTTGGAGACTTTGGACTTTTTATCATTAATATGGTGTCACGATCCCCTAGCATCCGTGAGAAGATTGTTCGACGAATGCAAGAGGTGAGACCAAGCAAGACTTGAACCTGTATCATGATATATAGCAGCTTGAACTGATCATGGTGTAATATCTACAGGCTTTTCCTCATATATTCTGTCTTAAGATTGAGGAAGATGTCAATGAGGTTCTTTTTGCACTTCCTACTGGTCAGTGTGTTGAGGATAATTTTCTAGAGTCAACAGTACAATTTCAGAAGCTCTTCACCTTGAGTCAACCAAGGATATCAACTTTCATAGAGACTGCAAAGATGATCAAACGCTTGAAATAGGATGCTGCTTTGGAGTATTCTTTTCACTATGTTGCTGTGAGCTGCAAAGCATTTGCGAGGTACTCCTTGTGACTTTTCACAAATTTGCTCTATAAATTTTGGTATGGATCTGTTACAGCTCCCTTCAACCAAATGGTTAGGTTGGGGGATTCTGCTTTCCCTTTCCAATAGAATGTTTGCACGCTAGTGGATGCTTATAAAGCTGGACGAAAGTATTGAACAAAAGCTGCTACTGCAGAACCATTGGAATTTGTTTTAGTAAACCCGTGCAAGTTGTATCTATAGGTTAAATGCTATATGCCATTGTTAACATGACAGTTGTTGATCCATTGGTTTTCTCTGTCAGGACACTGGATTGTGTTTGTTTCTTAATTCTGCTATTATTCTTAGTTCTGCTCCATTTAATGCAATGAGAATAAACATTTGATGTTTTCCCTTCTTCGAAATGGAGTTTGAGAAATGAATTTGATAAGATTGGCAAAAACTGTGGTATTTGATATTGATGACAGCTGTTTCATGTTCTGCTGGAGGTTCTCAGATCAAACTTTTATGTCAACATCTCTTATCTTGAGAGGTCGATTTGTATTGTTTTGTGAGGCATTTGAGAAATTAGCTTTAGAAATTAAAATCTTTCTCAAATTTACTGGTTTCAATTTGTATTTTAAACTTAAGAGCGTGTGTGGAGTGCAACCACATGCATCTCCCATATCATCTCAAGGTTACTGTACTTTTGTTTGGGTCTGTAACTGTGGTTTTACGTTATCAAACCCATTAGCGAGCAGCTCCTGTGCTATGGTATCTGGATACTAGATTTTGCCCTTCGTACCCGTGTCAACAAGCTTGTACCCTTGTGAGGATGTAGTTGAAAATAACCCATCTCCACTCTCAACACCATTCTCATCTTACCAAAAGAAGTTCCCAAACACCCTTTGGTTAAATACCACCTCCCCTCTCATCTGCTCCCAAACAGAGCCTAAATTTCTCTGATGTAGCCTGGTGCTGGTCCCTCAATAAGGCAGGTCATGGTCTCTTAGTATAAAGTCAAAGAATTGGGGGACGTCTCTCTCAAATTTAAAAGTTAAAAATGAACAAAATTCCATGGTGTTACATTCTACTCTCTTAAAGAAATTGTGTGTGAAATTTAGTATTTACTCGAATAAGTGAGAGTTTTCATATACATTCCTCAATACCGCGTTATAGAATTTGGGTTGATCCTACTTACAAAATTCTTTACTAATTTATAATTTTTTTTACCTATTTTTATGTTTTTGTCTAGTGAATAGGTTACCAATATCTAGATATAACTTAAGAGGGTTATAAATGAATTAGAGGGTTATGAATGAATGTGTTAAAACACGTTTAAAGGTTTTTAGAGTATGTATGATGGTTAGTCTGTCAGCTTCAAATTTAATGAATTCTGAAAATGACAGATACCTGATGTCACAAAATGACGTGATAATTTTTCAAGTTAGTTAATGCCAGATTAAAAAAGCCAAATGTTTTTTTTTATAGGCCAAGAGAAAAGCCCCATCAACCACGGCGGGCAGTCAAGGTTCGATTCTTATGGGCGTCGCCCTTCTGCGCAAGCCGAACAATGTGATCTTCGGAACGAGGTTAGTCAATTTTGGAAAGACACTGGGACTATTGCTTTCTTTAGGCTTTATGAGAGGTCTTGTGAAACTCATCCAGCCACTGATATATCCCTCTGTGTTTCCTGGCTCATCTGACAAAGCCATGTGGTGGTCCTCTAGTAGGTGCCCTTTCAGTTGTGGTGGTGTCACTAATTGTGAAGCTGACATTTGTAATGAGACTGTGATGGTTGGTTCCTCATTTATACTCGTTAAAAGGTCAGTTTCCAATTATAGAAAACCGTTGCTCTTCAAGAAAATTTTCATCTTTTTCAACACTTTGATTCTTTCTTTTAAGGCACATTTGAAAGCAACAAAATGACAGGAAAAATGTAAGTTGGGAAGAAAAAAAACTTTTTCAACCATTTCAAACCAGAAAAAAAAAATTAAAAAGAAAGTTTTCTAAAAAGTTTACTTTTTCAATTAGAAAAGTTTTCATATCAAAACTTCTCATAAGCAATTTTTTTTTGCTGTGAGATTTTTTCTTGCTTCCAAACATGCCCTTCCACACTGTTTGGCAGATGGTAACTGGGATAGGAAATAAGCAATCCGCGGATTTGTAAAGACTGCAGTTGAACTTTCTGCAATTAGTAATTCCACTTGCTTGTTTGGGAGTGCTCTCAATAACCCAGCAACACGATTGCCATTTCTTATACTAAGTTGTTTGGGTGCACACATTTGAAAAGTCACAAGGACACCTAGCTTAGACTTTGTGACAAGGGATAGGTACCTGCTGATTTCAAACTTGTCCATTCAGCTTGGTGATGTTCAAGAACTGACCCTACCGGATGAGCTGAGTCCTTGTGGGCAATGTTGTCAGTATTGGTATCGGCCCTGAATCATTTGGCCAACGAATTAGTTGTATCAGCCAATACCGATACTCAAGTGAATCGTTTTGTATCAGCAAAAAAAAAGTGTCAATCAGAATGTGACACATGTTAAAACTATTAAAATAATATTAAAAAATAAATTTTAATATTTTTTACATTTATTAAAAAATAGCTGATTCAGGGGTGATGCACATTGATTTTCTGCCAATACGATATGTCGGCCGATACAGGCCGAGATGCACTGATACAGGCCGAGACACACCAATACTGACATCATTCAAATGCCTACTAGGGATAGTTTCATATGGAGTGAGATAAGAAAGCCTAAAAAGACCAAGAGCCCGTTTTGTTGCACTGGATTTCTCTGGACACTTTTGATTTGTAACTTTCATATGCACACTAGCAGTGCATAAATTCTCATTATGTTATCGTCAGTGAGTTTCTAAGTATATAATACCAAACATGTTCTTTACTAAATCAGTTATGTTGATCATATTTGTATTTGTAGGGCTTGATTCATAAATGATTAAAAAATGGTAACAAACTAATGGGGGTATACTAGCAAGTACAGTAGTATACTACCAATGGGGGATCCGCTTTGTCTGGTAGGAGCAGCTAGTGCACGTCACCTTGTGTTGGGACGTTGCAGGTTCAAAACCCAATGGTATAGTTATATAACTGGTAGGGGTCTGCTTAATCTCAGCTTGCCTTTCGAAAAAACAGTACAGTACTTACGATACTGGCCAATATGCTTTCAGTTTTTCTATGCTAACTTGGTGACATTCACTAGTCACCCTCCTAGCTGACTAGCCCTTGTGAGCACTTAAATTGCATGTGTTTTGCTAACAAAGTGAAACTTTATGTTAGTAACCATCTAAACGGCTAGCCCATAAGGGCTGCACTCATCTGATAGGGGCGACTTGTGAATGTCACCAAAGTTGACGGGATGGCACAAGTTCGAAATCCACGAGTGGCGTCTCTTGCTACAAGGTCGAAGCTGGGTGTACTTGCCGGTGGGCAGGAGGGACCTTAAGGTTTTTACCAACCAGAGGCCAGCCAAGGTGGGGTCAGTGATGGGTTTTTTTCCCTTGGATTATCCAAAAAAAGAAACATAAGAAACCCCTTAGTGATTTTTATCTAACCCTCCAAATGTGATAATGTTTGATTTGGCAGAAACTGACTTTTTATCATGTTTTTCTGACATGTATGTTTGATTTACCGGAGGTTGAAAAAACCATTAGCCTACAATGTATCAAATTTTCAATCCTCAAAAAGATTAGAATTTTAAGTAAAAAAAATCAAGAGTTGATTCTTATTATTTTTTACCATGTTGAACACATCCATGGGTTAGATTTGGTAAAATACCCTTCTGTTATGAGTTTTAACTAGAGGGCTTCTTACTATGAGGTAGCAAATATTATTTCCATCTAAAGTAGAAACTAGTTCAAACACTAGTTGAAAAAACCTCCCATGGGTTTCGAATTCGTGACATCCCATCAACTTGACGACGCTCACAAGTTGCCCGTAGGAGCTGAGCAATGCGTTTATGACCGGTTTGGCAAGGTCTTAATTTATCATTACTAGATGAAGCCAATGGATTTTGTTATCTACAGGAATTTGGTGTACCAGTGTCAATCCGAAATCCAATCCTGGCATCCACATTCTCTGTTGTTTGTACATTGATCATAAACATCTAGATGCATTCAGTGCTAGGATCAACATATGATGTGTATCATAATATATCATAGGGCACTATCCTTTCTCCCCTATTTTTCCTTTGAAACTGAGAAAGTGCCATGAGGTTGGTACACTTTGGGCATGTTTGCATGTCACGGAAGGATGAGCCCAACAAATTGGGCTATGTGGAGATAGACTCATTAAATCTGCCAAGCACCAATGTGACATGTTTCTTTACCCTATCAAACTGTTCATTTCATATCACCAACATTAAACCAAAGGCCCAATTGATGACCACGTTTGTAATGGGTTGGATCCTCACATGTGACCGACAATCTTTAGTGGGTCCAGTATCCTATTTTGCTTGTGTGGGCCCTGTAGCATGCTTGGGATAAACATTGATTAGGGTATTTAATACCTTGGTCTACATCCAACCGAGGACTTACATGGTCAATAATGTGAAAAAGAAAAAAAGCATGCAACCCAGGCGTGAAAAATTGATTGGATTTGGACAAGCCTTTTATCCATATTCACTAATTTATTCTTGGATAGCAAACTTAGAATAATATTACAAATTGCATTGAAATTGGATCCAGACTTGTATGACCAGGTCTTCGGATGGGGTTTGATCTTTGGCTTTTTAATGTCAGGCGAACTCTCATATCTCAAGCAAATGTTTGAGGCGAAACTGTCTCTTCTATCCACTCTCCACAATCGGGACCTTCTCTTTTTGTTGAGGATTATCAATATCATTCACCATCTCAACATCTCTACCTCACAACTTCTTTCAAATCTTTTTCACCTCAGTCACGACTTTCTCCCCTTGTTGTTCCAATATCTTCTTCATTGACACCTTTTAAAGGTGAAAACAAACCCTAAAATGTGAATCACTGTTTTTTTAATATCGAAGCATCATTTTAAATATCGAAGTGTCACAATTAATGTGGTTCGGAGAAATTAGCATGCCCAAAATTGCGCCATTGCCATGTATTTGCGGGTCTTCTTGGAGAAAATTCGCATATTTGGGAGGACCTTCGCATATTGGTGAGAATTTTTCTATATTTGTGAGGAACTTCACTTATTTAGGAGGATATATATGCAAACTTAGTCTAAGTAATTGTGAAGTTTTGAGTATATAATTATGCAAACTTCACGATGTCCAAAAAAAAAATGTGTGAACTTTCTTTGTGATACCTGATGAGCGAAGCAATATATCACACAAACTTTATGGGTTAAACACAACCCATTGACACCCGTAGTGATAATGGTGATGGTGGCAATAATTTGTTAAGTTATGAGGTGGTTATAATGGTGATCTTAGTGGTAGTGGGGATAGTTGCAGTCAAAGGGCCGGATTTGGTTCGGTCTCAGGTAGAACTAGATCCTTGATCCATATTTTTGGGTATGGTATCAGGTTTGAACCCGGGTCTAATCGGGTCCACTATAAGAAAAACCATACCCAGACCCAATAAGAACTACATGAACCAATTCTGGACCATTTACAGTTGGCTATTTATGATTTTGGACATCGACGAATTTTTGCAAATTTTAGGGCATTTGGGCAAACACATCATTTTTGTCGTAAAGTATGATCATTTTTCGTTTATTAAAATCCAAATCCGAGTATGGATCTACCAGGAGCTAACTTGTTCTAATCAAATTCAAGCAATTATGTAAGTGTGGGGCATGCTTTGTTGGATTTGGACAGGGTCAGTGGGAATTGGGCAGAAACCAGTCTAAGTTGGACCCATTCCAGCTCTCATCACATCCATGCTCCACTGAGCCCTAACTCACAACACATCTCTATTTTCTAGTTGATGGTATGATAAGGAATCCCTTTTTAATATGAAAAAGATAATGATTTGACTGCTGATTCTTTAAAATAATGCAACAAATCCATTCTCCCAAAAGAGAGAAACCACCTCTAGGGAGTAGGGCTGGTAAACCAGAGCTGCCAAATGAGCAGAGCTTAAACTATTCAAGTTTGGCTCATTCTTGTGGCAAGTCAAGCTGAGTTTGAGTTCATAATGAGCCTGAGTTAAATGAGTTCGAGTTGGCTTATATATATACATAGTTTTATAGCTGAAAGAAATAGAATTAAAAAAAGTGTACTTCAAAGGTAAAAGTAATAAGATTTAGAAAAGATTGTACCACTAAACTTATTTTTGCAAACCAATAGTTCAATGATATATATTCTACATATATTATATGATGTGAAATATATCTAAAATATATTTGTTACTATTTAACGAGTTCATACAAGTTGAGCCAAGTTGAGTATCTATTATCTAGGTCTAGCTTGCCAAGTCTATTTTATGAGTTTGATTGAGTTTTTTATGAGCCTAACATGAGCTACACCACGAGTGGCTGAGCTTGTTTCCCAGCCCTACTACGAAGTCAAAATACCAAGAGGTTTCTAAAATGTAGCCTTTAAGTTCAAACACCAATATGAGTGTTCAAAATTTGTTTCTCAATCTTAGAAAAAAAATTTATTTTGTATTTATTTGCTGCTTATTGATTATTATGATATTACTTGACAATGATTTTTGTTGACGACATCTATATCAATTTTTGTTTTATATCTTTATATCTACTACACGTAAGAAATTCATTTTCTAATCGTGTAATTGAAAATTTGTTTTAATTTACATGTGTTTTTAAAGGCAAATAATTAGTCAGACTTTGATATGCCTTTTCACACACATATACATACACACACTTGCAGACATACACGTACGTGTGTGCATACGTGCAAATATATACATGTAGGCATGCGAACATATATATATATTGTATCATAATTGGATGATTCAAGAGTCGATTTCTACAAAATCAAGCATGTAAAAAATTTGTATGGTCAGTTTCAAGAAAAAACGTGAAAAAAACCTTCAAAAGCCTGGTTAGATAAAAAAAGTGGTTAAAAGCTATTACCTCTTTATATATATATATATATATATATATATATATATATATATATATATATATATATATATATATATATATATGTTCCAAAGCATTTATCTCTCATACCATCGTCCTTTTGAAAACATGTGTTTAATGGTTAACCCAAACTTGTAGATGCATTTATCATTGCTTATTTACTAAGAACCGTGCTTTGAATTGAATCAATTTAACACAAATACTTGTTTTTTAGTTAATCAAGTTTTGATATAATATGAACTATTGATTTTTTTTGTTGAGTTAAAAACACATCTAAACATAAAAAAATGTTTAAACAAATACATCTTTTCCTCTAAATAAAACATAGAGATGAGATCTATACATGTAGATTAAATAAATAATACATATAAATATGTTTTTTAAAGGAGCCTGAGACAGTTTGGAAGATAAATAGTTTGAGACTTACAAATTACTCTCTCTCTCTCTCTCTCTCTCTCACACACACACACACACACACACACACACATATATATATATATATGTGTGTGTGTGTGTGTGTGTGTGTGTGTGTGCTTTTATAGTGGTTTCGTACTACTTTAGCTTATGGTGGTCCACACTTGATTTACATATATCAAAGTTTTTTCTTAATATTTACATGAAGAAATCGTCCCCAGAATCATAGACCTAGCCGCGTTGACTCTGCCTATAGTATTTACAATCACTGCAGACAACGTAAAACTCCATGAGTTTACCCTTTGCCCTCAAAGAATTGGCATGCTTCAGCTTGTGCAGAAGGTGACACCCATGAGCTTTGAACCTAGACCACCTAGCTGCCTAGGTCTCATCCCACTGTGCCAAACCCCTTTGTTGCTACATAGATCAAAGCTTCAAAAGCAAAATGTAACCGTTGGATCGTGTTTAGCATATTTTGTTTATTATGTGTTAAAGTTTGACTCAAATATGAAGTTTTATACCATTTTTAAGCTACCCTTGTTTTTCATGAATTGTAAGTTGTTCTTTTACACCTCTCAAAAATGAAATCTTATGGTGTATTAAACATGATAAAACCTTCCAATATACTGCATAAACCATGTTAAATCCAACTTTATAGTTAGTTTTGCCATTTGGAAGCAAACAAGAGCGTGTACAATGGTATGGTATCACAGTATGAAACCACAACATATTTTTCATATATATATGGGAAAATATTTGCTACTAATGAGCTAAAAATCATAGGTGCTAGACCCAACCTAAACACATAGATGTGTTCAGCAAGGTTTGTTTGCTACGGATCAAACCCTTGGATGGTGCTTTTTTTGATGTAAAAATGTGATATTTTGAGTTATGAGATTTTGGCACATTGTGGGCCATTGATTTTTTTGTTTGTTTAAAAACCTAATTACTTGTCATAATCACATGATTTAAAACAAGTTTCCTACTAAGCCAATATTTACTCTCTCTCTCTCTCTCTCTCTCTATATATATATATATATATATATATATATATATATATATATATATACTGGCTACCAATTAGTAAAAATCATTTTTTCTTTAATTCTTTTTTATTTTTTGTAAAACAAATGTTATGGATGTTATCTACATGGTTTGTTTAGTAGGAAACTTGTTTTGAATCATGTGATTATGATCAATAATTAGGTTTTTAAAGAAGTTAAAAAATCAACGGCCTACAATGTGCCAAGATTCCATAACTCAAAAGATTACATTTTTATATAAAGAGGGAGCACTATCTAAGGCCTGATTCTTAGCAAACAAAACATGCTGAGTTAAATTTAGTCTATACAACTTGCACCTATGATTTTTAGCTCATTAGTTTTTACCTTCGTTAGTAGCAATTCTTATTATTTTGATCATGATGAACACATGGATGGGGTTAGATTAGGTCAAAACAACTAACTACTATGAGTGTAGCCAATACTATCCTTTTATATATATATATATATATATATATCTATATATATATCTATATATATATATATATATATATAGAGAGAGAGAGAGAGAGAGAGAGAGAGAGAGAGAGAGAGAGGCGCACACGGAAAAGTAAGGCTCGATTGAATCCAACCTATTCTTTTAGACATCATTGCCATCCTATCAAGTTGTGAACCAGAACCCAGGCCATGTACTTGGATGCACCATTACCATCCATTCATTCTAATCGAGGCCAAGGCAGGAACCAATCCAACTGGCCGTTAAGAATTAGAAGCTGGAACCCATTCAATTTTTTAAAAATTAAAATTAAAAGTTGGTATCAGGCTTTTCTGGATCTAAGCCTAAATGCAACCTCTATCAAGCGAAAAAACTTTTTTTTGAAAGGCAAGCTGGGGTTAAGCGGACCCTACCGGAACAACAGGCGCTTCATGTGGCAGAGGGATTCGATCCTGGGCCTTGAGCTTGATACAGGACCCCTTACCGCATGGGATCCCACAAGCTTGTGCTTCTTATGCCGTAGTTCCGGCAGGAGGTCACTGGAGTTTCTCTGCTGGTCTCATCAAAAGCTAGATCCTGCCAACAGGGCTTGCATCACACGCTCAGTACGAGCACTTTACTAGAGCAAGGATACAAGGATAGCTTAAGTGCCGGCCTATGTGATACATGGGAATGACATGACAGCATTCACATGACTGTGTCGTGATTGCCCTGTGTTGCATAAGCAATCACTTAAGCAAGATCGGGATCTCGTTCAACTTTGCCACGGCACCAAACGACACCTCGACCTGTATAGACCAAAACAAATCCAAATTTATTTGGAATGTTAGGTCGAATTTAGTCAGTGTCAACTTCACGATCTAGTTCTACCATATTTTGACTACGGATACAGGCATAGGTTATCCTGTGATACATTGGAGTGTCAGGTCTTCTTCGTCCATAGGTTATCCTGTGATACTCCCACCAACAGGGCTCTGCTTGTCTGGTAGGAGCAGCTAGTGCACGCCAACATGTGTTGGGATGTTGCAGGTTCAAAACCCAATTGTATAGTTGCATGACTGGTAGAGGTCTGCCTAACTCGAGCTTGCCATTAAAAAAAAAAGGACACTCTATTTTGGTCTTAAGGCAAAAGGCTCACATCATAGGTTTTGAGCTTGTGATGTCCCATCACTTTGACAACTTTTACTAGCCATTTTCTATCCAGCTGTGTAATGCTCTAGAATTTTGAACTTGTGTAGGAAAAATTTAAATTTTATAGTTAATCATTTTCAAAGTTAATAGTAGTTTGAAAAGACCAAGTTAGTGAACCCTAGACAGGTTACATGTGAAATTTTCAGCAAATGGATTAGGTCTTCAAATGTCTTGAATTTGGGCTTGCATTTTGGCTTGCATTTTCACATAATTATTTAAAAACATGAAGATTCAAACCAATGATTTATATATAAATAGTTCTATACAAAAGTCCTTATACTAAATATTAAGGATATACAATTCGAGACTCTCAACGATAGTTCAATAAAACAGGATGGATAATTGATCACTCAAACCTGAAAGACAAAGATTTGACAGCTTGAGAAAAGGTTTTGAGCAACATTTCAGTCAATCAGTGCATTATGATCGATGCTTCCCAGAAGGACCAAGGAAATCAAATTAATAATCCTCTATTAGACGGTTTAGTATCTCATCTTTTCTACTTTTCAAGAGTTGTTAGATTTGTTTCCAGAGACTTGAATGGGTTAGCTCAGTTTCTCGCTAGAATCGCCACCACTTAAAATGATCAACAGTGGTTATTGGATTCCCCCATGTAAATATGTTCCTTTTGGTTTTCAATTAATAAACAGGTAGGGGTCAACCAAACTCCAGTTTTCTTGGTTGAAAAAAAAAAACACTTCGAGTCACACATCAATGTTTCCTACTCTCTTCTTTAAGATTTGTGAAGAGAAACAAGCAATGGCATCAAATGAACCAAATTTTAATTCACAATTTGTGAAATTAAAAAAGCAAGGAGACCCCTAAAAAAAGCAAGAAGAACATTTTGATAATGCAATCACGAACTTAACTTCTCTGATGTGGGATTTATCATCTTAATCAAAGTAGAAGTATGCAAAATTATGAACTTTAAATAAATGTTCACATAATTTAAAGTAAGCACAAATACGCAAAATTGTGTACTTTAAGTAAATCGTACGTATATATGTATATATATTTTACACATATAATAAAATAGTGTTTGCCTAAAGGCTATCGTAAATAATGCAGAAATATACAAAACTATGTATTTTAAATAAATACATGTATAATTTAAATAAAACATGAGTATTGCAAATTTGCATACTTTAAATAAATCATATGTATATATGTTTACACATATAACGAAGCAGCATCCATCAAAAGGTCATCATAAATCAAACAAAAGTTCACAAAACTTCATACTTTAAATAAGTGCATGTGAATATTTAAATAAAGCATGAGTATCACAAAATTGTGTACTCTAAATAAGTCATATACATGTATATATACATATAATAATAATATATATATTTTGACATAAATATAAATACATATATTAGAAGTGCACAACCACCATCATTGCATATATTTTTCTCTATCTCAAAGATAGTCTGAAGTTTTGACGATTCCGAGCGTAGGTGCTAGCTTGCTCGTGCCTCGGTATTCATGCCTGATGTACAAAATCTTGTAAGTCACACGGATTTGATGTGTTCAAAAGATTTTATCGATTTGTGGAAAAAATGAAGATTAAAACTTATTTTTGGTGAAAGATTGAACCAAGACAGGCTTATCAAGGCTTAACTCGAGTTGGCTCGGTTGTGTTATTCGAGTTGAGATCGGCTAGGTTAAGTCGAGCTAGAATGGGCTTATGCTAGCAAGCAAAAAAGGGTGAGTGGCTTGGCTTGGGCTCAACCGAGCTTGGATCAGATGAGCTTTAGCCGAGCCCGACACTCATGGTTCTGAGAGGAGCCTTAGCCAGAGCAAGGAGAAAAAGATGAAGGCTTTGACCAAGTTGGGCTCATTGTGAAGGAAATGAGTTGGGCTATGTTTTAGTTGAGCTCAGCCTGACTGAGCCATAATCAAGTTGGCTCAGTCAACTGAGCCAACTCGATTTAAAAGGGTCCTAGCTAGGCTTAGTTTTAGTCGAGCTCATCTCGGTTATGCCATGCAAGAGGCAATAGGGTATAAGGTCTACTGACTGAGCCAAGCTTGGTTTTAAAAGAGGCTAAGATGGGCTCAATTTTAGCCGAGCTCAGCTAGGCTATGCCATGCCAAAGGCAACAACAACATGCATTGTTGTTGTTGCCAAGAATATCTGAGAGCAACGATGGTGCAAATGGCGCCACCCTTTTGGAGCAGGGCCCCTACCCAATGTAGGTGGTGCTATAGGGAGCTAGGCCACTAAGTTGTTGCTGCCATGGGCAGTCGATCAAATAGAAGAAGGAGGAGGGGGTGATGGCTATGTAGGCAGCGTCACTATGCCCTCAAGAGGTGTTGGCTCTGGTGAGGGAGGGAAGAAGAGCCCATATCGTACTTGCAGGTGGCATGGCAGGGGACCCGAGCCCTGCTCGGGTCAGTAGCCAATGATAGTAGCCATGGTTGTTGCTGTGTGGCTACTAGAAAAATCAAAGAGTGAAGGAAGAAGAAGAAATGGGGGCAGCGGAGGAGGCAAGCGCAGGTGGCGCTTGCCCTATGGCTGATTAGAGGGGGAAAAGAAGAGGAGTATGATAAGAGGAATGTTACAGCTAAGTATCTAGCCTTGGTGGCCTCAATAAAGGATCACAATAGTCTGAACGAGGATCACGGTATGGACGATAAGAGAAGGCATATATAAGGATAATGTAAGGTAACAATATCACGATAAGAATAAAAAGCGTTTAGATATGGTAAAACTCTTGACACTTGATTGTAACAAAAATCCTAACAAAATTTATCCTATCAATAAGGAAAACTATCTGTTAAGGAAACCTCCTAAGAAGGAGTATATAAAAAACATTGATAATGGAACCTACTCATATTGTATGAGTGAGTAGTGAGTTTGACCTATGGATGTAGGTGATCCCAACACTGAACCACGTATTATCGTATATGAATTTTTTTATTTTCTATCAAGTTCTATTTATTTTCATGGTATCAGAGTTGATTTTTTGGTGAGGGTGTTTTGATCAAAATTGCTCACGACCTCTTCATCATGGTTGTTGTCTCAACTAAATCGACTTCCTTAGTTAAATACCTCTACCCCTTTAACCTTAATATCACAATTTTTTTGACAGTTAAACTTAACCATAAAAACATTTTGTTGTGGCAAACTCAATTCTTTGGTCTGGTAGAAAGTAAAGATATGATAGACTTTCTTGATGGAGAATACCCTATGCCATCTCACTTTACATAGACTCTAGCGAGTGCAACTATGAATCTAGAGTACATGGCATGAAGGAAATCATATTGTTTACTGCGAGGGTGGATAACTAAGATTCTTGCTGAAGAAGTCCTTAGAATTGTTGTTGGATTTCAAACTTCCCGAGAGGTATAAAATGCTTTGATAACCTCTTTTGCTCACGTATCTAAAGAATGTAAATTTTTATTAGTTCAAAAGTTTCAATTACATCGGGAAAATGAGATGTCTATAGTCAACTATATAAAGAGCTTTAAGAATATATGTAATGAATTTGCAGCCATAGGCAAGCCAATGGATGATGATACTAAGGTGTTTTGGTTATTGAATGATCTTAGAGTTAGTTAGGAATCATTTGTTACAACAATACTAAAACCACCAAACCCATCATATAAACAAGCCGTTGGTTTGTTACAAAGCCATCAAACCAGATGCGACCTTTATGAAGGTGTGAACAACCACTCAACGTTATTAAGCCAAAGAACTGGAAACCAAAAATATTGATATTCTAACAAAAAACAGCAAATTTCTTCAAAAAAGCATGAGTTTACTCAAGTAGGATAAACCACAAATCGAGAAAATAGTTCAGCCCTAAAGAAGCAGTTCAATGGTCAAGCAAGAAATCAAAACCAAACAAAAAATAAAGAGAAAGGCATGATCTATCAAATTTGCTTCAAGGCAAATCATAG
Organism: Nuphar pumila; assembly: GCF_984573655.1. Classification (NCBI taxonomy): domain Eukaryota; kingdom Viridiplantae; phylum Streptophyta; class Magnoliopsida; order Nymphaeales; family Nymphaeaceae; genus Nuphar; species Nuphar pumila. The sequence goes on along the minus strand of NC_143252.1, from coordinate 111,879,484 downwards.
CGCTATCAATTGTTGGCATCGTTGTAATCAGACATTTCAATCAAAAGATGTCCCTCAAGCGCTTGCAGCACTAAAGCTCTCGAATGGTCAAGACAATGCTTGGTTTCAAGATACAAGAGTGATTGATCATGTGATTTCAGATGTAAGTAAATTGGACAATCTTAATAAGTATTATGGTATGAAAAAAATCATTATTGGTGATGGATCTAAACTTCCTATTACCCACAATGGGATGACAAATTTAAAAGTTGGAAGTAAAAATTTGATATTAGAGAATGCTCTTGTTGTCCCTGAGATTAAGAAAAATTTGATTTTAGTTATAGCCAGTTAACATCTGACATGCCTTGTTTCTCTGTGTTTTCTAATGGTTTTTTGGTGAAGGATCAAGCCAACAACAAGGTGGTGGTGATGGGCAATAAAATCAATAGCCTATATAGAGTAATGTCAAAGAATAAGCAAGTCTAATATTCTCCACGATTCATATATGTTCTCAACGATGTCTGGCATGCCAGACTGGGTCATCCCAACATGCAACTGGTTCATTTTCTAGTTAGAAATAATTCTATTGAGGTAACTGTCAGTTTGCCTAAGTTGTCAAATACGCAAAATATGTAGGTTACCATTTCTTTATGTTGATTAACATTGTTTAAGACTGTTTGATAAGATTCATTGTGATTTATGGGGGTCGACACCCACATCTTCTTTTTAAAAAATTAGGCTTTATGCTATATTTATTGATGAATATTCAAGATTCACATGGTTTTATCCATTAAAAACCAAATTTGAGTTCACAAAAATATTTATTGAATTTTACAATATGGCGATCACTCAGTTTGAGAAAAGAATCAAGGTTTTTCAAATTGATGAAGGAAGAGAATTCAATAGCCACACATTGAATTTTTTTTTGAAAGAAAGAGGCGTTAAACATGTTAAAGCTTGCCCGAAAATGCTCGAGCAAAATGGCATGGTAGATTATAAACATTGCTCTATTACTGAATTGGGATTAACTATGATTTTTCATAGTAATATTCAAACACATTTTTTAGTGGAAGCCTTCTCCATCACTCTGTGGTTGATTAATAGACTTTCTTCTCCAAACTTTCATATGAAATCGCCTTTTGAGTTGTTATAAAAGAAACAATTAAACTATTATTGCCTTAGATCCTTTGGCTGCAAATGTTTTTCATATATTTGAGATTACAATAAAAGTAAGTTTAAACCATGATCCTTACCATATATTTTTGGGGTATAGTGAGTTTCACAAGAGATACAGATGCCTTTATCCATCTACCGATCGTGTATTCATATCGAGACATGTGTTTGATGAGCATGTTTTTTCATTTAGAGCTCCTGGTAAATTGTTTTCCTCTATAACAGATAATGAAGAGTTAGTGAGTTTTATTGATTCGAGTTATTGTCATCAAGTTAACAATGTTATACAGAGAAGTTGCATTAATGATGGCTGCAAAAATAGTGCTTTTCAAAACAATTCTTCCAGTTTTCCTAATGAGATTCAAAATGATCATCAAAGCCTTGATGATCAAGGGAATCATGAAAATCTTATCTCTCTTGAACTAGAAGCTCAAAATGAAGAAAATGTTCTTCAATCTGAAAATTCAGATGTTGTTGAGTCAGATGCCCAAAACATTCATCATATAGTCACACGGTCAAAAGAAGGCATATTAAAACCAAACCCAAAATATTTTTTAGCTCTAACTGTGCCACTGGAACAAAAAACCGTTAATGAAGCATTGAAAAATTCTATCTGGCATCAGGCAATGAAGGAAATATTGTTAGCATTAGAACAACATAGTACATGGGTTTTGGTTCCTTGAACGCCTAATATGAATGTCATTAGGAGTAGATGGGTTTTTAAGACAAAAGTTAAAAGTGATGGGAACTTAGAATGCCTTAAAGCTTGCTTGTTGGCTAAAGAGTTCAACCAAATACCTAGAGTTGATTTTGCAAAAACCTTCTCTCTTGTTATAAAACCTGCATCAATTAGAATTGTTTTAATAGTTGCTCTTACCTACAATTGGGATATCAGACAATTACATGTAAAAATTACTTTTTTAGATGGGATCATAAATCAAGATGTCTATATTGATCAACCATTTGGGTACAGAGATAAGTATAAACCAAAATTTTGTGTGCAAATTGAATAGAACCCTATATGGTTTAAAACAGGCTCCACAAGCCTAGTATGACAGATTTGATACATTTTTATTCTATGTGGGATTTTATTCTAGTGTTGTTGATTTATCTTTGTATTTTTGCCAAAGTAATCAAGGGATAATGATTCTTTTGCTTTATATAGATGATATAATTCTCATAGGGAATAATCACTCTATGATAAATAATTTTATTACCGAAGTTTGTAATGAGTTTGCTATGAAAGATTTGAGCTATCTGCACTATTTTCTGGGAATAGAGGTTCATCGCTTCTCCTAAGGCTTATTTTTTTACCAAAAACGGTATGCTTATGCCTTACTGGATTGGGCTCAGATGCTAGGAGCCAAACCGGTCTCCACTCCTATGGCATCCAATTTGCGCCTCACAGAAGAAAGTGAAAATTTGTTTTATGATTGCACTTTGAATTGAAGTCTGGTAGGCGGATTACAATAGTTGACATTCACTAGACCAGACATCTCATACAGTGTAAAATATATTAGTCAATTCATTCAAAGTTCCACTAAGTTCCATTTTTTAAATGGTCAAAGCAATTTTACGATATGTTCATGAAACTATCGAGTATGAAAATCGGTTAATGGCTAACACTCCACTTCAATTATAAACTTTTTTATGCGAACTGGGCATGATGCCTTCTTACTAGAAGATCTACCACAGGTTTTTGAATATTCTTAGGCGCCAACTGCATATCATGGAGTGCTATAAAGCAACATACAGTGGATCGTTCAAGTGTTGAAGCCGAATACAAAGCAATGGCATCAACAACAACTTAACTTACATAGTTGTCATTTATTCTTCGAGATATTGGGATATATTTATCTGAACCACCTATCATATTTTGTGATAAATCGACATTTCACTCTCGCATGAAGCATGTTGAAATCGACTTCTACTTTGTTTGAAAAAAGGTAGCTCATGAAAGTCTCATCACCAAATTTGTCCCTTCTTCCCAACCGATAGCTGAGATATTAAACAAAGTGCTTCCTCATATTGATTTTGATAAGTTACAAAGCAAACTCAGGTTATGGATTTACCCCAACTTGAGTTTGAGGGGGCATGATAAGATGAATGTTACCGCTAAACCTCCAACCTTGGTGGCCTCAACAAAGGATCACGATAGTCTGAATGAGGATCACAATTTGGACGATAAGAGAAGGCAGAAAGATAATGCAAGGCAACAATCTCATAATAAGAATAAAAAATGTTTGGATATGGTAAAACTCTTGACACTTGATTGTAATGAAAATCTTAATAGAATTTATCCTATCAATAAGGAAACCTCTAAAGGTGGAGTGTATAAAAATGTTGATAATGAAACCTACTTATATTGTGTAAGTGAATAGTGAGCTTGACCCATGGATATAGGTGATCCCAACACCTAACCACGTAATATCGTGCATGATTTTTTTATTTCCTGTTAAGTTCTATTTGTTTTTAGAGTAAGTGATGAAAGGCCTTACTGAGGTGGCTGGGTGCCCAGCCGAGAGACACCAGAGGCGGCTAAGTACCCAATCAGAAGACATCAGAGGGAGAGAGAGTGCAGGGTGACCAATGGCATGGACACTATCGGTGGTGGTGGCATACGCAAAAAGAATTGAGAGGGTAAGAAAGGCAGTGAGGGAGGAGGTGTCAGGGTTTTGAAAAAACAATGTGTGTGGTTCATTAAAAACCATAGGGGAGGGATTAAATAGGTTGTGTAAGGCGGTGGGGTGCAAGAATATGGATTTGAGTTGGATCTAGTTGGTTCCAACCTCAATCCAAAACACTTTAAGAAAGTGGACTGTTATGTGTTGTTGGATTGGGTTGGGTCCATTTTGACCAAACTCAATCCACTACTTACCCAATATACATATATATTATATATAATATATATTAATTTTAGATCTTGTTTCATATTGAGTTGAGTTCATTTAGATCGAACTCGATCCATTATATATATATATATTGTGTGATTTGAATTTGGATTTTAAAAAATTCAAATCCAATGCAAACCTTATTCTAAAGCATATGGATTTGGATTGGGATTAGATTGGATCCAATTCAAATTCAATGCAATAGTGGTGTATTCTTTGTTGGGTTGGGTTCGAATGGACCCAAACCCTAGTTCATTTTATGTGAGACCCACTTTGGGCCTTGTTTGGATCTCTGATCCAAACATAACCATTCATATATATACACTACAAGAAAAACAATATTTAGCGACGGAAATTTGTGACAAAAATAATCCATCGTAAAGTTGTGACGGATTAGCAAGAGAAAACTATCCGTCCAAAAAATTGCAATTAGTTGTGAAATTTGCGACGAAACAATTCCGTCGCAAACGCCATCACAAATTTATGACGGATTAGCGACGAAAAAATTATGTCTCACACTCCTTCACGACACCATTTTTCCGTCGCTTCTCAGTCCCAAATTTGAGACGATGTTTGCGATGGATTTTTTTTTCCGTCGCTAAATTTCCCGTAAAACCCTAATGCGAGCCTCTTTCTTTTTCCTTTCTGTTTCATCCTGTCGCTCGTCGCCCGCCGCCCGTTGTTTGTCGCCCGTCACCCTCTCCTTTACCTCCTCCTTCTTCCCTCACTCCATCTCTCTCATCGTCGTGTGTCACCGCCGATGACCACCGAGCACTCTCCCTCTCATCGCCTTTTCCGACCCACCGTCGTTGACGAGCACCACATTGATACAATGGGGCTCTCACCCTCACTGTCGTAGACTGCATTCCCAAATAACCTGACTCATTGACAGCGCCTCATGGTGCGACAGGGTCCGGACATGACAGGGCTTTCACACTCTCTGGTGCCCCCTTCCAGGTGACTTGGGTCTAGTCCCCCGCTGAAGACGCTTCTACAAACTACAATTTGGAAGGTGAAGCCTACCAATTCTCAAGCTGGGCTATTCCCAGTTCGCTCGCCGTTACTAGGGGAATCCATATAAGTTTCTTTTCCTCCGCTTATTGATATGCTTAAACTCAGCGGGTGGCCTCATCTGACCTGGGGTCGCTAAGCTGAGACGAGAAATTGCCTTTAGAGTTCTAGCAAACTTCTGACGCTTCATGCGAGCTGCGGAAATCCACCGCACATCGAGTGCACGGCTATGGTAATCCACTGTTTGCCTCACGGTATCATGCTGTGAGCCAACATTTTAGCCGACAACACACCCATAAAAAAGGCACCGCAGGCCAATCCTCTATTTGTGCATTTGTGCTTTGCAGGTGCGTAGCTGAGCTAATTGCACGATACTTAGTGCTAAACATCGCATGTGGCTAAAAATGTCATGCAAAAAGAAATAAGAAAAATGCAAAGGCAAAAGCATGCAAATCGGATAAATACCTGTGGTGAGTAAGTGATGCAGGCGCATCACAGGTTATTTAATTTCTTGGATGCAACACTTCTCTGTTCACACACTCACTTAGTTGTGAATATTTATGATTGCTTTGCTGGAGTTTGGAGATCATGGTGAGCATGATTTGAATGTATAAAAATAGAAGTGCTCTTATTTTTGGAGTTTGAATATAAAAGTCAAACAAGTGATGAGGAAGCATACTCGAGCTAGTGCAATACATCTTGTAATACATACCACATCACTTTCTCATATGCTCTTATGTTTGTATTTCGGAGACCATGCTAGTCATGGTTGTAGTTAGCGGGATACTAGAGTGTGTTTGTTGCAGTTACATGTTTGACATTGTTGTGATATGAATAATTTGAATGTATTGCAATGTTTGATGTGATTATATGCATGCTTGCATGAAGTTAGTTTCAATTTGATTATGTATCCACGTTCATGGAATTGCATATCATGTTACATTCCATGCATACTTATCATGTACATGCACAGTTCATTTATAGTTATAAAACTGATTCATGTAGGACCTTTAAATCTTTATATTTCATGCATATGTCATATCCATGATAAGATCAAGAGTTATGTAACTGATCCAAATAATATTTTTATTTGTCAAAATATGGTTCGTGGAGGTCACAGTAGTCGAGGATCAAGTGGAGGCCGTGATAGCCAGTCTCAGGCTTCGCCTTCACGTAATGCTTTGATAGGTATATCAATTAAATAATTGTATACTTGATTAGTTTAAATGTGCATTGTGTGAATTTCTAACTCATTTTTCAATAGATGATGTTTCGCCTGCACATGACCCACCTGCACCAGCTATTCATACACATCATAAGACAACGTCGAATGCAGGGTCTTTTCTGTCTGACACACGATGATTCATTCAAATAGTGTATATCGATAGTCGATCGTAAGTATTTCATTTTCACTTATCCAATACTTATCTTATAAATAGTGTATATCGATAGTCGATTGATAATGTGTACCAATTCATGTGCAACGCGAGGTTCGAGCCACAAGAAGTAATATGAGAAATTAAACAGTCACTAGTTCAACATCTTCCAGGACCGGTCACTCAATGAAAAGAATACCCGAAGGAGGTGTTGGACAGATTGTGGTCCTCATTCACGGTATACAATCATTTATCATAGCTAATGTGTTTCATAATTAATTTTTTGTTATAGTCATGTGTACTAACTTTCTGAAATTATTTATAGGCTTCGAATCGCTTCACGACTGCGAAGAAGGAGTAGGATACAAGATGGGTGTGGCAGAAGGTAGCCGGCTGCCAGTCGATTTGCCGATATGCTATATAATATGAAGACTACAATAATAAAAACATATGGTGGGATAGATGATCAACTGCAGTGGAAGGGTCATGACCTTCCTACTGTCAGGTCAGATTATTGGGATGCAATGTGCGACAAGTAGGTGGGCCATAAATTTCAAAACTGCTCAGCAAAGGCTGCACAAAACCGAGTGAAGATGCCTGATGCCCATCTACACATAGGTGGATCTAGGACTTTTGGGAGCCACCAGAAGAAAATGGTAACTCATCAATATATATTGTCAAATTTATAAGTATTGTTGCATACCTTTTAATTGATTTTTGTATCATTTAACCTCATAGGAAGCAAAAAAAGGAGGCATTGTGCCTTGCAAGGATGTGTTTGTTGAAACACATAAATGTAAGAGCACAGGAGAGTTCGTATCAGAGAAGGTGAGAGCGACAATGGTATATATTTATTGTATTAATAAACATAGTATTAGACAAGTTATCATAAATATTATAATTCTTAATTATTAATTCATACTGTAATCATTACTTTGTAGGAATTATACGAGCAACAGATGGTAGAGCGATATGGCGATGACTCTACTCAACATTCGCCTTTTGATCCTGTAGCATGAGTGACTGCAACCGATGAACCAAAAAAGGGTTGTGTATTCAGGTTTGGGAGTAATATGAACACCACACTAATCGTTGCTTTCTCCAGCCAGAGCTCTCAGAGTTCTCCCGCCAACATCAACTCTCAACATTCGATTGACCCTGCTAATTCTTGGGATGGTGTCTGCCAGCTTGTTAAAGACACAGTGCATGACTTTTTACATAAAGTCATTTTCAACGTTGTCCGTAAAGAGTTGTGCAGTTTTTTTGGGGACAAGGGAACTTCGTCTGCAGTTGCCCGTCAGGTATGAAAGTTTCATGTCATTTATTTCATGTCATTAGATTTCAAGTTAGTATATGCATGATTTCATCACATATGAGCATGATTTCATCACTATGAAAGTTTTTTGACTGCCTTGTAACACATATATGCATGATTGAATCACTATGAAAGTTTTTTGACAAACTTAGAATACATATATAAGCATGATTTCATAAATATGAAATTGTTTGACTGCTTTATAACACATATATGCATGATTGAATCACTATGAAAGTTTTTTGACAACTTTAGAACACATATAAGCATGATTTTATCACTATGAAAGTTTTTTGACTGCCTTATAACACATATATGCATGATTGAATCACTATGAAAGTTTTTTGACAACCTTAGAACACATATATGCATGATTTAATCACTATGAAAGTTTTTTTACAACCTTAGAACACATATATAAACATGATTTCATCACTATGAAATTGTTTGACTGCCTTATAACATATATATGCATGCTTAAATCACTATGAAAGTTTTTTGACAACTTCGGAACACATATAAGATGCACGATTGAATCACTATAAAAGCTTTTTGACAACCTTAGAACACATATATAAGCATGATTTTATCACTATGAAATTGTTTGACTGCCTTATAACACATATATGCATGATTAAATCACTATGAAAGTTTTTTGACAACCTTAGAACACATATAAGCATGATTTCATCACTATGAAAGTTTCTTGACTGCCTTATAACACATATATGCATGATTGTGATACATAGCATATTTATTTGACAGCCTTATAAACCATATATGCATGCTTGAATCACTATGACATTTTTTTGACAACCTTAGAACACATATTTGCATGATTGAATAATTATGAATTTTTTTTGTCAACCTTAGAACACATATCTGAATTCTGTTAATGTCCTTTACTTTATTGCTAGTCTATGTGTCATTCATCTATGCTATTTTGATTGCCTTATATTAGGTGCATTGTATATAATTTATTTCATTATATTTTGTTTATCAATACTAACCTTTCGGTTCTCTTGTAGAATGCTGGAGATAATCAACGTATAGGAGCTGATGGAGGCATGGATGAAAAGGGGTTGATCGAGACAATGAAGATGATGATGCTACAAATCTTGGCGATGATTAGATTCATGTATTGAATTTGTTGCACCTTCTTGTTGTTTCAAACGAAACTCTTTGTATATGTTCACTTTTAAATAATTAGAACTTGGCGAGGATTATAGTGGATCGATAATTGTTTTTCCTTGTAACTTGTGTTAAATTTGTTTCACCTGCTTTGTATATGTATTTTTTTTGTGTACTTTGTTTTTTATACACAAGATATATAAATTGTATAATAAGAATTTTTTTCTCGATATTTATATTTTATTTTTTTTAAAAAAATTATGCGACGGATTAACGATGGATAATATCCGCCGCTAATTAGTATCAAACTTCAATTTAGCTATGAATATTTATTCATCGCAAAACTGAATCGACCGGTGTTTTGCGACGGATTGTAATCCATCAAAAATCTGTCGCTACAATAGCGACGGAATTAGCGAAGGATGTGTATCTTTCGCAAAACCAAATCTCTACGGATTAGCGATGACCTCACGATGGATAATGACATTCACTAATCTGTCATAAATTAGCGACATATATGTTCCGTCGCTAATTAGTGACTAAGAAATTACAATAAAAGTTATCCGTCGCTAGTCCGTCGTAAACTGTTCAGCGATGGATTAGCGACGGATTACGTCCATCGCTAATCTGCATATTTCTTGTATATATATATATATATAGAGTCTTTGTATGTTTGAAAATTGGTCTATATTTCTACATCCATATCTATACTCAAAGTTTTTATCAATGTGAATCTCATTTGGATTCAACTTGTTTTGAGATTGGATCTATCAAATAGATCCAATCCATGTGTCTTAAGGTTTTGAATAATCCAGATCTCTTTTGAGATCCAACTCTAAATTATTCTAAACTCGGTCTGGGTCCATCGAATGGATCTGAGTTCTTGTTATGGTGTTTTACAAATTTTGATCATATATTGGATCTGAGTAAATTTAGTTTGAAGATCCAGTGGATCCTAGGCATCTCCTATGTATAACTCGAACCGGGTTTCATGGGAGGGGAGTCAATCCTTGTGAATCTTTCATCGAGATCTAGATCTAAAGACATTTAACAAACTTATAAAAGTTTAAATAACTTGATAAACATCCAAAAGTTCATCGATTATTGACTGCTGATGGGTTACTCATAAAAGTATCTAGATAATCCCTTATTGTTTTTTGAAAATTTATAAAAATTTGTAGACTTTACAATATGAATGGATTCCTCGTAGATTGATTAGCCTTTTTTACAAGAAAGCTGTGGGAAAACCCCCACCAAATACAAACATGAGACCCCTCGATCATTATAGCACTCATTAGATTCAAACATGCGACCCCTTGGTTATAATAGCAAGGCTTAACCATCCAGCTATCTCATTCTCCTAATTTGTAAATAACTTAAGAAGAGGAGGATATGATTTCTTCTTGGGTCTGAATCATGTAGTTCTTCTTGGGTCTGTACATGATTTCTCTTATAGTGGATCCGAATAGACCTGAGTCCGTACCGATACTTACCTGAAAATTGGGGTCAGGTCTGGTTCTACCTGAGTCCAAACCAAACCCGAACACCCCTACTCTTTGGCCTCGTTCTTTGGTGCTTTACTGCTAACAAATAGTACTAAAAATAATATTTTAATACCAATGGGAGATCAGCTTGTCTGGTAGGAGCAGCTAGTGCACGTCACCTTGGGTTGGGACGTTCCAAGTTCAAATCTCAATGGTATCGTTGTATAATTGGTAGGGGTCCGCCCAACCCCAACTTGCCTTTAAAAAAAAAAAGAAGACAGTACTTTAATGTTGCAAGACACAGTCGCCCCAATTAAGGGGAGATTAGTGAAGAATAATTTAATCTCTCATTTGCATTTTTTTTGTGATTAACTGTTAAACAAATCTTAAAAAACCATGCAAAACACAGTTTTCACAAACGTACGTGCGGCACACAAACCTTCCCAGCTGGCCTGAAAGACTTGACTTATCAGAAAGAGATTAGTTGCATAATTAAATTATTAATTACCTCTTACACACACAGAAAAAAAACACTAATTTAATCCCTCCAATAGCAGCCATTCTGCAATCACTCTTCTGGGCCCACCATATTTATGCGATATTATATGTATGAAATACATAATACTTGTAAAATACACCATACCAACATTCTTTTAACTAGGGGTGTCAACGGGTCGGGTTTTGTTCAGACCCAGGTAAAACCAGTCTTGGATCAAATTTTTGAGTATGGTAATGGGTCTGAACCTAGGTCTAATCGGGTCTACTATAAGAGAAACCATACTCAGATTTGATAAGAACTACATGAATCAGACTCAGACGTAAAATAATATTTTTATATTAAAAAATTATGGGTCATAATCGGAACTCGGGCCAGGCTGGGTCTGGAATAAAATTTTATAAACTATACCTGGATCCATCTATTAATAGGACCTTTGAATCCGGACCCCAGTCTTAATCAGGTATTCTTATTTATCACCGCACCCCCGGAACCCTGTTGGTTTGGTCCTAGTCGAGTGCTGTCCCTTTCATAGAAAAGTGATATCCCAAGGATTAGCAAAACTTCTGTTCAACCCTCAAAGTACATTTTTTTTAATAAAATTTTGAAAAAAAAAGTATTTTAAAATGTCGCATAAAAAATCGGTTAGTTTGAAAGAAACTTTTGGAACGCAGAAATTTAAAATACTCGGATATGAATACTAATTTATCATAGATCTCCTGTTCGAATCACATTGAGTCTTGAATTTGATTTTGTTTGTAGTAGTTTTGAAATCTTAATATGATTTTCACATGTCCATTTTTTTTAAACATATCATAAGATAAAAAAAGAATTGAACTCGTATATACTATTTGTTGTTTTTCAGTTTATTTTTGCGGATTTTTTTATCGAGCATTAAAATGCAAAAACCCTTTTAATAATGTACTCATTTTTTAACGATTGTTTGCCTCAAATGTAGAAAAATCGCATTATTTTGGAATAAAATCTAGCCACAAATGGAAAATCCTGCACCCTTAATCAGGATTAGGTTATGCAAATATGTGGACATCATAGTGACAGGCCACTTATAGCCTGTCGACAACCCATGACAAGTATGGACATTCTATTAATGTTTTAAATATTGTAATATTTTAATACATTTAAAATATTCTAGTAACATTTTAAATAAAATATTTGTATACATTAAAATATTAAAAATTATTATTTTTTATTAAAATAAAAGCATTGTTTAAAAAAATCAATCTCGAGTCATGGGTGGGACCGTATACACATATTTGTGATAATATTAGCCGACCTTCAGGTGGTCAAAGTAAAATCCCTAGATACCCTTCCAGATGATTGGGGAGTACACCCAGTTTCGACCTCGGGACAAGGGACACACCCTTATGTTTCATGTTTCAAACTTGTGACGTCCTGTCAACTTGATGCATTTATAATATACTCTACCAAGATAGTTTTTTTTTATTTAATAGTAGTGTTGTAGAAAAGCCAATGTCAGATGATGTTTTGGACGTCTACACGTATTTTCATACGATTTGAGGAATACGATTGGGTTCTTCTGCAGTAGGGGAGCCTGCTGGGTCAAAGTTAACCGGAGACGCCGGTCAGTGCGAGAATTGGGTTTTTTCTTCCTTGTTCTTGAGAGTTGAGAGGGTTTCCGATTCGGTTCTGGTGGGGATTTGGGGACTTTCTTCGTTCCTCCCTCTCCTTCTTCCTCCCATTTTCCTCCATTCGTGTTTCTCCCTTTTTCGTTTGTTTGATCCCAGCAGGAAAAGATAAAATCCGTGATTGGATTCGTTTCATTTCTCTCTCTCTCTCTGTCGTCGTCTTCTTCTTTTGGGGGGTTGTGCGATCGGAAAGCGTGAAGAAAGGCGCGGTCTCTTCTTCTTGTCGGTGCTTCTGTAATGGCGGTGAGCTTGTGTTTGTGGTTTGGAAAGATGGTTAATCTTGGATTTTGTCAATTGGCAATTGTGTGGTTTTTTAGGGGGGTGGGGGAGTTTTGGTACTTGTGAGGTTTTTTTGAGAATTTTTTGCGAAGGTGGTGGTTTTTTGGGATTGTTGGTTGAAAATTGTGTGGCTTCTTGGGTGGTTTTGAAGTTTTTCGAGAAGTTAGTATGGGGTTTATGCCTTTATGGTTTGTGGGTGATTCTTCTTTTCTGTGGATTTGATGTCTTCAGTGTGGGAAAAGGGCTAAATTCCGAGTATTTCGCTTTAAGTTTGTAGTAGTTTGAGATAAAAGCGGGTTTTAATGCCTTTTCCTATTTTGGGTAGTCTTAGTTCGTGAGTTCTGACCACTGAGATGAGGATGACCTTTCTGTTCTCTTATTTAATTGTCGGCTAAATTGGGTATCCGATCCCGAATTGGTTGCTACGAAATGTGAAAATATGTTTTTGATTAATCATTGGAAATTCGCTTCTGTCCTGATGACAATTATCTAATTTTGGAGACGTTGGTTGATGTGTTCAATTGATTGTCCAAAGGATTTGCTATTGTGTGATATTGGTCCGTGTGTCCTACTTATTGTATGGCCTAATTCAGCTGAAAGCATGTGTTGGATTATGCTTTGACTCTTTCCTTTTTTGGTTCATGACCAAAACGCTGAATTCCAGATTGCCAGAAATGACCATGAACGTTTGTTGATATCTTATGAAATGGTGTTGCTTGTGGAGGTTATGTCACTTTACTTTGATGTTCCCTCTTTTGTCATAAAAGATGTCGACTATTAGTGTTCTCTAACTTCTTTGGATGTGAATGCAATGTCTAGAACTCTCACCTACCCATTCGTGTTGCTAAACATTTCTGAAATAGTTTCCGTTTTTTCAATTTATTGATCTATGAGGCTAGTTCTTTAGACTTAGTCACATCGAGCTGCAGCATTATTTGTTTACCATGTAGGCCTGTATGCAAAGACAGGCTTGTGTGTCATGACTCATGAATCAGACCTTCATGTTTTTACTGATTCACATGCTCTTCCAAGGAGCTCTCACGTATTTTCTTTACACTTATCTATCTTTTACGTGGTGAGGTTCTCTTTTGCTACTTAGATCTCCATCATATTGAATAACTTGGTTTGCCGATCTGCGTTTCATTGATGCACTTACCTCAGCTGCTTAAATCAATGTGTAGGCTTATGGTTTCTAAAATTCCCAATCATAAGGAAGGTGCTTTGTCGCTGGAATAGGGACTGCTATTTATCCTAGAAAACCTCTGGTCTAATAGTTTAGTTTAGATGAACCAGTTGTTGAGCTCTCTCTGCCAGCTGCCAAACATTATGGCATTTTAAGATAACTTAATGAATATATCAGTTTGAGTTGAATGTGTTTTTAGCTTATGTTTGGTGAGCAGTTTTGCTAGTTGACCGGAAGGGACTTGTCAAGGTGGTGACAGCTGTTGCCCTCACAGAACTTTGAGGATGTGCTTTTTGAGATGTACCAGTTTGAGGCACATACTATTTGATCTTGTATATGTACAAATTCAGTTCCTGACCAAGCTAAAAATCATGCGTCTGACTGGAGGAAGGCAGATGTTGTCCCTATACAATTGGAATATGAGTTGTGTCTGTGCAAGGTGGCTATCATAATTTATTTGCACGAGCTGTAGTCATAACCAATTATATGGGCCAGCATCATTAGGGAGGGATTTGTAGATTACAATCAGCAATTGACGAAATACCTTTATGTGTGCTAGCTGCTTGTGTGTGATATGGAAGTTAAGATAGTATAATGTGCTGAAGGTATGCAGCCATTTCTCATGCATCCTTCTTATTAGTTATTACTGATTGGAGTGAAGGGAGAGGGTTGGCTATTTGTGTTATCTCCAACAACATTGTAGTGAGTTCAGTTTTATCTTCTGATAAAGAGTGATATGGGTTCACATTTGCGGAGAGATACAAGTTAGCTTGAATACCTAAATGTAAAATGAATGGATAGGCCCTATTTCCAGCATGTCAGGCCTGCAGATCAGGCTGTCTAGGTTTCTATTATGTGCAAAATGCAATGAAATAAGCGGAAGGTAAATACAAGCCAACTAAGGGCATACAAAAAGCACAATGCAACATGCACAACCACAAGTCCACTGGGAACAACATAGGAAGCCAACTAGAGCTTACAACAAATATAAAAAATAGAGGATTTTTATTAATGAAATGCTCAGCAAAAAGCATAAAATAAATAGGGACAATGTGTTCCTATTTATGCACAACAACCCAAACAAGAGGGAGCCTTAGGAGCTCCCATAGAGACGTTGGGAGCTCCCAACGTCTCTATGGGTAATTCCCATAGAGATCCTAATGGCTAAAGTAATTACATTTATTAAAAAAGTATAAAAACCATCTAACCCATTTCTATTGAACTAACCTAGTTACATAATGTGAAAAGGCCAAAACGCCCATGTTGGGCATTATATATAGATATATATTTAAGAATGATGAACTAACCTAGGGATGTTCTCTGGTGGACAATGATGAAGAAAGGTGTTTCTCTCAAGTACATTAGTATAATTAAAGATATGTACGAAGGAGTAGTAACCAATGTCCACACTTGTGGAGGGGTGACAACCAATTTTCCTATAACGGTTGGGTTACATCAAGGATCTGCTTTAAGCCCTTTCCTATTTGCTATAGTGATGGATGAGCTTCGAGATCAATTCAAGAAAATGTGTCGTGGTGTATGTTGTTTGCTGATGATATTGTTTTGATTGATGAGTCTAGAGCTGGGGTTAATGCTAAGTTAGAATTATGGAGACAGACATTGGAAGCAAGAGGTTTTAAGTTGAGTAAGAGTAAGACAGAATATATGGAATTACGTTTAGTAAGCAACGAAGTAGTGATGGGAGTGTAGTGAAGCTTGGTGAGCAAGAAATACCGGTGGATGATTGTTTCAAATATTTGAGATCTATCATTCAAAAGTATGGAGAAATTGATGGAGATGTAAATCATAGGATAAAGGTTGGGTGGATGAAATGGAAAAGTGCAACTGGAGTGTTGTGCGATCGTAGAATGCCATTGCGGTTGAAGGAAAAGTTTTATAGGACGACTATTAGGACTGCTTTACTATATGGTACGGAATGTTGGGCTGCCAAGAGACATCATATTCAAAAAATGAGTGTAGCTGAGATGCGTATGCTTAGATGGATGTGTGGAAATACAATAAAAGATAAGATTCGAAACGAGGAGATACGTAAGAAGGTAGGCGTTGCACCCATTGAAAATAAGATGAGAGAGAATCGTTTACAGTGGTTTGGACATATTCGACGAAGGCCTAATGATGCTCCAGTTAGAAGGATGGAGAAATGGGAAAATATATTAGTTAAAAGAGGTCGGGGTAGGCCTAGGAAGACTTGGATGGAGATGATAGGTAAGGATATGAATGCTTTGAACCTCACCGAGGACATGGCATTGGATAGAAATGATTGGAGAAGGATTCTTGTGGAAGACCCAAAATGATTTTCTTTTTTGGTTCATATCGCTGACCCCAATTGTTTTGGGATGAAGGCGTAGTTGTTGTTGTTGTTGTCGTTGTCGTATTTAAGAATATATATAAATACATACTTTAAGACCCCTCTTCAAACTTAAGGTGTATACACTGAAAGTTTGTTAAGTAAGAATTTGAAGCGAGGTGCAACAAGAGCTTTGGTGAAGAAGTCAGCAAGTTGATATTCATAAGTAACTTATGGTAGCTCGATAACTCTTTTTAAATATTCATGTAGTATATAATGGCAATCCATTTCAATATGTTTGTTGCGCTCATGGAAGGTGCAATTACTGGCAATGTAGATGCACTTTTGTTGTTGCAACACATCTTTGAGCTTGGAGATGTCTATTCCCATATCTCTGAGAAGATTCCTTAGCTATACAAGTTTTATAGTTGTCGTAATTGTAGCCTTATATTCAGTAGATGATAGTGAAACCTTCTGTTGCTTTTTGCACCTCCACGAAATCAATAAGTCACCTAGAAAAACACAAAACCAGTGGTTGAAACCCTGCCATTTTGATTTTCTCCCCAATCAACATCAGGATAAGCAAGTAAATCTAAAGAAGATAATGAGGCTAAAAAAACCCCTTTATTTATGGAATTCTTTATATATCTCACAATTCGCAACCAATGGATGATAGTGAAATCTTCTGCTACTTCTTGCACCTTCACGAAATCAAGGAGTCTCCTAGAAAAACATAAAAACCAATGGTTGAAACTCTATTATTTGGATTTCCTCTCCAATCAACATCAGTATAAGCAAGTAAATCTAAAGAAGAGGATGAGAATAAGAAAAACCCTTTATTTATATAATTCTTTATATATTTTACAATCTGCAATGCAACACTCATGTGTACGGTGGCTGGAGCATGCTGAAACTGACTAGCAGAGTGAACATGAACTATGTTTGGTCAGGTGATTGCCAAATAAGTAAGTGTCCCAATTAACTGTCTATATGGAGTAAGATCGTCAAGAAGTGTCTCATTTTCATGTTTTAGCTTTGCATTGACAATTTCAGGAGTCTCCACTTTCTTGTCATCTGTAATCTCAGACTTAACACAAATATCGACAAAAAGTTTCATTTGAAAATGAATATAGCCCCTGGGGAGTGGGTAACTTCAATACCTAAAAAGTATCTTAAAAATCCCAAGTCAGACATATCAAAATTTTCTTTTAAAACATATTTGATTTTATTTACTCCTTATTCATCATTCCCTATTATTATCATGTACATCTTAAGAATAACAATATTGATACTTGTACTTTTAACAGAAAAAAAACAGTGTCGGTATAACAATAATGAAAACTCAAATGAATCATAACACTATTAAATTTATCATACCAGGCTTTAGGAGTTTGTTTGTGTAACTTCCCAAAATTTTAACCCAAAAATACGTAAAAAAAAATTTATTGGTTTTAATATGTAATAATTTAACGACTTTACCAATGGATAAGTTCCAACTGTACCAAGAACTAGACGGCCGCCTGAGCACAATCGCGAGTGTGTTTTAGTCTCCTAATACTATATCCAATACGAAATCACCGTTATCCAACCAATTGAATACAATACATAAAAGAATATTAAATTGTCCCATCAATGGCATTGCCTTAACCGAATCAAGCTTTAAGGAGTCAACATGCCCAAGCATCGGTGTTTACTAGCTCGTTAGAATGACATTCAAGATAAGATGAGCAATTGATAAAACCCGTTTGTTTCAAAATCACAACCAAAATATTATTTTGAAACCGGTTAAACATTTTGAGCGAGTTACATGTTTGTAAAAACGTCACCACCAAACCATAATAAATTCAATCCATTTATTTTATGAAACAATTATTTATGAGTCTAAATTAAATGAATTAAACAAATATAAAAATCCAAAGAGTCTCCCAGGGGTCAATAGTTGGTTCACATGACAACCCCGTAGCATTTCGCAACTGCTCCAGCTCAACTAATCTGTATCTATTGGTTTTAAAATGTAAGAGGTTAGACTTCCACAATCTCAATAGGAAAACACAACAACAAGGCATATATTCATAATACAAAGCATGCATGCACATGCGGTTAATAATCATAAGCATTCAATCAAACAATCAAATTCAGGAACATGATATCCAAATAAATATCAACATACTTAAGAGCATGCTTTACACACAAATGCATTTATGAAAATGTATACAATATTTGTAAAGTGTTCCTACTCAACTAATGCATTGTTTTCACTTGATTATAAAAACCCATCGCGTGCGCGTGGGTATAACATGAAACAATCAAGATCATTTGACTGTTTATTATGCTTTGTGTTTTATTTATTTTTTTCGAATAACTTACCAAGTTGAATCCACCAAGAGTGGTCCTAGACGGAGAGAAGCTCTTCTGGTTAGCTACAACAAAAAAAAGGATTGATCCTATACTTCTACAAAAGGCCAGGACATACCTACCTAGGTCTAAAAATTTTGTTAAGTCCTGGTTCCCTACCACCTGTGGACTGGAGACCTGGTGAGCCGCGATTCAGCAATACTTTCACCGAACATAAAACTGGGTCACATAGGGGTTATACCACCTATCCTCTTCAAGGTAGACCTGGGTCTTTTGGTTTCAACGTACCTTTATAAGGTATACCCAGAATTCTCGAAAGGGTTATCTTTATTAGTCCATGGGTCAACGTAGCTATCACACAGGAATAGCCCATTGTATCAATTAAAGTCTTGGTTCTCATTCGGAACCCCAGACCGCACATGCAATATAATATGCATTCATAACCCTATATGCATCTCATGGGCACACTGCATGTTATTTAATTATATGTATCATGGCATTACATGCACATCATAAAGGTGGTATTCATCATAATCACATGCAGTAAAACATCAATATATGTTGAACATTAAATGAGCATTTATAAATAATCACATACAATATAACATTGTCACCTGGTAAACAATATATCATAAAAGCATATTTAATTTTTTGTATTACAGAATTTACTAGTGTGTCCATTTGGTTCAGTTCTGGAACCAAACCATGTCCCATGGGTCCACTTTCGGAATCAGAACACCGAAATCACGAGTTCCAACTTGGAACTGCAGGAACTGGATTTTATCTGTTGGTATAATTTTTGTCCCTGTCAAATTACAATGATAAAAAATCTGAAAATTTAACAGTAGATGCATAAATGTGTTAGCTAAAATTAGCCACAAACCTTGCCTCAATCCGAGTTCGGAGCAGGGAGAACTAATTATTTTATTAAAACTGGTTTTTTTGCTCTTAGATTTGCCTGTTCGATTTAGCCGCTCTGAAGAAGCATTGATTCAATATTTTTACATAACCAGGAAAATTCTGTAAAAATTACGGTAAATAGATGGACATGTCTAAAATAATCTCTCATAGAGAGTAGGTCCAAACTCCATCAGAGTTGTGAATTAAAATTCATGGACCAAAGCCTATTCAAGTTCTTAGATAGGTAGGACTGCAGAAATTTTCAAGTTTCTGAGCCAACTTTCGTGATTTTTAACTCAGACTATAATAAACCTGTGCACCAAAATTTTTATTGGAATTTGGAACTTTCTCAATATGTAATCTAACACAAAATTTTCAGATATAACCGTAGAACAGATTAAGAGAAATAAAATCAGTAACACAGTACATTTGAAATACAAGATATCTGTTAGGACAAAAATCCTGTTTCGACTTTCGGAGACCGTAACTTCTCATTCGAAACCTTAACGAAGCCAAAATTTCTCTTGGGACTTTCTCTATGAGTCTAAAACATCTCTTTCAAATTTGAGAATTTTTGACCAAGTCACTTGAGCGTACGATAAAGTTATTGAAAAGTGTTTGTGCTCGTGAAAAACAAGACAATGTGCCTTTGTATGAAAAATCATGTATAATTCATATTTTCATAAAATAAACCATATAAACATGATTTTTCACGATTCGATCCATCATAATATGATCAATAACAACTTACACAGGTATCAACATGATTTTATACTTTAAACAAATTAATCTAATGCATTGATTCGAATCCGGAACATACAAGAAATCGTTTATTTAAAAAACAAGCTCTCGTACACTGAATATATTCTCAGATAAATAAAATTAAATTTTGAATCGAATATGAATCATGCACATGTATATCAAATCTAACATAATGAATGAAACATAGGCTGATTATGAATTAAATCAAGTATATATCATAAATAAAATCATATAACTCGTATTTTTCCAAGAAAGGCTCTCATAAACCCTAATCGGTACAAACTGTATAATTTTATTTATGATATTTAATTTCAGTCATTTATAAAATCATGAATCATACATGGATATTGTTCAGATCATTCAATACATGCATATCAACATGAATCATAACAACAAATAATATTTAAACCTGACTTTTCATAAAGAAACTTGAAATCTCCAAAATTGATTTTTTATATTTAGGGTTTTATTTTTTTTTGATAAGGAGATTAAGGAGAGATTGAAAGATTATTTTGATAAGCTATTTAATGATAGTCATGCTCAAGATCTTGGAGACTTCTCCATTCCTTTTCATGATATAAATCGTGACTTCATGCGCAAGATTCAAAAGAAAGAAATTGCAGAGGCTTTGAAGAAAATGAAATCAAGAAGGGCAGTTGGCCCAGATGGTATACCTATCGAGGCTTGAAAATGCTTGGGAGAGAAAGGTTTAGAATGGTTGACAAATCTTTTTAACTTGATTTGGCGAACAAATAAGATGCCTAATGAGTGGAGGAAGAGTACTTTGGTGCCTTTATATAAGAATAAGGGTGATATACAAGATTGCACAAACTATCGTGGTATAAAACTCATGAGTCATACTATGAAACTTTGGGAGAGGGTGATTGAGTCTAGGTTGAGTAAGGTTGTCATGATATCGTATAATCAATTTGGTTTTATGCCTGGAAGATCAACTATGGAAGCTATACATCTTCTTAGACAACTTATTGAAAGATATAGAGAGAGGAACAAAGATTTGCATATGGTTTTTATTGATTTAGAGAAGGCATACGATAGAGTACCTAGGGACGTTCTCTGGTGGACAATGATGAAGAAAGGTGTTTCTCTCAAGTACATTAGTATAATTAAAGATATGTATGAAGGAGTAGTAACCAATGTCCGCACTTGTGGAGGGGTGACAACCAATTTTCCGATAACGGTTGGGTTACATCAAGGATCTGCTTTAAGCCCTTTTCTATTTGCGATAGTGATGGATGAGCTTACGAGATAAATTCAAGAAAATGTACCGTGGTGTATGTTGTTCGCTGATGATATTGTTTTGATTGATGAGTCTAGAGCTGGGGTTAATGCTAAGTTAGAATTATGGAGACAGACATTGGAAGCTAGAGGTTTTAAGTTGAGTAAGAGTAAGACTGAATATATGGAATGTCGGTTTAGTAAGCAACGGAGTAGTGATGGGAGTGTAGTGAAGCTTGGTAAGCAAGAAATACTGGTGAATGATTATTTCAAATATTTGGGATCCATCATTCAAATATATGGAGAAATTGATGGAGATGTAATTCATAGGATAAAGGTGGGGTGGATGAAATGGAAAAGTGCAACTGGAGTGTTGTGCGATCGTAGAATGCCATTGCGGTTGAAGGGAAAGTTTTATAGGACGACTATTAGGCCCGCTTTACTATATGGTACAGAATGTTGGGCTGTCAAGAGACACCATATTCAAAAAATGAGTGTAGCTGAGATGCGGATGCTTAGATGGATGTGTGGAAATACAATAAAAGATAAAATTCGGAACGAGGAGATACGTAAGAAGGTAGGTGTTGCACCCATTGAAAATAAGATGCGAGAGAATCGTTTACGGTGGTTTGGACATATTCGGCGAAGGCCTAATGATGCTTCAGTTAGAAGGTTGGAGAAATGGGAAAATATATTAGTTAAAAGAGGTCGGGGTAGGCCTAGGAAGACTTGGATGGAGATGATAGGAAAGGATATGAATGCTTTGAACCTCACCGAGGACATGGCATTGGATAGAAATGATTGGAGGAAAAGGATTCATGTGGAAGACCCAAAATGAATTTCTTTTTTTGGTTCATATCGCTGACCCCAATTGTTTTGGGATGAAGGCGTAGTTGTTGTTGTTGTTGTTGTTGTTGTAGGGTTTTATGTTTTTTTTGGATTTTATTTGATTAAATACCATAATATCAATTTTAATTTGATCTAAACATGCTGATCACATTAAATACATATTTAACATAATCTAGAAATATAAATCATGTTTTTTACGAACTACGAACAAGAAATAGGGTTTTCCAGCAATCGTTTTTGGTAAAAACACCTTTCGAGGTCCCGTAGTGTAATGACCCCAACTCACACCTCTTAAAAATGCAGATATTTTTTTTAAATCAATTGCGGAAATATTCTCAGACTCGGGGCCTTTACAGTTCCACTTCCAATTGGATAGACAAACACATAACAAGAGATCTTACATTTATCACCCCAAACCAATAGCAACTCATTGTTTATTAATTATGAAAGAAAGAGTATTTAACAATAATTGCAAAAGACATATCAGAGTTATTTAAATGTCACAAAAGTAAATAAAAGAAAATTGAGCCATGTTGTTCTTCTGTGAACGGTCTAACAAAAGTGTGACACTCGTAGCTCTCCTAGAAGCTAGTCGCTTCACCGATCCCCTGCAACTGCGAAAACCACAAAAGTAAGGGTGTCAGAAATTTGAGAAATTCTGCGTACATGTACCTCTAATGAAATAAATGAACATAAAGAATACAAATAAGAATTCTTGCAATAGAGCACAATTATTAAGCATGAGAGAACATTTAATAAATAACAGTGATCACTATTTAAGCAATACAACCATTTAACATGTTTTAGGGAACAACATTATGCATTCACCAACATTTAATAGTTAAGAGAATATGTAAACATGCATGATCTAATGCATAATTGGAATATGCATGACTTCAGTGCAATGCATGAGTAAATTATTATCTTTCATTATAGTTTTTCTTTCATATGTATGTCCCTATTAAATGCACACAATTTAAGTTCCTCTTTTTAATTACCGTTGCCCGCGGATACACCAAACATGTACAATTTTTCGAGGTTAAGTAGGGTTCCCAGGGTAACTTAGCATACAAATTATATTTTATTACTGGGTTTCAAACTTAACTCTCGATCGAATTACCTTTGGAACATTAGACCTCCACATCTAATGTCGGGACACTAAGGACCTCCACATTTAATAGTGTCGCTTTCTTGGTATACCAAAACAACAGTTGTATCTAACACACTACCCCTAGGTAAGGTGGTAGATTCTCCTTGAAACCGTGGCCAGGAAGGACCTCCACATTTAATAGTGTCGCTTTCTTGGTATACCAAAACAACAGTTGTATCTAACACACTACCCCCAGGTAAAGTGGTAGATTCTCTTTGAAACCGTGGCCAGGAGAAAGAACCTTAATATCGGGTTCAGGGGTAATCATTAGTGCACAAAGTTTTGTATCATCGTGGTCCCTCAAAACCGAATCTCTAAGATGCTAATTCTTTCGATGAGAGATCTCAGATCGTATATTACATTGTTTTTATTCATTATCTTTTTATTAAAAGCAATTATTAAGTTTTGTAATTTAGCATGCAAAAGCAAGGCAAAAGCTCGCATCTACCCCTGCGAGAGTCATCACTGGACCATCGTCCGCGGAAAAGCATAGAACAATGTAAACACAATGCAATAAAAATAAATGTGATTGTTTTGCGATACATTTAAAGGTAAATAAAGAAGGAGCATCTAGTGCTCGAGGCTCTTCAGGCCTGCGATGATTCACTTGGATCATCGGTGCACCATATGCAAAAGCCATAACAATATGTCATGTAAGACACAATTCACATCTTTCAAATGCACATTAATATATGCGAACCTTCATCATGTGTATGGAGCAAAACATTCATAAGCATGTATTTACTAGATCAGCTGGGTCGGGTTCGACCAACCCTACCAAGCATGTCCCAGTCCTGCCCAAGGGCCAGACTGGGCCAGGCAGGTCCCTGCCAAGCCGGGCTGGCCGAGCCAGCCCAGCCGACCCTATCGGCTGGGCTTGACAGCCCATGCACAGGCCCAGTCCGGGCCTCTGTGTGCTGTCAGGGCTGAACAGACCACCCAGCTGCACTGAAATTTTTTATATATATATGTTTTTGAAATAGGAACCTCTTTTTTTTTTTTTTTAACCTGAGCCGGCTCAGTCGAGTGGCTCGGCAGGCCCTGCCAGGCCAGCTGGACCTGGCAGGCCTGTTCAGGCACTGCTAGACCTGGCCAGCCGAGCCGAACTCGGTTGGCCGGTCAGCCAGACCGTGCACCCAAAAAAAAAACTTTATACTACCAGATTTTTTTTTTCTTTAAAGCTATGCATGAAACACATACAGTTACAGGGGTGAAATATGTTGTAAAACTATTCCAATTTGTACAGTCATACACAACCAACATTCATGGCTCAAACATGCAACATGCAGGTTTAACCTATGTTCATATTTACATATCACTGTAAATAAAATAAAAAATCCAATGTAAACCTTAAACCCATTTACACATACTTATTCCACAGTGCAATTCATTCAATGTTTACAATAAGCTACATTTTCTGAAAAATATATGCAAAAATCCACCATTGGAATTTGATATTAGCACAGCCTCATGGGACCACTCCTTTTCATGAATAAAAATTCTGTTATACATTGACAGAATTTTCAATACACAAAAATTCAGCTGGATCATCTTCCATGGGTTCAAAGGAAAGTGTGCACCTACATGTTTTCCCATAGATTTTTCAACCAAAATATTGCATCGAATCCAACCGGCCTTCGATTTCTCACTTAGGATCAAAAGAGGAGACCCGTACCTTTGCGTGGATCAAAAGAAACGAAAAAAACGATGATGAAAAAGGGGTTGGGCTTCTTCTTCTTCCTCTCTTTCCTCCCCTTTCTCTCTCTTTCCCTTTCCCTCTTTCTTTCTCTTTTCCTTCTTTCTTTGTTTTTTTTTTTCTTTATATAATGAGTGGGAGAGGGGGTGATGCCCCCCCCCTTTCTCCGGCCCTTTCTAAAAGGGCTGGAGAAGAGAGTTTCCATAAAAAATGGAACTCTTCTCTCCTTGTTTCCAAAATTTTTGAAACTCTTTCCAAGTTGACTTTTCTAAAAAAAAAACTTCCAATCCTTTTAAAACTCTTTCTTAACCTCTCTTAAGCTAGAATAAGGACTCTTTTAAGAAGTCCCACTCAGCCTAAAAATATAAATTCGGAATTAATATTAATTAATTAATTAAAATTATTTAAAAACTTTCAAAAATAACCCAATTAATCCAGAAGGCTCCCTAACCTTATTAAACCCCAAATTAAAACTTTATATTCAATTTAAAACTGGAAAAACGTGGGGCTTGGATTTAGATTCGGATCCGAATCTAGAAATCCAAACCCATGCCCAAAATGAAAATGGATCAAGATCTGGATTAAATCTGGATTTAAGTGGGTCCTACATAAGATCCAAATCCATAATAATTCGGATCTTATGCATTGGATCCAATCTGATCCCACTCTGGATCTGTTTCGACAAACTGCTCAATTTTTAGAAAAATGCGATTTTTGGGTCAACCAGAACCCGAATTCAGGAAAGTAAAACACTGTTGCGCTTAGAATTTCGAGACGCATCCAACGGCATATTACACGAATATCAAAATTTGAATTTTGCTCAAAAATAACTTGAATTTCGCTTGAATTTAAAAGTAAAAAATAAAACTCTCACACTTCGTTTGGCTCGCCTCGACCTTGTTGATGAGACCTGGGTCAAGCCCAGACTCAAAGACTTCAGTCTAAAAATCGAGTCTCAGACGATTTTTTTCTCCCAGACTTTTTTTTTCTTTAAAGCTATGCATGAAACACATACAGTTACAGGGGTGAAATATGTTGTAAAACTATTCCAATTTGTACAGTTACAGGGGTGAAATATGTTGTAAAACTATTCCAATTTGTACAGTCATACACAACCAACATTCATGGCTCAAACATGCAGGTTTAACCTATGTTCATATTTACATATCACTGTAAATAAAAAAAAAATCCAATGTAAACCTTAAACCCATTTGTACATACTTATTCCACAGCGCAATTCATTCAATGTTTACAATAAGCTACATTTTCTGAAAAATATATGCATATAACATTGTTTCCACACCTATATGCATGCCTATGCACAACCCATATCGAAATCCACCATTGGAATTCGATATTTAGCACAGCCTCACAGGACCACTCCTTTCATGAATAAAATTTCTGTTATACATTGACAAAATTTTCACTTTATGGAAAGGGTTAAAATACACAAAAAATCAGCTGGATCATCTTCCATGGGTTCAAAGGAAAGCATGCACCTACATGTTTTCCCATAGATTTTCCAACCAAAATATTGCATCGAATCCAACCGGCATTCGATTTCTCACTTAGGATCAAAAGAGGAGACCCGTACTTTTGCGTGGATCAAAAGAAACGAAAAAAAACGATGATGGAAAAGGGGTTGGGCTTCTTCTTCCTCCTCTCTTTCCTCCCCTTTCTCTCTTTCTTTCTCTTTTCCTTCTTTCGTTGTTTTTTTTTTCTTTATATAATGAGTGGGAGAGGGGGTGATGCCCCCCCCCCTTTCTCCGGCCCTTTCTAAAAGGGCTGGAGAAGAGAGTTTTTATAAAAAATGGAACTCTTCTCTTCTTGTTTCCAAATTTTTTGAAACTCTTTCCAAGTTGACTTTTCTAAAAAAAAACTTCAAATCCTTTTAAAACTCTTTCTTAACCTTTCTTAAGCTAGAATAAGGACTCTTTTAAGAAGTCCCACTCAGCCTAAAAATATAAATTCGGAATTAATATTAATTAATTAATTAAAATTATTTAAAAACTTTCAAAAATAACCCAATTAATCCAGAAGGCTCCCTAACCTTATTAAACCCCAAATTAAAGCTTTATATTCAATTTAAAACTGGAAAAACGTGGGGCTTGGATTTAGATCCGGATCCGAATCTAGAAATCCAAACCCATGCCCAAAACGAAAATGGATCAAGATCTGGATTAAATCTGGATTTAAGTGGGTCCTACATAAGATCCAAATCCATAATAATTCGGATCTTATGCATTGGATCCAATCTGATCTCACTCCGGATCTGTTTCGACAAACTACTCAATTTTTAGAAAAATGCGATTTTTGGGTCAACCAGAACCCGAATTCAGGAAAGTAAAACACTGTTGCGCTTAGAATTTCGAGACGCATCCAACGACATATTACACGAATATCCAATTTTGCTAAAAAATAACCCGAATTTTGCTTGAATTTAAAAGTAAAAAATATAACTCTTTCTCACACTTCGTTTGGCTCGCCTCGACCTTGTCGATGAGACCTGGGTCAAGCCCAGACTCAAAGACTTCAGTCTAAAAATCGAGTCTCAAACATTTTTTTTCTCCCAGACTTAGCCAAATTTTTGTCAAAATTATAAAATGACTAAGTACCAAAATATATGATATTACACGTAGACCTCAAAAAATGCTAGATATCGATCTAAGCTCATGGTTGGGATTAATATCACCTCTAATACACATCTGAAACTTTATCACAACATATTGATGCTCCCTTGATGCTACGTACACACACAAGTGGATGGTTTCCTACTTGAAATCGCGTAGAATGAAAAATCGTCAAATGTTCGGTATTTATGCGTAGCTTCATCACCTTCTTATTGCAGCTTTAATGATTGTCACACCTGCTACGGACCTCCAAGCTCCTTTAACGAAGGAGGTCTGGACTTATTGGAACTTAAGGTAAGAAAAGGAAAGATAAAGAGAGATTGTCAATTTCATTGTGGGAGGGGCCTCCTCCTTTATATTTATAATGTTTTTAAAAGAATCTTTTTGTATATAGGTCTCCTTCCTCACCCCAAACTCTATCCTTCCAGTGTCATGGGTTTCTTAATTAGATATATAAAACTTCTTATAATTAAGTATTTAATTAATGAAATAAAAGGAGATTGTCACTTGGCATTCTCACATGAAATCCTATATGTGGTTTGATGCCAGGGTGACCTTTCAAGAGGCCTACAAACATGAAGACTCAACCAAATTTGATGTTTAAATAGTCGATTCGATAGCCCTCGAAATGTAGATCATCATGGTGGTCTTAGATTTAATCATACGTGCACAAATGAGCCTAAAAAATAAGTTATTGCCGAAAAACATTGATTTTCAACCTGCAATAAGGCATTAAGTTCGGCTGACGATAAAACACTCAAATCAAATACCAAATTGGATGTATAGACATTTTATATCGATGCTTTTGAAATAAGGAACGTTAAGGTCGATTCCGATCTAATCTGCGAGCTACTGATCGGCTAAAATTTCTGCTGGAACAATAATGACGTTATTTGTGGCATCCCACACTTGGGCCCTTATTAGGTCCAAATACCATATTTGACCCAATTAAGTTTTAAATGTGTATTTAAACATAAATTAAATATCTAATACAATTTCAAACCACCATTAAAACCAATTTATTTATTTATTTATCATTCATGAAAATTATTTAGAAAATTCTTAGGTATTACAGTTTGAGACCATAAAATGCCTTTCTAGGTTTAAGGCTTTTCCCTTTGTCAATACCAAATTGTGGTGGAGGATCTATATAAACTTTCTCATTCAGTTCTCTATAGAGAAAAGCATTTTTAACATCAAGTTGATAGATATGCCATTTTTGTATGGAAACTACTATTAGGGTTCTAACACTAGTCATCCTAGCTATGGGTGCAAACGTTTCTTTATAGTCAATTCCGTATGCTTGGTAATAGCCTTTGGCAACCAACCATGCTTTATATGTCTCTAGACTTTCATCACTCTTGGTTTTAACCTTGAACACCATCTACAACCTATAGTTTTATTTTCTAATAATAAAATAGTTATTTTTCATGTTTTGACTTTCCTAAGGGCATCTAATTCCACTTTCATAGCCTTGTTCCAATGAGTTAAGTTTTTAGCTTCATTATAATTAGATGGTTTATGATAAGAGTTTAATGTTATTAAACACGCTCTATAGTTTGGGGACAAGGAGTCATAAGACACAAACCTATTGGGTGAAATGGAAATACGACTGGATCTTCTAAGGCCAAATTCTTCTATAGAAGAATTATGATCAATTTCTAAATTTTGATCTAAGAGTTCTTCTTCGGGAAACGGGTTACTTTCCTCACGTCGTGTATAAACACATATGTCTGTAGTAAGTCTCTCGTCTACTCTATCACTATGATTATTATTACTCTCATTACTAGGATGATCATCATCAACATTTTCATAATTCAATAACTTTCAATTATCATTTCTTGGAGCGAGATCAAATAAAAAAGTATAGTCTACTTCGTCTTTTTTATTTCTTTTATCAAAAGATTCAAAACCATTCTCATTTTCTAAGAAAGTAACATCTTTAAAAACATAAAGTTTGTTGTTTTTGAAGTCAAAACATCTATATCCCTTTTGACTTTTCTCATATACAATGAAAACACATTCAATGGCTTTTGAGGATAATTTATCTCTTTTGTGTAGGAGAACAAAACATTTACAACCAAAAATCCATAATCTTTTGAAGTCACGTGTCATTTTAAACAACTTTTCACAAGGAGAAATATTTTGCAAGGATGATGATGACATCCAATTTATTAAATATGTTGAAGTTAAAACAACTTTTACCCAAAAAGATTTTGGAATATCTTTAAAAATAAGGGTCCTAGCGGCTGCCATCATATGTCTATGTTTTCTTTCTGCTAGCCCATTTTGTTGGAGAGTTCTAGGACAAGTCCTTTGATGATAAATTCTATTTTGTTTTAAATACTTTTGAAATTCATTTGATAAATATTCTCTATCCGAATCGAATCTAAGTATGAAAATGTTGCTTTGAAATTGATTTTTGACCATCATATGAAATTCTTTAACGTTTTGGGATGAAGGCGTAGTTGTTGTTGTATATGAAATTCTTTAAAGAAAGAAAATACATCGGATTTTATATTGAGAAAGTAGACTTATACATATCTAGTAAAATAATTTATAAATTTCACATAATATGAATAACCTCCTTTCGATACAACCAGAGAAAGACTCCAAACATCCGAATGTACTAACTTAAAATGTTATGAAGGTTCTCTTTGAAAACAAAATAGATTTCATTTTGTCAAGTATACAATCTTTGCACATATCTTTTTTATTACATAATTTTTTTTTTAAAAGAAAAAAATACATTTTTTAATAGCTTGGATGTCCAAGTCTTTTATGCCAAGTTTCAATATCATTATCTTGGACATAGTTACAAAAAGATTTTGGTGGAAGAGATAAAAAGTTCATGAAATAGAGATCTCCCCTCCTATGGCCTTGCCCAATCCGTTTCCCGAACCAGAGATCCTATACAAAGCAACCTTTAGATGAAAAGAAGATTTCACATCTACGGTCGAAAATTTAAGATACAGAACAAATATTTATATTTAACTTAGGAACAATTCTAATTTTTGGAACAAAATTTTTTTTGAGAACTTTTAGAATCTAAATTTACAATACTTTTAGTTTTTAAAGATGCTCCAACGGTAGAAACACAAGGCAAATTTGGGTTAGTGCATACGTCAGACAAAGCAATCTCATGTGGGGTCATATGAAAGGAAGTTCCCGAGTCAAGAATCTATGAGCACTCACCAGGATAAGAAGATGAGGCAATGGCGGCACCCGATGTAGAAGATGAAGATTTGAGCATTTCTTGAAGTGCCATAGTTAGTTGACAAAAAGTGTCTTTTAGTTCACCTTCATTTTTGCCTTTTTTCTCTTTCTTTGGTGTTACGGAAGCCACCTTGTTTTTAAGCTTTAGACAAAGTGGTCTAATATGACTCAGCGTATTGCAAAAATTACATGACATATCTTATAAAAAAAAGCTTTGGATAAAAAGTTTTTAGCCTTGTTTTTAAGCTTTTGACATATCTTATTGCAAAAAAGTTTCTAAGCTTTTGTTAAAAAAGCAATTACAAAAAATAAAAATAAAAAATCAAGTAAAGAAAAATATATTATTTAATGAAAATAGTTGTTTCTAAAACAACTATGTGAAATGATTAAAATACCCCTATCGGGTATTTCACACACACACACACACACACACATATATATATATATATATATATATATATATATATATATATATATATATATATATGAGTACATATATTCTAACACAATCAAGTTTCATTTGCCTTTATAAATTTGACAATATTAGCACAAATTTTTATTTCAACATTATTCATGAACCTTGCAAGAATCTTAGTATGGTTATTCTCCCAATCTTCTAGTTTTTATTGATGATCTTCAATAACTTTGAATCGAGCATCTCCTTCAAGAGTTTTTTTTTAACTCCTTCGATTTTGGTGAGCTTGAGTTGAGGTTCGAGAATTGTGACTATCACGTTTTCCCAAAGTTTCTTTCCTTTGAGGTTGTTCTCCATAGTGGAGGCCCACGTCATGTAGTTGGTACCATTAAGTTTGAAGTAAAAGTTAATTTGGTGGTCATGCTACATTTGAATGATATAAGGAGAGACTGAGAGGAAAAAAAATGTAGAAGAGTATATCCACTTGCAAGCCCCACGTACACACTAAAACGTTAGGACATAGTTGTCTAACTCGTGACTTGGGCTCTGATCGGACCCTTATTGGGTAACCAAGTCAGTGGGTTGACTCAGTGACTCGGACAAGTTAGGACTCTATATTTTATAGTGTAAGCACATGAATAAGACATGAAAATAACTAAAATTCAAGCTAATATGTCAATAACTAAGTTACAAGAACATATAATTATACATGATTATTAATTTTTTTCATTGAACAACTATGTCACAGGGACTCGCCAACTAGGTGCCGCACCCGCGTCTCACCTGCACCCGCACCCGATGCGGTCAACCTGACCCTGGGTGCAGTCAACACACCCAGGGTCATTTATGTCCAACTTTTGAACTTTATATATATATATATATATATATATATATATATATATATATATATATATTTTGCCACACCCCCGCACCCAAGTTTTTTGAAAGTGCCGCACCCCGCACCCGCACCCGCACCCATGTGACATAGTTGAACAATATTAGATTCTTCATAACAAGTGACTTTATATAAGAATTATACATTAAAATAATAAAATACATGATAAAAAAATTATATCATGGGTTGGATCGGCAATCCTGAATCATGACCCGATTGGGGTCCGATCCAAGTCGACTCGGGCAATTCTCGAGTCGACTCATTGGGTTTGCCAACTATGCTTTAGGATGCTTCACTAACACAAACACTTTCTACAAGATCAAGAGCACCATGACTCTGTTACCATGTAATGAAATGAGCGGAAGATAAATACAAGCCAACTAAGGTCATACAAAAAGCACAATGCAATGTGCACAACCACAAGTCCACTAGGGACAACACAAGAAGCCAACTAGGGCTTACAACAAATATAAAAAATAGAGGATTTTTATTAATGAAATGCTTAGCAAAAAGCATAAAATAAATGGGAACAATGTGTCCCTATTTATACACAACAACACAATCAAGAGGGAGCCTTGGGAGCTCCCAACTGCTATATTTATAGCCAGTGAGAGCAGTCTCAACATCTCTATGGGTAATTCCCATAGAATCCCTAATGGCTAAAGTAATTACATATATTAAAATAATATAAAAACTATCTAGCCCATTCCTATTGAACTAACCTAGTTACATAATGTGAAATGACCAAAATGCCCTTGTTGGGCATTATATGTATTCATTTATATTTAATAATATATATAAATACATACTTTAACACAAAGCTGTGAATGATTCATGTCACCTACTCTCATGCGATTGCCACAGGCACCTAATTTGTTTTGTGATGAGAATGTCATTTGAAATTCATCTGAGATTTGCATTGGATGGTGAGAAGAATGGAAGAAGGATGAACCCTAAAACTTGTAAAAATCAAGTTCATGGCCATTAGACTATCTTAGACATCTCTAGATCACTTAATTTATAAGAACAACATGATCATATACATGCAAGAATATCTTCAAATTACATTCAAGAAGATTATTTTTGGACACCAAGGTTTTATCAACAACTGACACATGTTCTATAGCATCTATTGTACATCTAAATAAATTTTATTAGACCTATGTTATAATGTCTATTATTCCCAAGAATCAAGATTTATGTACTGAGGGACCAGGATTCCTGTGTCTTGGGAATTCTGGTTTCTTACTGTTTGTTGTTGGTCTCAGAAGTGTTAAAATATGTAATCTCATATAATATCTCATATGTAATCTCATAGACATGCAATGTTTTATCTCCTTTCTAGTTAGGATTTTTCGTTTAATTAATTCTAGTTAAAATACAACTAGAATTAGCCAAACCAGTCCATCATTGGACTGATTTGGCCTTTACCTTTTTGACTAGTCAAAAAGGTACCTTTTTGACCAAGTCAAAAAGGTAAATCCAAAAAGAGCTGTTGGACTCCCCAATAGCTCTGTTAGAGCCGTTGGAGAGTCCAACAGCTCTCTTAAGGCTTCTCTCTACCTCTCTATAAATATGGGGCTATTCCCCTTGTAAATACTTACTCTTGTTTTGGGGTTTTTATCTCAAATCAATAAAATTGTTTATTTTTCATTTTTATACCCGTTTCGGGTTGTGTGTATTCTTAAGTTCTCTTTGTGAACCTTTGTGGTTCTTATGATGTATTTGTGAGAACTTGTTGAGAGACATTTGTTGTAGCGTATTTTTCACTTTCTTACATGGTATCAAAACAAGGTCGGTGGACGTGTATTGGGAAGCGTGCCATGCAACTACTCTTCAAGAAAGTGAAGTCTTTTTGAAGGAGTGCTCGTGTGTAGCCTTGAAGGGCGTGGAAGGCTACTTATTTTCGATCTTTGTGGTTAAAATATTCCTCTTCCCACTTGTTTTTCTTCTTCCCCTCTTATTCCCAAGCTTGTAAAATGGATGACAATGATAATGTCACCATTAAGTCCATAAAACTCAACGATTCAAACTATGTAACATGGACTTCAATCATGAAGCATCTTATTTGGGGAAAGGGTCTATGGGGCTTAGTTGATGGAACCGATAAGGAACCTAAACTAACGCTCACTAAAGAAGAAGGTGGAAGAGAAGTACATCTTTCAGAGGTGGAAAAAACTAAGGTCATCTCCACATATGAAAAGGAATGGAAAGAATGGAGAATGGGTCACACCAAGATCATGTCTTGGCTAATTTCTAGTGTAGACATAAAGAAGTGTTCAAGTCTCGCAAAATTTGAACATGCTAATGATGCGTGGGAATATCTTAAGAGAATGTATTCTCTTAAAGATATTGCTCATATATGTAACTTACAAGAAAAGGTTCGGAATATGGTTCAAGGAGAGAGAAGTATTAGAGAATACTACAATAGCTTATCCGAACTATGGGAAGAGTTGGCTCTTCTTGAACCAAAGTGGCATTGTCCACAAGACATTGAGCTTCGCCAAAATCAATTAAATGCGGAGCATTTTTTTCAATTTATAAATGGGTTGAGACCCGAATTTGAATCAACCAAGTCCGCTCTTCTACATCGAGGAAATGTTCCCTCTATTGAAGATACCATTGAAGAGCTAAGTATGGAAGA
Organism: Nuphar pumila; assembly: GCF_984573655.1. Lineage (NCBI taxonomy): Eukaryota > Viridiplantae > Streptophyta > Magnoliopsida > Nymphaeales > Nymphaeaceae > Nuphar > Nuphar pumila. Next base: position 111,844,443 of record NC_143252.1, on the reverse strand, counting down.
AAATAGACTCAAGAAACGAGTCGACAAAAGCGATGATGATACAGTTTTAGCTGTATCTAGACCAGGTAATCACATTCGCACATACAAACCTCCACATATTGGAAGAATAAACAATGAAAGGCAAGGAGGCGATTTTGAAAGGAGAAAAGTTATTTGTTATTACTGTCATGAACCCGGGCATGTTAAAACTTACTGTCCAAAGTTGAAAAAATCTTATGAGAAGAAGATAGCTGTTGTTGAATCAAAAGAATCAAATGAGACATCCATTGGAAACATGTCCCTGTCTCAGCTGGTGGAGGCTCTATAACCTCTTCTTAAAGGAACTTCTCCCTCAGCTGGAGTTGCGATCTCTTCTGTTGGCACCTCTGATCCAGGTAAACCCCTATGGCTTCTTGACTTTGGTGCTTCTTTTCACATGACACCAAATTTAAAATTACTGTCGCATTGTTATGACTCAAGTGGATCGAGTGTTTTTACTGCGGATGGAACATCCCTTGAGATAAAAGGAATAGGAAATTTCGAAAATAACTCTCAAAACTCAAAAGGATTTTGTGTTCCAAAGATTAGATATATCCCCAAACTTAATCTAAATCTCTTATCTGTTTCTCAATTAACTGATCATGGGTGTAATGTTTCCTTCTCTTCTCATGATTGTCAAGTACAGGATCACCAGTCAGGGAAGCTGATTGGGGAAGGCCATAGAGAAGGAGGCTTATATTACATGGATTTTTTGGAATTACCCAAGAAAACATTATGTTGCAATGTTCAAAAAGTAGGCTTTGATCTTTTACACCAAAGATTTGGTCACCCTTGTATATCCAAGCTTCAGTACTTTCCAAACATGGAAAAATTTTGTAATTTTGAAACTTTCACTTGTGAAAAATGTATTCTTGGAAAAATGAAACGACTAGCATTTCAAGAAAGAACTTTTGTCTCCACTCGACCACTTGAATTAATTCACTCTGATGTTTGGGGTCCTACACCAGTTACGTCAAAAGGTGGGTTTTTATACTATGTAATTTTCGTGGATGACTTTACACGATATACCTGGATTTAGTTTCTCAAACACAAATTTGAAGTGTTCTTTTTTTTTCAAATATTTCATAATATGGTCAAAAATCAATTTAAGAATGATATTTCAATATTTCGCACTGATTCAGGGGGGAGAATTTTTATCAACTGAATTTAAAGAATATTTGAACTCACATGGAATTTCACACCAAAAATCTTGTCCCTATACCCCTCAATAAAATGGGTTAGCTGAGAGAAAACACAGACACATTATAGAAACAACTAGAACACTACTTATCACACATCAAGTTCCTAAAGTTTTTTGGGCCGAAGCTATTTTAACTGCTGTGTATCTTATTAATAGGATGCCCTCATCCTCAATAAAGAATATTTCTCCTACTGAAAAGCTTTATAAACAAAAACCTGATTATTCTAGACTGAGGGTGTTTGGGTGCAAGTGCTTTGTTTTTACAGATAAGAATGATAAATTCTCTCCCCGTGCTATACCCTGCACTTTTTTAGGATATGCAAATAATAAAAAAGGATACAGATGTTTTGACCCTAAAAACAACAAGTTATACGTTTCAAGGAATGTATCCTTTCTAGAAAATGAAAGTTTTTTTTAAAACAAAAATTCTACTGAAATAGATGAGTATTCCTTCTTGTTGGATCTAGTTCCAAAGGATAGTGAAAGAGAAATTGATCTAGATGACCAGATGGATGTGATTGATTCTGATCCTCATAGAAATAGTCAAGATTGTATTCAATACTCTAGACGAGGAAATTTAGAAAGACAGTGTGCCCTGGATAAATACACAAGGGAATATGAATCGGCCTCTTCATCTAGAAAATCCACTAGGATCTCGAGGGTTCCTGCAAAGTTTGTGTCATATCAGTCTTTTTCACCAAAACATCAAGCCTTTATTGCTCTAATTCATTCCTATGAAGAACCTCCCAGTTATGATATAACCAAGGATCAACCAGAATGGGTCAAGGCTATGAAAGTCGAATTAGAAGCCTTAGAAAAAGCAAATACTTGGACCATTCAAGACCATCCTCCAAACAACAAGAAACCTATTGGTTGTCGCTGGGTGTACAAGGTGAAAACCAAGAGTGATGGCACTCTTGAAAGATTCAAGGCCCGGTTGGTGGCAAAAGGCTATTCTCAAGAATATGGAATAGACTATGAAGAGACCTTTGCCCCAGTAGCTAGAATGACCACTGTTAGAATCCTAATAGCTCTTGCATCAATAAAGGGATGGCATATCTTTCAAATGGATGTTAAAAATGCTTTTCTAAATGGAACTTTAGCTGAAGAAGTATACATGGACCCACCACCAGGAATGAATATACCTAAAGGGAAAACACTTCGCTTAAACAAGGCTTTATATGGTCTCAAGCAAGCTCCAAAAGCTTGGTATGATAAGTTTAGTAAGGTTATGCTTGATTTTGGTTTTCGATTTTGTCTTACTGACACAGCTTTGTTTGTTAAGAATTCTGATGCAGGTATTATCATCCTTCTACTCTATGTTGACGACATGATCATCACTGGAAGTGATAAACAGGGAGTTTATGATATTAAAAAATTTCTCAAAACACATTTTGAAATGAGTGATTTGGGTTTTTTGAAATATTTTCTTGGTATAGAAGTTGCCTACTCACCTAGAGGTTACTTGCTAACTCAATCTAAGTTTGCATTAGATATTGTTGTCAGGTCAGGTATTTCAGATGAAAGACATGTTGATACTCCTGAGATTGTGAATGTCAAAATGAAGATTGATGATGGAGAGCCACTCGAGAATCCGACTCCGTATAGGCAACTTGTTGGGGCTCTATCGTATCTATCTATCACAAGACCTGACATTACACATACGGTCCATACAGCCAGTCAATTTCAACATGCTCCAACTTCTGTTCATATGGGAGCAGTTTTGCGTATTATTAGATATATCAAAAATTCTATTTCTCGAGGATTATTTTTATCCGCTTCCTCTAACTTAGAATTGCTTGCTTATACTGATGCAGATTGGGGTGGTGATCCAAATGACCGCCACTCAACTACAGGTTTTTGTGTCTTTTTAGGAGAATCCTTGGTGTCTTGGCGATGTAAGAAGCAACAAAAGGTCTCTCTCTCATCAACTGAAGCTGAATATAGGGCAATGGCCACAACTACTATGGAATTAGTCTGGCTTCGACGTCTACTTTTCGATATGGGAGTTGAAAGTCCAAAAACATCAAATTTGTGTTGTGACAACAAGAGCTCTATCTATATTGCAAGCAATCGGACATTTCATGAACGCACCAAGCATATAGAAATGGATTGTCATTATGTTCGAGAGGAATTTTTGCGTGGCACCATCAATCTTCCCTATGTTGCTTCAGAATATCAGCTGGCCGATTTCTTCACCAAGCCTCTCGCTGCTCCTAGGTTTCACTTTCTCTTAGGCAAACTTTCGGTTATCCAACCGTAAGTTTGAGGGGGAGTGTTAAAATATGTAATCTCATATAATATCTCATATGTAATCTCATAGACGTGTAATGTTTTATCTCCTTTCTAGTTAGGATTTTTCGTTTAATTAATTCTAGTTAAAATACAACTAGAATTAGCCAAACCAGTCCATCATTGGACTGATTTGGCCTTTACCTTTTTTGTAATAACCGTGAATTTTATCAGATAAATAAACATGAATTTCATATTCAGAAGCTGCTACATGGATACTTTTATTGTTTGATTTTTATATCTAATTGGATCTTGGATGCCCTGCTTGGAGCTTCGATGTCGGATCCTTTTATATTATTTGGATCTTCGGTAATTGGATCCAGACAAATACCTAATAATAGATCTTTATTTTTGGTTCAGATCCTTGATATTGGAATCTCGATATCATGGTTAGATTTGGTAATGGATCCAACACTTATTATGTGGATCTGCGAATTTATAATCAGATCTTAAAGGAGAAAACTTTATACAAGATCCATAATAGTTTATTTTGGAGCCATATTCATCTACTGAAGGTTTGGATCCAAATTATATCATTTAGATTCATAGTTTCAATAGTGTAATAGAGAGAAAAGTTTTAGATTCAGGATCCATAAAGGGTCCATATTTATGTATAATATCATAAAAATAAAATAAAATAATAATAAACATAACTTATATATATACCCAAGTTAATAAATGGATCCACAGTTGGATCCATATTTCGGGCAAGCTGTGGAGCCGCACCATAGGAGAGTCGCAGATCCGTTGGATCTCAGGTCATGGACTCGGACCCAAGCCCTGCCCCGCATACGAAAAATAAAGGGGAGAGGGTCCCTACCCGATAAATCAGTCGTTAGGGTTCATTTTTGAACCCTAACTCATCGTGGGGAGTGGCTGGGGAACGAAATGTGCAGCTGTCGATGGCAGGGGGGAGATCCCGAACCCCTCTTCCATCTCTCTCTCGCTCCTCTCTACCTCCCACACCTCTCTTCCTTCCACTCGCCTCTTCTTTCTACTCCCGCACTCACTGTCTCACTGTCCCTCTCGACCCGAGCTCGCCAGCAGGAGCAACCGATGCCGGCGATCTCCCTGACTGCGACAGCCACCTCCTCGTCGTCGGAACAGGTAGGTTTTCCTGTTTTCTTCTTCTTTTGGGTATTATGTGGGTCGAGTATGGGGTGCGGGGGCAGTGAATAGGGATTTACGAGTGCAGTGAATCCCAAATCCGACAAGAAATTTTGGGGATTTAGGGTTTAAGCTACCGAAATTCCAGAATCTCCGATTTGGGGATTTTGGAGTTTCAATAGTAAAGAGATAGAGTGTCTAGCATGGATTTAAATATGGGGAAATCGAGTTGCTATTCGGGATTTCACGGTGAACCCCAAACCGAAACCCCAAATCGTTGATTTGGGGGTTTTGTAAGTCTGTCAAAGAAAAAAAAAAAGGGGGTTTTCTATTCCTGCTTTAGGATTTCTGAAATTTTTCTTTTGGGTATTGACTGTGTTCGGTCATGTAGGGGTGGTCGGCAACACCTCCATCCATGGCATCTTCGAGGAGAAACGCTGGAACAGGTAGGATCAGTAACTTTTCTTGTGGGTTATTGATTGGGTCTGGGTGTGCTTGTGTTGGTCAAAAAAAAAATACTTGAATGCTGAAGGCTACTGCTAACCTAAACCGAGAACCCAATTTCTTGGATTTGGGGGTTTCTTGTTTTAGATTCATAGGATTGTTTCTTGAACGCAGAATGGGGGTAAGGAAAAAGGGGTCTCTTGGTGTTTTTGATTTCTTTCGTTGGTTATAGTTAAGGTATTTATGAAATGAGTTGGTTGGCGTTCTTGATTTTCTTCATTTCAGCACTTTTGGAGTTTTTCTCTCCATTTGGGTGTATTGTATTTTGCGTAAATTTTGTTGGATAGTCTGGATGTGGGGTTTAGTGATCTTGGAACAAAAAGATTCTCGGGAGCCTTGCTGCAATAAATGTACAACCTTTGATTGAGGCTGTGAAATTTTATGTCTGTTACGCTACCTGAAAGGGATGTTTCAAATATACCATATGTGGCTAATTGAAAAAGGTAGAATCATGGTCACATTACACAATTCGTTTGGATCTTGTCTGCTTTAGGAAAACATAGGCATAATTTCCTACAAATGATGCTTGTTCGTGGAGACCCTCGTCCACCTTGTCACTCCCCAATCCATATCCTCATCAGCCATTATATTTTTCATTCAACTCTTTGGCTGTATGCATACAACCGTATCTATAGGTGGCATGTTGTAATTTATGGTTTAAATATCCGGTGTGATAAGGGGTTGATCTGATGACTTATCTTTGACCCTCCTACCAGAACAATTTCTTTTTAGGTTGTAGTTATACATGATTAACATCAAAATCCATGACGATAGGAATGGACTTTGTTTGTTTTACCTGTGCATGAACCCATTCCTCATGTTAATTTTCTTTACAATAGAGCATGTTATCCGTTCCAATTACTAATATTTGCTAATTTAGGTTCTGATGTTGCTTTTACATTGAATCTCTACTTTATCAATGCCCCAGTTTCACAGTTAAGCTCTCTTTATGACAGTGAAATTTATACACCACACTAAATAGTTAATAATAGAAAAATCCTGAAGGAGGATGCATATCTGACTTGGAGGTTCAGATATGGCAAATGCCACGAACATAAAAACAATGTAAACATATGGGTTATATGATGTTTTGTTGACAGTTTAAATACTTGAGTAATATGTTAATTGGTGGATTGTATCACAACTGATTTCCTATTAGTTTGTTGACGGTGATTAGAGTTGATTATATGATATCTTGTTGGGTTCCATCACCAAATCGGATTTTTTTTTTTATATATTATTATATTGATTGATATCCAAGATAACTATATGTCATTTTACTGACTATATCAAATCTGTTTCAATGTTGGTTTAATAACTGATATCAAGTCTGAATACATATGTTTTCGTTACCCATTATCATGTTAAATTTTGAATTCTTTTATTATCTATTATCAAACTTGAGTTCCAAGTTATTTTATTTCCCATAATCGGTATTGTCTTCAAGTAGTTATGTTGGCTGTGATCAGATCTGAGTACATGTGATTATGTATAATCTTATACAAGTTGTATGCATGATATTGTGGGAAATTGAATATGCTGTAGTCTAATAAGCTTCTTCCTCATAATTTCTTAAACTGCATATTGCTTGACGATAAATGCATATTGAGCTGCATAGTTATTTGGGTCCAAGTGCATATTAAACTGCATAAATTATGATATTCGAAGTGCCTACTTTTTTGAAAGTTCTGATTAAGCTGCACCCTTGCTAACGTTAAAATGTCTATGGATTTGCTTATCCTCTAAGGTTTAACTTTATGTTAAAGTGTATAAACTTTCTAACGATCACTGTCCTAGCACACTACATACTTTCTGAAATTATCAAATGATAATAAAGACACCAGAGCACTATGGGAGGGTGTTTGGGAACTCCTGCCTAATGGGCAATATGGGTTGAATACCCGATACGGGTATTTGGACTGTTAGCTTGTGTGCTATGGCAATGCAATCAATGAAAAACTTAATCTTAAGTGTTGTGTGCCCGACTGATTTAAAAGGTACCGGGGCATCGGTGCTTACCGGTTTAAAGGTACCGAAGCACTCTGGGTAATAACCATAAGACTGATGAAAGACTTAAATTTAAATTATGTGGCCTGACTGGTTTAAAGGTACCGGGGCTTGTGTGCTTGACTGGTTTAAAGGCACCAGAGCACTTTGAGTGGGTTTATGCAATCAATGTGACAAAGGGTTGGGACTGTTTTGTACACCTTGGTAAAATGACTAAGGTTGGGGATTCTACTGCTATGATAGTAGAAGGAAGTCAGGGAAATGCCCTATACTTCGGGAATATAATTAAATGAAAAGTTTAACCCACTCAGATTCGGGCTTACCTTGGAGAGGGTAGGTGGTACAAAACTCTGGGGACATGTGTTTGTTTTCGAGCGTAAAGCGACTCGTTGGTCCCAATCCTCAGAGTTGGGGGACCCGGACTACCAAATGTGTCCTAGGTGGTAGCTCCATGTTCTTCTGCAGAAGTTAGGGATGCATCCTGTTTTGGTTTTGGCCTTTGGGAGATTCTCTCGGTCACTGGCCGCTCTCTTAGGATTTTCAGTCTTAGTTAAAATGTTCGGGTTAATAAAATACCCTTGAATAATATACCCCCGAACGTTTTCTTCTGAGATGGTTGCCTTGGCCCACGTGTACCCGTGGGATAAGAAAAGATAAACATTAATTAGAACAGTTAGGTATCACTGTGATGGAGTCATTAAAGAGACATTTGCATATTTTTCAGTATGCTTTATATTGTGAAATTGTAATGATCTGAAATCCTGAAATGGGTAAATACGAGATGATTGAACTATTACATGAAAGTTATGCATGTTATTGTTATTGCTGTTGCATCGCCTACCTCACTTGCTTATTAATGTTACATACTATGCCTTACCTGCTCAGTTATTGTTATTGCATAATTGTTTACCTGCTCCTGTCTATGACTGTTGATTTCTGTTGTTGCTTACTTGCTTATGTATATTTTGAAAATCACCTATGACACCCACATCTCATACTGGACTCATGATATACCTGCATTAAGAGTTACTGTTTTCCTACTTAGACGTGGTAGTCTAATTCCAATTAATTTACTATTTTTCAGGTAAAGAATAGGGTTTATGAGTGGTTGCGGGATGAGGTATCGGATCGAGATTTTTGGATTTATTGTTCCAGGGATCGCTTGGGTTTTCTTTTATGATTTTAACTCTGATGATTTTCATTGATATTGAAATGAAATAAATGTGTTGGGTTTTCTCTCCGCCGTAATGTCTCGAAATGTTTAGCCCTATTTTATTTCTTGTTTCTGCTGTTATAAAAAAAAAAAAATCTTCAAATTTTGGGTTAAAAATTTCGGGGCGTTACATTTTTGACTAGTCAAAAAGGTAAATCCAAAAAGAGCTGTTGGACTCCCCAACAGCTCTATTAGAGCCGTTGGAGAGTCCAACAGCTCTCTTAAGGCTTCTCTCTACCTCTCTATAAATATGGGGCTATTCCCCTTGTAAATACTTACTCTTGTTTTGGGGTTTTTATCTCAAAGCAATAAAATTGTTTATTTTTCATTTTTATACCCGTTTCGGGTTGTGTGTATTCTTAAGTTCTCTTTGTGAACCTTTGTGGTTCTTATGATGTATTTGTGAGAACTTGTTGAGAGACATTTGTTGTAGCGTATTTTTCACTTTCTTACAGGAAGCAGGCCACTTCCCACTTCTTATGTGTGGTTCATATCATAGCTAGGCCTTTGCAGTACCTATAGGTTGAATGTCTTATTTTGTGATGGTGGATCATAAAACCGTAGATGCTTTGATGGTTTCTTCTGGCATGTTAATAACCAAAGATGCATTGGCGTTGTTTAATAGTCATGATCCGTTTTCTCTTTTGGAAGTAGATATCAAATAGGTTGATGAAATGGTGATTTGGGTGTGTCACTTCTAAGGTTTGTGGATTTCATTCTCATGAGAGATCCCTCATCTGCTTGATCATCATTGATGACCTTTATAAGTCTTCTAAATTTTCCAGAGCATCATACAAAATGGCCAGTTACTTTCCTTTTTCTCATTGATAATTAAGTCTTTTAAGTTAGCAAAAGAAAGGCAAGTGAGACTTCTTGCCTATGTTTCTCTTTTGAACTTGGTCTTCAATATGCTTCTGGGTTTTAGTAATTCATCTTTTGAGCACTCTTGGAGGGTTGAGTTTTCTTTCGAGATCTCTCATGCACTATACTAGTCAAAGGATCAACATTACTAGAATTCTTTGTTGTGGGTGTTGAATCATGCTTGAATAACTGGTAGTGAATGCATTTTAGGTGTAATAATGTGCTGTCCTAATGAGATGCGTTTTCATATTTTTCTTGGGCACTCCAATAGGCAAGTCTGGTGAAGGTGTGACTGCATCTTTATGGCCTATGTTCCTTGACCATTTGCAGATTTAGTGGGGTCCCTGGTTTCTATTGTGCATGTCAATCTAGCTTCAAGAAATGGTTTGGTTTAGATCTAACCAGGACCTGTTTTGGACCTATCTAACTGAAGATCAGTTCAGGACTTGAGTTTAGTTTGACCTCACATGCACCTCAGGTCCATCTAGGCCTAATTTCTGTTTAAGGGATGGATTTGACTTGACATTCACCATGGGTACATGGTCTAGTCTGTAATACAATTGGATTAAACCTATGTCAAACCTATTTTTGTGACGAACCAATTACTTTTCCTTGATTCACCAGTAGAAATGTCATGGTGTACCAAGTGTATCTGCATCGTGTCTCGTTCCTGCATCCATATCCATGTGACTTAGCTTATGACATATTGAAGATGATTAGACCTACTAATATGGTAAATAAATCATGTTAAACACATCTGTAAGGCAAATTTATGTCATACGTGTGTGTGTGTGTGTGTGTGTGTGTGTGTGTGTGTGTGTGTGTGTGTGTGTGTGTGTGCACATGTTTGTATTAGTGATGATAGGATGCACATACCCCCCATTAGACTGTTGGATGTTTTTCAGTCGAACAATTCTGCTAATGCAGGAAAAAGATCATGGGACTGCATTTTCTACCTGATTGATAGCCATAATAAAAGCAGAAGCATAGCAATCCTCATAGATGCAATGCATATTTTAATTCTTAGTTAGCATAATTATTGGATTGAAAAAGTTCCAATGGTCTATGTTATTGAGGAGGTATATGGGCATATATTTGCTACTGTCGCCATTACCTAAAAATTCCTTATTTCTTAGTTTTTTGTTTTTAAATTTTTTGGTTGTTTTTCATTAAACTAACCTTACAAATGTGATCTACATGTTTAGTTTAGTGGGAATCGGCTTTTGAATAATCCGATTACAACATGTAGGAAGATTTTTATAAGACTTCAAAAATCAATGGCCTACAATGTGCGACACTTTCCCAGGTCATAAAATCATGTTTTTCCATCGAAAAACATTATCCAAAAGCCGGTCCCCACTATTTTGAATATGCTGATTCCGTTCATGAAGTTGGATTGGATCAAAACAACATGCGCCTAGTAAGGAACCCCTTAGTTGGAACTCATATGGGGAGGTTGTTTTGACCAAATCTGACCTCATGGATGTGTTGGGCATTGTCAAAACAGTAGGAATCGACCCTTGAATCATGGTTTTTCAACTTAAACATATGTTTCTTTGAGGTTTGAAAATTTGGTACTTGTAGGTAGTTGATTTTCCAACCATCATAAAATCTGACATATACATTAGAAAAGCATGATCCAAAGGTCGGTTTCTACTAAACTTAATATGTAGATCACATTTGAAGTGTCACGTGCAAAAAAACTGAAAAAAATAAAAATATTACAATTTTTCACTGGGGGTTCCTTACCTGCGAGCATAACAAACATTATTCCTATATATATATATAATTTGCTGCAGTTGTTTGTACATGCAATCTTGTAGAAATCATTAATTTTTCACATTTTCTTCACATTTTTTGTAGATCATCTAATCCGTTAGATGTGATCTATATAGTTCCTTTAGTAGAAAACAGTTTTTTATCATGTTTTTGCAACATGCAAGTTGGTTTTCTATGGGCTTCAAAAATCAACAGTCCACAATGTACCAAAATTTCATTACTCAATTTCATATTTTTTTCATTGAAAAAAAAGAATCCAAAGTGTGATCCCTAACAAACAAACCATGTTGAACACATCTTTGTGATTAGATTGAGTGGATGCAACTTGCACATATATATATATATAGAGAGAGAGAGAGAGAAGAGAGAGAGTGGTAGTTGCACAGGGCATGATGGACAGCTACCTACGGGATCATGCTGGCCGTCCATCACAGGGCGTGATGGACAGCTAGTGCAAAAAATGCAGAAAAAATGCTTAAAAAGCAAGTTTTTCCACTTTTTTGGAATTAGCGGTGCTTGAAACTGCCGCTAAATCCTATAAAGGATGTGCCCGACATTTTTTAAAAAGAAATTTAGCGTTTCAAGTACTGCTAAATGTCACAACGGAACTGAGACCTTTAGTGGCGCTTGAAAAGCGCCGCTAAAGCCAGATTTTACCGTTCTTGATGTTGTTTCAGCATTTTTTTCACAAAAAAAATGATGCCCTTGATGGATGCCCCACATCATTCCGTAGGTAGCTGCACACCTAAAGGTTGCATAGCTACCACTCACCATATATATATATATATATATATATATATATATATATATATATATATATATATAATATTTGGTGCTATTGAAGGCATGAAACTTATGTAACCGGGGCACATCAAAATGGTCCGAGGGCAGGTACCGGACGTAGTGCTGGTACGCCGTGGGTCGGGTTCCGCACTGCTCTGGGTCAAATCCAACCCTGACCAAACCATTCTTTTCTTGTTTGATGTTAGTGAAAGGCAGAGAAGAAGAAAAAGGGGGAGGAATAGGAGGAAGAAGAAAAAGAAAGAGGAGAAGGAAGATGAAGAAGAAGAATAAAAGAAAAAGGAAGATAAGGAAGAAGAAGACGGAAGAAGAAGAGCAGGAAGAAATATAAGTAGAAGAGGAGAGAGAGAGAGAGAGAGCATACCGGAATCTTCTTTTAATCTGCTCGAGAGAGAGAGAGAGAGAGAGAGAGAGAGAGAGAGAGAGAGAGAGAGATGCAGTGGGGCTGGGTCCTCACTTGGCCCATCCTTCATCGTTTTCGTCTTCTCATTCTCCTTCGTGGAGAGAGAGGGGTTACGAAATACTCCTCTTTTATATTAAAAATTTCATTCTCCCTTCCCCTTTTTTTTCAAAAATTATATTTAAAGACTTTATTTTTATTTCCTTGCGACTTACATTGTACAATTGCGCTTAGAGTCTGTTTTGCTTTTGTTGAGTCTGATGTAAGCTGCTCGATTTAGGTGAATCAATACCCCGAAGGGGCATCCCGTATACTTGAATTGTAATGGACTACGGGCAAAATTGTGAATGAAGTAAATGCGTTGAGCTTTCTTTTGTTCACCCTCGTTGTGATTGCTTCTTGTGATTGCAATTTCTCTCCCTCTATTCTCTCTTGTTCTCTTGCACTCTGCTTACAAGCTTTCACGACCGGCAAACGAGCTGACAAGTAAGCTTGCGGCGGTGAGGAGGGACCGTCGCGCCGCGCTGACACATTGAAGGAAATAGGCCCGTGACAAGTGGTATCAGAGCCCGTTTTCGTGCTGGGAAAGGGACTCCGGAGTCAGTGTCGATAGACACGCCGATAGGCTGCGATTTGTGAGCAAAACATCGTGGCACCTTATCAAAACTTGCGCAACACCAAAGGCAAGGCAGTTGCCGAAGCTGAGGAGATGGGTTCACCTCGGGGCCAAGAAGAGTTGGATGCAACTGTTAACAATGCTCTTTGTTAGTGCCTTGACGCAGGGTCAGATACTCCTTGTAGGCTCTCTCGGCGTGATCTGAAGGCACAAATTTTGACTGCATCAATCTTTGTATCTCCTCCCACGACTGTACATGCTCTAGTCCCTATCGCTCTCTCGACCTCTGCAGCTCAACCCACCATGTTTGTGCTAGGCCTCTCAGCCGAGTAGATGCTAGAGAAACACGACGGACCCTGATTTTCAGCAACCCTGGGAAGGGTGCATCTCCTCAGATCGCACCGTCGACCACCGTTTTAGTATTCATAATGGTTACCTCTTTCGTGGGAACAAGTTATGTGTGCCTGATTTCTCTCTTAGGCTTCAGTTGATTTTCGAATTACATGAGGGAGGGTTAGCTGGGCATTTTGGACATGATAAGACGTTCGCTCTGTTAGATGAACAATACTTTTTGGGCCAAAATGCGCAAGGATGTTGTCAAGTTCGTTCAAGGTTGTCATGTGTGTCAAGTGTCAAGGGGTCATCGTCAGAATAGTGGTCTTTATACTCCGTTACCCATCCCTGAGCGACCGTGGGAGCACGTGTTCATGGATTTTATCGTGGGTCTTCCCAAAATCCCACGTCGTTTTGATTCAATTTTAGTCGTTGTTGATCGGTTCTCAAAAATGGCTATTTTTGTCCTATGTAAGCGAACCACCGACACCTCATTAGTAGCTTCTTATTACTTCAAGGACGTCGCCCACTTCTATGGTTTACCCTATACGATTACCTCCGATCGTGACACACGTTTTATGAGTTATTTTTGAAAATCATTATGGGCCTTATTAAAGACCAAGCTTCAGTTCAGTAGTACGTACCACCCCCAAACCGAACTTGTGAACCACACCTTAGGAAACTTGTTACGGAGACTAGTAGGGGAAAATGTCAAAACCTGGGACCTAGTCTTGCCTCAAGCCGAGTTTGCATATAATAGTTCCATCAACAGGTCCACGGGCAAGTCTCATTTTCAAGTGGTTTATGGTCAGTCGCTCACTCATGTCGTCGATCTAGCTCCAGTCTCCGGTCTCCCCGACCCAGCCCCAGACGCCTTTGATGTTGTTGAGTATATGCGTGATATACATAGGCAGGTCCGAGCCAAACTCGTTGAGAGTTACGAAGCGTACAAAGCTTTCGTTGACCAAGGTCGTCGCGACACCCAGTTTCAAGTTGGTCAGTTAGTTTGGGTTTACCTACGCCCTGAGTGTTTCCCCGTGGGTACGTATAGTAAATTGAGCCCTAAGAAATATGGCCCATTCAAGGTCCTCCGGCGATTGGGTCCGAATGCCTACCTCCTAGAACTGCCCGACGATTGGAACATTTCTCCGATTTTTAATGTGTCTGATCTATATGCTTACTATGGGGACAACAAGTCGTCAGAACCGACTTCTTCCCAAGCGGGGGAGAATGATGCAGAGCAGTCGGTACCACGTGACCTTGGCACGACCAGGGAACCCCGACCCACCACTTGGAATGGGCGATGGGATCCAGCAGTAGGATCCGACCACAGGTGAGTTGACCCAATGCAGGAAGGTAATGCGCACCTACTCCAGAAGAGGGAAGGCCCGACTCGACACTGATCCGGTTCCAAATTGAAGTTGTGTTGGGTCCGGATCCGGACCCGAGACTCGGATCCAATGGCCATCTTTAAAAGCACTGTCTAGGGTTGTGTGAAGACACTTTTGAAGAATACGACAACCTTTCTTTTTTTCGTTTCAGCATTTGTTCCTTTTTTCTTTCAGTCGTTCTTTCAGTTGCTTATTACTGTTCAGAGTTTGTCTTTATTCTTCATTCATATTCAGTATATTGTTCATTTGACATTCTATTGAAAATAAATTCAAGCCTCACTATCGTGGTGGGCATTGCTATTCCTTGGGTCTTGTATACGACTGTGTGGGTCGTGCCTTTCACAACTACCATCAAGAACCGTGAAGGTTGTATCAAAGAATCGTGCCTTCACCACCATCAGCAGGAACACTTGACGGCTGCATCAAGTATAAACCTTAATATGGATCTACATATGATCCAGACCCAAACTCTCTCTCTCTCTCTCTCTCTCTCTCTCTCTCTATATATATATATATATATATATATATATATATATAGCCATGTCCCCATGCCCTCATTTTTTAAAATTTCCATGTCGTACCCTCCGTACCTGCACCCGTACCCAGGTGACATAGCACGAGACTATTGACCTGGCAATCATAGGTTAAAGCTTTATCGACTCATTCTGACCGCATAAATGTATTGAACATAGTTTGTTCGCTAAAGATCAACCCTTGGATCATGTTGTTTCTGATTTTTTGAGTCATGGAATTTTAGTGCACTGTGGATCATTGATTTTTGAACCCCTTAAAAATCCTGCATACATGTCAAACTCACATGATTGAAAACTCATTTTCTCCTAAACAAACCATGTAGATCACATCCATAAGGTCCAATCTACTAAAAAGCCTAAAAATATGAAATAAGGTTATTTATACTCGATATAGTTATGTGCCTTCGATAACACCAAATATTAACTCTCTCTCTCTCTATATATATATATATTGATGGATTGGGACCTAAGTTGTGATGTGTATGACTTGTTTAGTAGAAAACAAGTTTGGAATTATGTGTTTGTGGCATGTAAGTAGGGTAGTAAGATCTTCAGAAGCTCACAATCTACCAATTATGTTCATGACTCATAAAAGTTTGGTTTCTCCGTTATAAAAGTGTGATCCCTAGCAAACACACCATGTTGAAAACATCTTTGGGCCAGATTGGGAGAATACACCTGCACTTATAATTTCCAGCTCTGGGACCAAATTATTCACACATGTTGTAACCAAGATTACCTTGTTTTATGCTAAAGAATACTGCAGTTTGATTATCTAGACTTCTTCCCCAAAGAGGAATAAAAAGGTCAGATCTATTTATTATAAGAAAGTGTACTTCATATGGCACGCTTGAGTAGCTTCCCCTTACTGGTCCATATAAACCTTGATATGGCATATGATGTCATCAATGCCAATATAGATAATCATGTTAAGGAGCCTTTCAATGGAATAAGGAGGATACATTGAGATGGGCAGCCTATGTGGGTTTAGCGATAGACTGTAGTTGTACCATTATCCCACTATCGAGTAGTTTTGCATTGCAGTTAGATTAATTTAGTGTGACATATTTTGGTATCATAAGCTTCTAAGTCAATGGTGCAAAAGATGGTGGTCGATTTGTCTGTTTTAGGTGTGGTAGGAGCATATTTCAAGCATGATTGTTAAAGGGGCTTCCTTGGTTGTATACCGTGCCACTTGGTGGTTTTATGATGTATTTCCTCTAGCTTTTTAATTATTTTTTCACTGTGGTTCTCTTCTATTGCTTTCTTTGCTATCTTGCATGTTCACTAATATTTTTTTCATGTACTTTGCATTCAGAGAGAAATATATGTATGTTCCCTAACTTTGCTGTGGAACAAGGCATTTCTACTCTTAAAATTAGAGACAACTAACAAATCTTGATTTGCAGTAAAGACAAGTGGTAGTTATTTTGATGAAAAGCACTATTTGTAATGTTAGATTGTATTCTTGAACATAAACACTTGCCCACAAGTGAAAGGACCTATTGTTGAAGTAGCAGAAGCAAGAAAGAATTGATTTCCGAGAGATGGGAAATTAACACTAGCAATAGAAAGGTGCACATAAATGTGGTTCATGACTGTATGATGGTTGCCTTGGATTATGGATGGTTTGCTAGTTAGATAAGCATATCCAACCAGTGCGGCAGAGTGTCTAGTTGGATAAACCTTTAGATTATTCTTAGATATCATGGTAGTTGTAACCTTTAGATTGCTTGTTTGATAGTCTTATGTTTTCAGTGTCTGGTCCATTGAAAGAAATTTGTTGCTATGTTCTAGTATGGAAATTGAGTATCTCAATATCCTTTTTCTTTTGGTGCCTCTCTTAAACTTTTAGGATCTGAATGTATCCACACTTATAACTTGATCACGAACATCTGTACACTTGCATTTTGTTACTTGGTCACATCTCATTTTTACTTATTGTCTGGTTAGTGCACCTCTAGAAAATTTTATCCTTAGCTCATGGTTCTAAAGGTAATTATCTTGTGATTACTTGATAAAAGATGTTCACTAACTTCTCTAGCTTTCTCAGCATCATACTGTACTGCTTGTGATTCTGCAATGAGATGAATTTCTTGAAAATACATGGTTTCAATGCTTTTAATTTGGCAGCATGTCCCTAAATTTGGCAACTGGGAGAGTGGGGACCATGTACCTTACACTGCATATTTTGAAAAAGCTCGGAAAGACAAAACCACAGGAGGAAAAATGATAAATCCAAATGATCCTCAAGAAAATCCTGATGTATTTGGGGAAGCTCCTCCAGCAACACATGATCCTAAACATGACAAAAATACGAGAGAAAAAATGATAACTCCAAATGATCCTCAAGAAAATCCTGATGTATTTGGGGAAGCTCCTCCAGCAACACATGTTCGTAAACGTGAGCGTGCCCTAAGTGAGGGAGAAAGTGAACTCAGTAGGCAAACAGATTCTCCTGTGCAGCTTGATGCCAGTGGAAGGAAAATTACAGAGTCACCTCCTCATCCTAAGCATGCTGGCCGCGGAGGGCCCAATTCTGGGGATTCAGTAAAGAAAACACAGAATGGAGGCAGTGAGCAGGGTGTTGAGCGTTCACCTCTGCACCCACATTATCAAGCAAGGATCTCCAATAGAGGTGGTGTTTCATCACCTTCGTGGGACAGGAAGAATTCTTCTGAAGGCAGCCATGGATTTGCACCCTTAACACCAGGACGCTCAAAAGCTAAATCCTCAACTCGAAGTGATGACAATGTAAGAATTTGCATAATCATGCTGGCTGTTATTAAGGATCTTAATGTAACAGAGGGATGATGTGTTTTCTTTGGTGGAATTTGAATTGTACCTAGTTTGAGAAAGGTGCAGCTGTTCCGAAATTCGGCGAGTGGGATGAGACAAACCCATCATCAGCTGATGGATACACTCATATCTTTAACAAGGTGAGGGAAGAAAGACATGTAGGAACAGCAAAGGCTCCAATGATCTCAACGGAGACACCAGCTTCATATGGCCACAGGGAGCCAGCTGGTAGTAGATCTTCGGTATGTTGGATATCTGTAACTCTTCTTGCTTTATTCAAAGTTTGTAATGGCGTCCTTCCACTGAATTTTGTTTTCAACTTGCAGATATGGTGCTGCTTTGGTGGTAAGTGATAAAATTGCAGTACATGAAGAGAGGTGTTGTGTGAGACTGTAAATAGCTTCCAAAGGCTGTTTATATGAATTATGAAAGACTGCTGGGCGATGCATTATTTCTCTACTTTGTGTTCAAATAATGTTGTTGGTTTAGGATAGAGAACTACTTTGGCATATTTTGTGTATTTTAGGCTTTCATGGGACATTGATAGTAATTGATCTTTTACTATATAGTAGACAGAAACTTTTGTAATCTGTGTTGAAGGGCTTGTTGGAAAGAGAGAATTTGCATATGGTTCTTATGATATTTTTGTAGTGGAAACTACCAGTTTGGATTTTGCATTATTTGTGTAGTTCGGGACAACAGACAAGTGTGTGTGCAACGTTCCTTTGAAATTTTTGGGGCAGTAATACTTAATTTCTTGGATTATATATATATATATATAAAATCAGGTTGCCGTGATGTCCGAAACAGTGTGTTTATTTTTTCGGGAAGGGGCGTTCAACCAAAGGTCCAAAATCTACAACTGATGATGATTGACATTCCTTCTCTAACAATCTGAGTTTTCATCAACCCGACTTTACATATTAAAATTGTCATTCAATTAATAAGTGACATATTTTAAATGATGATTTTTTTGATATTTAAATACATTTTTGAAAGCGAGCAGTCAATTTTTTATGTTTCACAAAACATGTCTAAATTCGTATAAAACATATTTTTTACTAAATGAATTATAAAGACCAAATATATAAGGTCCGATTGATGAAATGTTCAAACATTAGAGAAAGAGAGGCATCCGATCTTCATTGGTTGTGGATTTGGATCTTCCTTCGGTTGGATGGGTCTTACAAATTCAGGCACACAAATTCATGAAAACTGGTGGGCTTGGGTCCTCTCATTTTGAATCAAATCAATTTGAGCAATCCACACTTCCGTCTAAGTATCCTTCATCTGAACTAAAAAAATTTCTGGTTAAAGAATCTTGTTCGTTTTGGAACAATTAAGAGATCTAAGAAATGAGGATGTTTGTTCCACTTGTGGGGTTAAGTCAATATGTTTTATGAAAAAAAAATACTTGAATATCAGTGTCATCGATAGCATCTATTTCATACTAAATACCAATGTTATCAGTACCGGAATCGTACGTGTATCATTTAGCCAATGATTCAGGTGAATATACCGATCTTCAAGTGAATCATTTTGGTTAAAGTATTATGTGTCAATCAGAACATGACACGTGTTAAATCCATTGAAATAATATTAAGAAATTGATTTTAAGCTATTTTTCATTTATTAAAAATTCACCAATTCCAGTCGGTATCGTATCGATTTTCTGGCTGATACTGACAACACTGCTAAATACCATCAATCCATTTTATTTTTGAGAAATATGAGACATCTAAGTCGTACTTCGTTGATAAGAAAAAAAAAAACATGAACAGTTATTAGGTTGATAATCAAATAGAGTCCTCTCTGATACTGACAACACTGCTAAATACCATCAATCCATTTTATTTTTGAGAAATATGAGACATATAATCAAATATTTATTAGGTTGATAATCTAATAGAGTCCTAGGTCGCAAACAGTTATTGATTGATTTCACACCTAGAGGGGCAAATGAATTGGATATGGTTAATTTTTTTATACAAACCCAATATATCATTTTCATATATGGATCTTAAAAGTTGACAGGTTAGATCCGAGATTTACACAGTCAGACCTTTCGGATTTGGATTGACAATTTCTATCAAATTTGTGTCCAAATCCTCTTCAATTTTTATTAATCTCACACCTTTATAATTTATACATGTAACATACGTGGTTCCAACATATTTTACAAAACCATATTACCATATAAAATTCATAATCCAAATTCAAATGTCTTTTTTTTGTTATATTTCAGATTAAGATTTGGACTTGCAGCTTAAAATTGAATTCGTATTCAGACCAACCACGATTTAGCCTCCAACGGAAAAAAATCGGGATATTCAAAGCCAAATGGACGGTGGCGATGCACCGGGACCTCGATCGTGGACGGCCGCAGAGACACGTGGCAATTTTACAATAGACGAGGGTACGAAGCGGTTATGTATAAATAGAGGGAGGTGGAAGGAGCTGCTTCATTTCCTCCTTCGGAAGATTCTCTCTCTCTATCTGTGATCGAGAGGAGCGACTCTGGGGAGTGGTTAGCCTAACGA
Organism: Nuphar pumila; assembly: GCF_984573655.1. Lineage (NCBI taxonomy): Eukaryota > Viridiplantae > Streptophyta > Magnoliopsida > Nymphaeales > Nymphaeaceae > Nuphar > Nuphar pumila. The sequence goes on along the minus strand of NC_143252.1, from coordinate 111,824,048 downwards.
TCCAAACGCGGATTAAGAGTCTTTGCTTCGATCGCGGATTCAGAGTTTTCGCTTCTCTGCGATTTTTGTTAAGGTGAGGTTTCTATCGGGATTTAGATTCCCTCTCTCTCCTGATTCGTTTTTCGTGAACAAGTTTTTTTTTTCATCTACTTTATGTGCACCTGAATCGGATTTTAGGGGTTTCAGCGTTTCTGATGCTTTTTCGGTATTCTTCTCATTGGAAATTTCGTTAAGTGTATGGTTTTTGTGTTTTCGTCTTCTTAAGAAAAATGAGAGGAGAAGTGGTTTAGTTGGTTGATTGTTTTTTAACAGTACCGATTAATTTACGGGTTTTCGTTCTTAAATTTTGTCAATAATTAGAGGGATTTTCTTTTAGATTCTATGAGTGATGGTATGCGTCACGCACTTTTTTGGCAATGGTATTGGTTACGATTATAAATGTTTGTCTTCTAGCATGTTTCATTTGTGGGATTTGTAGTAGGTTCCATGGAATTAAATTGTTTTCTCGCACCATCCCACAACGACGCTTTTCCCCCTCTCTCTCTCTCTCTCCGAATATGCCTTTCTGTATCTCAGGCAACTCTGACGGTATGGGCTCCATGGAAATTTCCTTCCATTTCCACATGAGAAAATAGAGTTTTGGTTTGTTGACATAGATTCCGCGATGACATGTTGTCTTATTTCGTTTAATATAATGATTTTTTGCTCTTGAAATTGATAATTGATTTCCAATTTCCCACAGGTTGAGCCCTTTGTAGCAGTCATAGCTACATCTCTGAATTATTTCCTAATATTTTCTCTACCTCACAAGTCTTGTTAATTTGTTGACCTGCTGTATCTCGACCTTTAAATACCATGTAGTTGTAAATATTAGGCATCCTAACCTTGGGAAAAGCTTTTTAGTTGGACTTGGGAATATATTCTACAAGCAATAAGGAAAAAGCATTCTTGACTAATGTCTCTCCTTTTCAATTCCATATAATCGAGAGTGGTTAGTTAAGAATGACATAAAACTCTCTGATTTTGTCCATTGGTTTTCCCCTTAGTATATATACTTCACCAGAAATTTGGGAAGCCATTTCCATGGGAATCAAGAATCTGGATTTCTGTGGCTTAAAATTTGTGGTGCACAATCTTCTATTCCAGGGAATTGGATTTCAGTTTTGAAAGCCAATAAACTGATTGTTTATTGAGAAAGATTTTGAGACATGACCCTAGGTAATTCGGTGTGTCTTGCTTTCGGAATAAATAAAAAATTGTCAAGTCAGTTGATTGTGATGTTTGGATTTCAATGTGTTTGTGGAGTGCTTGAGGCAGGAAGACAGTGCTGAGTCCTGGAATTATAGGAGCATGAGTGGGATGCGAAGGCATTCGAGGGGGTCTAGCTGGAATGTGCAGGGCAGAAAAATAGTGCTGGATGTTGACCACAATCAACCTGCCTCAGTAGAAATCAGAGAGGATGGGACAACCGCCACAGTTGGGCGGGCATTGCCATCATTGAGTTTCAGAAGGCAAGTTGCTCCAATTGATGTTGAGGCAATTGAGGACGATGTGGTGATCTCCTCCCCTAGGAGCTTCACTGAAGTAAGTATGGTGAACATCCCTTTTCCAGTATGCTATGGAATTTAAATTGGTTATGTTGATTTATATAGTTTCTCAACTATAGCAATGCCATTTATGTTAATTAACTCCATTATCATGTGGATATGTGAAGATCAGAATCAGTTCCTTTATACCCTTGAGAATTTGGAAGATTCTTCTTAGGGTCGGAAACTTTGTAACTGTTTCTATCTTTCCTTCTGACCGCTCTTATAACTTTAATGCAAAGAAAACTCCCAAACCGCTGTTTGGCTTATTTTATTTTTATGCACTATATGTGTTGTAGAATGGGAAGAATTCTCGATAGGTTTTACTTTATTAACCTCGTCCAACATGTGGTGTTCTGGTTTGTATGTGCATCAGGTGCATAAAGGGCAACCCAAATTTCAAATCAATTTCACTATGGTTGGAATATTAGTTAATTTAGATTTAATGTCAAGGTGTTTTCATTGAAAGAACTGGTTCGTACATTTTTATGTATGTACGCATGTGCATGTCTCTAGTGATTTGATACTATGGCTATTGACATGGACAGTCACATTTGATAATTTATCCTATCATTTCAGCTGTGTTACCCATGTTGCACCTCATTCCCTTTCTCATAATAGATTTAAGGTTTTCTGTGGTTGCATTGAGCTTTTTCTTCTTCTTTGGTTTGTGGTAGGCAAGGAATCTGTCCAGACGCAGTCGTAGTGCCACAGTCATGCTTGATGGAGACCCAGGCATTCAGCCAAGTTGTCCAGGTGTATGTTTGAATTATCTATTGTTAAAATATGTTATTGCATTTTCCTTATGGTTTTAGTGGTGTTGGTCAGCAAAAAATCCTCACAACCACCACTTCAACCACTTGTTCTAGAGTTTTTCTTAATTGAGCGACAAAGATGCTAATAACAACCATTTCAATGTGCGGTGCAGTTTTTAATTATATTCAATCTGGAAGCCACAACATTTTTAAGGTTTTATTTTTCTATTACAAACAACTGCTTTTGGTTTTTGACCATTGGTTTGGCAACCTTATGCATTGTAAACTTTAGAAAAGAATTTGACTTCTTTCCTCAAGAACCACTTCCATACTAGTTTTTTGCTACATGTCATGCAAACGTATTTAACAAAGAAGCAATGTTGCTCATATGTATCAATCTTCTTAATTTCTATGCTCATTAACCATCATCCTTTTCACCCAAAAAATTATTAATGCTGTTTTTTTCATTTTTAACCTTTGAATTTAAAGATCTTTCCCTTCTTTTAGTAAAAAGAAGTATTCAATATTTTGAAAATTTACGGTAGATGATTATAAGATAAATGAATTTATGGTTTCGAGATTGAATAGCATAAACCTCCCAAAATTATGCACTTCTATAGTAATATGAAAAAAAGACAAATATCATGTAATCCATGATATAGACAAACAAAAGGTCACATTGATGCTGCTATGTATGTCCCATAGTTGCCTGAGCAGGAATCGGGATGAGAACTAGTTATTTCAACTTTTTAGAAGATTGGAAAGCATGAAGCGAGTAGAAAGCAGTGTGAGGAATTGTTTAGGAAGCAATATGTGAAATTGTATGAACCTAAGAAACTAGATTCTTGAAAAAATCAATATTCTTGTTAAAAAGTGTATACATACATGTATAATTATATATAATATATTTATATTTTATTTTTCTTTATTTATTTAATTTTGTCTTTTTAGGCTGTCTAGTTTGAACTAGACTCAAACTAGTCAACTTTTTTACTAGTTTGAATAATTGTTGGAGCTAGTCCAATGACTACAAATAGAGCCATTGGACGAGCTCCAACGACTCTTTTGGAGCCTTCCCTCTCTCTTACGTATATAAATAGAGGTAACTCCCCTCTCATTGTGACAATGCTTGTTAAGCATTTTATGTAAATGAAATAAGTTTGTTATTTTTCTTTTTGAGTTCTCTCATTTGTGCCCTTTTGTGGGTTTTGATTAAGGTGTCTTTAATAGACACTTGTTGCAAGCATTTGTGCTTTTGTGGAAGATCTTCATTTCATTATCGGAGCTTGAAAGCTTCTAGATGTTGGAAAGTTGTTGCCTCGTTTTCTGTGTCATTTTAGTAGATGTTGAGTTGTTGTCTCCTTGTTCATGATTCAAGTACTCTTGTACCTACATAGTTGAAGAAAGAAGTGGTTCGAAAGATCGTTGACTACTCAAAGATCGTGGAATCGTGATTGTGCTCTTGCTCCTTCTTACTCTCATATTTTCATCTTCTTTTTCTTCTCATCTCCTTTTTTTTCTTCTCATCTCCTTTCTCTCTTCTTTACCCTTGTAAGAATGGATGACAATGTTAAAGATACCAATTAAATGATTTGGGCTTATGAAGCACCACGTGTGGGGGTTAGTAGATGGTGCCGATTCGGAACCAAAATTAATTCTCACAAAAATTGAACATGAGAAAGATATACTTCTCAAAGAAGGATAGAAAACTAAGGTATTAGCTACGTATGAGAAAAAGTGAAAAGAATAGATGATGGGGCATGCCAAGATCATGTCTTGGCTAATTAATGGCGTAGATATCAAGAAATGATTTAGTCTTGCAAAGTTTGAGTATGTCAATAAGGCTTGAAAATATCTCAAAAATATGTATTCCCTTGAAGACATTGCACATGTGTGCAATTTACAAGATAATGTGTGAACTATGACCTAAAGAGACAAAAGTATTAGAGAATACTATAATAAATTGTCCGAACTTTGGAAAGAGTTGGCTCTTCTTGAACCAAAGTGGCATTGTCTTGAAGATATCGAGCTTCACAAAAAATAACTCGATATGAAATATTTTTATCAATTTATAAATGGTTTGAGGCCGAAATTTGAAACAATCAAATCGGTCCTTCTATATAGAGGAAAAGTTTCCTCTATTGTTGAATTGAAAAATTATGGAGAAAAATAGGTTAAGAAGAATACTCCAAAGAACGAAGAGGATTTCGTTCTAGTCGTATCTAAACTAGGGAACTATATGTTAAGATATGTAAGATATGCATATACATATGTGTATGTATATGTATGTTAAGATACAGAATTACATATACATATATGTATATGTATATGTATATTTAAAGTGTTGTAAACCGAAATACCCATCAAGGGTATTTCGGTACTTTCTCTGTAATAGGCATCAACCCAATAGGGGCTGACAGTCCTTATTTCTTTTTTTTGTTTATTTCTTTTTATTTTCAGCTTTTGCAGCTTTTTCAATTTCTGTAACATTGGGAGCAACTCCAAGTGACTGTTCGAGCTGACCGTTGGGAGCAGCCCAAGAGTCACCTTGGACTGCCCCCAATGGTGCCTTGCTCTATAAATTGGCCTAAAAGGCTTTGTAATCTCTAACACTCTTATGAGTGAATTTATTCAATATCAATTATTGTAAGACCCTTGTGTGGGTATTTCAGTGATTCAATCAAGCATTCAACTTGATTGAAAGTTTGTTATTACATGTTCTTGCATGTGTATCGGATTCCATCCATTTCATTGCATGGTATCAAAGCTTTGGTGTTGTTCCAAAGAACGTTTGTTAGAAAGAAGATCGTGATCAAAAGGAGGATCGTGGACTTGGGGAAATTTTGGTTGTTGCATCGGGAAGCGGGCCATCTCCAAAAAAAAATCTTGTATCACATTTTTTTTGTTTCTCTCCTTTCCCACCTTCTCTTGCTTTTGCTTTCCGTTCATTGTAAATGGAGAATGAGAGGGAAGTGATTGTCTCCATTCCCATACGCTTAAATGACACCAATTATGTGATGTGGGCCTCCATAGTAAAACATAAAATATGGGAAAAGCGGCTTTGGGGTTGGTTGACGGCTCCGACAAAGAGCCAAAACTCATCCTTATAAAGTTGGAGAATGGAAAAGAAGTTGCACTTCAAGGAGAGGAAATGGCTAAAGCCGTTTTCGAATAGAAAAGGTGGAAGGAATGGAGGATGGGTCACTCTAAAATTATTGGATGGCTCATCAATAGTGTGGACATCCATAAATGTTCTAGTTTGGCGAAGTTTGACATCGCTAGTGATGCTTGGAAGTACCTTAAAGACATGTATAGTCTTAAGGATATTGCGCATATATGTAATGTCCAAAATAAAGTGAGGACTATGACTCAAGGAGAGATGAGCATAAGAGAGTACTACAACGCCCTATCTCATCCTTTGGGATGAATTGACTCTTCTTGAGCCAAAGTGGCATTGCCCACAAGATGTTGAACTCCGCGAAAATCAAATCAAAGCGGAATATTTTTATCAATTCATAAATGGGCTTAGGTCCGAATTTGAAGGAACTAAGTTCGCTCTTCTTCGTAGAGGATGAGTTCCTTCCAAAGTTGAGACACTTGAAGAATTAACTATGGAAGAGAATAGGTTGAAAAAGTCATCCACTTCTAAGGATGAAGAATCCGTGCTTGCTATGTCAAAGCCCGAAAATCATACGAAGAGTTATAAACCACCTCATTTTGTAAGAAATGAGAATGGTAGAAACCCCAACAACTATGAAAAGATGGGTGATCATGAGACAAAAAAGGTGGAAAAATTATTTGCTATCATTTTTATGAACCGGGACACATCAAACCTTTTTGTCCCAAAAGAAAGAAGGATGATTATAAAGAAGAAAAAAGGGTGGCTTCGATTGAAAGAAGTGAAGTGGACGACTCCAAATGCATCGGTTCACTCTCCTTAGCTCAATTGATGGAGGCATTGCAACCTATGTTTAAAGCTCAATCTCCTTCTTATTCGGGAGCGGCCGTATCAACAAGTTACAATCATGGTAAGACCTCTTGGATCTTAGATTCTAGTGCTTCATTTCATATGACCCCTAATAAGTCAATACTGTCCGAATACAAATCTAACTCAAATGATTCTTGTGTTTCCACTGCCGATGTCACCTCTTTGAAAATCAAAAGTTTTGGTATTTATCAAAAAACACCTATATTTCACATACCAAATATTAGAGTAGTGCCAAAATTAAATTTAAATCTCCTATCATTTTCTCAAATTGCAGACTATGGTTGTAAAATAGTTTTCTCATCTAATGATTGTCTAATACAGGATCTCCGGTCCGAGAAGCCGATTGGGCAAGGCAATAGAAGAGGAGACCTCTATGTTATAGGCAATCTTGAATTGCCAAAATAACTTTTTTGTAATTTTGTGAAAAAAAAGATGTAGAAATTTGGCACAAAAGACTAGGACACCCTAGTGTGACCAAACTACAATTATTTCTTTCTCTCAAATTGTAAAAGGGAAAATTTTGTATGTGAAGATTGCATTCTTGGTAAAATGAAGTTTTTATCTTTTGGAACAAGACATCTTATAACTAAGAATTCATTTGAACTAGTGCATTCGGATGTATGGGGTCCCGCACCAATCGTATATAAAGGTGGTGTTTCTTATTATGTTGTGTTTGTGGAAGAGTATAGTAGACTCTTGGATATTCTTTTTAAAGCACAAATCGGAAGTATTTGATTGTTTTAAAAAATTTCATAGTTATATACAAAATCAATTTAAAACCAATATTCAAATTTTTTAGAACTGATTCTAGGGGAGAAGTTGTGTCAAAAGGATTTAAAAGTTATCTTGATTTAAATGGGATTGTACACCAAAAATCGTGTCCATATACCCTTCAACAAAATGGTCTTGCCGAAAGAAAGCATAGACACATTATTGAAACCACTAGAACTCTTCTAGTATCTAGAAATGTTTTAAAGGGATTGTACACTAGTAGCTCTTACGGCGGTTTACTTGATAAATAGAATGCTGTAAAAAATATTAAAAACATTTCTCCTATTGAAAAACTTTGTAAAATGCCCCCCGATTACAAAATGTTGAGGATTTTTGGGAGCAAATGTTTTGTCCTTACCAATAAAAATGATAAACTCTCCCCTAAAGCCATTCCTTGTGTGTTTTTGGGATATGCCGAAAACCAAAAAGGATATAGGTGTTATGACATTGAAAGAAACAAATTATATGTTTCTAGAAATGTTTCATTTCTTGAAAATGAAAGTGGTTTTACCAAGGATAATATCCAAGAGAGTTGTGATTATTCGTTCCTCTTTGACCTAGTCAATGACAAGAGTGAAAATATTCATGAGAGTCAAAACATCCACGTAACCAATGGAAATGAGAATAGGGGTCTTGACAATGTGGACCTATCTCATGATAATTTACAAACTTATACTCGTCGTAGGAAAGATCACCCACAAAGTGCTTTTGAAAGATATTCTCAATGCCAAGAAGAAGACGCTTCTAACCTTAGAAAATCCATAAGAATTTTGAAAGCTCCTAGTAGATTTGTATCGTATGATTCCTTTGAACCTAGGTTTAGATCTTGCCTAATGGTCATTCACTCGTATTCCGAACCTCAATCATATCATGAGGCTAAACACCGACATGAATGGATTAGGGCCATGAATGACGAGTTGGAAACATTAGAAAAGGCAAAAACTTGGGAAATCCAAACCTTACCTAAAGGAAGAAAAACTATAGGGTGCAGATGGGTTTACAAAGTAAAAACTAAGTACAACGGAACATTAGAAAGATATAAGGCTAGGTTAGTAGCCAAATGATATAGTCAAAAATATAGGATTGACTATGATGAGACATTTGCCCCAGTTGCTCGCATGACTACTGTGAGAACTCTCATTGCTATAGCATCAATTAGAAAGCGGCCCATATTTCAAATGGACGTAAAGAATACATTTTTAAACGGCAACCTAGATGAAGAAGTATACATGGATCCTCCTCCTGGTTTGTCTTTAGCACACGGAAAAACTCTCTGATTACGTATGGCCTTGTATGGACTAAAGCAAGCTCCAAAAGCTTGGTATGATAGGTTCAGTGATGTGATGACGAAACTTCATTTTAAATCTTGTTTTACTGATAATACATTGTTTGTTAAGTCTTCTAATGTAGGAATGGTGATTCTACTGCTATACATAGATGATATGATAATCACAGGAGATGATAAGTAGGGAGTTAATCATATTAAAGATGTGCTTAAAGTCAACTTTGATATGACAGATCTTGGGTTTTTACGATATTTTCTCGGAATAGAAGTTGCTTACTCAAATCGTGGTTATTTTTTGTCACAGACTAAATATGCAGCGAAGATCATTGAAAGAAATGAAAAGTTAGTCGATACTCCGGAAGTCATAAATGCAAAAATGAAGATAGATGATGGAGAGCTTTTGCAAGATCCAACGCCCTACAGACAAATGATTGGGGCTTTGTCTTACCTCTCTATTACCCGACCTGATATATCTCATGCTATTCATTCTGCTAGTCAATTTCAGCATACTCCCACTATAGTGCATATGAGTGTTGTAATGAGAATTGTTAGATATATTAAAAAATCTATTAACCTTGGTTTGTTCTTATCATCTTCTTCTTCACTAGAAGTCATTGCATATTCTGACTTTGATTGGGGAGGGGATGTCAATGATAGATGCTCAACCACTGGTTTATGTGTTTTTGTAGGTGACTCTCTAATCTCATGGCGATGCAAAAGCAGTAGAAGGTGTCACTCTCCTCAACTGAAGTTGAGTATCGGGCCATGGCAACCACTACGCCTGAGTTAGTTTGGTTGAGACAACTTCTCGAAGACTTGGGGGTTCATACTGCAGAACCTTCAAAATTATGTTGCGACAACAAGAGCGTTGTTTACATTGCATGCAATCATACATTTCATGAATGAACAAAACACATTGAGATGGATTGCCACTACGTTCGTGAAGAATTCCTGTGAAAGACTATCACACTACCTTATGTTCCATCAGAATACCAACTCGTGGATTTCTTCACCAAAGCGCTACCATCACCCAGATTCCACTTCCTACTTGGCAAACTCTCGGTAGTTGTACCATGAGTTTGAGGGGGGGGTGTTAAGATATGTAAGATATGCATATACATATGTGTATGTATATGTATGTTAAGATACATAATTACATATATGTATATTTAAAGTGTTGTAAACCGAAATACCCATCAAGGGTATTTCAGTACTTTCACTGTAATAGGCATCAACCCAATAGGGGTTGACAGTCCTTATTTCTTTTTTCTGTTTATTTCTTTTTATTTTCAACTTTTGCAGCTTTTTCAATTTCTGTAACATTGGGAGCAACTCCAAGTGACCGTTGGAGCTGCTCCCAATGATCATAATTCTGACCGTTGGGAGCAGCCCAACAATCACCTTGGACTGCTCTAATGGTGCCTTGCTATATAAATTCGCCTAAAAGGCCTTGTAATCTCTAATACTCTTATGAGTGAATTTATTCAATATCAATTATTGTAAGACCCTTGTGTGGGTATTTCAGTGATTCAATCAAGCATTCAACTTGATTGAAAGTTTGTTATTACATATTCTTGCATGTGTATCGGATTCCATCCATTTCATTACACTATACACGCACTTATAGGTTGCCTCATTTCGGTAGACAAGGCAATGATTATGACAAAAAGAAAGTGATTTGTCACCATTGTCATGAACTGAGACATTATAAGCCTCAATGTTTTAAATTAAAGAGAAGAGATGAAAAGAAAGTTGTATTAGTTCATTTATCACAAGAATCAAAGGACCAAGGTAGTCAAGATGCACCTGTGTCTATGGCACAACTAATAAAAATTCTTTAGCCTCTTTTCAAAGGAGCATCTTCCTGAAGCCTCAATCGGAGCCATTGTTTCATCCTTTTTTTATCCCAATAACTTTTCTTGGCTTATTGACTCTAGTGTTTTTTTTCATATGACCCCAAATAATAATAGTTTGTCCGAATGTTATAATAACTCAAGTGTGTCAAATGTTTTCATAGCCATGGTACATCTCTTGAAATAAAGGGAATAAAAAAAATTTAAAATTTTTCAAAACTCCAAAAATTTTTATCTTTAAAGTTAGATATATTCTCAAATTGAATTTAAATATTTTATCTGTCTCTCAAATATCTGATTATAGGTGTAACATCTCCTTCTCTTCTCATGGATGTTAGGTACAAGATCACCACTCAAGAAAGTTGATTGGGGATCGTCAGTCAAGGAAGACTCTACTATATGGATTTTTTGGAATTACCCAAGAATATTTTTTGTTATAATGTTCAGAAATTGGATTTAGATTTATGGCACAAAAGACATGGTCATCCTCGTATATCTAAAATCCAACACTTTTCAAGTTTAGAAAAAATTTATAATTCAACACTTTTCTTTCATCTAGGCTACTTGAGTTAATATATTCGGATGTTTGGGGTCCCGCACCAGTCATATCAAAAGGCGAATATACATTTGTTGATGATTTCTCTAGACATACTTGGATTTACTTCTTTAAACATAAATCAGAGGTCTTTTTGTATTTTCAAACATTTCACAAAATAATTAAAAATAAATTTCAAAATGATATTTTCATTTTTTGCATCGACTCAAGGAGAGAATTTTTGTCAAAAAAATTTAAAGATTATCTCAATTTACATGGTATCACACATCAAAGATCTTGCCCTTACACACCACAACAAAATGGTTTGGCCAAACGAAAACATAGATAAATCCTAAACTACTAGGACCTTATTGATAACAAACCAAATACCAAAAGAGTTTTGGGCTGAAGCAACCCTAACTGCTACCTATCTCATTAACCGAATGTCATCTTCCTCTTTGAAAAATATAACCCCAATTGCAAAACTTGTTAAATTATCTTTCGATTACTCTAGATTAAGAGTTTTTTTATGCAAATGTTTTGTCTTCACTAACAAGAATGATAAACTCTTTCCCTACGCCATTCTTTGTGCTTTCTTAGGTCATGTAGATAACCAAAAAGGCTATGGGTGTTTTGATATTAAAAATGAAAAATTGTATGTATCAAGAAATGTATCATTCTTGAAAAAAAGTTTTTTTATTTATTTTGAAAAGGCCAAGGAAGTAACCGAATATTTTTTTTGATAGATTTGACTTCGAAGTCTGATAGATGTGACTATGAATGTGACCTTGATGATGATCAAGATATTATAGATGCAGAACATAATGCTATTAAAGAATAGCAAACCCATAGGGCACCAATTATTTACAATACTCAAGACGTAGGGAATCCAATCTTTCATGTGCATTGAAAAAATATTCAGAAGTACAAACAAGGTCATTCAAAGTCTCTAAAGCTCATGGTAAATTTGTATCCTACGAATCTTTTTCTCTCACATGTAAGGCATTCATTGCATTAATACACTCATATATAGAACCTTCATCCTATACTCAAGCCAAAGAACATATAGAATGGGTAGAAGCCATGAGGGCAAAATTAGAAGCTTTAGAAAAAGTTAATACTTGGACTATTCAAGATATTTCACAAGAAAAGAAACCTATAGGTTATAGGTGGTTTTATAAGATTAAAACCAAGAGTGATGGAACTCTTGAAAGATATAAGGTCGAATTAGTGGTCAAGGGCTATTCCCAAGAGTATGACATAGATTATGAAGAAAATTTTGCTCTAGTTGCCAGGATGACCACAGTTAGAACCTTAATAACCTTAACTTACGTTAGAAAATTGTGTATATTTCAAATGGATGCCAAAAATATTTTTCTCAGTGAAAACCTAATTGAAAAAGTATATATGGAGGCACCACCTGATATAAGTATTCTTAAGGGTAAGACTCTTCATTTAAAAAAAACTCTTTATGGTCTGAAATAGGCACCAAAAGCTTGGTATGACAGGTTTAGCCATGTTATGCCCGATATTGGATTCAAAACTTAACTGACTGACACTGCTTTGTTTTTTAAGATTTCTAATGTAGGGATTATTATTTTTCTTCTTTATATAGATGACGTGATCATCACCAAAGGAGTTGAAAGCATTAAAAGGCTTCTTAAAAATCATTTTGAAATGACTGATTTAGGTTTATTGAGTTATTTTTTAAGAATTGAAGTTGCTTATTCCTCTCGAGGTTATTTATTATCTCAATTTAAGTTTACTTTTAATGTTGTTTTTAGGTTCAGAATCAGAGATGATAAGAAGGTGGATACTCCAAAAGTTGTCAACACCAAAATGAGAATTGATGACGAAGAACATCTTGAAGATCTCACTCCTTACAGACAACTTATTGGAGCGTTTTACTATCTTTCTATTACTAGACCTTATATAGCACATGTTGTACACACAAGTAGTCAATTTCAGCACGCTCCCACTTCATAGAAGTAGTTTTGTATATTATTAGATACATTAAATCTTCCCATTCACGAGGCATATTCTTGTCTTCATCATTTTCATTAGAATTAATTGCTTACACTGATGGTAATTGGAGAGGTGATCCCAATAACAAACAGTCACTCACTGGTTTTTGGGTTTTCTTAGGTGAATCCTTGATTTTGTGGCAGTACAAGAAGCGGCAAAAGGTCTCTCTTTCGTCAACCGAAACTAAATATCGCGCCATGGGCACCACAACGAGAGAGGTAGTTTGGCTCAGAAGACTGGTGGCTGGCATGGGAGTTGAAGTGACAAAAGCTTCACGCATGTGCTATGACAACAAGAGTGTGATATACATTGCCACTAACCAAACATTTCATGAACGCTCCAAACATATCGAAATGGATTGTCACTATCTCAGAGAGGAGTATCTATGTGGAACAATTGATCTGCCTTATGTAACATCGGAATACTAATTTGTAGATTTCTTCACCAAACCTCCCGCTGCTCCTAGATTTCATTTTCTCTTAAACAAACTTTCGCTCGTTGAACTGTAAGTTTGAGAGAAAATGTTAAAAAGTGTATATATATACATGTATAATTATATATAATATGTTTATATATTATTTATATTTTCTATTTCTTTTTCTTTTATTTATTTCTTTGTCTTTTTAGGCTGTAGACTCAACTAGTTTGAATAGCCGTTGGAGCTAGTCCAATTGGCTCCAACAACTCTTTTGGAGCCTTCTAAGGGTTCCTCTCTCCCTCTCTTTTATGTATATAAATAGGGGTAACTCATCTCTCATTGTAACAATGCTTTTTAAGCATTTTATGTGAATGAAATAAGTTTGTTATTTTTATTTTTGAGTCCTCTCATTTGTGCCCTTTTGTAAGTTATGATTAAGGTGTCTTGAATAGGCACTTGTTGCCAGCCTTTGTGCTTTCGTGGAAGATCTTCATTTCATTACTATTCTTAAGGGAATCACAGTTTTTTAATGCAGGAATCAGATTCCTGAGGGAATCAAGATTCTCAGTCATGGGTTCGGGATTCCATTTAAAGATTCAGGATTCCTGAAAGAATCAATATTTCTAATTGTGGGAATTGGGATTCATGTGTCTAGGAATTGGAATTTCCATGTCACGAGAATCATGATTCCTAGCCATGGAAATTACGTTTATTGACAGATTCTAGTTCCTGCTTCATGGGAACTGCAATTCCCATGCTGTGTAAGTGATTCCGGTAGCTATGGTATGTCCTAACACCATCCTTGGATTCAGAAGTGAATCCTAAGTTTATCAAGGAGGAATACAATTCTTGTTATTGATATATTGAATGTATAACTTCTAGTTAACACGACCGCAGTGCTTTAGAGAAAATGGGTATGAAGAGTTAAAATAGTTGAAGCCACAAGCCACACCAATTCATCAAATGACCTTCAGTCAGAATTAATCCTACCAAAAAGTTGCCCGTAGTAGCAAGTAATTTAATGTGTGCCATGTGTGAACACCGAAATCTAGAAGGAATTCCTGAATTGGTTAATGTGTTAGGAGGATTTGGAAGCTTGAAAGTAAAGATATTTGGCCTAGGGGATCAAGAAAATAATATAGTACTGCAGAATTACAATTAGCCAAACTTGCGTAAATCATGGGACGACACTATGTAGATCATGTAAATCTGGATGCCTTTTTTCTGTGTAATTTGCACATTAAACATTGAATTGCTCAAGCAACTACTCCGAATGAAAAAGTGATTGTGGATCTACAACTAAAGGATGACAAATTATGTATTTTCCAACAAATTTTAGATTGTTTGCAATGATGTCAGTAACTCATACAACTCTACATGTGTGAGTAGAAGAAGAAATGAAAAAGGGGGAAAATATAGAGTTGTCCTAGACTCCTGTTTTTAACAATATGAAAATTTGAATAAATAGACCATTTGAATGGATATGTAAACCCTAGGCTCAAAACAATTATGATTTGATACCATGTTTGAATAAAAAGTAGGTGGCTGGGGAGTGAGAATGGATTTCTCATTAACATTATGAATTGATTGAAACTACTAACAAATTTCATAAGAATTAAATGGCCATAAATGCCTCTAGGAACAAAACTAAATATAAGACAGAAATTCATCCATAGTGAAAGGTCATTTAATGTCAAAGTATCTTGTGTTTTATATGCAGTGCTCAACATGCGTTCATGATAGATCAAGGTATCTTTCTGTTGCTCTGTATGTATATGTTATTAAGGGTGAGCCAGCAATAAATGCTTCATGTGGTTTTTTATGGGCGTTCACTGGATGTTGATGTGTCAAGATCTCAGTGCAATGTTACCTTTGCCCATAGATTAATAGGCTTATTCTTTTTGTCTTAACAAATGTTTGATTTTTATTTGGATGAAGTGGGAAGTTTTGTTTTGTTTTTTTAAGTATATTGAGGCATGGTTTTTTGTTTTCTGATTTCTGACAAGGTGGGTCCTTTTTTTTTACAGAGGTGAGGGGAACTAGACCTTCTAAAAGGGATTGCAACCGGAAAAAGATTTCTTCTGGCCAGGTGGTTATCAATTGTGACGATGACAATGATGGTTTTACCGGCAACACAAAGGTGTGAATTTGCATTCTGCCTACTTGACCTGTTCTCTTTTCATGTGCTTTCTGCAATTGTGTTTGCGTACGGTGTGGCATGAGCTCTATGTTTAGGAAGATTTTATTTGATATGCAATTTGTCTTGTATTATATGGTTTTTGGGTGTGACATACAATATTACAGGACTGCAAAGCCATGTGAGAATATTTCAGAGTATGATAATTGGAAAAGCTTCTGGAATCATTTACAGCATATTCTGTACCATATATTAGTAGTTTTTTGAGTTATGTAAAGTGTATTCCATATCATATTCTCACTTATGTGTTCTCGTTTCAGAGGAGGAAGTTGGGAGAACGCAAAAGTACCGGACCTGTGGATGCTGCACCAAAGGAAGTGACTTTCACATGCGCAGTCTGCATGGGCACATTGGTGGAGCCAATGTCTACCATCTGTGGCCATATTTTCTGTAAGACTTGCATCACGACCAGCATCAATTTTCAGAAGAAATGCCCTACTTGCAGGCGAAAATTGACACATTGTAACATCCACCGTGTCTACCTTCCTAACACCAGCGTTAGGTGAGCATGATGTAGATTTTCCTTTTCCATTCTTGGCCGTCTCATGATTTCTTAGCCGAAAACTTTCCAAGTTCATCAATGTCTATACATCTGAATATCATCAAGTGTAGTTTGCAGAATGGGATACCGTTTATGCTTGCATGTCATTGTATGTGCAGAAGCATGCATACCTCAGAAGATACTTGCATTTGAGCATTTTAATGTCAGCAAAAGATTTATTTATTTTGTGGAATTCCGGCTGGGTTCTGCAAGTAGAGGAGTTGACATAAAAATGCAAATATATGAAAGAGCAATGCTGCTAAAATAAGAATCGATATGATGTTCCTTCAGTTTTGACAAAAATGGCTGTAAATTAGATGCAACCAGCATCAGTTTAGCCATGGAAATGTTTATTCATTTTACTTACAAAAGAAATGTAAGCAATATGAAGAAAATGATCATAAAACAAGAAAATTGCCTTAAAAAGCCAATCAGTGCCTGTTTGTTCTCTTCTCTTTTCTTTTTTTTGTTTTCTGCGTTCCTTTTAGGTACATGATTGTCTTGTACATTCATTGTTCGTGAATGGTGTTCATGTGCATACGCATGAAGGCATGTCTTTATTTGTCTGCTTCATCGATGAGACCAGTGAATTTCACGAAGGTAGTAGGAACACCAAATCTGTTCCACTCATCCCGAAAGTCATCCGTCTTCATACACCTTGGGATTTCATTGATGCAAGCTGTTGTGATCAAATCGAACTCCATAGATGTGGTAATTCATTTAGTGAATATCGACATTTAGTGTGAATCACACCTCCTTGGGATTTAATTGATGCAAGTTGTAATCAAATCCCACCTCATATATATGAATTACATCATTCATTTAATGAAGAACAACATTTAAATCCCTGAAATCCGACTTGCAGGGGACCCAAACTCCTCTGTTTCCAGACACCTTTATGTGAATGGTTTTATACATTTGTCTCTGGTAATCTGTTGGATATGGAGCTGGTAATGCTGGGGTGGGCTCATAAGCCTCGCATAGAATACTTAAAGGCTGTATTGGAGATCTGGTGGTTAGGGAGAGGATGGGTAGCCTGTATTGGAGAGCTGGTGGTTAGGGAGAGGATGGGTACATGGCTAACTGGAATATGTAAATCAGCAAAATTATAAATTTGTATGCACCAAGATTTTTATAGGTTCTTTTTTTTTTTTTTGCTGTATGGATGCGATCTAGATGATTGGTTTTATAGAAATGGATTCTTGAATCATCCGATTATGATATATAAGAAGGATCTTTTAATGCTTAAAATCAACGGCTTAGAATTTTTGTAAATATTTAAGCATAAAAAATTATATTTCTTGATTCGATTACAATATTAAATATTCATTCATATGGACTATGCTTAAAATATTCATTAAATATTCTTGAATCATTCGATTATGATATATCCCCTCGCTTACCTCGACCCACCGGCACGGCAGGACCCTCGTCGGAGCCCACCCAGCGTCGGCCACCTTCCAGGTAACTCCTGCGTCGGTGTCTCCCCCTGCGACATCTTTCAGCAACACCCCGTTTGGCACTCGCCGACGACCCTCGCCGGAGAACCCACGACATTGTCTCCCACAGGTGCATCTGGTCAGGGATTGACTCAATATGCAGAGTGGCGTCTCAAGAAGTAGGCCTCTCTCATTCTAGAGTTTGCTTGAGCCCTCTCTTTCAGCAGATCATTCTTTTTGGTTTTTTCATCTATACTGGGGCCTGGGGCCTGGCAGATCAGAAAGAGGCCTCTTCCCTCACGATTGGGGCTTTTCCTGCACGGTGGGTTCCGACCTCTTCCCCCACAATTTGGAGCTTTCCCTGCATGGTGGTTTCCGGCCTATTCCCTCACGATTGGAGGGTTAGAAAGAGGTCTCTTCCTTCCCTCAAGATTGGGGCTTTTCCTGCACGGTGGTTTCCGGCCTCTTCCCTCACGATTGGGGCATTTTCCTGCACGGTGGTTTCTTTCTATATTGTTTTGTTTTGTTTTTTTGTTTTTTTAGGCGACACTGACCACTGTTTGTCGGAGAACCCTACATGATCTTCGGTTTCTAGGCATTGATGAGGCCTCCAGGTATGCTTTCCTCACACAAATAGGATTTATCTGATTTGATCATTGTGCTGCATTTCTATTTGGTTATGATTCATCATCAAGGTTTTTTTTTGTGTGTAAATCTTTTTTCTCTTTCTGTTCGGTCCCAAGCCCTAATATAGGGGGAGGGTTGCGGTAGGTCAGTGACATCCAACTTAAAAACTTAGTCACACCCTTTGAATATGAACCAATATGAGAATTTTGTTGGGGTGTTCCCTACTGAGCGATGCGGTGTACTCTATAGGTCGGGAGGCAGTGATAAATGGCCAAGGGTTGCTAGGTCATCGCCTAGGAGCGTCGGGTCACACCGGTGCCCGAGTGTGGTGTCAAATAGGCAAGGGTTCCCTCACTTTGTTGGACGGGTGAAGGTAAAGACGATAGTTCAAGACCATAAAATTAGGTTAGCCACTTGAAACATAGGGTCTTTAACTGGTAAGTTGGTAGAGTTAGTAGATGTTATGTGTAGGAGAAAGATTAATATTTTATGTTTACAAGAGACCAAATGGGTAGGTGAGAAGGCAAAAGTGCTAGACCCTTGGGGATATAAGATTTGGTATACAGGAATAAATATGAATAGGAATGGAGTAGGGATTGTTATTAGTTGTGAGTTTATATATAATGTAGTTGAGGTCTGTAGGAAGGGTGATAGGATTTTACTTATTAAATTAGTATTAGGTACAGATATCATTAATATTATTAGTGTTTATGCACCTCAAGTAGGTTTAGATGATTCCATTAAGCATCAATTTTGAGAAGATTTAGACGGAGTAGTACAAGGGATATCTCATGGAGATAAGATTTTCATCGGTGGTGACCTTAATGGACATGTATGCATTAGTAGGGATGGATTTGAGAGTATCCATGGAGGCTATGGTATAGAAGAAAGAAACGAAAGTGGAAAAAGGATTTTAGATTTTGGTTTGTCTTATGATATGATCTTAGCCAACACTTGGTTTAGGAAGAGGGACTCTCACCTAGTAACATTTAAAAGTGGGGTTAATACGAGTCAGATAGATTTTTTTCTACTTAAAAAGAGAGATAGGGGTTGTTGCATCGATTGTAAGGTTATACCAGGAGAAAGTGTAGCTACACAACATAGAGTCTTAATTTTAGATCTTAAAATTAGAAAATGCCGCAAAAGGGATAAACATAAGATAGATCCTAAAATTAAGTGGTGGGCACTGAAAGGAGCTAAACAAATAATGTTTGTAGAGCAGGTAGTTAAGAAAGTTGATTGGTATCTCGAGGAGGATTCATAATCAATGTGAAATAAGATAGCGGGTTGCATGAGAAAGGTGGCTAAGGAGGTATTGGGTGAGTCTAAAGGCGGTGCACTGGTAAGGATACATCATGGTGGAACGAGAATGTAAAATTAGCTATTAAGGTTAAAAGAGAGTGTTATAGAAATCTAAGTAAAAGTCATGATAATGAGAATTTGGAAAAGTATATAATAGCAAAGAAGGAAGCTAAGAAAGTAGTTTGAAACGTGAGGGATAAGGTATATAAGGAGGTTTATGACAAGTTGAATATCAAAGAGGAAAAGAAAGATATTTATAGGCTTGCAAAGATGAGAGATAGTAAATCGAGGGATTTGGGTATGGTTAGATGCATCAAAGATGAAACTCAAAGGGTTTTAGTCAAATATGAGGAGATTAAGGAGAGATGAAAATATTATTTTGATAAGTTTTTTAAAGGAAGTCATGCTCAGGATCTTGGAGACTTCTCCATTCCTTCTCATGAGATGAATCGTGACTTCATGCACAAGATTCAAAAGAAAGAAATTGCAGAGGCTTTAAAGAAAATAAAATCAAGAAAGTCAGTTGGACCAGATGGTATACCTATCGAGACTTGAAAATGCTTGGATGAGAATGGTTTAGAATGGTTGACAAATCTTTTTAACAAGATTTGGCGGACAAATAAAATGCCTAAGGAGTGGAGGTAGAGTACTTTGGTGCCTCTATATAAGAATAAGGGTGACATACAAGATTGCACAAACTATCGTGGTATATCGAGGCTTGGAAATGCTTGGGTGAGAATGATTTAGAATGGTTGACAAATCTTTTTAACAAGATTTGGCGGACAAATAAAATGTCTAAGGAGTGGAGGAAGAGTACTTTGGTGCCTCTATATAAGAATAAGGGTGACATACAAGATTGCACAAACTATCGTGGTATAAAACTCATGAGTCATACTATGAAACTTTTGGGAGAGGGTGATTGAGCATAGGTTGAGGAATGTTGTCATGATATCGGAGAATCAATTTGGTTTTATGCCTGGAAGATCAACTATGGAAGCTATACATCTTCTTAGACAAATTATTGAGAGATATAGAGAGAGGAACAAAGATTTGCATATGGTTTTGATTGATTTAGAGAAGGCATACGATAGAGTACCTAGGGATGTTATTTGGTGGACAATGATGAAGAAATGTGTTTCTCTCAAGTACATTAGTATAATTAAAGATATGTACGAAGGAGTGGTAACCAATGTCCGCACTTGTGGAGGAGTGACAAACAATTTTTCTATAACAGTTGGGTTACATCAAGGATCTACATTAAGCCCTTTCCTATTTGCTATAGTGATGGATGAGCTTACGAAATCAATTCAAGAAAATGTGTCATGGTGTATGTTGTTTGCTGATAATATTGTTTTAATTGATGAGTCTAGAGCCGGGGTTAATGCTAAGTTAAAATTATGGAGACAGACATTGGAAGCAAGAGGTTTTACGTTGAGTAAGAGTAAGACAGAATATATGGACTGCCAGTTTAGTAAGCAACGCAGTAGTGATGAGAGTGTAGTGAAGCTTGACGAGCAAGAAATATCGGTGGATGACTGTTTCAAATATTTGGGATCTATCATTCAAAATGATGGAGAATGAAGAAATTGATGGAGATGTAAACCATAGGATAAAGGTTGGGTAGATGAAATGGAAAAGTGCAACGGGAGTGTTGTGCGATCGTAGAATGCCATTGCGGTTGAAGGAAAAGTTTTATAGGACAATAATTAGGCCCGCTTTATTATATGGTACAGAATGCTGGGCTGCCAAGAGACATCATATTCAAAAAATGAGTGTAGGTGAGATGCATATGCTTCGATGGATGTGTGAAAATACAATAAAAGATAAGATTCAAAACGAAGAGATACGTAAGAAGGTAGGCGTTGCATCCATTGAAAATAAGATGAGAGAAAATCGTTTACGGTGGTTTGGACATATTCGGCGAAGGCCTAATGATGCTCCAGTTAGAAGGATGGACAAATGGAAAAATATATTAGTCAAAAGAGGGTGAGGTAGGCCTAAGAAGACTTGGATGGAGATGATAGGAAAGGATATGAAGGCTTTGAACCTCACCGAGGACATGGCATTGGATAGAAATGATTGGAGGAGGATTCATGTGGAGGACCCAGAATGATTTTCTTTTTTGGTTCGTATCGCCGACCCCAATTGTTTTGGGATGAAGGCGTAGTTGTTGTTGTTTGTTGTTGTATGGACTATGCTGAATGCATGGGTTAGATTTGCAGAAAAAACGTATTAAAATATTGGTCCATACCAGTTATATTACAGGTGTGGTCAAACTATTATGGTTATGATTGGTTGGGAGAAAAGTGTCAGAAGAACTAGTTTACTCTACTGAAAATGATAAGGGTGTTGAGTTATCCTCTTCTTTTGTATTTGCAATCAAAGTCATATTTAATATAGATGATGGCTTTCAATATTCCAGATTTGTATGCTCCCTCCAACTACTGTCTCTGAAACAAAACCTAAGGCCTTGTTTGGAATCTAACAGTCCATGGTAGTTGGGGAAGGGATGTATGAAATTCACAAATTTTGTGAATTTGGTACTTCTCATGCTTGTTTGAGATCACAATCATAAATCTGTTTTTAAAACTGTTTGGATGACATGGATTTCATAGTTCCTTCTCTAGGAACATGTTTCCAAACGTATAGGTGCTAAATACCACACACGCACACACACAATATTGCAAGAAATAAAGACATCTTTTGGTGACACACACATGCCCGTCGAGGAACGTGCCAGTGTTTGTGTTGTCATTGTGGGCCGCAGGCCTGCAAAAACCAACCCACTTTCAGTGACACACACACGCTCCCTAAATGGTGTCGGTCATCATCAAATGTATACTATCTTTCTCAAAACTCTCTCCTAAGTTTCCCTGTTTTTCGATTAATCACGACATTAAATTTGAATTTTATATATAATTATGGTCACTTCCATTTTAAACATTAGCAACTCTCTCACGTTTAGCACTGTAAAAAATTAAAAGGTTATGATTAACTTTAAATACTGTAATGAAATCTTACCAGCCAAACGAATAGAAATCACCCCCACCCCACCCACCCACCCACCCTCCCTCCCTCTCTCTCCCCCTACACAGACACCCCACATTGCCAACTAACTTTTCTCAGTTTGGTGCAGATCGCCAGCTTGCCCATTTGATGGGCGCTTGGGAAGGATAAATAATTGGTGGCCTGTACCAAGATGAGTAAAAACAGTCCCTCTCTCTCTCTCAGCATTCTTTGGAAGGACCTACTAACTTTTTCTCTCTCCCACATTGCCAACTAACTTTTCTCAGTTTGGTGCCCGTGCGAGTAAAAACATTCTCTCTCTCCCCTAGCATTCTTTGGAAGGCCCTCCCACCATTCCTCTCAACTGCATTAGGTCATCTAAAGATACTACCATAGTGCTTGTTTGCTTGTTGACATTATTCAAAGTGTGTGAATACCTGATTTGGTGGTCATATTTGCACAAACACTGCCTGTGGGACTATGAGCGCACGCTTCATGCCCGAATTGTAGATATGCAAAAGCAAGCAATTGATACTCAAAAGTTTGGATCATGCATATCAGGTTCGTTAGTGTTTCTGTTAATTCATTCTCACACTTCCATACTATGCATTCCTTCTAAGACTACAACTGTTGCTGAACCGTAAAAAAGTGTACATTTGATTGTCTTGTAACTTTTACATAATCATACAAGCACCAGCTGACAGAAGAACCCCAGACACACCTTGCTGTGTGTGTGTGTGAGAGAGAGAGAGCACTTTCTGGTCTCCTCCATTCTGTCCTTCCTCTGTTAATTTCAAGCCCTTCACCAGACAATCTCAATAGATGCAAGAACTAAAAACCCTTCTTGTCTGAGGAGTCCACATTTTGCTTGTGGTTGCAGACCCATTTGTGGAAGCACTTGAATCTACTTCTTGATCATCAAACTCTAAGCTAGTCAAGGAATCAACCTTGTCACCATGTTGACATTCCCTTCGGTAGCCAAGCGAGATTGTTTGAAGCTCATGAGTGTCCAGCACTTCTTGTGGCATGCTCAGTTGCAGAAAAGAAAGGATGCATTTTGCTGGATAGCTAGGTTTCATGATTGTCCAAAGATTTACTAAAATTGAGGCTTCATATATAGAGCATGGTACCAACTCGAAAAACACCATCAGTAGATTAAAAGCACATACCTCAAGAATCCAACCAATGTAAGTGACATTGTTGTCGAAATCCCAGCATTCAAGAATAGAAGTGAAATCAGAAAAGAACTTGGATATTGTGTTGGTGTTCAAAATAAATCGAGTTTCCACCATGAGTCCTGTTCGTAAATGCTGGGCAGGATCATCAAGCTTGGGGTTTTTCTTTAAACTGCCATTATTCATTTGTGGAAATGCAAGCCTGAAAAGAAGAATTTATTCCACGGGTGAACACATCATCTAGAGTCCAAGTAGTGAAAGAGACACTAAAGCTAGTGAATATCATGATGTGTTGGATTAAAAATCCATCGACCGATTTACATGTTCTCGCTAAATCATTGAAACAAAAAATGAAAACCAAACTTGATGCGAAAGCGTACCTGAATTGATTGGCGCTCTGGTAGATTGTTGACGGTATGATCTTTCATAACCTGTATATATGACTATTTTCCTTTCTCTAGGCCTAATGAGAGAGACTGAATTCTCTTTCTTGGCTTATGGGGAGCCTGGAGAGAGGGTCATTATATAAGGTTTTGGGATCATAACCTAATGTATTTAGGAGTCTGTCTTCGATTCAGCCCATTACATAATTGTAGACAGGGCATATCTCTCCACATAGTATATCATACCATATGAGATATACTACAAGAAAAATGCGTATTGGCGACGGATGCTATCCGTTGTTGTACATGTTTGTGATGAATTTTGCGATGGACTAGTGACGGATAGCATCCGTCACATAACCTTAGTCGCTAAATTGCGACAGAATTTATTCGTCGCTATGTTGTGACGGATTATGTACATCGCGAATTCATCGTTAAACGGAGACCGATTTGGTTAAGCGACAGAATTTAATCTGTTGCTATTTCCGTCGCTACCATTTATCGACAGATGAGTATTCATCGCTAATTTTTGTCGCTAATTTGGCGACAGACATTAGCGACGACTTAAATTCTGTCGCAAACCGACGACTGTAAATTGGCAATGGAGTAGCGACGAATAATATCCATCGCTAATTTGTAATAAAAAATTTTAAAAAAATGAAATATTTTAAAACTCAAGAAAAAATTCTCCTACAATTCATATATCCTGTTTATAAAAAAACAATACAAATAAAAAATGCATACAAATTAAACAGAAATGCTAAGTTAAGCAAACTTTAACTACCAAGTACAGTCCTTGCGAAGTTATAATTAGTTGCAAGTTTGTCAAACAAATTAAACAAAAAAATCTAATCCTCGCCAAGATTTTCGGCATCATCCTCTTCATTTCCTCGATCTCTCCCTCCCTCCATCATCTCTTCTACGTTGATCATCTCCAGCATCCTACAAAAGAGAACCAAAATGTTAGTATTTATAATCAAAACATAATGAAATAAATTATTTGCAACCCACCTAATCTAATGCAACAAAATAAATGGCTAAATGACACATAGACTAGTAATAAATTGAAGGACATTAACAAAATTATAAAGAAAAATTTATAGTAATTAATCATGCATACATGACGAGCACCTGAGCTCATATTGAATGCAGATGAAGTTCCTCTGACCTGAAAAAAGTTACACAACTCATTACAGACAATGTTGGAAATGACTTGATTTGAAAAGTTTTGCATTTTTTCTTCAAGACGTTGACATACACCATCCGAAGACATAGCAGGGTCAATAGGTCGTTGGGAGTTGATGCTGGCGGGAGAATTCTGTGAGCCCGGGCTGCAGGAGGCAACGACTGGTGTGGTGTTCATGTTACTCCAAAACCTGAACACACGACCCTTTTTTGGTTCACCTATAGTAGTCACCCATGCTACAGGATCAAAAGACGGATGCTGAGTGGAGTCATCGTTGTATTGTTGTATCGTTGTATCATTTGCTGCTCGTATAACTCCTACAAAGTAATAATTAGAATATAAATTAATAATTAAGAATTATAATGTTTATGATAACATAATTCAAAGTAACTTGTATATTATAATGTTTATTAATACAATAAATACATACCGTTGTCGCTCTCGCCTTCTCTGAAACAAAATCTCCTGTGCTCCTACGTTTATGTGTTTCAACAAACACATCCTTGTAAGGCATAATGCCTCCTTTTTCTGCTTCCTGCAATGTGACATGATATAAAAAATCGATTAATAAGTATGCAGAAATACTTATAAATTTGACAATATATATATATATATATATGACTTACCATTTTCTTCTGGTGGCTCCCAAAACTCCTAGATCCACCTGTGTGTAGCTGTGCATCCGGCATCGCTGCTCGGTTTTGTGCAGCCTTTGCTGAGCGGTTTCGAAAATCATTGTTCGCCCACTTGTCGCACATGCCCTCCCAATAATCTCTCCTGACAACAGTCGACCCATGGCCCTTCCACTGCAGTGGATCATCTATCCCACCAGCTGCTTTTTTTGTTTCAGTCTTCATATTGTGCAGCATGTCGACAAATCAATTGGCAGTCACCTTCTGCCACACTACCCTTGCGTCTTTCTCCTCGTTTGCACTCACGAAGCGATGGGAGGCCTACAAATACTTTCATAATGTTAGCACACATAAATATAAAACACTGCTTGTTGTGATAAATTATTGCATACCATGAATGAGAAAATTAAGTTGTCCAACACCTCTCTCGGGTACTCTTTCCATTGCGCTACCGGTCCTGGAAGATGATGCAGTAATGACTTCATAATTCCTCGTATTACTTCTTGTTGCTCAAACCTAGCACTGCACATGAAAAGATACACATTAACAATCGACCGTCAATATACATTTTTTATAAGTTAAATATTGAACAAGTGACAATGAAATACTTACAGTCGGCCATCGATATACACTATTTGAATTACTTGTCGTGGGTCACACTGAGAAGACCCTGCATCCGGCGTAGGTGGGTCATGTGTAGGCGAAACAGCACCTACAAAACAATGAGTTAGAAATTCACATAATGTACATTTTAACTAATTAAGTATATAATTATTTAAATGATATACCTATCTAAGGAGCCCGTGAAGATGAAGGCTCAGACTGGATACCAATGGGTGCTCGACGAGTGTGTCCTCCACGAACCATATTCTAAGAAATAAAAATATACTGGCAATACATTGAAATATTGCAATATATTTCAATATATTCAAATCAATATAATACATTTCAATACATTCAAAGTATTCATATCATTCAGATCAAATTGAAAAAAACTTCATGCAAGACATTCAAATCACTACAATACATTCAAATCATTCATATCGTTCAGATCTAATTAAAAAAAACTTCATGCAAGACATTCAAACATTGCAATACATTTCAATATATTCAAATCACTACAATACATTTCAATACATTCATATCATTCAGATCTAATTGAAAAAAACTTCATGCAAGACATTCAAACATTGTAATACATTGCAATACATTTCAATATATTCAAATCACTATAATACATTTCAATACATTCAAATCATTCATATCATTCAGATCTAATTGAAAAAAAACTTCATGCAAGACATTCAAACATTATAATACATTTTAATATGTTTAAATCAATACAATACATTTACATACATTCAAATCATTCTAGTCAAATTGAAAAAAACTTCATGCAAGACATTCAAACATTGCAATACATTTCAATATATTCAAATCAATATAATACATTTAAATCATTCTAATCATTCAGATCAAATTGTATTACAAGTTGTATTTCACTAGCTCGTGAATGAGTCATCACTTGTCTGACTTTCATACTCTTCTTCTTCCTCCTCCTCTTCGTCATCATCATCTTCTTCTTCATTTAGCACCCATCCACTTCGTATATCATTTGGATCGCATTCTTTCATGCATGTGCCATCAGACAATAGAGATATGACATGCATACCATGTGCGACATCGTGACCATAAGAGAAGTCATACATATCATTTGATTGATAGTATTCACCCTCTTCAGCAATCTTGTCTTCCTGTAACTGATCATACTCAGGGTATAGTTTAGACTTCACCTTACAAATTGTCCACCATTCATTTCTATCTAACTTTTTTGTACTCGGATATGAAGTATAGTACACTTGTTGAGCTTGCGAGGCTAATATGAATGGTTAATATGTTCCAAACCTTGATTTATGATTCACCTCCACAATGCCTAAGACTTTGTCGACTCTTGTTGTTGTGGGATCAAACCATTGACACTTGAATAAAGTTGAGCTATTATTTGTGCCTAAGTAAGTCAACTTCATTATTTCATCTATAACACCATAGTAGTTATGTTCATTTTCACCATATCTGTTACCCTTGACGCACACGCCACTATTCATCATTGACTTGTTGACCCCGTAGTCTTTTGTATGGAATCGATAACCATTTACGATGTACACGTTGTAACACTGCACAACTTTAGACGGACCATTTTGTAAATCACATATTCCTTGATCTTTAACATCACCATGGCAGACCTACAAGCACAAACAATGACTATGATAACGACAAATTAAGTATCTTATTGTTGTATAAAGGAAAAGAATGTCTACAATTGTCCTTACCAACTCTTTCAACCATGCCATAATTTTATTTTCACGTTCTTTCTGTACTTCTGCATCAATGAGTTATGGAAGTTTTCTTCGCAACTTCAGATCAAATTGTTTGCACTTAACATAAACTTATTTTACCGAACCATGTACGCACGTACAGAACTTAATGTTACATATTAAGTATACTTACTCGATGTATGGGTCGATTGCTGAGCAATTAAAAAGGATATATATTTGTGCTGCATCTTGCTCTCGATCTTCCAAGGGTCTTGACCGACAACTGCCAAATGCATGTGCAAGTGGTTGAAATATAGACAATTTGTCAGTTACAGTTAATTGTTTGCCATCATCATTACGAGGTGGGTATGTGTAACGTGTTGGAATGTGAGGTTAAAAGTACATAGATGAGAAATTTAAAATCTCTTCCAAGGTGTACGCCTCACAAATAGAGCCCTCTACTCTTGCTTTATTCCGAACCTTTTTTTTTAGGTCAGATATGCATCTGTCAACAATATACATCTCGGATTACAATAAATTTCTTAATAGTATTGAAAAGAAAATTTTGAATAAACATATACCTTTCAAATGGGTATATCCACCGATATTGCACAGGTCCACCAACCCTAAGTTCATATGGCAAATGTATGACCACATGTTTCATAACATCAAAAAATGTTGGTGGAAATATCTTCTCTAGCTGACAAATAGTAGTTACGATAGATTCCTCGAGATTCTTTACCTCAGATACTACAACTTCTGTTGTGCACAATCTTCTAAAAAAATCTACTCAACTCGAACAATACCCCCCATATAGGTTTGTCTAACATATCATGGAATGCTAGGGGTATCAACCGTTGCATACTGACATGACAATCATGGCTCTTCAACCCATATAATTGTCCCTCGTCTATCTTAACAGCCCGAGCAATGTTAGAAACGTAGCCGTCTCGAAATCTCAATTGTCTCAACCATTGATATACCAACTTTACTTGATCTGGACCAAGCACATACCTTGCCTTTGGTTTCAGTATTTTGCCATTGTACTCTTTGAGTTCCAATTCTTGTCTTTTATATACCACTTTTAAATTCATACATGCCTTTGGATTATCCTTCGTTTTTTCTTTCACGTTCATTACTGTATTAAACACATTATCGAACACATTTTTCTCCACATGCATGATATCCAAATTATATCGTATCAATAAGGTTGGCCAATATGATAGTTCCTAAAATATAGATTTTTTTGTCCAATTGTGATCCTTCTCAAATCCAATAAAGGGTGTTGGCCTATAGGCATCTGTCAGTCCACATGGAAAGTATCACAATCTTTTTAAAATCTCTATGTCGGACAACCTTGTTGGTGGACCTTCCATTTCAGTTGTGCCTGCTCGAAACACATTATTTTGTCGTCGGAACGGATGATCGCTGGGTAAAAATCGACGGTGACAATCAAACCAGCAGAACTTCCTTCTATGCGTCAATCTAAACGATTTTGTATCCTTCATGCAGTACGGACAAGTTAACCTCTCATGTGTGCTCCAACCAGATAACATCCGATATGTAGGGAAGTCATTGATTGTCCATAGAACAACAATATTCATATTAAAGTTTTGTTTTTTGTGGGCATCGTACATGAGAACACTGTCATCCCACAGTATTTTCAGTTCATCAATCAATGGCCTCAAATATACATCAAGATTTTGGCTGAAAGACGTCGGACCAGGGATCGATAGAGACAAGAAAAGATTTTGATGCTTCATACACAAGCTTGGAGGAAGGTTGTATGGGGTGACAAATATCGGCCAATACGAGTATGGGGGTTGATCTACCCCTAAATGGATCAAATCCATCTGTACATAAACCTAGCCTAACATTTCTCACTTCCAAAGCGAAGTTCTGATGAGTACGATCAAAGTGCCTCCAAGCTTCTGCGTCAACAGGATGTGTGATCTTGTATTCATCATGTCGAACTTTATTTGCATGTCATATCATTTGTTTAGTTGTCCTCGAAGACATATAAAGATATTGCAATCTAAGGGTGAGAGAAAAGTAGTGGAGTGACTTATACGACACTTTTTTTGACCTTGTGCTACCATTTTCTTTTGTCTTTGGCTTGAACCGAGGATGTCCACATGATGGACATGATCTATTTTTTTCTTGATCTTTAAAATACAACATGCAGTGATTAGGACAAGCATCTATCTTTTGATACCCCATACCTAGAGCATTGACCATAACCTTCGCACGATAAAGATTTTGTGGCAATTTCTTATCTTTGGGCAACATACTCTTCACAATAGAGCACAGACGGTCAAAACATGATTGACTCAAATTAAACTCGCACTTTAAATTCAGTAGTTGAAGAACTGCAGACAGAATAGTATGACTCTCACAACCATTCCACAGTGGTTCATCAATATCTCTAAGTAAGTCATAGAATGTACTAGTTGCATCGTTTGTTGCTTCTTCCTCTACCGCAGTTGGTGCATCACTATGTCCCACAACAGAAACCTTTTTCGGTCCTGCGACATCAAATATTAGGTCTACATATGGATTATCGTGTACCACATCCACCCTTGCATCATAATTATTCCAAATTTTTTCACCATGAAGCTTCCAATTTTGATAACCACTAACAAAACCCTTCATATATAGGTGATGTCTAACGTCATGAGGTTCTACAAATCGATTGTTCTTACACATCATGCATGGGCATCTGATCCGACCGGTGGAATCCACTATATTGACATTTGCCGTTACGAATTCAATAAAACTGTCAACACCATCCATATATTCATGCGACACCTCATTATCAACTATCCTACGATACATCAATTCATAGTTTGCAGCCATTTTGTCCTATAAAATTACAGATATTATCATCACCAGTTAAAAGAAAATCTTAATACTGCTATGTTGAAACAAATATCTTTTTTATCTATTAATTCTTGTTTGGTAATTATTTGCAATACAATTTTTTGTTTACATTAAACCGTAGATTTTCGTGTGCAATACACCATCACAACATATTTATACACATCAAGAGGATATTTAGAAATTTGAAATCGCAATACATATAACAATACATTCATTTCAACAAAAAAATCATGATACAATTCTACATGGAAGGCATAATCAAATGGAAAAAAACTTCGAGCAAGGATGGATAGAGAAACATCAAACATTACAATACATTCAAAACATTCATATCAAAACATATATCAAACATGTACCTGCACCAAACACACTCCAATATCCCGCTTACTACTACCATGCCTAGCATGTAATCCGTACTCCAAAATAAGAACACTTCTATTCTCATACATTAAAATCATGCTCAGCATTATCTCCAAACTCCATAGTGAGTGTGTGAATAGAAAGGTGTTGCATCCAATAAATAACATAACATGTGATGCACTAGCATCACTTACTCACCACGGGTATTTACCCGATTTGAATTGCTTATGCCATTGCATTTTTTTTATTATTTCTTTATGCATTGCATTTTTTGCCACATGTGATGCTTAGCACTAAGCATCGTGTGTCTTTGGCTAAGCAACGTACCTACGAAGCACAAATATATAGCACAATACAGGGAGGCGGGCTAGGGGGTTACCTGCGAGGTCGCCGGAGACGGGATAAAAGTGCCAGGGATGTCCAAAACATGAGTGAAAAAGAGGGGGAAAGGGGTTGTCCGGACGGGGGAATCGGCGGGCCAGGGGCCTGGGGGCAAGAGGAGGGGAAGGGAGGCGGCAGGCCGGGGGGTCGACAGGCAGCGTGAAGGGGGGCCAAGGGAAGGCGGGCAAGAGGAGGCTGGAAGGGGGAGGCGGGTCAGGGGTCAATGGGCGGGCGGGTAGGGGGGCGACGGGCGACATGCTTAGGGGCAAGAGGAGAGGGGAATGGGGGGCGAGAGGAGGCAGGATGCGGGGCGGAGGGCCAGAGTTAGGACAAGCGGGAAGGGGGTGGTGGGTCGGGGGGTCGACAGACGACGAGAAGAGGGGCGACGGTCGGCAGGCCGTGGGGCAACATGAGGCAGTAAGGGGGGGGGGAACGGGCTGGGGGTCGACAATGGTAGGAAGGAGTGCGATGGCGGGCGGGTTGCCGACGGGAGGAGGGCCGGGGGGCGACGGGAGGCGGTCCTAGGAGGGGGTGCGATGGGACGGCAAGCAACAGGAGGCTGGAAGGGGGGGGGGGAGTGGGCCGGCGGTCGACAGCGGCGGGAAGGGGTGCGACGGTCGGCGAGGTGATGACGGGAGGAGGGTCGGGGGGGCGACAGGAGGCAGGTCGGGGAGGGGTGCGATGGGACGGCGGGACGGCGAGCAACAGGAGGCGGGAAGGGGGGGAGCGGGCCGGGGGTCGACAGTGGTGGGAAGGGGTGCGACGGCCGACAGGGGGCCGACGGGAGGAGGGCCTGGGGGCGACGGAAGGTGGGACGGCGGGACGGAGAGACATGATGGAGAGGGAAAAGAAAGAGAAAGAAAGGGAAAAATTAGGGATTTACAGAGACATTAGTGACGACTTAGCGACGACCATATATATTCCGTCGCCAAATAGCGACAGCTTACTGACAAAATAGATATGCCGTTGATTCGTCGCTAGACTATAACGCATATGACGGCAGAATAAAATCCATCGCTAGTTTGAGTTGAATTATCAACAAAAAAGTTTTCGTTGCTAAAATCGCAAATAATCGCTATTTTGGCAATGAATATTAGTCTCTCGCTAATATGTCACCATTTTGCGATGGACTTTTTCCATGGCAAATTTCTGTCGCTAAGTCACATTTTTCTTGTAGTGACTCAACCGAATTAGATCACATAAACCGGGCATGAACCTAAGACAACCTTACAATGTGTGGTTCAACGTATGTAGGCCCACACAATTTTCTAACAATCTCCCACTTGGGCCACATACGTAACCTTATAATCACACATCGTAACCTTATAAGCTCAAAAACTTTGTCCTATCAATTGATATCTCTACCAATCTGGTTCATTGATCATGTCAACATAGAACCAAAGTGGTCTTCATTACAAATAACGTAATTGGAACCATCAATGATCACGTATATTGATACAACCAAATGACATGGATCAAGTATGAATTTGAAGCATGGAAATTACATGCAATGTGATTAAACATGCCTATTTTTAACTGGTACTTCCTAAAAACTTTAGTGAGATCACAACATAATGAGTATAGAATGAAACTGAAACTTTAACTTTATGCCAAAGTGGCAAAATAAACTTTATTATATCATAGAACGTCCTAATATAAACTCTCACTAAACCAATATATCATAAAATGATAAAACACCTATGTAAGCAGTATACTCATAAAAGACCTTGGGTAACAAACCTTTAGTAAGCGGATCCGCAATCATGGAATTTGTGATAATATGTTTTATTGATATCTGATCATTCAACACTCTTTCTTTAACAACAAGGAACTTAATGTCAATATGCTTTGACTTCGAAGAACTCCTATTGTTATTGAAATATAGCACTGCTGAATTATTGTCACAAAATAACTTTAGTGGTCTTTCAACATTATCCAAAATTTGCAGCCCTGTAACAAAATTATGTAGCCATATCTCATGGTTGGATGCCTCATAACAAGCCACGAATTCTGCTGCCATGGTGGAAGAAGCAATGAGTGTTTGCTTGGCACTCCTATAGGAAATAGCTCCCCAAGCCAACAGAAAAACATAGCCTGATGTGGATTTGTGACTGTCTTGGCATCTCGCAAAGTCAGAATCAGAATACCCAATGATCTCCAACTGATCTGACTTCTTGTATGTGAGCATGTAATATTTTGTTCTCTGCAAATACTGCATAACCCGTTTGGCTGTTTTTCAATGATCCATACCTGAGTTACTAAGATATCTGCCTAACATCCCAATAATGTATGCTAAATTCGAACGCATACATACATGAGCGTACATAAGACTTTTTTTACAGCAGATGCATAGGGGATCTGTTCCATAGCCTTAATTTCATACTGGTGTTTGAGAAACTAAGTGAGACTAAACTTGTCTCATTTAGCAATAGGAGTATCCCCTGGATTGCAATCTTCCATGTCATACCTTTCCAGAATCCTTTCGTCATAGCTCTTTTGTGATAATCCAAAAATACCCCAAGAACGGTCTCGATGTATATAAATCCCTAATACAAAAGAGGCATCCCCAAGATCTTTCATTTCAATTTTTTTTTTGTTTCGCGCAGTATCCTATATCATTACTGGCAAATAATATGTCATCCACATACAAAACCAGGAAAATAAATTTATTCCCACTAAACTTATGGTATATGCATTCATCAACCACATTCATCTCAAAACCAAATGAGAGGACAACTTGATGAAATTTATGATACCACTGACGGGAAGCTTGCTTAAGTCTATAGATGAATTTCTTTAGTTTGCGAACCATTTTCTTCGCATCGTCTGAGACAAAATATTCTGCTTGGACCATGTATATTGTCTCATCGATGTGCCCATTAAAGAATGCAGTCTTAACATCCATCTGATGCAGCTCTAAGTCATAATGAGTCACAAGTGCCATCATAATCCTAAAAGAGTCTTTCGTAGAAATCGGAGAAAAAGTTTCTATGAAGACAATGCCTTCCTTTAGAGTAAACCCTTTTGCAATAAGATGAGCCTTATATTTTTCCACATTACCCTTTGAATCTTTTTTTGTTTTAAATATCCATTTACAACCAATGGGTTTCATACCTTTAGGTAATGCGACTAGATCTCACACGTCATTATCCTTCATAGATTTAATCTCCTTATGTATTGCTTCAATCCACTTTTGAGAGTTAGAACTTTGTGTGGCTTAATAAAGGTTGATTGGATCATCTTCCATTAGGCCAGTATCACCCTCATGTTTTTGTAGAAATACAATATAATCATCTGAAATTGGCCTTCTTCTCTCTCTAGTGCATTTTCTTAATGAAACTGGTTCTTGAGGTGTTTCT
Source organism: Nuphar pumila (assembly GCF_984573655.1). Taxonomy (NCBI): domain Eukaryota; kingdom Viridiplantae; phylum Streptophyta; class Magnoliopsida; order Nymphaeales; family Nymphaeaceae; genus Nuphar; species Nuphar pumila. Next base: position 111,789,049 of record NC_143252.1, on the reverse strand, counting down.
TGAAGTTATTGAGTTTGAACTCCAAGAGAAAAATTTGATTTTGGATAGGAAGATCTAAAGCATTACCTTTATTTGAATTTTTGAAAACAATGCCAGGAATGAAAATCTGATCATTGTGATCTACAACTGTAGGAAGAGAAAAAGGCCCTTCTTCAAAAGTAATGTTTTTTACTTTATCACTCCCCCAAACTCAGCACCTTTCAAAGAAACAAGCATTTTCTATTTCGAAAAAGGACTTATTCGCAAGGTCATAAAACTTATAGCCCATGGACCTTTCTGAATACCTAACAAAATAGAGCCAACCGTTCTAGAATATAGTTTCTTTTCATATGGTCTGTACGACCTAGCCTCAGCTGGACATCCCTAAATATGAAAATGTTGCAAACTAGGCTTTCGGCTTGTCCACAATTCTTATGGGGTCTTGGTTACTGCTTTAGAAGATGCCTTGTTCAAAACATAGGCTGTAATCTTCAATGCTTCTCCCTAGCACTTTTGAGTCCACGATAACAAAGAATACTAGTACACTTGAACATTTTGCAATTGTAAAAAAAAACTTTAGAATTGTAGTGGTCCAAGGGGCGTTTGCATGTCACGGAAGGGGGTGTCACAACACCCCATTCCGTGAAAACCCTTGCCACAAAAACAGAATTGGACACACTCTCCGCATGGGAACTATTTTTGTGAAAAACCCACATCTAGCATGTATTTTGACACGTCCGTCGAAGGATTCCAGCAGAAACGGACACTTTCACTATTTATGTTGTCATGGTGGGCTGAGAAAAAATGCATGCCAGATGATACATTTATGCAAAAAACAACCATTTTTTGTGACACACAAAAAATGAACAAGAACTTCTTTTTCCTTTATTGGTTTAACCTTGCAGTCTTAAATACAACCATCTTCACTAACAAGCAATGTTATCAGTATCGGTATCGGCCCTGAATTGCCTGGCCAACAATTCAGGTCAATCGACTAATACCGATTCTCAAGTGAATTGTTGTAACACCTCGATCTTGGACCTCGGGAGTCCGAGTTCGGTTGATATTACTTCCTAGAGAAAAAGCATACAGAGTTCACACAAAGAAAACATGGTTATATTTTTTTTTCATTCTTTTTTCTAATACCTTACTTTCTTTCATAATGTTCATCATTCATAACATGAGAAAATAACAAGTATATAAATGTTCAATGACAAGAAAAATAAAAACTACCAAGTGCCATGTCGAAGAAGAAGTAGTCGATCACGTCCTATCTGTGCTAGTGTGCCTGAAATCTATAGTTGTAATTATACAAAGAGGTAAGTCTACAACCAAGTAAGAAATAATTATAAATAAATAAAGACTTTAACTTACAACTGTAGTGGGTTCTAAGCCCCTAGTTTGAGTTTAATTTTCGATACACCACACAAGTTTGTATGTTTTAATTATCTTTCTCATTAACTCTTTCAAATGATCTGTTACACTAAACTAATCATAGGTTGGCTATAACGGTTATAGTCGTCTATGGGCCTAGCAACCTGCGTAGAATACCCCAATTCTAAATGTTGGATAGAAAATGAATAATACACTCTCAGTGATCTCCGGATCACCAGGCATTGCAGTGAAGCAAAAAGAAGACCCCACTGATAGTTAGTTAGGAGGTCAGGCTCAATCTCAATCTCAACCTCAGCATGATTCATGCTACATCTTAACCATAATAGTTTTCAACCATCCATGGTCATCTAGAGTCCCGAACACTGTGTGGGTATAACCCTAAGTCATAAATTAAGTTTATCACATTGAACCACATTCACAAGCTCGTATTTCGCTCATTCTCTCATGAGTGATATCGTGAATTGATCACGATAGATCTTATTTTTCAATCTCAAAATGATGTTAGGATTCACACTTATCTTATACTAAGTACGCAACGTTGTAGAGTCTCTACATCATTAAATCACCAGTGGCCTACTCTCCATGGTGGTTGTACTCTGACCGCGAACCAGGTAGCCCTTACCACAGGTCATCACTTTCAAAATTTAAGGGGTTATGCATGCTAATCTCAATATAACCATTCACATTATATGAATAAAATAAAAGACTCAAGTCTAATCACAATCTCATCATGATGGATGTTATTAACAATTTATCACAAAAATATGTTATCATAAAATAATCTCTTTCTAATATGTATGACATATCATGACTTTCATATGTATGTAATCATCTCATAATTTTATGCATTTTCATTTTATGCACATCGTACTAACACTCAAAAGCTATCTTTTTAATCATGCTAATTCATAATATTACAATAACATTCAACATAAAAAGGTTTATTCACAACTAAAATTACTTACAATATCTCTTACTCCGAATACGAATATTATGCTCTAGTGGTAATCGAGTCTTAAGATGCTCTAACAGTAGGATCTGGTCATTACACAAGCATATTTGTATTAATACATATAAACTCTTATATTTTAATAAAATTACCAAAATATCCCTTCCAAATTGACTTCGTTTGACCTCAATTTTTATGCCCCTGATTTGATACAAAATCAAATGACAAATATATTTTCCTCTATAATACGAGTCAAATGCACAAAACCTCACTCAATTTTGAGTTCAGAGTGCAAAGTTATGCTCATTTTACCAAAACAGATCTTGAGTACACATAAGGGTACTTTGGTTATTTCAAAAATTATTGTCAAAAATTTGAAAATTATTCACAATCTCGATCGAGGTTCATTTCTGATATGGATCCAAAACTATCTGAATGGATCCAGACCCATTTCTGATCTAGATCCAGAATCGGTCTAATCCAGTTATGAGTTGGATTTAGATCCAACTCTGATGTGAATCTAAAACTATTAGACTGGATCCAGACCTAGTTATAATCTAGATCCAAAATTGATCCATTTAGTTGGATTCAGATACAGTTATGATCTAGAACTAATACTGATCTAAACCATATCCAGTTTTGTTCTATATCCAAAATAGTCAAACAAGATCTGGACCCAGATCTCTCTAAATCTAGTTTTATTTGGATCGATCTAGATTGACTAAATCTAGAATCGGTTTGATCCAAATCAGACTGGATCTGAACTAAGAACCGAGACCCAGTTAGACACGAACTATGAACCAGACTGGTTTGGTCCGTCTGAGTCAGTCTAGACCGGTTTGATCTAAACCAACTCGAGCTAAATTGATTTGGACTGAACCGGTTTGACCCTTTTTTTAATATATCTGGTTCGATTTGGGTTGCGCCCCGACTGACTGGTCTCCCCACTTAAAACCAACAAAGCGGAAGGGGCTCTGCCCCTTCCATCTTCTAAGAAACAGAGGGGTCACCCTCTGCGCTGACCCTCTTTCTTCTTCACTCTGTGGTAGAGGGCCGACCACCGGCGCCGACCGGTCCCATCTCTCTCTCTCTCTCTCTCTCTCTCTCTCTCTCTCTCTCTCTCTCTCTCTCTCTTTGTCTATCGCAGTTTTTTTTTTCACTGCAACACGCCGACAACGATGGTTGTCGACCCTCTTCTTTATCGAAAAAAGAAAGGAGGAAAGGAAGAAGAGACCCCTTGTTGTTGTTGGCCCCGAAAATCCGGTAAGTCTCCTGATTTTTTTTCTACACCTCTCTTTCTCCCTTTGTTGTTCGCTTGCTGCATGGTGGAAGGGGGTTGCGTGAAGGCTTTTATAGCCCCCACATAGGGTGTGGGGGGTGAGGATAAACCTCAACCCCTCTCACGGATTGTGGGGGGTGAGGTTTATCCTAACCCCTTGAAGGCGGTTCCTCCTAATGGGGAACCGTTTCTCCTATTTTTCTTTTTTACGAACTCTATCCCACCGACGATTTTATCGATGGTGGCTTTACAATTTTACCCCCTTAAAAGAAGATTCGTTTCGAATCTTACCTGAAAACAATTATGAAAACTGTGCATGGATGTTTGTTTCGTGCTCCTATGTGGCCTCATTTTTGTTGCAATGACCCTATCTGACTAATACCAGATATATTTCTTTGTTTCTCAGCTTTTGTACTTTTGCATCCAAGATTTCTATAGGCTTCTCACTCATGCTCAAATCTTGTATTTTTCGAAACTGACTCAACTACATCCAGTATGTGAGAGGGATAAGGCATATATTTCTGCAGCATAGAGACATAAAGCACGTGAATTCTGGACAAGAAAGATGACAAAGCTAATTGGTATGTTGTCTGACCAACCCTCGCAAGTATCTCAAAGGGTCTAATATATCTTGGACTCAATTTTCTTCTTCAACCAATGCGCATCACTCCTTTAAAGGGAGATGTCTTAAAAAACACATGATCACCTTACTCAAATTCTAACTCGCAATGTCTTTAGTCAGAATAATTTTTCTGTCAACTTTATGTTGCCAAAAGACGTTCTTGAATAAATCTTACTTAATTTGTCATACACTGCACCAAATCAGACCCTAACATTCTTTTTTCTCTGACCTCATCCCAACACAAGGGTGTTCGGCACCATCGACCATATAGTGACTCAAATGGCGCCATTTCAATGCTTGCCTGAAAGTTATTATTGTAGGCAAACTACATCAAAGGTAAGATATCATTCCATGAGTCGCTATAGTCTAAAGTACATGCCCGTGGCATGTCTTCCAAGGTTTGAATGGTTCACTCTGACATAGGGTGAAATGTCATGTTCATTTTTAACTGTGTTCAAATTGCCTCTTGAAAACTATGTTAGAATCATGGCGTAAACTTAGAGTCTCTATCCAAAACAATCGAATCAGGTATTTCATGAAGTCTAACTATCTCTCTGATGAAAAGTTTGGCCAACTGGTCACAAGAGTAAGTTGTTTTACAGGCCAAAAAGTGAGCTGACTTAATTAGCTTGTCTACAATCACCCATACTGAATCCATCTCATTCTTGGTCTTTGAATGTCTTGAGACAAAGTCTATAGTGACATTTGCCCATTTTTATTTAGGTATGAAGAGTGGTTGTAGTAATCCACCGGGTCGTTGATGCTCAATATTCACTTGTTAGCACACCAGACACTTGCTTACGAACTCAGCAATGTCTTTCTTTATTCTACTCCACCAAAACGTATCTTTTAAATCTCGATACATTTTGGTACTGTCAGGGTGGATGACATATCTATAGTGGTGTGACTCACTCAACAACTGATTCCAGAGTTGGTCATCCTTATGAATGCACACTTTATAATGAAATATGAGAAGTCCCTGATCATCAACTTTGAAGTATGATTCCTCACTTTTTGGAATTCTCTTTCTCGCTTGGGCCAATTCTAGATCTAAGGGTCACTTTTCCTTAATTTGCACCCATAATTTTGACCTCAATGTGGTTTGCACAAACAATAATCGACCTGTTATGCATCAAGCTCCTGCTTTCTGATGCGCGACTAAAGAAAATAAATCTCAATCTACGAGTCTGGACAATGCTCCTGACTTTCTGCTAAGAGCGTCAACAACTATATTCGTCTTTTCTGGGTGATATTTCAGCTCGAAGTCATAATCTTTTAAAAATTTTAACCATCTCCTCTACCTCAAGTTCAAGTCTCTCTGCGAAAATAGGTATTTAAAGCTTTGATAGTCATTAAAAACTTTAAATTGTTCATTATATAGGTAGTGTCTTCATATCTTAAGGGCAAATACAACTGCTGTTAGCTATAAGTCATGTGTCGGATAGTTGACTTTATATGCTTTGAGTTAGCGAGATGCATAAGCTATCACCTTACAATGTTGCATCAGAACGCAACCCAATCCCTTAAGAGAAGCATCTATGTAAATAGTAAAACTTTCGGATCCAGAAGGTATGAATAACATTGGAGCAGTGGTAAAATAATTTTTTATTTTCTGAAAACTCTGCTCACACTTATCATTTCACTCAAACTTTACGTCTTTCTTAGTAAGCTTTATCATTGGAACTGTCAACATAAAAAATCCTTTCATGAATCGTTGGTAGTACCTAGTCAATCCCAAAAAATTATGAATCTCTATAAGATTCTTGGGTCTAGCCCAATTGGTGACTCCTTCAATCTTTGCAGGGTTTACCATAATTTTCTCTTTAGATATAATATGACCAAGAAAGGACACATGTTCCAACTAAAATGCACACTTAGAGAATTTGGCATAGAGTTAATATTCTCTGAGTGTCTGCAGAACTATCCTCACATATTCTTCATGTTTCTCCCTCGTGGTTGAATAAATAAGAATGTCATCAACAAATACCACCACGAACTTATCCAAATATGGTCTAAAAACTCTATTCATCATATCTATGAAGGTTGTTGGTGAATTAGTCAGACTAAAAGGCATGACAAAAAAAACATAATGGTTGTATCTTGATCTAAACGCTATCTTAGCCACATCTTCTTCCTTAATCTTCAGTTGATGATAACCGGATCTCAGATCTAACTTTGAGAAACATGCAACTCCTTGAAGTTGATCGAACAAGTCATCAATCCCTGACAACGAATATTTATTCTTGATGGTTACTGCATTCAATTGCCAATAATCTATACACATTCGCAGAGATTTGTCTTTTTCCTTGACGAACAGAATTGGAGTACCCCAAGGAGATACTGACGGTCGAATACAACCTTTATCCAATAATTCTTGCAGTTGCTCCTTAAGTTCTGCAGGTCTCATCCGATGAGGCGCCTTCAAAATGGGTGTTGTTCTCGGAACAAGATCAATCTAGAACTCAATTTCTCGATCAGAAGGGAGACCAGATAATTCCTCCAAAAAAACACCAACATATTCTCAAACTATATCCACATCTGATATGGTGAGGTCCTCTCTGCCTTCGGTCTTTATATAGGCCAGAAATCCAATGCATCATTCTTGAATGTATTTGTTGACCTTCAGGCAAGATATAATCGTTGCCTTGAATAGTTTCATAACACCCTGATATGTATAAGTTAGAGTATAGGGGGTTTGAAAACTGACACACTTCTTTCTGCAATCAATGGTGACATGGTAGTTCGACAACAAGTCCATATCAAAGACATTTATATCTTTGAAATAAGTTCACACGCAACTCACAGTTTTCTATTTTTACCATATAATTGTTATACACAGTGTCCACTATGGTGGACTTTCCTATAGGTGTTTGTATCAAGTAAGAAACATCGAGTCATGGAGGTACAACTGACAACCGTTTCTCAGAAGTTGAGTTGGTAAAACTATGTGTAACTCTAGAGTCAAACAACGCATAGCAAGAGCTTCTTGAAGAGTAACCGCGTCAGAGCAACATGGTACTACGGGCTTTTGCTTCAGGGTTGCACTGTTTCTCCGATCAGGTTGTGGGTAGTCACATAGTGACCCATCTCTTACTAGTTGAAGCACCTCACATTCCATAGGTCATACTTGTCCTCGTACCTCTAAAGACCACATGTCCTGCATGTATTGTCTGATTGAGCTGACTTTTGAATCTTCTGCCTCTTAGCTTGTCGGCCTCCCACATTCTTGACTTGCTTACCCTGGGTTTGACCACTAGTTTGACCTTCATATTGCCTCTTATGCTCTCACTGGAATCTCCCTTTATACTGAAACTTCTTTTAAGAAGACACTAACACATTACTATTGTTGTGCTTAGTGTTATCTTCAGTCTTGGGCTTTTCTCTCTCTTCAGGCTTCTCTTCCATCCTCAACTCTCAAAATTTATACCTTGAAGCATAGTCCACGAGCCGATCGCATTTCTTTATCTGTTATGGCCTTACCAACCTTATAATTTCAGGTCTCAAGCCTCTCTCAAATCGTCTGCACATCTCTTTCTCATTCGCCACCAAGGACTTGGCTAAACGAGAAAGCGAGTTAAATTGGGCGGTGTACTGGGCTACAGTTATATCACTGTGCTTCAGCTTCCTGAATTCTTCTTCCTTCTCCACCCTTTGATACTTCAGAAAGAATTGTCTGTAAAACCTCCTCACAAAGGTGGACCAAGGCAAATATGTGTCCTGCTCTAAAGTGTCTCTGATTGACCTCTGCCAGTGTTTTGCATCGTGGTCTTTGATTGACCTCTGACAGTATTCTGTATCGTTGGTCAAATTCGATACTATTATCTATACCCTCTGATCCTTTGGATACTGAATGACATCTAAGGCCTTTTTCACTTGCATGAGTCAATTCTCTGTTGCGACGTCATAAGGAGTGTCTTCAAAAAGTAAAGGTTTTATGTTCTTGAACCTTTCAGTCCAACAAGTGATGCTAGAAATAATCATTTGGAGCTGACCTTATTGAGCTGGAGTCGCCTGCAAGAGCTTGTACAAAATGTGGTTCATGGTATACTCATGCTTTCTCTCGCTGAGCTTTCCATTGGCGATCCTTGTGGGATCTCCATACTCTCTTGTCCACCACCGCATGGAGCATGCCTCTTAGAGATACAAAAAGATGAATGCGCTCTCTCAACTAGTACACCTTTCGAAGTGGGAGATGATGAAGGCACCCTTCAGGATGGTCCGCCAAGGTGCTCCCCATCCTCAACCGCTACATCGAGCTGCCCCATCTCTCAATCTGATGACTACAATGTCCTTAGATAGATAAAATGTTTTCATACGAGTAGCCATATATGCTGCATTGAATTTATCACCTAATAAGCTTATCATTATTTGAATCAAGTATACCTGCACAATATTCTATCACATGCTAGTGATTACAACACTCATTTGTTTAAAATATTTTATTTTATTTAATTAATCATTTGAGTACACAAAAATAAAATATTACTGAGCAAGTAAAAACAAAAAATAAAGCAAAATAGAAATAACTGAACTAGACTAACTAATGCTAAGCATTTCTAAATGCATCGTTATATCACTCTGCAATCCATTCGAAGCTTGGTTCTCTCCCTAAACTCCTTCACATCTTTTGCGGGTGAGTCTTAGGAAGAGCATTCAAGTTGTATTTGGGCGAAGCAAGAGTGTAGGTAGGTGAAACATGATCAAAAGTGAGATTCTTAGGCACATGAAGAGTACCCATATTGTTTGGGGGTGGAGTGTAGGTAGGTGAAGTGGGATCACCAGTGGGCTCTTTATCCTCACCTTCTTCTCATAAACTTTCCTATGTTGCCCATTCCTATGCTAGTCTTGGACCGCTTCTGGTTGCCTCTGCAGCTTGCCATGCTGCTTATGCGGCCTGAATTGCCGCTCTATTGGTTTCTTCAGAAAGGAACTCTCCTACCGAATATGAAACTCCTTACTGCACTTATAGCAGCCCCGCATATCTGGCTCAGGACATATGTCATCCCCGTGTACTGATTATATGAGACCCTCTTCGAGACACAAAGTTTGCGTTAGAAAATGCACTACTTGCGACTCCTCCTCGAGCCACCATCCAATCTCTCGTCATTCGCCTGCACACTAACCGAGCTCTCTAACGGTGGGACTGATGAGTCTCTTGCTCATAGGGTTGTTGTTGTCACCCGTAAGTAGTGTTGGATAGTGTTATCGGTACATATCTCTTTCTTCGACTATGATGTAAATCGGAGGAGGTTCGTGGTGTCAACTCTCTAACTATTTGAATCATGCTCGTCATGACTCTAGTAGCCATCATCATTGCAGTGACAAACTCATCTTTTTCTATGGTCGGTGGCTCAGAACAGTCTTACGCCCTAGGGTCTTTGTGGTTATCATGCCCTTTAACAATTCTTAATCACAAAGCAACCTAATCATTGACGTGTTATGATCAAGCATAAATTTATATTGTATTCTATATCATTAAACTTGTTATGAATGAAGAACATTTTTGTGCAAATCTTGCTTTGATACCACTTTGTAACACCTCGATCTGGGACCTCAAGAGTCCAAGTTCGGTTGATATTACTTCCCAAAGGGAAAGCATACAAAGTTCACACAAAAAAATATGGTTAAATTTTTTTTTCTAATAACTCACTTTCTTTCATAATGTTCATCATTCATAACATGAGAAAATAACAAGTACATAGATGTTCAATGGCAAAAAAATTAAAAACTACCAAGTGCTCTGCCAAAAAAAAAGTAGTCGATCACGTCCTGCCTATTCTATTGTGCTTGAAACCTACAATTATAATTATACAAGGGGGTGAGTCTACAACCCAGTAAGAAATAATTATAAGTAAATAAAGATTTTAACGTACAACTGTAGTGGGTTCTAAGCCCCTAGTTTAAGTTTAATTTTCGATACACCATACAAGTTTGTATGTTTTAATTATTCTCCTCATTAACTCTCTCAAACACTCTATTACACCAAACTAATCATAGGTCAGCTATAACGGTTATAACCGTCTATGGGCCTAGCAACCCGTGTAGAACACCCCAATTCCAAATGTTGGTCAGAAAATAAACAATACACTCTCAGTGATCCCCGGATCGTCAGGCACTGCAGTGAAACAAAAAGGGGACCCACTGGAAATTATTTGGGAGGTCAGACTCAATCTTAATCTTGGCATGGTTTCATGCTAAATCCTAACCATGATGGTTCTCAACCATCCATGGTTATCTAGAGTCCCAAACATTGTGTGAGTATAACCCGAAGTCATAAATTAAGTTCATCACATTGAACCACATTCACAAGCTCGTATTTCACTCGTTCTCTCATGAGTGATATCGTGAATTGATCATGACAGATTTCATTCTTAAATCTCAAAATGATGTTAGGGTTCTCATGCTAAGCACACAACGATGTAGAGTCTCCACATCATTAAATTACCGGCGTCTCACTCTACATAGTTTTTGCACTATGATCGCGAACCAGGTAGTCCTTACCACTTGTCACCACTTTCGGGATTTAAGGGGTTATGCATGCTAGTCTCAATATAATCATTCACATGACATAAATAAAATAAAGGGACTCAAGTCTAATCACAATCTATCATGATGCATGTTATTAACAATTTATCATGAAAATATGCTATGACAAAATAATCTCTTTCTAATATGCATGATATATCATGACTATCATGTATATGTAATCATCTCATAATTTCATGCATTGTCATTTTATGCACATCATATTCACACTCAAAAGCTATCTTTTTAATCATACTAATTCACATTATTACAATAACATGTAACATAAAAAGGTTTATTTACAACTAAAATTACTTATAATATCCCTTATCTCGAATATGAATATTGTGCTCTAGTCACAATCGAGTCTCAAAATGCTCTAATAGTAGGATCTAGTCATTACATAAGTATATTCGTATTAATACACATAACCTCTTATATTTTAACAAAATTATAAAAATACCCCTCCTGAATTGACTTCATGAGACATCGATTTTTATACCCCTAATTTGACCCAAAATGAGATGATACATAGATTTCTCTCTACAACACGAGTCCAACACACCAAACCTCACTCAATACCAAGTTCAAAGTGTAAAGTTATACCAATTTTACCAAAACAAATCTTGGGTACAGACAAGGGTACTTTGGTTATTTCGATAATTATTCTCAAAATTTAAAAATTATTTGCAATCTTGATCTAGATCCATTTCTGATTTGGATCAAAAAATGACTGACTGGATCTAGACCCATTTCTGATCTGGATCTAGAACTGGTCCATCCAGTTATATGTTGGATCTAGATCCAGCTCTGATCTGGATCTAGAACTATCAGACTGGTTTTAGACCCAATTCTGATCTTGATCTAAAAATGATCCATTTAATTAGATCCATATCCAGTTATGATCTAGATCTAATACTAATCCAAACCAAATCTAGTTTTGTTATAGATCCAAAACATCATACATGATCCAGACCCAGATCTCTCTAGATCCCGTTCTATTTGGATCAATGCAGATTGACTAGATCTAAAATCGGTTTGATCCAAATCAGACTGGATATGAGCTAAGAACCGAGACCCAGTCAGACCCGAACTGTGAACCAGACTGGTTCGATCCGAACCAGCATGAGCTGTATCGTTCTGACTGGACCGGTTCAACCATTTTTTTTAAATATATCTAGTTCAGTCTGGGCATAGACTGGTCTGGTCCCCCTCTTAAAACCAATAAAGCGGAAGGGGCTATGCCCCTTTCGTCTTCTAAGAAACAGAGGGGTCGACCTCTGCGTCGACCCTCTCTCTCCTTTACTATATGACAGAGGAGCTGGCCACAGACACTGGCTGGCTAACCCCCCCTCTCTTTCTCTCTCTATCTACCATAATTTTTTCTTCACTGCAACATGTCAACAACGATGGTTGCCGACCCTCTTCTTGATCGAAAAAAGAATGGATGAAAAGAAGAAGAGACCCCTTACCTGCTGTCACCGACCTCCAAAATTCTGTAAGTCTCCTGAATTTTTTTTCCATGCCTCTCTTTCTCCCTTTGTCGCTCGCTTGCTACGTGGTGGAGGGGGGCTGCGTGAGGGCTTTTATAGGCCTTATACAGGGTGAGGATAAACCTCACCCCCTCCCACGGATTGTGGGGACTAAAGTTTATCCTTATTCCTCTGGAGGCAGTTCTCCCAAATGACGAACCGTCTCTCCTATTTTTTTTGTTTTTACGAACTCTATCGCCTCTGACAGTTTCATCAGAAGTGGTTTTACAATTGTTTCGAATCGGCTAAAAAATAATAAACAAATATTTCATTTCAATCAAAATGTGACAAATTTAAAAAAAGAAAAATAATATTAAAAAATAATTGTAAACATTTTTTACATTTATAAAAAAATAGCCGATTCAAGTCAGTTTCGTATCAATTTTTTGTTGGCACGATAAGTATTGGTCGATACAGGCCAATTGCTCACCGATACCGACAACATTGCTAACAAGCCTAATGTAACAATAGAAACCTTTGACCTCTTTTCTAAATATTTCTAGTCCTTTGGCAAATGAACACAACATCATTGGATTTGTGTCAATCGCCTTATGATCTTGTTCATGTCTTGCAAATCTTCACTGCTCCAACAGCCTATTATATTCCTAAAAAAAGAGATAAATTTAAGTTTGGATTAATAATTACGTGTAAGTCTAAAATTCATACTTTCACTCCTTTGATTGGTGGTTATATATACACAAAATTTATCTCTAACATAGACCATCACTCATTTCTCCATTGCCTTAAAAATTGTCAAGATCATGTTCCTCACCAAGAGGGGTTCCGTTAGGGATAGCAATGGGGTGGGGGACAAGGACTCCACCCCTGCCCCATCTCAAAATCCTGCCCTCGCTCCCTACACGGGTTTTGATTTTAACCTCAATCCTGGTTCAAACGAAGCGAGGCAGGATGGGGGCTCCGTTTCTCCTCAATCCATTGCCATCACTAAAGAAGGATTGATGATGGGGGCAAGGCAGAGCAAGGCGCTGATGGGGACTGTGGCGGAGCAGGAAAAAGTATAAGTTTATCCCCGCCTCCATACATGCACGGGTTTTGATTTTATTCTTTATCCCCGGTCCAAACAGGGGGAGGTGGGGTGGGGGCCCGTTTCCTCGATCCATTGCCATCCCTAGGTGCCGCTTGTCTGGCAAAATCTTTTAGTGCACGTCACCTTGTATTGGGACATTGCAAGATCTATATGGTTGAATAACTGGTAGGGGTCTGCCTCTAAACCCAGCTTCCTACTTAGAAAGGAAAGAAAACAAAAAACAAGATCATATTCTTCTAGTAACTTCTCTCATCATGACAAAAAATCTTCCTACATGCACCTGGTGACACCATCATTGAAGTCGGGTTTACTAACAAATAAAGTACCCAACCTTATCAAAACATTTTGATAAATATGCCATCAACTGCCATTGTTTGATCATGATTTGTAAATATAACTTTTGGGTGCTCCCCTGTCAAGGATTGTTTCAAAAGTTTGAAACAACCATTCAACAGTCTTCATGGTGTGATTATATATAAATGTTGCTCCAAAGATAATTGTTTGCTATGATGGGTTACACCAATGAATGGTTCCAAGGGCTCTTCATAAGGGTTTGTTTTCATTGTAGTGTCAAAACAAATAACATCACCAAAACAATCATAATCAACCATGAATCTTGCTTATGACCAAAATATGTCTGCAATCATATAATCTACTTCTAACCGTGCTGAACTAAAAGATGATGTGTCATATGCTGCTTTACATGCCAAACATTCCCTAACAACCCTTTCATCACCACATCTTGCATTTTCTGGATTTTGAGATGAAGGTTAAAATCCAAACATGTGCGGAGATGAAGGCGGGAATGGAGGTCTGGATTTTGAGATGGGGCGGGGTGGAGACCTTATCCCCCGACCCGCCCGGCCCACTGCCATCCCTAAAATAGAATGCTAAACCCTTTATTCTTTGCATACAAGTTATACAATTCTTTTGCTCTACGCATTATCAAACTACATACCATTCTTTGGCTCACAACTACCACATTCAATGGTACGGATCTTTTGCTCATACAGTTATGTGCTTAAATTGGATAAAGAATCTGCAGTGGTTATTTAAAAAATATAAAAAGTTCTGGCAGATTTATTAATTAGGAGTAGAAGTTTGTTGATGAACTTAAAATTATTGGAAGTAGCCAAAGCAGCAGGGCTGCAAATGGATGCTATATGGTCAGATATCAGATCCGAGTCCAACATTTTATTTATGTATTTTGATCCTAAGCAAAACCCATTTAGATCGGATTCAGTACTCTTGGATTTGGCTCAGATTTAAACTGGAAATTTAAATTGGATCTGTAATTGATCCAAATCCAAATCCAAATCCAAATCCAAATCCAAATCCATCCCGCTGCTTTTTCTACATGCAAATAGCTTGTTTTTATTCTTATTTTCTGGATCCAGTAATACCACATTTTTTTTTCGGATTCAGATTCAATCTTACCTCATCGGAACAGATTTAGATCCGTATATCAAGATCCGGACCGAATCCGACCCGTTTGCATCCCACGGGTAAGCGAGTTGCGAAAAAGGGCGGGATATTTGTCCAAAGTAGCTCTCGGAAATTTAGAGAGAGAGAGAGAGAGAGAGAGAGAGAGAGAGCGATGGCAGCCCCAGCGGATCCTCCGTCGCGTTCCGAAGACGCCGACGAGGCGATGGACGCTCAAGCAGTTCGAGGGTTCGAATCCCACCACCGCCTCTTCCTCTCGTGTCTCGTTCTATTAGTTGGCTTTTTTTTCTTGTTTTCTGAAATTGTTGTTATTTCTGTTTTCCCGGCAGTCGGGTGGAAGAGCTACTCGATCTATGTGTAAACCTCCGCCATTCCTCCGAGCGATCGTCTCCCGAATCGAAGAAATGCTTGGCGGAATGCGTCTCCGATCTTAAGGTGCGCGATTTCCTTTAATTTGTTTTCTTCGGACTATTTCTGGTTTCGTTTTCCGCCGAAATTAGGGTTTATGTAATCTGTTCTTGTAGAGCGGCAGTTTATGAAATCCTTTTTCGTGGAATTAACTTTTGGTTTCGTTCGTCGATCTTTTTTTGATAGAGGAGAAATGAAGAAATCGAATCCGAAGAGTTTGGCCACTATTTGTCGGGGATTGAAGACATCGGTATGGATTTCTTTGCGAATTGGTATGGTATTTGGTTGTTGCGATTAGATTTTAGGGCTTTGGTTATAGCGTGGAAACTACCAGCTTCTTGTTTACGCGTTTGATGCTTATTATTGTGTAGATTCGTTCGATGCACTTGCAGATTGGTGTATTAAATCATAAAGCACAATCGAAACTCTAGTGCATATTATTTATTTATTTATTTATTTTAATTTTATGAAATGAGCTATTGGTGGTACCAATTTTGTGTATCTGGTATTGGAATTCTCTCGGCAAGGGCAATCTTGATATAAATAAAAGAAACTGTTATCTTGTTTAGTGAAAAATTTCAGGAAAATATCTGCGTATGTAAAATCTGTAATGCAAGAAAATGCTTAAACATGTAAAGAAAAAAATGAAACAGAAGAAAAAAAACGGGTGTAATTTTGCATTGTTAACGTGCTAAACTGACAGTATTTTGAAAACGTTGGAATTCGTTTGCGATTATATTGGTGTGTGAAAGTATTTGCAATAACATCACGATATTTTCTGGATTCAAGTGCATGTTGCCATGCTTCAGCATTAGGTATTCCTGTACGCTGTTGATCTTCTTATTGTGAAATATGCAAACACTTCTTCTGACCATGGCTATCTACACATGCAAGAATACATGTTTACTAAAGAAACATCATAAAAAGTTGAGTGTTTTAATTTTAGGCTTCTAATTTTTCCGGTATAAGAGAGCTATGATGTTCTGGAATCCTATGGATGCTGAAACTTCTTGCATACATAGGTATCCATCTATGCAGGCATATGTATTGAAGAAGCATCATGAAACAAAGAGTGTTCCAATTCCTTTTATAGAAATTGAACTTTTGGCATGTTATCCATTGTAATTGACTCACATGGAACTTCAGATATTTGATATGAATACATGCTTTGAGATATATGTTTTAAGGCTCTGCAAATAGCATATATATATATATATATATATATATATATATATATATATATATATTTTGAGGAAGGCTCTGAAAGTAGCAAATTATGTTGACATGGTTCTATCTAACTAATTATAAGATGATTTGATGCATAGGTTGCTAATCCTTTAAATTTTGTTGTTTTCTGATGGATTATGTTTTGTTATTTGTTTAATCTTTCTAGGGGCATACTTTGACCATGCAAAGGCAGCGCTTGAGAAGTTCAGGGCTGAAAATTCGAGCCTTTGCAATGAAGTTACTCATCTTACTAAAACTTTTGATGAAGGTTTGCATTCTTTGTTTCATTTGTTGCATTTCTCGTTATTGCGTAATGGCCTTGACATTTCCATTTGAACTGCAGAGTTCTGTCAATTTCAAAGTGAGCTTACACATTTTAGTACTTTGTTGGAGCCTGGAGATTCAAAGGTGAGTGCGTCAAGCTTCAAGTAATGTCAACAATGTCTTAGAGTCCATAGCTTGTATTTTGTAGGAAATGTTGCATCATGGAATTGTAAAAGAATTCCGCATGTTAGGTTTAATTGATGTAATTAGTGTTACCCGAGCTTATTATGGACATGATTTAGTCTTTCTTATTTTTTGATATTTGTTGAAGTGCTATTTAATTTTTCTTCAAAATTCCTTTTTTTTCCTTCAAAATTACAAAGGTTTGTTTCTTCTATTAAGTACAATGATACAATGGGTGACCTAGATGTTATCTCGTGTGTCACACCACTATATATAGTTGGTCTTGTGTCAGACCATGGTTAGCCCAAACTTAGACCTTGTTGAAGGATTCTAGGCTTTGATACAATCTGAGTATGCCACATATGTGTACACTGGCCTAAGATCACAGGGCCCCTTCTTGGGAAGGGCAGCCATGTGAATTTTTGAGTTGAGTAGGCCACAGGGACAAGTTTAAATGGTGTTTTAGTGATGCAGGTTCATATTTGGGCAACAATCACACACAAAGGAAAGCAACAATAACTGCATGCAACAGAAATATGCAAGCATGCATTCATGTTGGCAATCCAGAAGTGGACACAAAAGCACACATAAAGCTAAAAAATGCAAGGCACTATTGAAGTAACGTGCATTCACTTTAATACAACTAGCAATGACCATCCAACGTTACAATATGACCTTAAAGGTTTCCTTATAATTAAAACGCATGGGGGTATATTGGATTGACCTTTGGTGCCCAGGAAACTTATAGAGCTATATTGTAATGTTGGGTGCTTGTTGCTCGTGTATTGATGGAGACTATGTGTAACGCCCCAGAAGTTCGACTTGAGACAAGAAGAAGAGAAATAAATTTACCTTTGGAAAAAAATTAGAGTTGCAACAAAGGTTTTCTTTTTATAAAAGCACAAGTCGATTCTTCTGAGCACGTTAGCCAAAAAGACCCAGTACAACCCATATTCTAACTAAGTAAAAAAGTAAGCAAAAGATAAAAGGAGTTTATCCATTAAAAGGTTTAGTCTGTACAAAGCAGGGTATCCACCCAAAACAACAAAAGTACAAAACCCAAGGTGAAGATAGCCAGTGTGTCGACGAGAGAAGTGAGACTTTGATCATGTAGCATTTGCACCGCCGCCAGTAAGGAGAGCTACCTGTCACCTATACCCATAAAAATGGGGTCACTCTTGAAAACTCGTAGGTGCGCAAAAGAAATAAGAAGAACATCAACCAATCTAAAGCATGCTCATTTCCAAACAGATATAAACTAAGCAACAGGCAGTATGCTGGTGAATAACAAAGACCATAGTAAAGCTTAACCCGAATGAGCTCAAACAAACTAGTATCACAGTGAGAACAATCTACTGCTTATCAAACATACCTTCTAACTATCGCAAGCAACAACTAGTAGCAAGGTAAAAGCAACAGTCAAAAAGCAAGAAGAATAGCTGTGAGCATGCCATAATGTGATCTGATTATTATCTGGACATTGTGGGTACACACAATGTGTAAAACGTAGAAACAACCGAGATCCATTCGGGGGTTCATTATGCTATGTATTTTATTATACTCCGAAGGACTGACTGAGTTCGCTCCTAAGGGAACGACTAGTGGTCAAGAGAGTAAGTCCCCAAAGGCAAAACAGGGCCCAAGGATGCATCCAACTTCTACAGAAGTGCCAGACGACTACCACCTAAGATACTTATGGTAACGCCATTTCCCCTACCTCCGATGACTGGGGAAGCCGGATCTTTGCCGGTAATAGCCATGAATGGCCTGTCCATCGGAGGTTTTGTACCATCCATCCTCTCTCTTGATGAACCAGCCCAAACAAGTATGATGAAGGGTTTTTCTTCATCATCGCCTTGCTCTATATGCCCTGGTCTATTCGACCCACTTGAGCATCTTGCCTGTGAAGGTGCATGATTACCATTTAGTGAGATGTTCATAATTGTGCTCTTTCGCATACCATGAGGCCTATTCACTTCGTGCTACGCATCAAAGCTTCGCATAACATTGCCAAGAAATGCGGCTAGGCTTATAGCCACAAGCCACAAGGAAACACTCAAAACAAGCTCATATGCTGACAGCGATTTCTAGAGATACCTGAAAAGTAGAAACAATAGCATGATCACAATCTACATGGCGCAGGCAAGAAGCGAATCAGTAAAAGCATAAATAAGCAAGTCAAGCACAAGGCCAAGGCGCATAAAACGCTGGGCAACAAAAAGTAAAGTGCTGAAACGTAAACAGCTAAGGCGCATAAAGCGCGATGCAACAGAAGTAAAGTGCTGAAACGTAAACAGCCAAGACACATAAAGCGCGGGGCAACAGAAGTAAAGTACTGAAACGTAAACCGCAAAGGCGCATAAAGCACGGGGCAACAAAAAGTAAAGTACTGAAAGGTAAACAGGACAAGGATCGCGAAACTGCGTCCTTGAGTTTAAAAGACAGAAAATAAGGCCTAGGCACATATAGCGCTGCGGCAACAGAAAGTAAAGTGCTGGAAAGTAAATAGGACAAGGATCGCGAAACCGCGTCCTTGAATTTAAAAGACAGAAAGTAAAGCCTAGGCACATATAGCGCGGTAGCAACAGAAAGTAAAGTGCTGAAAAGTAAATAGGACAAGGATCGCGAAACCACGTCCTTGAGTTTAAAAGACAGAAAGTAAAACCTAGGCGCATATAGCGCGACGACAACAAAAAGTAAAGTGCTGGAAAGTAAACAGGACAAGGATCGCGAAACCGCGTCCTTGAGTTAAAAAACGTACATATAGCTTATATGTATACGTATATATATATTGTTTGATTATCTTTTCTTTAGTTCAGTTTAGTTCATTCAAAGTCCTTTCGCGCAACTTTCCCCTACTTTGGGGAGTTGCGAGTTCCTGGACGCCTACGGGCGTAAGTGCGAAGAGTCTCGGGTCACGAGACACGTGTACGCTCCGTCGTGCAACCTGCAAGCGTAAAAATGTTAGCATGTAAGACAAATGTGAAACAAGGGCCTGGCCACCAAGAAAAGACAGGGAAACAGAGTCCCTGACGAACAACAAAACAGGTGACAGGCAGCAAAAACAGACAGCGACAGGGGGAGGAGCCCCCTGCCGGCAACACAACAGCGACAGGGGGCTCCGCCCCTGCCGGCAACAGACAGCGACAGGGGGCGGAGCCCCCTGCCGGCAAACATAAGCGACAGGGGGTGCTTGGCCCCCTGTCGCCGCCGGTTTGCCGGCAGGGGGCTGACCCCCTATTGGCAGACCGACGATGACAGGTGGCTGAGCCCCCTGCCGGCAAACCGGCGGCGACAGAGGGCCAAGCACCCCCTGTCGACGCACGAACCTCCGGGAGGATAGGAGGGGGGGGGTAGCTACCTGTGGTTACCGGCGGCGAGTCGCCGGAGAAGAAGGTGAAGACGGCGGGTCACCGACGCTAGCACGGAGGGGGGGGGTCGACTGTCACCAAGACAATTGCCGGAGAGCCGTTCGCACGATCGTCGGCTGGAGGGTGGAGGCGACGGAGACGGAGACAGAAAAGGGTAGAGAGAGAAGAGAGAGAATCAGGTGAGGGCAAATGGCCTCGCCCGAGACACCTGTGCCCTTATAAAAAGGGGGCTGTACTGGCTTCTCGAAATATCGGAAGCCAGATCCGGGCTGGGCTCGGATCCGGGTTTGGCTCCGATCCGGTATCAACAGCCAACCGAGACACGTGCCTGGCACGTGTCCGACTCGGTTTTTTTTTCCCGGACTTTACACTATGTGTTACTTAATTGGTGTTCTGCTTTCATTTACGTGTGCTCCTTTATGGTTTGTCTGCACACTTACATTTGTTATTATGCATGCTATAGCTGTTTTGTTTGTGCATGATTGTTGCTCACTTATCAGCTTGCACTACTATATCCTTGTAGCCTACTCTACTTGAACTTTGCACGGTCATCCACTATTTGAGCTTTGGTTTAGTGTTCACAGTGCAAGAGGGATAGCAACTTTGAAAACATATAACGCTGATTTGGGTGATGTGGCACCCAGTTGGTGAAGCAACACAAGAGAGATCGTCAGCAAGTGACTTACAATGAGGCATCATTTCAGCTAGTTGGAACTTGCTATATCTGTCTGCGAAGCATGACTTGATGCCATGAAGAATGGTGCTACCTACTTGGTGCATGTTTATCCAAACCTCAAAGAGGGTGTGGGGATTGCCATCAAGGTAGTTAAGGTAGAATTTGGGGATGCACATTCATGTGCATGGTTGCATGTACATAAAAGGCTGTTCTGTTGTAGGAACTGTAGAACTTCTTCCTCATTAGGTTTTATGTCTGTATCAATGATCTGATGGTCACGTGATTATGAGTTCTCTCTGATGGCATTTATTGTTGTCTTTTGTTTTCATTGCCCACATCTTATTCTAGCTCATGGTATGTGAACTATGGATTTCAAGAACATATGATTATCTTGTTCTTTAAACAGGTTTCTAAGATCCCTATATATTTTCCATTTCCGTGACTGAGCTTGCATTTGTTTTTCTCCATCTCATTTGTTTTATAGGAAGTGAGCGAGGTGTCCTCTGAAAAATTATTCAGCACATTCAACAAGGAGGATTCATTGCAGACACGAGAAAACTGTCACTTTGAGGTACTCTGTTAGCCTTTGTTTTATGAAGAATCTGAACTGTTTAAACTTTAAATTGTTATTGGTCTTATTTCGCTGCAGAGTAATTATCTTGAAATTGATAAAATCCTGGTTATCTTCGATATATTTAGTTATTTACATTATTTTGTGATGTTTCTTGTGATCGTGTTCTTTGAGAATAGTATTGAATAAAATTTTGGTCTCATCCTTTAAGAACCTACCAGCAGCAAAGATTGGGATGATGAAGGCACTGACTTCTGCCCTATGTCACATGGGTGCGGGTGCGACACGGGTGCGGCGCAATTTCAAAAATTTTGGACACGGGGACTCGGCTATATATATATTAAAAAAAAAATTTATATATATATATATATATATATATATATATATATATATATATATATATATATATATATATATATAAGACTCGGTCAAAGTTGTGCCCATTAGGGGACAGGTGATGAGTTGTGAAGGCATTCTGTACACTTTCTTCATACAAGAATAATTCACTTTTGGGCACTTTCTTCATACAATGTAATAATTCACTTTCTTCGTATAGGAAAAAACCACAAAAACTTGAGTTGTGCCCATTCTGTACTTAAAACTTGAAAGTGTACAGGTTTTTTAGTTGTGATGGGTTTTTTTCCTTACAGCTGTAGCCCAGAAAATTTAAAAAAGAAATTTCAAAAAAAAAAAATTCCAAAAAATGGACCAAAATGACCCTGGGTGCGTTGACCACACCCAGTGTCGGGTTGACCGAGCCCGAGCCGCACCCGTGTCTGCACCCGTGTCGGTGCGTGTCGACGCGGGTGCGGCGACCTTGGAGCCGAGTCCGTGTGACATAGCTTCTGCCTTTTGCCTCTTGGGGGTTGATATTACTGCTTTTGCTTAAATTGATGGCTCTAGTTATAGGGTTATGACCTGTGGGTGATAGCATCATTGGTTTATGCACAATCTAAGGTTATTTAAGGGAAGAAGGATATTGATTTGTGTTGGTGGCACAAGAACAATTCAGCCAATTTAGATGGGCTTTGGTGACTACAAGAAATCCAAAAGAATCACGGCATCTCTGATGAGCAAGTTCAACATATATGCTTATATTCTGTTACTGTGGATGTTATTCAGTCCATTAAGACTTATTAGTCATTATTTGTTGTAATACGGTACCTATGCTATCCATTATATAGAGGGTCTCTCTCTCTCTCTCTAAAAAGAAACTCCATTAAAAATATGAATAGAGAGGAGCAACAAAAGTGAGCTACAAATGATGAACATTAGTGTAATGTAAAGACACATTGCAATGAATGACTTGTTCAATCTAGGTGAGCCAGTGAGAGTGTTTTCTTTTACAAGATCTTATACCTAATGTGTTTGTCTGAACCATGGTTGTACGTATCGTACAATATCGGTATGAAACATATCATTACTTTTGGGTTTTGCGATATGATACACAGTTGTATCGCGATACGAGTGTGTATCGTACCCGCATCAAGTGTATTGTATGATACACCCATGTATCATGCTGTATACAATATCAACGCACTTAAAAAAGTCCGAAAGTTATATTTTTTCATTTTGGGTTTAAAAGGCCTCTTGAGGATCGAGTTATTCATATGTCTAGATTCCGTTAGAAGGGAACCCACAAACCCTAGGTTTCATGAGATCAATTTGGGCACCGATTCATGCACAAGGTTGAGGGATTTTGCAAATTTATCAATTTAGAGCGCATTTCCACCATTTTTTCACTTAAGGAAATGGGTTAAGGTATAAAATCCATATTATTTGCTTCTTATTGATTGTTTTTCGGGGAAAGGTGTGTCTGGTGCTTATTATTCTTTGCTGCTTATTGAGTTTTTTAATTGATTATGTTTTATTTTAGATCCTTCAATGTTGTCTTCACATTCATGTCATATTAGAGATGATCCTACATGGCAATATTGGAGAATGGCAATATTGGAGAAGCATTGATGATGTACCATGGCTAGGGTTACTATTGAATTTGAGATGTTTGTTTTGTGATGCTATTATTATAGGTAGACTGCATAGATTTAAGCAACATATTGCAGGTCAAGATCAAAATATACGTCTATGTGATTCTCCATCTATTCTTGCCACTTTTTGTGGTGATGTTATTGTTGAACTAGAAGAAATTTGAAGAAGAAGAATTTTGCAAAAATGTAAAGATGGACTTCCAACCATTGTTCCAGATTATGAAGATGATGATGACGATCCAATTGCCAAAGATAAAGAGATCATCACGCGGAAGACACTGATGAAATACTGTCCTAATGTTTGGCAAATAGACACTATAAGATAGTTTAGTTTTAGGATCTTTATAGTTTAGAACTTTAGCGATGAAGATTGACATGTAAGACGGTTAAATATAATGCTTTTAGTTATCATGAACTCTTAGTAGTTTAGTTATGACTTATGACATTTTAGTATGACTTAGATGTGAATTTAATATTTATATTTTGTTGGTTAAATATAAGGCTTTAATTGTGTTTAAAATTTAAATTATGTAGTTGCCTTTTATTTACACTGTCAGTTATCGGTTGCATGGTTTGTTATTAATTTAAATGATGTAGTTGCCTTTGTTAAAATAAATAATTAAAATGTATTTATATATATATATACATCTATATAGTAATATATATATATATATGTATACCTTTGTAATTAGTCATAATCCATAAGGGTATTTTGGTCCTTTTTGTTGGATCTGCAAATAGAATAGTCCACTAGGGACTATATTGTAATTGTCTTTTTAATTTTCTTTTCTTTTTGGTTTGACCAAGGCCTTTTTGGTCAACTCATAGAGCCCTTGGGAGCCACCCCTTGGTCTCCCTTTTGTGTATGAATAGAGGGGATTGGACCCTCTTTATATTATTGTTTTTTCTCAAGCTATCTCAATAAAGGCTATTGTTTTTTATGTTTGTCTTCTTGTGTTTGGCTTAGCCTTATTAGCACTTTTGTGCTTATCTTCTTATGTACAAAGGTTATTGTCTTTATGGGTTTGTCTTCTTGTGTTTCGCTTAGCCTTATTCGCACTTTTGTGCTTATCTTCTTGTATTTGGCTATTTGTAAGCCTTACTAGCACTTTTGTGCTTGTCTTCTTGTGCGTTGCCTCTTGGCTCTTGTATAGTTCCTTAGTGGACTGTTTTGTGCTTATGCACTTATGTTTCATTACAACCTTCATATGTGATTTTATGGTTGTATTTTGTGAAATTCATCATTGTTTTATGTGATATGTTTTTTTAGAATTTATGTTATTTTTTTTTTTAGATTTTTTTGGAAATTTTGAAAATTTTTATTAAAAATTTATGATACGTTTACGATACGATATGATACAATGTTACTTTGGGCCCGATTGATGCGGGTAACGATACAATACTTACAACCTTGGTCTGAACCATTCCGCCTTATCCATCTTTCTAGCACAAGGCCCCTTTGATGCTCTTGAGTATTGGTTTATGTTGTTGATATTTCTCATTTTACTTCTTTCAGGTTTTGGCACTTGAAGATCTGGTTGAAAAAAAGAAAGTTGAGTTAGATTGTATTTTAGATCTTGAGACCATGCTTAAAAGGTACTCATGTAGTTGATGTGTATAATGTGTTTCCACTTATGATCATTTTCATTACCATAAATTTTTCTGTTCTTTTGTGATCTTTATGTCAACAGATTTATTATTATCATAAAGCTATTCCCTTCATTTTTTCATTCCCTTGAAAATATGATTGAAAAATATGTGTACTCTTAATCTTTAACAGATTGAAATGCCTATGCATCATTTCAGTATCTCATTAAATGTGGACAGGGCACATACAGGAAAACGTTCTTGGAACAATCATCACAGTCCTGCAATATTGTAGAGAAGTGATTGGAGCTGTTAAAATCTGTTTCTTAACCATCAATAACCACGTGATTTGTGTTGCATTTGCATTAATTGTATCTGAATCTTTGAGTGATTACATGTGCATAGTTTGAAAATGGCATTTCACTGCAGCTGGCATTTTTACTACAATCTTTCAAGTTGTATTTCATAATTTTTGCTGATGTGAACACATAGGGTCAAATTGATGCATAACATTGAAGACTCCATGCTTGTTGGTGACATGCACGGGAATACTGGTGGTTGGTGATTTAACCTATTAAAAAATAAAATAGTGCTACGGTGCTATTGATGATGAAAGTAGACCTTGTATACATTCAAACGGAATGAGAATCGTAAGCTTGTGAAAAGCTTATCTTAAAGCAGTTCATCCCTATTATGAATCAATCTGATCCTTAACCAACTTGTAGTGATTTTATGTTTTAGATAATCAATCATCATAATCATGGTAGAGGCACATAAACTATCAGAGTCTAACCACATATGGCATGATCTCTTTCAATGAAAAAGAAACCATTCATAGGGACTTGAATGTCATGATTTACGGGGAAAGAAAAATGTTGTAGCGGCATCATTGCGGGTTTCATGAAGCATGGTTTAATGGTTTTGGACTAATTAGCATACCCATGTTCATCCATATGAGAAAATAATATATTTTCTACTGCTAAGAAACTGTATATTTGTGAGAACAATTCATGATCTACACACATCTGATGATAGATAAGGGTAGACAATCAGAATATACAACCTAGTTGGTCATTAACTATCATGTTTCTTCTTTTTAAATTAACTTAATCATTTGTCCTTTTTTAGTTCAATACCGTTTTTGACAAGAAAACTGCCATCTTCTCTCATTTTTGGAACCACGGAATATGCTATTGTGCTGGCAATAGGATGATTTGGGTTAAAAAACTTGGAATTTCTAAAAAGTCAATAATGCAACTCTGCTATTCTTTTGATGCACTTTTTATATTTCATGTTTTAGAAAGTGTTGTACAATTATTTGCTTCTACTTATACTTTGTATTCATCCATTAAACCAATCAATTTTTAGTACATAGGTTTCTGAAATTTTTGGATGAATAGGCTGTGCTTTTCCAGGATAATGTTGCCTTATGAATATTCATTCTGATAATGTTGCGAAATCAATAACTTTCATCATCCATGATATTTCTCTTTGGTACCATGCCCATCGTTCATAACGATAGCACTTTCTTCTCTTGTTTAGGGTTGAAGCAATTAGTCAGGTTGAAGATGTTTTATGTGATGCAAAGGTCATTGAGTTCAAAGACAATTGTATTCGGCTGTCATTGAGGACGTTTCTTCCAATGTCAGAGGTTACAAAATGCCAATTTCCTATAGACAACATGACTGAGCCATCTGTAATTGATCATGAGATGTTGATAGGGGTTATCTCAGGAACAATGGAGTTAGTAGATGTAGAGGTACTATATTTGAATTACTAAGATGGCAATTTTTTGCTGATTTCTATCATCAAACAGCTTAATATTTTCAGAAATTCTCGGTTACTTTATTGCAAAATTCCTTTAATTAACCTTTATAGCATTTACTATGTGGCACAACACGTCTTTATTACAAGTGAAGCTTCATACAACAACAACAACAACTACGCCTTCATCCCAAAACAATTGGGGTCGGCGATATGAACCAACAAAGAAAATCATTCTGGGTCTTCCACATGAATCCTTCTCCTCCATTCATTTCTATCCAATGCCATGTCCTCGGTGAGGTTCAAAGCATTCATATCCTTTCCTATCACCTCCATCCATGTCTTCCTAGGCCTACCCGACCTCTTTTAACTAATATATTTTCCCATTTCTCCATCCTTCTAACTGGAGCATCATTAGGCCTTCGTCGAATATGTCCAAACCACCGTAAACGATTCTCTCTCATCTTATTTTCAATGGGTGCAACGCCTACCTTCTTACGTATCTCCTCGTTTCGAATCTTATCTTTTATTGTATTTCCACACATCCATCTCAGCATACGCATCTCAGCTACACTCATTTTTTGAATATGACGTCTGTTGGCAGCCCAACATTCCGTACCATATAGTAAAGCGGGCCTAATAGTCGTCCTATAAAACTTTCCCTTCAACCGCAATGGCATTCTACGATCGCACAACACTCCAGTTGCACTCTTCCATTTCATCCACCCAACCTTTATCCTATGATTTACATCTCCATCAATTTCTTCATACTTTTGAATGATAGATCCCAAATATTTGAAAGAATCATCCACCGGTATTTCTTGCTCACCAAGCTTCACTACACTCCCAGCTCTATTTCGTTGCTTACTAAATCGACATTCCATGTATTCTGTCTTACTCTTACTCAACTTAAAACCTCTTGCTTCCAATGTCTGTCTCCATAATTCTAACTTAGCATTAACCCCAGCTCTAGACCCATGTTTTAAGTAATTTTTGAAGGATGCAATCTTGGTGATACTAAAGAAATGATAAAATTGTGAATGTACAAGAACTTGTTTGTTGTAGGATCGATTCTGCATGTAAAAAATCTTCACTGTCCTAGTGCATTTTTTTAAATATTTCTAACATTGAAAGGTGCATGAAATACACATTGAATTAATTTTGCCCTATGTTGCCTGAACACTCCTACAGGTCCAGCATATCAGTATCCGGCTGTGTCAGACCATCGACACCGACAATGGCACTCCTTGGACTTTTCTTGGAAATGACCATGTTCATATTTCAAAGTGCTTGAAACCATTGAACACAACATGCCATGAATAGTGTATGAACACGTGTGTTGGTCACTCCATGTGTAGTGTCTCTGTGTGGATCCTTACGAAAATGTCTAGTACTCTCTAAGCAACCTTTATATATATATAAATATATAAATATATAAATATATAAATATATATGGGTTGATATTTGGTTCTATTGAAGGCATGAAACTATTGAGTATAAATCACATTCTTTTCATATTTTTTAGATTTTTTTTGTACATCGGACCTTATGGATGTAATCCACAAGGTTTGTTTAGTGGAAAATGAGTTTTGAATCATGTGATTGTGACATGTAAGCAGTTATTTTAATGGATTAAAAAATCAATGGTCTATAATGTACTAGGATTTCACTAATAAAAAAAATCATATTTTAGATCGAAATAACATGATGCAAGGTTTGATCCTTTGCAAACAAACCATGCTGAACACGTCTATGTGGTCAGATTGAGTCGATAAAACTTATTAACCCTATATATTTATATATACATATATATGGAAAATATTTGCTACTAATGAAGGTAAGGAACTAATGAGCTAGAAATCATAAGTGCAAGTTGTATCGACTCAATCTAACCACATAGATGTGTTCAACATGGTTTGTTTGCTAAGGATCAAGCATTGGATCATGCTTTTCTGATGTAAAAATGTGATCTTTTGAGTTATGAAATTTTGTCACATTGTGGGCCGTCCTAGCATCATGTTTCTCCATATATGTGCCTTAGAGGCATTCTTTTTGTGTTATAAAACTAATAGCTGCATTTTACGATGGTTGAACTGTGGTTCAAAAATTTACTCATTACGTGACTTGGCTATGCTCAATTTGAACAGTCAGTCTGGTCATAGGTCACTAGGTTTTATCTTATTTATGCTCATATCATAAAGAAAATAATGACATTTATTTATATACGTATTCTACAAAAATAAACAGAGATTAGAAGTAATATATGCACATGTAGTTGTATTGTTGTGACGTTTCTATGCATTTCACACACTCACACACATTCGATAATCCAGTGAGGCAACCTAGTGGCTCATTCAAGTCAGTGGAGTCTTGGATGGATCTTAGCAAAAATCTGGCCAACTTACTTGGGTTGACCAGGACTGTTGTTTTGAATAGCATGATGTGCTTATCTCACTTTTAATATATCTGTGATTGTTGTGCTTTGCTTGGTCGACTACCTCTCCTTTGAGTTTTCTATGCACATTGTTAAGTGCACGGAAGGTTAGATCCTAAGTTACTAACAATGTTTATGGGTATGCCTGTCATGAACTGAAATATATGCTTTGGTGTGCCACTTATGGGCTAGAGAACACTTAGAGAATATGACCTCTTATGGGTCAACACATGAAAACACAAAGATAAGCCACTAAGGGCTGAAAACACATAAAAATAATAAATATTATTAGGGAATAATCCCTTGAAGAAGTGTTACAAATGAGAGGGGGCGGACCCCATTATGTACAAGAGGGAGCTCATAGAGAGCCATTGGGACCTACCCAAGGACTAAAAATCTAGCCATTGGGTAGGGTCCAACGACTCTTGGTTAATTCCCCAAAAGCCCATGAAAGCTGGGAATTATTACATTAAAAGAATAAAATAAAAATATAAAAGTGAAAATAAAAACACTTATTTCTGCTGTACATGAGAAAAGACCAAAATACCACTGAACTATGAATATACAGAAATGTATAGAAATGCATATGTAAACATATATGTTTACATTTAACACTCCCCCTCAAACTTACGGTGGGATCACCGAAACTTCATCCAATAGGAAATAAAATCTTGGGGAAGGTAAGGCTTTTGTGAAGAAGTCTGCAAGTTGATATTCTGAATTTACATACGACAGTGAAATAGTCTTCTTTAAAAAAATTTCACAAACATAATAACAGTCCATCTCAATATGTTTAGTGCGCTCATGAAAGATTTGATTTCCAACAATGTAGATAGCACTATGACTCTGTCATGATTACTCTCATATACTTGAGCAGACGCTTCAACTATACAATTTCAGTCGTGGTGGTGTAACGAAACAACAAGCGCATAAATACAATGCCACAATGTGGCTACAAAGGTGCACACTCACAAGAACAAGAGCTACTATGAGCCAAATACAAAGAGCCACTAAGGGCTAATCACACAAACTCTCAAAAGAGAACAAGAACATAAACAATAATAAGGATTTTATTGATCAATACTTGGCAACATGCTTACATAATACAAGAGAGTGAGTTTCTTTATATAGGCACTTCCATGCATATGAAGGGGCTGGCCTAACTAGCTGTTGGGCTAGCCCCAATGACTAAATTTCTAGCCGTTGGGGTTGGTCCAACAACTAGTTGGACTAGCTCCCAATCAGATGTTAGGTGCAGCTGAAACTTCAGTTGTCGGCTGTCAGCTGCAACTGTCAACCAAGGTGAAATTGCAACTCTACATTCATGATCAATGATTTGAGAAGCAAAAAGTAAATTTAAATTTAATTTTGGAACAAATCTTATTTGGGGAATACTAAAACTAGGACTTTTTTCAAATTTTTTAATTCCATTAATATCAAGAGAGGTTCCATCGGCAATGCAAACATTTTTTTTACTAGTAGAACTTCTACAATTGAAAAATATGGATTTATCATATGTCATGAAATGATACACCCGAGTCTAAAAGCCAAGAAGTCAAACCTGGAGGAGAAGAAAAGAAGAAAACAACACCGTTCACAGATTGTCCTTTGAGTAGAGGTTACGAAGCCTACACGAGTTGAGAAAGAGACATGTTCGAAATTGATTTACTTGAAGAATCTTGGTCAACTTGTGAAGTACCAACCAAAGCAACCTTCTTTTCATCTTTGTTCTTGAATTCCAGACAAAATGGTTTAATATGTCCCTGTTTCCCATAATTATGGCAAAAACTACCTCATCTTTTCCTTTCATCTCTTTTTCCTCTATACACACGATTCTTTCCATAGTTATTGTTCTTATAAAAGTGTGGGGGTTTGTATGCATGAGTGTTGACACCAGTTTTAAAATGGCTAACACATTGTCTTTAGCTTCTTTTGCTTCATTTTGAGACCTTAATCTAGTCTCTTTCATGCATACTTGAACTAAAACCTCTTGATTAAGAGAGCTCATCTTGTTTTCTATGTATGATATTGCTTCTCATTTGCTCAAACTCGGGTTGCAACCCTCTCATAAATTGAAAGAATTGCTCATTGTTTATTTGCTTTTTTCTAATTTGCACATCATTGGGAGTTTCCCAAACGGGCTTTAACTTAGCCATTTGATCCTACAATTTCTTTAAAGAGCCATGGTGCTTTCTAATACTCTTGTCTACAATTGTGCATCTTATCTCGAAGCTTCCATCGAAATGCAATATCTCATTGAGTATATGTTTGTTTAATGAAGCGCCATGCTTTATTGGCTCTTTCAAACTCCAAAATAGTTTCACATGTATCTTCGTTCATACTTCTCATAAATAAGAAAAGTACTTTGGCATGGGCAATTTCCCATTCTTTCAAAGTTTTTTTATAACCTACAAGAGCTTTTTCCTCCTCTTCTCCTTTAAGAACCCCCTCTTTAATGGTTCAATCCTTTTCTTTAATGGATTTTGTGAAGGTGAGTTGTGGTTCTATTGCGAAACCATCATCATACTCCCACAATCCTTTTCCAATAAGGATTCTTTTGATGGCGGTAGCCCATAAATTGTAGTTCTTTCCATCAAATTTTATTAGAACTACCGTCACGACTTCTTTTTCGGCCATAGAAGCAAGAAATACAAAGCAAGAGAAAAGAAAAAAGCAGAGAAATAAATATTTGAGCAAACTTTCAACTCTTTTTGAAGCACCAATGTCTCTATGCATTCATAAGAAGACCAATCTTTAAGAAGGTAGGTAGGCACGTTTCCCGAGGTAAGACCCAATCTTTACGCCACCTCAAAATGTGCTTGAGAAAGAGTTGAATAATACTAAGGAGTTAATAGGCTCTGATACCATGTCACAAAATGAAATATATGCTTTGGTGTGCCACTTATGGACTACAGGACTAGAGAACACTTAGAGAATATGACCTCTTATGGGCCAACACATGAAAACACAAGAATAAACCACAAAGGGCTTAAAACACACATAAAAATAATAAATATTATTGAGGAATAATCCCTTGAAGAAGCGTTACAAATGAGAGTGGGCAGACCCCATTATATACAAGAGGGAGCTCATAGAGAGCCGTTGGGACCTACCCAACAACTAGAAATCTAGCGGTTGGGTAGGGTCCAACGACTCTTGGTTAATTCTTAAAAATCCCATGAAGGCTGGAAATTATTACATTAAAAAGAATAAAAAAACAGAAAAAACATATTTCTATTGTATATGAGAAAAGACCAAAATACCCTGAACTATGAATATACAGAAATGTACATAAATGCATATGTAAACATATATATACATTTATGCATACATATATGTTTACATTTAACAATGTCCACTTTTTCTCACTGCGTATGTGTCTTGGTCCTTGGGCCATACTTTTCAAGCTCAAACTTGTCCACCATAGGGAATTTCTCTGTTGTTTCACATTAAAGTAAAAATGTGTGGTTCTCAAATATGAAAAAACTCATTACCTCAAGATACAAGCTTGCTGCTAGGTCTGACAAGTGAATTAAGCTAATTATAACTCAGCCCAATAATTACCTCATTTGGGCTCATAGAACAGGCTTGAGCTGAATGAAGCCTATTTTGCAAACTCATGACGTTTAATAGACTAGTCTTGAACAAGGGCTGCTTGCTTGGTTTGAAATAAGTTACCAGATTGTAAGTGGAATCAAGAAGTGATACGAGAGGCAGAAGTGAGAAGCAATGCATTTAAATTTAAGGAAGTGAAAAATGTGAATTGAACCAACAGAAATAAAACCAAAAGAAATAGGAATCAGGTGGGAAGAAAAGACAGAATCGAACAGAAAACAAATGAGAAGTGGCACATGAATCAAATTAAAAGGAAAAATTGAATTAAACCAGAAGTGAATGTATATCATGTTTCTTTAACTAATAAAAGCATATGATCTTTGCTGTTATTGAGATATTGAAACAAACATGTTATAATCTTAACAAACTTAAGACTGAATACTATATACAACTCTAGTGCTATGTAACATTAGTTTTTGATTTTAAATACAAAAGGGCCCTTTGATGTTGGGTCTGATTTTTTTTCAAAATACAGGGCCAAACATAAGTTATTTATTGTATATGTGGAAATCCATTTATAGTTTATTTTAATGTTCTATTGAAGTGGATTCTGGTGGAAATCAAAACTGTACACAGTTCAGCAGCCACTGTTGGCCCATTGTGTGAACGGATTACTTAGGGTCAGTGTAGGGTGTGGCCTTGTTTGGCAACTTGTGTTGTGGCTGCGTGTACTCAAACTATTCAAATCACTTAGTCGATGAGGCTCTAGGGCCTTATGGGTTTTATTGGTCTTTCATGGGGTCAACAGAAGTGGTTGATTCAAGGGCCACATATAGGCTCACTAAGTTAATTGCATTATATGTACTCAGTTTGCTCTGTTTGGGCTTGGCTCATTTAATCCCGGTGGCTGTTTTAGGCTCATGTTCATTTTCAAGATGAGCTCATGCTTTGTTTTTTGAGCTTGCTTGCCACAAGCTTTGGCTGAGCCCAAAGAGGCGAAGAGCCTTGTTTTTCCAGAAACTTTATATCTCGTTTCTATTTAATGCTTAAAAAGATGGTCAAAGGGGAGAGCTGAGCACAAACCTCCTCTACATTGGCCATATATTCTTGCCAACTGCTGCACAATCAACTGTAGTTGTTTATTTTGCTAAAGTTGATACCTTAAAATCTTGCCTGCGCTTATCTGCTTTTGTGTCTTTCATTGCTTAATAAAATGTTTCTGTGCTATTCATAAACTAGATTCCCAGTTAAAAATGTCGTTTCTGATGCTTGTCCATTGGAATATCTTTGCTTTTGGAATCTAGTCTTTTTGTACATGAACTCTTTTTCTCATTTTTATTTTATGTTTCCAGTAAAATAATCAGATTGGTCATTTTCTTTGTATGCTCATTTGGCGGGTATTATACTGACAGATTTTTCCAAATGATGTACCAATCGATGATATTGTCAATGATGCCAAGTCAATAAGGTATGCTATTACAGGAAATCTGTTTTGTATGACTTTAGTTGCTTCGTCTTTTATAATTTAACCCAAAACTTGCTCGACCATGACACAGTGGAAACTTTATACATTTTGTTTTGGTGGATGTAACGTCTTATCTAGGAAACTAACCAATAGCTTATTTTCTTCTTTCTGGTATTTTTCATTAAAATATATTATATTCTTCCACATTAATCTGCCCTGCCTGAGTTTCTTCTGTAAGGTCTATCTACAGGCAAGTCAGTAGGGCAAGGTTGAAGGGTACCTGAATGAGATTTGGTTGGATTGACTCCATCTTTTGATCATGTGTTCAGAAATATAGTCGGTTGTGAGCCATGTCTAACATGGATTTTTGCTGGTATGGGTCCTCAGTCATTCTGTCAAAGTTGGGCTAGAACTTGGATCTCAGTCATTTCTGGTTCAGTAGGATGTTTAGGTTTATAGGTTTTGGTATAAAATGGCTACTATACAAGTTTTGGACCTGGGTCCTCAGGCTCTTTCCCTGGCTTGGTTGGATCTAAGTCTGCCTAGGTTCAGTTGGATTTTAGCCTAGGTTTGGCTGTTGTAAGTTGAGAGAGGCCTTGAACCTTTGGAGACATTTCTGAACTTAAATTTAGTGCCAGGAAATGCTCTTTTGTATTTTGATTCTTTGGAGGAAGGGGAAATCCTTCTCTTTAGCATTTTCAGTTGCATAATCACAAGTACCTTGGAGTATGATTGTTTGAAAAGTCACCCACTGCATCGTTTTGGAATGATGCGTAGGAAATTGTGTTAGTAGCTTTCGTTATGGAAAGTTATGTACTCATCTTTGGACAGACACTCATCAAGTTGCTTCTTGCAAGCATTCCAATCTTTTCTTTGTCCAATCTTTCAAAGTCCACAGGAGGTCTTGAGTCATGTTGATCCTGACATTACACCTTCTGAGGGAACAATAATTCCTCCTTTCATTAGGTAAGTCAGAAAGAAATGGTCTTGCCCAAAGAAGTTTGAGAACATAACGTGAGGTGCCTTAATATTGTTAGTCCAGCTCTCATTGGCGGAAAAACATAAGGAGGAAGCATTGACACTCCTATTCAAGGATGGGCTAGAAAATTGGCGTTGGATGTGGAAGAAGAATCTTAAATCGTAGAATTGTTTAACTTACACAAATTTGGACTTTGAACTTCAAACAATCACATTTTCCTGGAGAACATCACTCTTAAATTGGGATCTAACTCAAAGATACCTTTTGGAGTAAAACCATGGTAGGAGATGGAGACTCGGCAGCCCTCTACACATTCCCTTTTTACAGTGCATTTCTAAAGAACCAATACATGAGTTATCATGCAACCACCCTGAATTACTTGTGGAATTCCCTCAGGAGTGTCCTTACTGGTGAAGGAATTTTGTTATGGTTGAACTTCATGCAAGACTTAAATGGTAGAATCTCTGTATGGAATAGTGTTAGTTTTGCAACCTTCAGTCCGTCCCACGTTGGAGCTGCAAAACAGAGAGAGGTAGAGGAAGGGAGAGAGAGGTTTGGGAGAAAACCGATACCCTGCTGTACATCGGTCGGCTGCTGCTGTGTATTACTTTATATTAACATGAGATTACAAACAAAATTAGGGTATTAGAATACCCTTTTTACAATAATCAATATTACACAATGCCATTAATGAGAAATTGGGTGTCACGGGTCTGGATCTTCAGATCCAAGACCCGTAACCAGAGAAACACTTCTTTTCACCCTCCCTCAAGTTGTGCATGATCTTGAATCATGAACAACTTGCCTTTTAACGTCCAAAATCTGTCTTTAGTCAATCCTTTTGTAAATATATCCGCCACTTGATCTGTAGTTCTAACAAATTCAGGCTCAATCTCTTTCTCTTCTACCTTTTGTCTCACAAAATGCTGGTCTATTTCAATATGCTTGGCACGACTGTGATGAATTGGATTAAAAGACATACTAATGGCACTCTGGTTGTCACATAAAAGAAGTGAACGAGATATCGATTCTCCTACTTCTGTCAGTAGATGTCTAACCCAAGTAGCCTCAGCAGTGGCGGCTGCCATTGACCTGTATTCAGCCTCTGTACTGGATCTGGCAACAGCCTTTTGTTTCTTACTACAAGAAACCAAATTCATCCCAATAAATACACAATAGCCGGATACTGATCTGCGTTCATCTGGATCTCCCGCCCAATCCGCATCAGAATAAATAGTGATCTCATGTGCACTTTGCCCATTTGTATTTCGTTTATATATGAGACCATCCCCAACCGTTCCCTTGAGATATCGTAGTATCCGTTTAACTGCTTCCATATGCCCTTTACATGGATTATGCATAAACTGAGAAACTTGATTCACTGAGTATACTATATCAGGGCGAGTAAAAGTGAGGTATTGTAACATACCCACTATGCTACGGTACTGTGTGGGATTATCAAATGGATCTCCATCTTGAGAGCTAAGCCTTTGATGAAGAACGCTAGGAGTGCTTAAGGGCTTGCAGTCTTTCATACTCGCTTTATTAAGAACATCAATAGTATACTTATGTTGAGTGAGAGTCATTTCTTCAGAGGAACTGTCAACTTCAACTCCAAGAAAGTACCGTAGTTTGCCAAGGTCCTTCATTTTGAACCTCTGATTCAAGAGATGTTTGACTTCTTCAATGTGATCATTGGAACTGCCAGTAATGATGATATCATCCACATATATCAACAACAGAGTAGTTGTGTCTTGATCCTTAAATATAAATAAGGAGTGGTCAAGAAGAGATTTCTTAAAACCATATTTTTGTATTTCAAGAGAAAAGCTGTCAAACCAAGATCGAGATGCCTGCTTCAATCCATATATCGCCCTTTTTAGTCTGCAGACATATTTTGTAGGATTACCTTCTGCGTAACCCGTGGGTTGTTCCATGTAAACTTCCTCTCTCAAATCTCCATGAAGAAAAGCATTCTTCACATCAAGTTGGCTAATGGTCCATTGGTGTTCAATGGCTAAAGAAAGTATGACTCGGGTTGTCCCCATTCTCACCACTGGACTAAAGGTTTCATCATAGTCCTGTCCTTGCTCCTGTGTAAAGCCTTTGGCCACAAGTCTCGCCTTGTATCGCTCTATAGTCCCATCTGGTTTATACTTTATTTTGTACACCCATTTCGAACCAACAACATTTTTGTCAGGTGGTCTTGATACGACATCCCATGTACCGCATTCATGTAGAGCTTCCATCTCCTCATTCATAGCTTCAATCCATCTTCTGGAATTTGATGCTTGAGAGAACGTTGTGGGTTCATCTTCTTTATTCAAGGCTGTTAGAAAGAGTTGAAAATCTAATGAGAAATTTTCATAACTGACCCACCTTTCAATTGG
The DNA here is from genome assembly GCF_984573655.1 of Nuphar pumila. Classification (NCBI taxonomy): domain Eukaryota; kingdom Viridiplantae; phylum Streptophyta; class Magnoliopsida; order Nymphaeales; family Nymphaeaceae; genus Nuphar; species Nuphar pumila. Next base: position 111,751,415 of record NC_143252.1, on the reverse strand, counting down.
ATGGCGAGGACGTGTGGATCTTCTAGTATCAACAATGTTGGATGTTGAGGATGTGTCCATGTCTGAATCAACTATAGTGGGTGACTCTTTCTCGTCGAGTATATACAAAACCTCTATATCTTCCTGGATTCAAGATTGAGTATGTATTTTCATGATCAATCATCCCATCAGTAGACACAGGTATCTTATCCTTTTGAGTGCAATTTGAGCAAGCATCACTAGCTTCTGTGAGAAGTTTATAGTTCAACCAAGGATAGTAAGTCTGAACTTCATGTTTTGATTCTGAAGAACTATTACATTGACAATCAAAATTCAATTCATCAAAGATGACATTTCTTGATATTTTGATGCGCTTGCTCACCGGATCGTAGCATCTGTACCCTTTATAGTCATCGGCATAACCCACAAACCTGCACTTCAAGGCCTTGTCCTGAAACTTATGTCTCTTTGAACTGTCAACATGAACATAGCATAAACAGCCAAACACATGCAAATCATAGTAGTTGGGGTGAATACCATAAAGAGACAAGTAAGGAGACTTGTTTTCCAAAATAGTCATGGGCAATCGATTTATCACATGAACTGCAGAATGAAAAGCCTCTGTCCATAAAGTGATCGGAAGATTACTATCATGCATCATGCTCATCGCACTCTCAACAATATGGCGATGCTTTCTTTCAGCAATCCCATTCTGCTGAGGTGTGTGCGGGCAAGACACCTTTTTTCTTATCCCATTACTTTGAAGAAAGTTAGTAAAGTCAATGGAAGAGAATTCACCTCCTCCGTCACATTGGAAACTTAGGATGTTTTCAGAAAATTGGTTTCTGACAAAGGAATGGAAGTTACGGAACAACTTGAAAGTCTCAGATTTATGTTTCATGAAAAATATCCAGGAATAGCGAGAATAACTGTCAACAAATAAAAGATAGTATCTAGTTCCAGACATAGAAGCAACTGGAGCAGGCCCCCAAACATCAGAACAAATAGTCTCAAAAGGTCTTGAAGCTCTTTTATTGATAGAATGAAATGGTAAAACATGACTCTTACATAATAGACAACTAGAACATTTGTTGTCATTTACATTTATTCCTAAACTTGACTTGGGAATGAGGTTACTTGAAACAAGCTTCTCAATGAAATTATTACTGCAGTGACCTAGACGACCATGCCAAAGGTTTGGCTTATTGATTTCAGAGACACTAAAAACGCAGGTAGGATTTTCAGAAGAAGACAATGATGATTGGAGCTTCAAGTTTGGGTCTGCAGATCGAATATGTGCTGAAGGATCTTCTTGAAAAACATACATATTGCCTTGCCGTTTCCCTCTAGCGAACGTCTCCTTCGTGCAGAGATCCTTAACAAGAACAGAAGAGGGAGTAAATTCAACTGAGGCTTTGATATCATCAACAAGTTTAGAAACTGAAACAATGTTTTTCTTGATATTAGGAGCATAAAGAACATTTGAAAGATTGATGGAAGATTCAGGTAAGGGTATGATGGAGTTTCCAATATGTGAAACAGAGTGGTGTGATCCATCTCCAGTAACTATACTACTTCTACCAATGTAAGGAACAAGTTTTAGGAGCTTACCTGCATCTCCAGTAACATGAGTCGCTGCGCCAGAATCTACGTACCAAGTGCCTTGTTCATTCTGTTTCAGATTCAATTCTGCTAAGGTTGACAATAACAACTCCTTTACTTCTCTGCTGGTCCTTGTATTGTTTGTGCCTCTTTTTGCCTCAGTTTGTGTTGATTTTCCTTTATTTAGAGGATTGAACCGGCAGTTAGCTTTGATATGCCCCCTTTTATTACACAGAAAGCAAGTAGGAATTGGCCTTTGTCTTTGTGGATTGGTATATGAGTTGGGGGTAGGCAATAATCCACGACCTCCATGACCACTTCTACCTTGTGCTCCTTTTCCCTTGATATCATAGTTTCCTCGTCCTCGTGCATAAGTAACCCTTGTAGCAAGGACTTCTTGTGCCCCAGTATGCATAGATGATTCTTCAGAAAATCCCTTTAGATTCATCTCATATTGTAACAATTTTGCACGCAGATCTTCAAAATTGGGCAGCTCGGGTAAACATAACAGAGAAGTGACAATCATATGATAGTCGTGTCCCAATCCACTGAGGGTTTGTTGTACCAAATCCTTGTCAGAAACTGTACTTCCAACAACTGCTAACTGATCTGTGATGACCTTCATTTTGTTCAAATATTCCATGATGGTCATGGACTCCTTTCTTAACATTTGAAATTCTCTTTTAAGAAACATAATCCTGGCCTGAGAAACCTGTGAGTATGTCTGAACAAGTCTGTTCCAAAGTTGCATGGCAGTGCAGTCATTTGGAATGGCTACAAGAACCTCTTGTGAGAGTGTTGATGTAATATAAGCAACAAGCGCTTGGTCTCTTTTCATCCAAGCCATAAATTCAGGATTTTTGACATATACGGTAGTAGATTCCCCTTTGCTGTCCCTTTCTTCTTGTGATATGAACTCAGAAGGAACTGGAATGGATCCATCCAGATGTCCAGAAAGATCCTGACTCCTAATAAAAGGTATGATTTGCCTCTTCCAAGTCAAGAAATTTCCATTATTTAATTTTTCAGACACAAGTTGGTTGAGGAAACTTGAAGAAAGAACTGACTGATTAGGAAGAGAATTCATGTTTCACAGAATGAAGAATGTATTCAGCACAATCTGCTTACACCTGCAGTTCTGTATTTTTTTTTTTTGCAGTAACTAATTCAGATCGCTGATACGGAACAGAAATTTAAAGACAATCAGATTTCTGATTTGTATATGAAATGGAATGTCGGATATGAAAATCCAAAAAAAAAATGTGCATATGTATTCCTAATGTCGGCTTGTTAATGGCTGAATGAGGGAATCTGGGCTGAAGCACTCAAGAGATAAAAACAAACAGTGGCGAAACCAAGGTTCGACCACCACCAACGTAGGAAAAAAAGGAACTGTAGAAAGAAAAATTGAGAAAAGAAGAGGAGAATCCAAAGTTGGCTGGATGAGAAAGGAGGGGATTTCCAGAAACCGAAAAGAAAATCTCAGTTGTCTGGATCAGTCGTGAACCCAAGAAGAGACGAGAAACAGGCTGAGACTGACTGGGTCAGTCGTGATTCCAGAAAAGAATAGGGAATAGGTGTAGGATCTGCTGAGACTGATTGGGTCAGTCGTGAATCCAAAAAGAAAGGAAAACAGGAACAGCCGTATCTTTTTTTTTTATTTTCAGACTTTGGAAGAGGAAATAGAGGAGAAGAGGATCTTCAGACGTGTCTTTTTGAATCGATCCCAGTTTCAGCTGAAGCGTGGCTCTGATACCATGTTAGTTTTGCAACCTTCAGTCCGTCCCACGTTGGAGCTGCAAAACAGAGAGAGGTAGAGGAAGGGAGAGAGAGGTTTGGGAGAAAACCGATACCCTGCTGTACATCGGTCGGCTGCTGCTGTGTATTACTTTATATTAACATGAGATTACAAACAAAATTAGGGTACTAGAATACCCTTTTTACAATAATCAATATTACACAATGCCATTAATGAGAAATTGGGTGTCACGGGTCTGGATCTTCAGATCCAAGACCCGTAACTAGAGAAACACTTCTTTTCAAATAGGAGGATGTGGGGGCATGGAATGGAGGAGCTTTCAGGCACTTTTAGCTGCAATATTTCTCGAGTCTTGGTTGGACGAAATCACTACTCATGCAATTTGGAGATGTCACCCATATGTGTGCTCTTTGACTTAGTTGGTGATAAAAGGAAAGCTGTTGGTCAGTGAGACATAAGTAAACTCTAGTGAGAGAAGTGCCATATGGTAGATTGCAATCAAAGGGACTTTTGTAGAACTATTGGGAAATATTTTTCTTCAAAAGTGCTGGTTGAGAGGGCTTCACTTATTTAGTTAGATTGCACTATCAGTTACAGGATTAAGGTTAAGGAGAAAATGTAATGCAGATATTGAAATGGACCCCTTTCTATACCATGACATTATTCTACTGTAGTCACCAGTTGGCAGAAGAAAAGGTTCAACACCATGCCTGCCAAGTGCGCACATGTAAAGTGCAGGTCTTATCTCCAGTATGAATCATTATAAAATTACATTTGGGAATGCAATTTGGTTTTCTGTATTTATGTTAGCTGATGACAAGTAGTGCGATTCTTAAGATACTTCTTTCTATTTGTATCTTACATGAAAACAGTGCAGATAATTCTTTGTGTAAACTGTATATTGGTAAGAAAATATATTTTAGACGCCTGAAGCATCTAACAATGGTAAAACATTGGATATGTTAATTGTGCCCATGCACTTGTTGTTTTGAAATGATAAGTTTTGGATAGACGTCTCTTTCACGAGTTTGATCAAGTTTCTTTTGTTGAATTTTCATATCTACCCTAGGTTTTTTCTTTTCTATGCAGCTTTGTGTACAAAATAATTGATAGTACCTTCTAGATTTCATGCAGTGGGGGCTTAAATAATAATGGCTTGAATAGACAAGAAACAACAACAACAACAACAACTACGCCTTCATCCCAAAACAATTGGGGTCAGCGATATGAACCAAAAAAGAAATTCATTTTGGGTCTTCCACATGAATCCTTTTCCTCCAATCATTTCTATCCAACGCCATGTCCTCGGTGAGGTTCAAAGCATTCATATCCTTTCCTATCATCTCCATCCAAGTCTTCCTAGGCCTACCCCGACCTCTTTTAACTAATATATTTTCCCATTTCTCCAACCTTCTAACTGGAGCATCATTAGGCCTTCGCCGAATATGTCCAAACCACCGTAAACGATTCTCTCGCATCTTATTTTCAATGGGTGCAACACCTACCTTCTTACGTATCTCTTCGTTTCGAATCTTATCTTTTATTGTATTTCCACACATCCATCTAAGCATCCGCATCTCAGCTACACTCATTTTTTGAATATGATGTCTCTTGGCAGCCCAACATTCCGTACCATATAGTAAAGTGGGTCTAATAGTCGTCCTATAAAACTTTCCCTTCAACCGCAATGGCATTCTACGATCGCACAGCACTCCAGTAGCACTTTTCCATTTCATCCACCCAACCTTTATCCTATGATTTACATCTCCATCAATTTCTCCATACTTTTGAATGATGGATCCCAAATATTTGAAATAATCATTCACCGGTATATCTTGCTCACCAAGCTTCACTACACTCCCATCACTACTTCGTTGCTTACTAAACCGACATTCCATATATTCAGTCTTACTCTTACTCAACTTAAAACCTCTAGCTTCCAATGTTTGTCTCCATAATTCTAGCTTAGCATTAACCCCAGCTCTAGACTCATCAATCAAAACAATATCATCAGCAAACAACATACACCACGGTACATTTTCTTGAATTGATCTCGTAAGCTCATCCATCACTATCGCAAATAGGAAAGGGCTTAAAGCAGATCCTTGATGTAACCCAACCGTTATCGGAAAATTGGTTGACACCCCTCCACAAGTGCGGACATTGGTTACTACTCCTTCATACATATCTTTAATTATACTAATGTACTTGAGAGAAACACCTTTCTTCATCATTGTCCACCAGAGAACGTCCCTAGGTACTCTATCGTATGCCTTCTCTAAATCAATAAAAACCATATGCAAATCTTTGTTCCTCTCTCTATATCTTTCAATAAGTTGTCTAAGAAGATGTATAGCTTCCATAGTTGATCTTCCAGGCATAAAACCAAATTGATTCTCCGATATCATGACAACCTTCCTCAACCTAGACTCAATCACCCTCTCCCAAAGTTTCATAGTATGACTCATGAGTTTTATACCACGATAGTTTGTGCAATCTTGTATATCACCCTTATTCTTATATAAAGGCACCAAAGTACTCTTCCTCCACTCATTAGGCATCTTATTTGTTCGCCAAATCAAGTTAAAAAGATTTGTCAACCATTCTAAACCTTTCTCTCCCAAGCATTTCCAAGCCTCGATAGGTATACCATCTAGGCCAACTGCCCTTCTTGATTTCATTTTCTTCAAAGCCTCTGCAATTTCTTTCTTTTGAATCTTGCGCATGAAGTCACGATTTATCTCATGAAAAGGAATGGAGAAGTCTCCAAGATCTTGAGCATGACTATCATTAAATAGCTTATCAAAATAATCTTTCCATCTCTCCTTAATCTCCTCATCTTTGACTAAAACCCTTTGCGTTTCATCTTTGATACATCTAACCATACCCAACTCCTTCGATTTCCTATCTCTCATCTTTGCAAGCCTATAAATATCCTTCTCGCCTTCTTTGGTATCCAACTTGTCATAAACCTCCTTATATACCTTAGCCCTCGCGTTTCGAACAACTTTTTTAGCTTCCTTCTTTGCTATCATATACTTCTCCAAATTCTCATTATCACGACTCTTACTTAGATTTCTATAACACTCTCTTTTAACCTTAATAGCTAATTTGACATCCTCGTTCCACCATGATGTATCCTTACCTAGTGGTGCACCGCCTTTAGACTCACCCAATACCTCCTTAGCTACTTTTCTCATACCACCCGCTATCTTATTCCACATTGATTCTGAATCCTCCTCGAGACACCAATCAACTTCCTTAACTACCTGCTCTACAAACATTTCTTGTTTAGCTCCTTTCAGTGCCCACCACTTAATTCTAGGATCTATCCTATGTCTATCCCTTTTGCGGCATTGTCTACTTCTAAGATCTAAAATTAAGACTCTATGTTGTGTAGCTACACTATCTCCTGGTATAACCTTACAATCGATGCAACAACCCCTATCTCTCTTTCTAAGTAGGAAAAAATCTATCTGACTCGTATTAACCCCACTTTTAAATGTTACTAGGTGAGACTCCCTCTTCCTAAACCAGGTGTTTGCTAAGATCATATCATAGGACAAACAAAAATCTAAAATCCTTTCTCCACTTTCATTTCTTTCTCCTATACCATAGCCTCCATGGATATTCTCAAATCCATCCCTACTAATGCCTACATGTCCATTAAGGTCACCGCCGATGAAAAGCTTTTCTCCATAAGATGTCTCTTGTACTACTCCATCTAAATCTTCCCAAAATTGATGCTTAATGGAATCATCTAAACCTACTTGAGGTGCATAAACACTAATAATATTAATAATATCCGTACCTAATACTAATTTAATAAGTAAAATACTATCACCCTTCCTACGGACCTCAACTACATTATCTATAAACTGACGACTCATAACAATCCCTACTCCATTCCTATTCCTATTTATTCCTGTATACCAAATCTTATATCCCCAAGGTTCTATCACTTTAGCTTTCTCACCTACCCATTTGGTCTCTTGAAGACATAAAATATCAATCTTTCTCCTACACATAACATCTACTAACTCTACCAACTTACCAGTTAAAGACCCTATGTTCCAAGTGGCTAACCTAATTTTATGATCTTGGACTAACTTCTTTACCCCCACCCGTCCAACAAAGTGAGGGAACCCTTGCCTATTTGACACCACACCCGGGCGCCGGTGTGACGCGTCGCTTCTGGGCGACGACCTAGCAACCCTTGCACATTTATCACTGCCTCCGGGCCTAGAGAGTACAGCGCGTCGCTCAGTAGGGAACGCCCCAACGAAATTCTCATATTGGTTCATTTTCATAGGATATGACAAAGTTTTTATGCTGGCTGTCACAGGCCTACCGCAACCCTCCTCCTTTATCCGGGCTTGGGACCGGCTTGAATAGACAAGAGATTTACTTTTTTATTTAGATTTTTGGTCCATCTTCTGAGATTAAACATATTCTTGGATTTCATCGAGTTTTATTTTCAAGCAACTGGATGTGATGTATTGCATGTTCTCTTCTGTTCGTTCATTTTTGTTTCTTAGCATTATTTTGATAATATGGCTTCTGGAAACAAACATCCCCTTTAATCCCCTTTAAGAAAGCCAGTTTGGAACTAGTTCTAAGGTCCTCATAGCCTTGTTACAAATGAGTGTTTAATTTATAAGCATACCAATTCTGAAAGTTTGATGTAGTGTTTCTGTTTGCAAATTTTGAATTTCTATGATATCTTTGCAGATTAATGATTGTTATTCCAACAGGAAGTCTGTTCGGTCATCACCGTTTTTGCACATAAGGTCTCCATTGGAATGGATAGTAAGAAAGGTGCAACAAAGAATTGTTGTGTGCACTCTAAGGCGATTAGTTCTTAAAGAAGCAAACCGTTCAAGGTATGTGTGAATTTTATCCTTTTTGACATGTATGAAGATTTTTGTTGAACATGTCATGAGTGGTCTTGCATGAATGTCCTACTGCAAATAATGTTACTGCTTCCTATGTATTCTCTAAGTGCTTCCAGTGTAAAATTGACAAATGAGATGGTCTGAGCTACTACAATTATGAACTCTAGACTTTCAATGACATGGGGATTTTAGGCATTGTCAGTTATCATTGGAATTAAAAGGTTGAACTTTTTTACTGAACAATGTGTGAAAGTATCTTCAACAAGATACTATGATCAAGACCTTAATATTATTGATGATAGAACACGTGCACTCATGCACAATGAGAACTCTTAGAACACTTGTGCACAAAAGCACAACCCACTAAATCTCACAAATGCTCAACGGCATAAAAGAATAGGAAAACTTTATTAATCACTTGCTAAGTCACACGGACTCGGCTAGGGAGGTGCTGCACCCGAGTCGACACGGGTGCGGCTTCGGACTCGGCCTGGACTCGGTCAACGCCGAGTCGGACTCGGTCAACGAGTCGAGGCCAAGTCCGTCCACATTTTGGACTTGGTCAACTTTGACCGAGTCCAAAAATGTCTACTTTTAGGGTGAAAAAACTTAAAAAAATGAATTTTTAATATTTTTTATTTAAAAAAAATATAGAAAAAGAGACAGTGCTGTGCACAGTCACAGTGCAGTGGTGCAGTCACAGACTGTGACTGTGCACAGTCATAGTGCTGTGCTGCAGTGTGCACTTTTAAAAAAAAATATATATATATATATATATATAGCCGAGTCCCCGTGTCCAAAAATTTTAAAATTGCGCCGCACCCGCACCCGCACCCATGTGACATAGATCACTTGGGCTTTGACCCAAAGCCATAAAAGATACAAAGGGGAGAACCCCTATTTATAACAACCAAAAAAGGAGCCTTGGAGGGGCTCCACTCATAGACGTTGGAGCCCCTCCAACGGTCACAAATGTGATCGTTGGAGGGGCCAAACGTCTATTTGAGTGGGCTCTCCAAGGTACCTTTTGGTACTAAAAGAAAAGAAATAAAAAAGAAAAGAAAAAGAAAAAATAAGAAATAAATTACAATCACATTCACAAAAGTGAATGTGCGTAAAACAGTGGAAATGACTAAACTACCCCTATGAATAAAATAAGGTAATATATATTTTATATATATAAATGGATATATATATATATATGTATGTATCATATATATATAATATAAGATTACAAGGTTTCGTAATATAATTTAACACCCCTTTCAAACTTAGGGTAGGATGACCGAAAGTTTGCCAAGGCGGAAATTGAATCGCGGAGCACAAAAAGCTTTGGTGAAGAAATTTGTCAACTGATATTTTGAAGTTACATATGGAAGATCTATAACTCCTTTCAGATACACTTCTCGAACATAGTGACAGTCCATCTCAATGTGTTTAGTCCGTTCATGAAAAGTATGATTTTGGCAATGTATATTGCACTCTTGTTATCACAACATAGCTTGGTGGGCCCTTCTATTGTGATCCTCATGTCTTGTAATAGCTGATGAATTTATGTAATTTCTATGGTAGTAGTTGCCATGACACGTTATTCAACTTCTGTTGAGGATATAAACACTTTTTGCTGCTTCTTACATCTCCATGAGATCAGCGAGTCTCCGAAAAGCACACAAAAATCAGTGGTGGAGTGATGGTTATTTGAGTCACCTCTCCAATCAGAGTCAGTATAAACAATTAACTTTAATTCAGAAGAAGAGGACAAAAAAACTCTCTTATTTAGTGTGCCCTTTATGTATCTTACAACCCACAAGATGACACTCATGTGGACTGATGTTGGTGCATGTTGAAACTGACTTACAATATGAACTGCATGAGAGATATCTGGTTTAGTAATACTCAGACACATTAATGATCCCACAAGCTGTCTGTAGGGGGTGGGATCAGAGAGAGGAATACCATCATCAATCTTCATTTTGGCTCCTACTATAACTGGAGTTTTACAAACCTTATCATCTGTAATACTTGACCTGTCAATAACCTCAGAGGCAAGCTTAGTTTGAGATAAAAAATACCTTCTATCAGAGTATGCTACTTCAATACCTAAAAAATAAGTTAGAAATCCCAAATCAGACATTTCAAATCTATCATTCAAAATTGTTTTTATGCTTTTAACTCCCTTAGAATCACTTTCGGTTATAAGCATAGCATCCACATATAAAAGCAGAATGACAATCCCTGCATTGGTTTTTCTAACAAATAAGACCGTGTCAGTGAAACATAATGAAAATCTATTTTTTAATATTACGAAGTTAAACCTATCATACCAAGCCTTTGAGACTTGTTTTAAATCATAAAGTGCTTTTCGAAGGCGAATTAATTTTCCTTTGGGAGTCTCCATTCTTGGTGGAGCATCCATATATACCTCTTCATTCATATCACCATATAGGAAGGTGTTTTTAACATCCATTTGATAGATGTTCCATTTGTTAATTGAGGCAACAGTGATGAGACATCAGACAATGACTATTCGGGCCACTGGGAAAACAGTTTCTTCATAGTCAATCTCGTATTCTTGACTATATCCCTTTGCTACTAATCGAGCCTTATATCTCTCAAGAGATTGATCGTTCTTAGTTTTTACCTTAAATACCATCTACATCCTATTGCTTTCTTACCCTTAGGGAGATCTTAAAACTCTCAGGTCTTTGCTTTGTTGAGAGCTGAAAGCTCACGTTCCATTGCTTTCAGCCATTCATTATTCTTTTTGGCTTCTTCGAAGTTTCTGGGTTCTATATAGGAATGAATGGTACTAAGGCAGACTCTATGTTTAGAAGTAAATGAATCATATGAAATAAACCTAGAAGACATCTTTCTACTTCTTTCAGTCCTTCGTAGGTTATCATCATTTGTTGAATTGAAACTATTATGTTCACTGTAATTTTCAATTGCACTCATAAAACTGTTTTTATCTCTATGGGTATATGTTATAGGATCTCTCAATGCTCCTTCATTACTATGTTGGGAGATAGGAGGATGGGAAGAACCATCTTCTTTATCATTGACTTCATTATGAATGACATCGTCATCACTATCATTGTCATGTGCTAACATTTCAAATAAAAAAGAGTAATCCATGTTTTCTTCAAAGGGTTCACTCCTTTCAAAACCATTAACATTTTTCAGAAAACTCACATTTCTGGAAACATATAACTTATCATTCTTAATATCATAACAACGAAATCCTTTTTGGGTTTCAGAATATCCGAAAAAAGCGCATGCAATGGTTTCTGGTGAAAGTTTGTCGTTCTTGTCAGTAAGAACAAAGCATTTACAACCGAAAATTCTCAACCAACTATAGTCGGGTTCTTTAGTATATAATTTTTCAAAAGGCGAGATATTGTTCAAATCCTTAGAAGGTAGTCGATTTATCAGATAGACAGATGCTAAAGCCGCTTCAGCCCAAAAACCTTTTGGGATGTTTTGAGAAACAAGTAATGTTCGAGTTGTCTCTATTATATGTCTATGCTTCCTTTTGGCTAATCCATTTTGGTGAGGGGTTTTCAGACAAGAACTTTGGTTAAGAATACCATGACTTTCAAGATAATTTTTGAATTCACTTGAATTGTATTCTCCAACAGAGTCAGTTTTAAAAAATTTCAGATTCCCGTTAAATTGATTTTTAATCATCATATGATAGGTTTTAAAAATCGAGAAAACTTCATATTTGTGTTTAAGAAAATAAATCCAACAATATCTCGTGTAGTTGTCAACAAAAATGACATAATATGTGAAACCTCCTTTTGATAGAACCAGTGTTTTAAAACTCGCCGAGTCAACTCGTTGACTCGGCTCGGCTCGCCCCTCCAGCGAGTCAACCCGGCAAGGCAAACTCGGTTTGCCAAAACTCGGGCTTGACTCGGCCTGACTCGGGCGAGTTTTGGGATATTTGAAATTTGTTTTTTGAGTTTCAAATTACAGTTTCGAAATATATAAGTACATATATTTTAACAAGGGTTACCCCCAGATTTTGTATAAAAAAGAAAATAAAAAGCATTTAAAGATAAAAAAGCATTTAAATCCATAGAATAAAATCGCCATGTTGTTTGAACTACTGTTCACCCTGTGTTATCAACTTATTCTAGCAAAATATTTTAAAGAAATGATTCTCACTATATATGGCAGGTCAACTGTGCCTATGGGAAGTCACATTTAGGTTTCATCATCCATTTGTTATGTGAACAAGCATTGTACATATTCAAATATTAGTAGTCTTTTTATAGTTGTGCCATTAATATATTTCCTACATAGTTTTATACATGCGAGAAAATTGCGTATTTATGTTGATATTGGGCATTCTGTAAACTTTCAATATGCACATGTATCCCTGTTTTACATTTATGGATTTGTTAGAGAGGGAATCAAAACTTTTAAAACAAGCTAGCATATATGATTGGCCATTTTAGGAACCTTAGGTAGTAGCAGATTGAACTCATGGTGACCAAATCCTCTAATTCAAGTCATGAATTAGTCAAAGTGCTTGTATAGATATCAAATTCAATTATTCAAGCAAACCTCTATAGCTCTTTGCAGTTGTTTTTATATTCTTACAGACATTTGGAGACTATGTTTACTCAAAAACATGGTTTCAGACAAATTATATATTGTTTTTCTTTTAAAATCAAAAGTTAACAAAACCCGGTCCGAGTCACCGAGTTAACCCGCCGAGTCACGAGTCAATAAAGAACGAGTCGAGTTCCGAATCACGGGTGCCGGTCCCCATACATCTGAATGGACAATTTCAAAAGGTCTTGTTGTAAACACAAATCTTTGACAAAAATGCAATTTTTTTATTTTCCCAAGTATACATTCGTTACAATAAAAATCACTTTTACATATTCTTTTAACAAAAGGTAAATGATTTTTTTTTACAATATTTGGGTGTCCAAGTCTCTTGTGCCACACGTTAATATCCTTTTGTTGACCACCATTACAAAATGGGTTTTTTGGAATTTGAAAGAAATCGACATAGTATAGATCAACCCTACTAGAGCCTTCCCCAATCACTCTCCCAAACCGGTGATCCTGTATCCAACATTTGTTAGATGAAAACCTAATATCACATCCATGATCCGAGAGTTGAGAAATAGAAAACAAATTTAAGTTTAATTTTGGTATAAATCTATTTTTTGGAATAAAGAACTCTTATTTTCAAATTTTTTTATTCTTTTTACTTCAAGGGATGTTTCATTCGCGGTTGAAACAAAGGAAGAAACGGGATTTTTTTAATATTCGGAAAAAGAACTAAAACTTGGGGTCATGTGAAAAGAAGCACCCGAATCTAAAAGCCAAGACGTCTTACTCGGAGGAGAAGAATTTGACATGGTGGCTCTGGAAATAGCCCCTTTTAGAAGAGGTTGAAGTGCATCCACGATTTGTTGTAATGAGAGGGTTCCATTTGAAGATGACGAACACTCTTCCTTTTGAGGTTGGGATGTAGTAGTCATGGCGAGTAACTTTTTTCACTTTGGGCAAATAGGCTTAATGTGCCCCGGTTCCTTACAAAAGTGGCATAAAAGCTTGCTATAATCCCTCTTCCCTCCTTGACTATTTGAGTTTTGATTCTTGAAGTGAGGAGGTTTGTAGGTCCTTAAGTTATTCCCTGGTCTTGAGACAAACATTAACACCATTTTTTTCATTATTGGAAGGTGTAGCTAGAACACTTGGGTTGTTTTTGCTTATACCGATACGAGTTTCTTCCTCACTTAGTTTATTAATTACATCTTCAAGAGAGGGGGAAGTGAAGGCGGATAAAAGAGAAGACCGAATTTGTTCGAATTCGGGCCTAAGCTTATTAAAAAATTAAAAAATCTATCTTCTTCCAATTGTTTATGACGAAGCACTATGGCTTGTCCACTCCACTTGAGTTCGAGCATAACACGCTCGTCCCAAATAGGAGAGAGTTCGGCAAAATACTGCCTTATAGTCATCTCTCATTGACGAAGAGTTAGCGCCCTCTTTTGAAGGTAATACTTATGGGACAAGTCCCTAGAGGTGTACATCTTCTCAAGGTACTCCCACGCTTGAGAAGCCTTCTTAAACTTGATAATATTGGTGTTAATTCTTGTTTCTGCGGATGTGAAAATCTATGAGAGGATTTTAAAATTCTCCATCTCCCATTCTTCATGCTTTTTAGTGTAGTCTTCAAGAGCCTTGGCTCTTGCTTCGTCTTCGATGATTTTTATTTTTCCTTCCTCCATCGAGTTATCTTTGGCTCCGGTTCGAGAATCGAGCCTTGGACATAGCCCCAAAGCCTTTTTCCTTTGATATGAGCCTCCATGTTTCCGACCCAAACGTGATAGTTGGACCCATTGAGTTTGAAGCCGAGAGAGAAATGAGAGTCTTTTTCACCCATTAGAGAGGAGAGATGATGAAAAATAATATGTACCACAAAGGATTTTTAGATCTTTTTTTATAGAAGAATCTTCTAAAATATTGTATGAACAAGCGGATCCACTCCAATCTCTAAAAAATTGAGAGCACGCTTTTCAAGGTATCAAAACAGAAAAATCCACGTGATCTTTCTTGCTCCAACAAGGCTCTGATACCATGTGAAAGTATCTTTAATAAGATACTATGATCAAGACCTTAATATTCTTGATGATAGAACAAGCACACTCATGCACAATGAGAACTCTTAGGACACTTGTGCACAAAAGCACAACCCAGTAAATCTCACAAATGCTCAAAGGCATAAAAGAATAGGAAAACTTTATTAATCACTTGGGCTTTGACCCAAAGCCATAAAAGATACAAAGGTGAGAACCCTATTTATAACAACAAAAAAAGGAGCCTTGGAGGGGCTCCACTCATAGACGTTGGAGCCCCTCTAACGGTCACAAATGTGACCGTTGGAGGGGCCCAACGTCTATTTGAGTGCCCCCCCCAAGGTACCTTTTGGTACTAAAAGAAAAGAAATAAAAAATAAAAGAAAAGAAAAAATAAGAAATAAATTACAATCACATTCATAAAAGTGAATGTGCGTAAAACAGTGGAAATGACTAAACTACCCCTATGACTAAAATAAGGCAATATATATTTTTTATATATATATATATATATATATGTGGATAAATACACACACACACACACACATATATATATATATATATATATATATATATATATATATATATATATATATATCATCCTTTGAACCTCACATGGTGATAGGAAAGGATATGAATGCTTTGAACCTCACCGAGGACATGGCATTGGATAGAAATGAATGGAGGAGAAGGATTCATGTGGAAGACCCATAATGATGTTCTTTGTTGGTTCATATCGCCGACCCCAATTGTTTTGGGATGAAGGCGTAGTTGTTGTTGTTGTTGTTGTATCCTTTATATATATAAGATTACATGGTTTCGTAATATAATTTAACACAATGAACCTTTCATCTTAAAGTAGGTATTATAGAAATTATGGGTCTTGCTTATGAAAGTTATTATCCAGTTATCTAAGACTGACATTCCAGAGATTTCTCCTCCTATGTTTATGTTATACCATATCGTCGACCCCAATTGTTTTGGGATGAAGGCGTAGTAGTAGTTGTTGTTGTATGTTTATGTTATACCATGTTGACAGTCTTGGTGGGTTAACTGCAACACCTTCTAAATATGCAACTCAAGGATCAAAGATTCAAAATGAGGCGTGAACTGAACATATACTTTGCATTTCCTAGAATACAAACATTGGGTTTCTTCTTTGGTCTTCAATGTTCAAATATATCACTGTGAATGATTTTCTTGTTGTAGGCATACGTTCGAGTTTTCTGACAGGAATGGTGCAATAACTGTCCATCTAGCTGGTGGTGGTGTTGCGTCTATCATGGTTCCTGAAAGCTGGCCTATATCCTACTCTGCCTTAAAGTTGCTCTCCTTAAAGAATTTGGATTTTCATTCAAAGGAAGTTTCAGCCAGCTTTCTTCATCACACAGAGGTAGGTTCCGAATGTTGTTCACAAATTTCATGTGTGCAATGCATGTTGAAACCTGATAATTTGTGTAGACATCCAACGAGGCTTACAGTTAATACATGAATGTTACTATGTTTCCTACTGTTTACCAAATAATTTTGTGGACTGGGGTCTAAGGGTAAGGGATACAGAGCTGACACAATTGCTTTTATTTAGGGCAACTATAGATGAAACAACTGGGGTACTATGAGCTGCATTGATCTTTTTCTTAATCACTTTAGATTGTTCGTTCTCACTTATATAACTCTAATCAGTTTCTGTACCATAAGCATAGGAACTGTAATGCTCTTAGTTTTGTGGTTCGCTTATTAAAAAATGAGCTTGACAAGACGCTATGTCCTTAATCCAGCACTGTTTCTATCATGTCCTAGACAAGTTTCATGTCATTTCTCACTAGTGTAGTGACCTAAGTCACAGGGACTCGGCAAAACAGGTGCCGCACCCGCGTCGATGCGACGCGACGCGGGTGCGGCACCGGGTGTGGTCAACACGACCTTGGGTGCGGTCAACACGACCTTGGGTGCGGTCAACGCAACCAGGGTCATTTTTGTCCACCTTTTGGCATTAATTTTTTTTCCCCGATGAAAAGGAGGATTTGGGCAAAAAAATTTTTTTGCCCTAATCTCTCCTCTCCCCCTGAGCTGGAGCTCTCTCCTATCGACGCCCCAGCTCCACCTCCCAGGCTCCTCCTCTCCTTTCGCAGGTATGTACCCTCTCGCTCTCTTCTTGTGTCGGTAGGGGAGGGGCCGAGCCCCCCCTGCACCCTCTTGCTCTCATGTTGGGTCAGCAGGGGAGGGGCCGAGCACCCCCCCCCCCCCTCTCTCTCTCTTGTTGGGTCGGCAGGGGAGGGGCCGAGCACCCCCTTCCCTTCTCGCTCTCTTGTTGGGTCGACATGGAAGGGGCCAAGCCCCCCCTCTCTCGCTCTTTTGTTGGGTCGGCAGGGGAGGGGCTGACCCTGCTTCCTCTGTTTTCGGCACAGGAGGGGCCGAGCCCCTTCCCCCTCTGGCTCTCTTGTTGGGTCGACAGGGGAGGGGCTGAGCACTCCTTGCTCCCTCTGTTTTCGGTAGGGAAGGGGTTGAGCCCCTTCCTGTTTTTGGCAGGGGAGGGGCCGAGCCCCCCCTCTCGCTCTCTTGTTGGGTCGGCAGGGGAGGGGCTGAGCACCCCCTGTTCCCTCTGTTTTTGGTAGGGAATGGGCTGAGCCCCTCCCTGTTTTTGGCAGGGGAGGGGTCGAGCCCCCCACCCTACTCCTTTTGATTTCAGGGGAGGGGTTGAGCCCCCCCTGCTCCCTCTGTTTTCGGCAGGGGAGGGTCGAGCCCCCCTTGCTCTCGCTCTCTTGTTGGGTCGGCAGGGGAGGGTCTGAGCCCCCCTTCTCCCTGTGTTTTCGACAAGGGGAGGGGGTCGAGTATAATTGATTTGAAAATTTTAATGTATTTTTTTTTTGTAAAAATGACGGATAAAGGGAAAGGACTTGCGTCATCCTCATCCCAACATGTGAGTTCTGCTTCTAGTTTTGCTGCAGTGGGATTGATGATGTGGGGCCACTATGGGTACATATAGATAAACTTGCAAAAACTGGAGAAGGAGGTGGTGGAAACAAGAGATTTGAATGCAAGCTTTGCGAAAGAGATTTTGTTGGGTCTTACACAAGAGTGAATGCTCATTTGTTGAAGATACCAGGACATGGCATTTCAGCTTGCAAAAAAGTTGATGAGGCAATGCGAAGACAATACAAGAAGAATATGAGAAGAGAAAGGCAATGATCGATTCTTCTGCAATCAGTGTGCGATTTGCAAGCCACCAAGAAGATGCTGAAAAAAAAGAAAAGTCAATGTAAGAGGTAGATGAACGATACAAGCAACATTTAATACATATGGAAGAGAAGAATTGGATAGAAAAGTTGGGAGGTATTTTTATTCTGGTTTACTCCCATTTAATGCAGCTAGAAATCCTTATTGGAAGGATTTAGTAACATCCTTGGCAAATTGTAATTTGACTGGTTATGTGCCTCCCAAGTTCAGAAAAAATACGAGCCACACTTCTTGCAGAAGATAGGGAAAATGTGGAGAGGTTGCTAGAGATTAAAAAATATTCATGGGAGCAAAATGGAGTTTCTATTTTGTCTAATGGATGAACAAACATTTAAAGACGTCCATTAATCAATTTCATTGCTTGTTCGCTTAGTGACCCAATATTCTTGAAAGGAGTTGCTGTATCTGGGGAACATAAAAATGCAGAGTATTTGAAGGGATTGTTTATAGAAGTGATAAAAGAAGTGGGTGATCAGAAAGTTGTACAAATCATTACAAACAACGCTCCAGTTTGTAAAAGTGCAGCGTTGAGTTTGGAGAGTGAGTACCCTCATATTTTTTGGACTCCTTGTGTAGCACACAACTTAAATCTAACCCTACCCTAAAGAGCATCTGCAACCTCAAAGAAGAAGAAAATTCACAAGCATATGCTTTATGTTCATGGATTGAAGATTTAGAAAGAAATGTCAAAAGCATTAGGAATTTTGTTGTTAACCACCATCGTGCTAATGCTATATTTAATAGGCATTCTGATTTGAAATTGTTGAAGGTCGCTGAAACACGTTTTGCGTCTATCATTGTGATGATGAAGATTATTAAAAGAGTGAAGAATGCTTTGATTAACATGGTGACATGAAAATTGGACATTCTATCGTGCTGATGATGATATCAAGTCTCAAGAAATTAAAAAATTCATTCTTGATGATGAGTTTTGGGACAAAGTGGTATACTTCCTTCAATTTACGCAACCTATTTGAGAAATGTTAAGAGAAGTTGATAAGGATGAGCCCATGCTTCACAGAGTTTATGAAATGCGGGATAATATGATTGAAAAAATACAAGCTATAGTTTTCAAGCATGAAGAAAAAAATCCTGCATTGGATGATTCGGATTTTTTAATCATATTCATTCAATTTTAGTCAGAAGATGAGATACGAGCAACACTCATTTGCATTACATGACACATTCTCTTAATCCAAAATATTATGCAAATAAGTGGCGGGCTGGTGGTATTGGTCGTGTCCCTCCAAATTTAGACCCAGAGCTATCAAGACATAAAAATATGTGTATGACAAGACTTTTTCCAGAAGCATATCTTCTACATCAACTCACACAAGAGTTTGGAAAATTTTCATATTTAAGATTATATGGACCGACATTATTCGCGAGAGAAGAAGATAATATAGATCCTATCACATGGTGGTCAACATTTGGATCAGAAACACCTCTTCTCCAACGTCTTGCATTAAGATTGGTATCGCAGCCTGCTAGTTCATCTTGTTGTGAAAGAAATTTGAGCACATATTCTCAAATCCACAATATGAAGAGAAACAAACTCACCAGCAAGCGCGCAAAGGATTTAGTATATGTTCATTCAAATCTTCGATTACTTTCGCGAAGCAATGATGAATATAAGTACTAATTTGCTCTCTTAGTTATTTGATTATTTCTTAGTTTTCATTTAAATATACTTGTATTGTATTTATCATTTTCAAATTGGGTTTATAACGCAGACAAGAAACATCCAAATTTTAGGACGTAAACCCAGAAGAGTGTGACTTCGAAGGAGAACATGATTTCAACATAACAAACATGGATTTAGCTGAGCCCAATATTCCTTCTAATGATGCATTTGATGATGAAGAAAAAATTTATTACTTCATCAGGATATACTTTGGTATGTAATTTAGTTCTTTTATGCTTTACTTATTTGATTGATATTTAGGTTGATATACTGCATGCATGATGAATCATATTATGACAATGTTAAACTGTTAAAACTTTAAAATTATATATATATATATATATATATATATATATATATATATATATATATATATATATATATATATATATACTTTTTTTTACATTTTTGCCCCTGCCGCACCCTCGCACCCGGGTTTTTTGGAAGTGCTGCATCCCCGCACCCACACCCATGTGACATAGGTAGTGACAAATGAGGCATCTTGGTTTGAAATTGTTTGGGATCTGGAAAAGTTGAGTGTGCCTGTTTTACTTTCCATGATCACACTTGAATTGGAATCTAGGCTAGAAATCTATATGAATGATAAATTGCTAAATTTAGCTAATGATAACTTAAGGTTTTTCTGATGTTCCACCAATCTTCATTAGTAGCACTCGGCTTAGCTGAACGGGTCTCATATTATCCTTTCTTGAAGTCTGTGTAAGTCTCATGTTATGCAGTTCTGTTACTTTGGCGACTAACATTTGCTTGTTTTATCATTAGGAATCAGCCAATTCGTTAAACATAGAGACACGTCATGACCTTTTGCGCTTTGTGGAAGGCATTGAAGAAATTCTTAAACAGCAAATGCGTTCAGATCAAATGTGATGCGTCTGCACAATGTCTAAAGGTGATTCCAGCCTTGTCTATATTCTTCTGTGTGGACCATTAGTGGAGTATACTGTAAATTGTTCGATCTCAACTTATCATTGTTTCTGTTATACATTCTGTTGACCACGGTAATGTGACAGACCTCAGAATAGCATTCTATCTTCAAATTAGACATACAACATGATTCTATATGGTAGACTTTCATCTGGTGGATCTTCATCGGTGCACATTTCACTAATTGGATAAAACAGCAATCTCAGCATCTTTCAAGTCGATGGCCATCATTAATTATATAATGTGATGGTTGCTTCTGTGTCATTGTGGTGCTGCATGAAGAAGTCCAGGCTTGGGTTGTCAGGCTAACTTCCATAGAGGAAGTCAGGAGTACCATTGATGACACAAAGGGAAGGGCAGTGTTTTTGAGTTTTGAATTGGGAAGGGATCAAGCTTGAATTGGTTGCTATGGGTGCAAATGTATTGAAACTGAATGGATATTTAAGGTGCTGCTTGGGAGCCTTAGAATTGGAGGTGTGCTGTGGTTTCTTCATGTTGTTTCTGAGCAATAGTGTTGCCAAAACACTGTTAGGGATGGACTTAACCCTAACACATTTCAACACCATTCAGAAGTAGAGATGGGAAAAGTGACAAGCCACTCATGGTTCGGCTCGTAAAGAGTTCGTTGGAACTCATAAAATAAGATTGGCAAGCCAAACATAATCAGCAATCATCTCAGTTCTGTTCATATTGGCTTGTGTGTGTGTGTGTGTGTGTGTGTGTGTGTATATATATATATATATATATATATATATATATATATATATATATATATATATATATATATATATATATATATATATATATGGAGAGAGAGAGAGAGAGAGAGAGAGGTGCTTAATGAAAACTCACCTACCCCGAGCATCCATTATGTGTGCGATGGGTGTTCAGCATTTTTATGCACAAAAACACCCAAAAACAGTGAAAATAGGGCTTTAGCAGCACTTTTGAAGTGCCACTAAAGCTCCTTTTTAGAAATACCGGTGCATCCCAAAGAGGCTTTAGCGGTGTTTTAAAGTGCTACTAAAAGCCTCTTTTGTGCATTTTATGCATGTTTTTGCCATTTTTGTGTGCTGGCCGTTCATTACGCCCGCATGATAGACCATCAGCGCCTGTGTGCTCTGTTAAGGCACTTATGGATTAAGCACCTACCACTTGATGGATGGGGAGTGTGCATGTGCTCCGTTTAGGCACCCACCAATATATATATATATATATATATATATATATATATATATATATATAGAGAGAGAGAGAGAGAGAGAGAGAGAGAGAGAGAGAGAGAGAGGTGCTTAATGGGTTTTTCAGGTTTCTTTTGTTTTATTTTTAAATTCTGACCTTACAGATGTGATCTATGTACTTTATTTTATAGGGATCAGCTCTTAAAGTGTTCAATTTCAACACATGGGTGAGTTTTTATGTGTTTCACAAAATCAATGGTCCAACATCTTTGTAAACTTTTGAGGCTCAAAATATCATTTTTTCATAGAAAACACATGATCCAGGTGTGGATTCCTCATAAATCGACCATGCCCAACACATTTATGGTTCAGAACTCCTAAAAGAAACACCAAAGGAGCAGAAAAATCCATTAAGCACCTACACTCTGTATATATCACATGGTATACTGTATACTAAATGATTGACAAATTTTGCTTGCTAGCAAATAGGTTTAGAGATAAGATCTGGATGGTTTTGGCTTTTAAACAATGTAAATTTTTTTCCAATCCTGTTACTTCTTAGTTCTAAAAATTATAACTTTTTATAATCTAGCCAGCCCTAACTCCACTTGTTTAGCTCTTGCTCCTTATGAAGTTGAACTCAGCTTGGCTTTGCCACAAGAATGAGCCAAACAACACTTCAAAGTTCAGCTTGTTGGGCTTGTTTACTAGCCCTACAAAAAAGGGCTGATAAACTGAGCAACTTGCAGCTTGGCTCGGTTCATCTCTTCCAAAGCTTGTTCATGTTCATCAAATGAGCTCGACGAGCAGCTCATATAATGTAAATGAGTTGAGTACTAACAATTGGTGTTCTTCTCGGTTCGGCTCGTAGAAAGAATATATATAATATGTATGCAAAATATATCATAAAAAGTGCTTTTGGGTAGGTGATCGGGTTGCATTGCTGTGATAGTGGAGGTTGGGGTTTGAATCTTGCTGTTGATGCGTACCTTAAAAAGTAGCTATATCTTTTAGACAGAGCCAACTCGGGTTTGGCTTGCTTGGCTCAGTCTCTGCTCGATCTCAGCTCGGTCTCGAGCTCAGCATGCCTCAACCTGAGAATGAGCATCAGCCTGAGTTGTGTCCACTGGTAAACGAGCTGAGCCTGAACAAGCTGTGTTCTGTTGGTTCGGCTTGCTCACCGGCCCTACTGTTGCAACATTTTGGCAACACTGTCTTTTTGTAGCTTCATACTTTGGCAAGATTATATTTTAGCAATGCATGGTAACAACGTTTCGATCCCAATGCAATGTTCCCAAGCAGAGGTTAATTCAAGTTTGATCATTAGGTTTCTAAGTTTGGATCATTTCGGGGCTTGTATGATAGAATCTTTTTGGGATTTAGATGTGTATTTAGATAAATATTTTTTATATTGGATCTGAAAGAAATCTAATCTGTTTGCACTTTTATGGGTTGATTGTTCCTACTTTGCAAAATTAAGATCTACATTAAACCCTACCACATCAGATATAGATTGGATAACTGCTTAGAATTTACACTTAGATTTTGATCTGCCATGAATCCTTTTATATTCTACCCGTTTGTGTGCATATTGGTTACCTTACCCTACACTGGGGAAAGAAATTCAGTCTATTTTTAAGATTGGTAGGTGGTTGGAGATTGACCTGGGCCTTGACCTAAAAGTCTATGTTCATGTGGCTCATCAATCCAGGATGGGCCCATGCCATTTTCTGTAACATGCTTTTGTATTCGAGACAGATGCATTTGACATGCTGGTGAATGATTCGAAAGTGCTGAGTCTATGGTTGGGGTGAGCCGAGCCAAGCTGGAGGTGGCTCATTTACCAAAAATATATAGTTTCAAAGTTGGATGTTGTAGGATTTTAACTTTGCTTTGCGTGCTTCAACTAGTTCCTTTACAAAAGAACACATTGTTTCAAAGATAGAAGCAATTATAATTGTACTATGAACTAAACCTACTGCTTGCAAGTCAAATATTTCAATAATTTGTTTTATATTATTATGTGATATAAAATATATCAAAAATATGTTTGTTATTACCTCTCTCTCAGTCAAGTTCCCTCATGATGTGCTACCAATTATAACAAATCAACTCATCAAAGTGCACAAAGATAATAGGTAAAGTGTATATATATAAGAGTAATGTGCAGGTTGCAAACCATTTCTCTCTCAAACCGTTCTAGAATCCTTTAAAAAACATACTTGTAAGTGTTTTTTTGTTTAATCTAAATCAGTAGTAGTTGTGATCAACATGTTTTATTTAGTAAAAAATTTGTATTAGTTTAAACATTTCTCATGTTTAGATTCGTTTTTAACTCAACAAAAAAAAATGATGGTACATATTACACCAAAAACTTGATTAACTAAAAATCAAGAATTCTTGTTAAATTGATTCAATCCAAAGCATGTTTTTTAATAAAAAAGCAATGCTAAATGCATTTACAAGAAACTCATGCAAGTATGTTTTTTAAAATGGTTTGGGATAGTATGGGAGATAAAATGATCTTTATATATATAGGAAAAATATTTGCTACTAATTAAGGTACATAACTAATGAGCTAGAAATCATAAATCTAACCACAGATATTTTCAACATAGTTTGTTTACTAAGGATCAAGCCTTAGATCATGTTTTTCTGATGTAAAAATGTGATCTTTTAAAGTATGAAATTTTGGCACATTGTGAGCCCTTTAAAAACCTAATTACTTGTCATAATCACATGATTGAAAACAAGATTCCTATTAAACAAACCATGTCCATCACATATAACCTATATAGACACAAATACCACCTATTATATTTGTGTATGTTGATGAGTTAGCACATCATGAGGAGAACTTGACTTTTTTGGTTGCCTTAATTTCTTTTTGGATAATGCAAGGTAAACCACCAACCCGCCCCCTCCTCCCAATCGCTGACTCCAGATTGACTGTTCTCCGGTTTGTGAAACCCTTGAGGTTCCCTCTGCCCACCAGAGAGTACACCCAGATTCAACCTTGCGGCAAGGGACCCGTGTTGGGATAAGTTTCCAAAAGGTGCACAAAACTTTAAATATAGCATTATTTGTTTTCAAAGGGGCAGGGATTATGAAAGTTAGCAATTTTTTTTTCATTCTAGTTCAAAAACTAAATGGACAATAATTAATTTATTAAAAACCCTGCTTATAATTAATTTATTAGAAACCCTGCTTTTACAAAAAAAAGAAAAAGAAAATCTTAGTTGGGCCCCCCTCGTCCTATCAATATGTGTGTTGGAGGTAGCTCGCTGCTGAAGCATCAAACGGTATCTATTTCCACACATGTTAAGTGTGCATGGTGCCCTATCATTTTGAATAAATGTTTGGTACAGTCAAGTGTACTTACTATCTAGTAAATCACATGGATTTACAGATTATTCCTTGAGTATCTCATGGATCAAACCTTGCAGATATATGATTTACATGGTCTATATTTTATGTGAAAATATGGTTAGATGATCATGTGATTGTCATGTACAACTCAGCTTCTTAACAAAACTTCAAAAAACAATGTTCTAGATTTAGGGCTGTCAATGAGAATCTGTTGCTGCGACTCCGTCGGATTGGAAAGAATACTGGTTTGAGATTTTGGTTCAGTCAACAATTCAGGTTGGAGACCTTGTCTGGCAGGAGTAGTTGGTGCACGTCACCTTGTGTTAGGACGTTGCAAGTTCGAACCCCAAATGGTATGGTTGTATAACTGGTAGGGTCTGCCTAACCCCAGCTTTCTCTGTAAAAAATAAAAGACAATTATGGTTGGACCAGAAGATCTGAGACTCGGGTCTGGTTTATAAATTTCCAAACCAGGCCTGGGTCAGCCCCATTCATGTATAATATAAAAAAATTGAGCTTTCAGAGAGAGTGACAGGCATAACAGGCGAGGCACAAAGTGTCCATTATTAGTGGATGCTTTTCTTTCATCGCACAAGATCAGTGGCAGAGCATTATTATTTTGCAAAAAATAGCATTTAGCAGCGTGGCGACCGCCACTAAATACTTTTTCCTGCCTAAGTCATTGGCAGTGATAGTGACCACCGCTAATGACCCAAAACAGTTGCAAATTGATGAACGAGCGTCATCGCTGGGCTCGTACAGCTTTATATATATATATATATATATATATATATATATATATATATATATATATATATATATATATATATATATATATATATATATATATATATATATATATATAGCAATCATCAAGACAATGCATTTCTTAGCCCCCCTTTTTCGTTAGGCTCCTTCAAAAATGGTAGTTTTGAGTATTTTTTGTCACATGTAACACCATACATGTGATCTATAGATTTTTTTTAGTGGAACCAGCTTTTGGATCGTCGAAATCTGATCTGTATACAGGTTTTTCCGGTAATCCATAATCAATGGCTATGAAAGTACCCCTTTTTTTGGCTCAAAAAAACATGTTTTTTCCTTGAAAAAACATGACCCATGAGTCGATTCCCACTAAATCGAGCATGCTAAACACATCTAATGATTCAGATCTATCATAAAACACTTAAAACCTATGGATCAAAAGGGGGGAAATGAGAAATGCGGCCTAATATGTTCAACTCTCTCTCTCTCTCTCTCTCTCTCTATATATATATATATATATATATATATATAAGAAATGTGTTTCTTAGATCTCATTAGGTCCCTTCAAAAATCTTAGTTTTAAGTTTTTTTCTCACATCTAACACCGTAGATGTGATTTATAGGTTTTGTTTAGTGAGAATCGACTTTTGGATTGCTGGAATCTGATCTGTATACAGATTTTTTTGATGATAAAAAATCAATGGCTATGAAGGTACTTGATTTTTTTGGCTCATAAAAGTATATTTTTTCATCAAAAAACATGATCCAAGAGTCTATTCCCACTAAATTGAGCTAAACACATCTAACGGTTCAGATCTATCATAAAACACTTAAAACCTATGAAGCAGAACGTGGTAGAACGAGAAATGGGGCTTAATATGTTCAATTCTCTCTTTAATCTAACATTAAACTAGTTTGTGTTTAACATTAGATGGATTCAACCTTATGAAAATAACCAAAATACTCTTGAAGAATTGATTTTTTGATTAAAAATGTATGGTTACTTTTTGAGCATTATAGGTATTTTTAATTTGAAAAGTCATACATTTTCCAAAAAAAGTAACAAAGTTACCTTTTTACCTCAAGAAGTAACTTTGTATTTAAAAAAATGACATTATTTTTTAGGGTATTTTAGTTATTTTCATAAGATTTAATTCATTTAATGTTAAACACAAATAAATGAAAACCTACAAAATTAGCATGGTGCTAAATGAAACATGCAATTGGATATTCAGTATTTTTTCTAATTCAACATCGTTGATTTACTAAAAAACGACACTTGGATCATGCATTTTGGATAGAAAAATAGTATTTGGAGCCTTGAAAATTTATCAAAATTGTAAGTTGTTTTTTGAAACCATATAAAAACATGTCCATGCATTGAAATCAATTGCTCCAATAAGTGATTCCCACATATGTATATTTGAAATTAAAAAAATTCATTAGCATCATGTCCATTTTGTAGGTTTTCATTATATATATGTATACACACACACCAACAGGGGGCTCTGCTTGTTTGGTAGGAACAACTAGTGCAAGTCACCTTGTGTTGGGACGTTGCTTGTTCAAAACCCAATGGTATAGTTGTATAACTTGTAGGGGGTCTATCTAACCTCAACTTGCCTTTCAAAAATAATATATATATATATATATATATATATATATATATATATATATATATATATATATATATATATAGTAGAGTGTAGGTGCTTAATGGATTTTTCTGCTCTTTCTGTATTTGTTTTGCAGTTTCAACCCCATAAATGTGTTGGGCATGGTTGATTTATGAGGAATTGACAAGTGAATCATATGTTTTAATGAAAAAAAAGAAATTTGAAGCCTAAAATATTTACAGAGATTTTAGATCATTGTTTTTTCAAACCTTATAAAAACCCACTCATGTGTCATAATCGAACACTACAGGCGGCGATCCTTATAAAATCTAGTACATAGATCACATCTTTATGGTCTGAATTTAAAAATAAAACAAAAAAATATGAAAAACCCATTAAGCATATATCATTAAGCACCTCTCTCTCTCTCTATATATATATATATGTATATATATATATGTATATATATATATATATATATATATATATATATATATAATATAGTGGTTGGTGCTAACCACTTTTCTAGTTAACCATTGTGCTAATCGTGTTTTTGAAAGGTTTTTCTCATGTATTACTTAGATATGACCATACAAATGTGTTCGGTATAATCGATTAACTAGGAATGACATTTGGATAATTTTTTTGATGAAAAATATGATTTTTCATGTAGAACACACTATGAATAATGCATCAAATTTAAGTAATACATGGAAAAATTCTTCAAAAGTGTGTTAGCTTGAAAAGTGCTATGTAGCTACCACCTTCACAAATTTTGAATGAAAAATGATATTACTATACGGCTAATTTGACACATTTTTTTAAAACTCATAATTTGTGATATTCTTTTAATATCCAAAATTGCAAATATCTTGATTTAAAAAAACCTTTTTATCCTTTGCATATACAAACTTCCTTCCAAACATGTGACTATTTTACAAAACAATCTTTCTTATTAGATTTGTATCTTTTTGATTTGATGTTGAAAACTTTTGCTTTTATAGTCATTGAAAAGCTAAAACAAAGGAGGATAACTTTCATGTTTTGAGTTAGAACTGAAAACCCCTATGGGTTTTTCGTTCCTGAGTTCCAAAACCGAAATAAAAACATACCTTGTAGATTTGAACAACCAAACAATCTATCTTTAGATGGAGTTTTGACTCACAAAATGAAGGATTCTAAAAAATAAAAATATATACAAAAATACATTTCTATTGACACCTGATTCATTGAAAAATGTTGAATGGGCATTAAAAAATAACCCTAATAGATGCATCTTTTCTGTCTATTCTATGATATTTTTGGCCACCTACATTAGAAATCTAAAAGAAATGCAAAAAGAAAAATGACAGATTAGGATGTTAGCTTTCCTATTCCATAAAGATCACCTTGATCTAATAAGTGATTGGGAAAAACTATTTTCTGAAAGATAAACTATTCAATATAAGTAAGGATGAGGAGGCCTGTATAAAACATATGCGAGGATGAGGAAGTCCACATAAAATATATGCTAGGATGAAGAACTTCAAATAAAATGATGAAGTTCACACAAAATATAAGCATAAAATGAGGAAGTTCATATAAAAATGAGAAAGTTCGCATAAAAATAAGTGCAAACATCTTGTTAAACTCAAACCTTGAAACTTCACAAATATCTTACTAAGTTGCATATACCTCATAACTTTGTATAAAAATAGGTGCAGACATCAAGTTAAACTTAGAAAATCACATGTTTAGGAGAAAAATTCATACATATAAAATAAATTCCGCATATATTTAAGAGAAAATCACACGTATAAGAGGAACTCCATATATATTTAAGATGAAATCACATATTTAAGAGGAAATCACATGTTTAGGAGAAACTCCATATATACAGGAAAAAAATTACATATATGGGTGGAACTCTGTATATATAAGAGGAAAATCATATATATTTAGGAGAAAAACTGCATATATAGGAGAAAATCAAATATATTTAGGAGAAAAATCACATATATTTTTTGCAGAATAATCTATTCTCAGATATGTATCTCTTGGATTCAACATCGAAAACTCACATTTTATAGTCGATGAAAAACTAAGACACATTTTTATAGTACGGAATGTTGGGCTGCCAAGAGACATCATATTCAAAAAATGAGTGTAGCTAAGATGCGTATGCTGAGATGGATGTGTGGAAATACAATAAAAGATAAGATTCAGAACGAGGAGATACGTAAGAAGGTAGGCGTTGCACCCATTGAAAATAAGATGAGAGAGAATCGTTTACGGTGGTTTGGACATATTCGACGAAGGCCTAATGATGCTCCAGTTAGAAGGATGGAGAAATGGGAAAATATATTAGTTAAAAGAGGTCGGGGTAGGCCTAGGAAGACATGGATGAAGGTGATAAGAAAGGATATGAATGCTTTGAACCTCACCGAGGACATGGCATTGGATAGAAATGAATGGAGGAGAAGGATTCATGTGGAAGACCCATAATGATTTTCTTTGTTGGTTCATATCGCCGACCCCAATTGTTTTGGGATGAAGGCGTAATTGTTGTTGTGGAAAACTAAGCCACATACCTATAATGTTTCAGTTCTAAGTTAGAACTAAAAATCTCTTTAGGATTCCCATTTTTTAATTTCAAAACCAAAATAGAAACATGATTTGTAGACTGAAACAATCGAAGATCTATCTTTTTAAAGGACGTTTCTCTTCAACTACTCATTAGATTAGGGTGATCTTGGTGGCATTGAAAAGCTAAAGTTGCGATCTATCGCTTTTTTATTTATTTTTTATTTTTGATTTTCAGTGCAAGTAGTCGAAAAAAGCATGTTAAAGACATAAAAGATGCAACTATACTTGTTTTAGTCTTTTGAGCATGTTTCTATTATGATTTTGAAACTCAGAAATAGACACCCTAGAGGAGTTTTTAATTTTGACTCATAAAAAAAAATTTACATAGCTTTTCAGCAACTATAAAAAAGTAAGTTTTCGACATCTAATCAAATGCATATAAATTTGAGAACAAATAATATTTTGTAAAAAATAATCACATATTTGAGAAAAAATTCACATATATTTTGAAATTTTATATGGGCAAAGGGTAAATTGTTTTTTAAAACTAAATATTTACGAATTTAGTCACTAGAAGAATAACAAAAATTACAAGGCATTTCGTGGCGTACGTCATTTTTTGCTGTACAATAAGGTTATTATCTGATTTTTTTATTTGCTGCGTCGGACTCTCCAACCTGCAGCCGTTCCGATAGAGCTTGCACTAATTTCAATTCGATAGAATTGTACTATCGAGTGTACGGAATATTGACACCAATGATTCCTAGCTAGAGTTCTCTGCTACGTGAGTCGTCCAACATGCTTCAAAGTGGCTGCCGATAGAAGATCGAATCCTCATTTATGTAGCCACGGGATTCTCTGGATGCGGGTGTGCCTCACCCATAATCCCCCATGAATCTCCCGTTTCTCTCTCGCTCACCATGCTGATCGGGAAAATCCTGTTGTCTGGGTAGCAGTTCTCTCTCTCTCTCTCTCGATATGCCTTCGTTGGTACCTTGTACACCATCCATATCAGTATCGCCGAGCTACCATAGCCACCACTCTTCACTATCCCCCCCCAAACGAGATGGGTCTTCGAGTTCAGAGAGGCAGAGAAGGGGTCCTCTTCTGAAAACGGGTTTCTCGACCGGAATTCTGAGGCTTTCAGCCGGAGAATTCTCCATGAATTCGAGTCGCCGATCGGTAAAGTGGGTGGCTTTTTGTTTCGGGGAGAACCCATCTTCAGATGGCAGAGAAAACGCGGACGTTGTCTCGAGGGCGAGCGCCGAAGAAGGAGAAGAAGAAATCGGGGTTTCTGATGAGAGGAAATTCACCGTGGAGGTCGGCCGCCCCAACGTGCCGGTTTACTTGAGCGCGTCTCGGTTGAGCCTTGGCGATCAGGCGTTCTTTCTCTTGGCTTTTGTGGCCTGCACGGTACATGAGTTCCTTTGCCACCCTTCCTGCTTCTTTAGTCCTTTTCATATTCTATTTCTTTGGTAAAAATACCTGGCAGTTCTTAAGCCACGAAATGTCTTTTTTTGCAAAATTTTCCTTTTTTGTGGTGACATCGTGCTTATTTTCAGTGTTGAAAGCTCCCGTTGTCTTGTTTTTGGCTTAGTTGGTTCAATACTGTTGCATGCTCGCTTTTGATGGGATTTGAGTTTGTGGGATTGTTTAAATCTTCTGTGAATCAGTAATTTTTTGGTTACTTCATAGTTGGTAGTTGTTCTTTTCCTTTTTTTTTGGGTTCATAGGATTCAATACCATTTAGTCGCAAGCTTTTTGGGACACGAATTATGAATATATTTGGTCGGGGTGCGTGGAGCTGGTTGTGTTCTAGTTTTGTTTTGTGGAGGATTGAATTGCATGATAATTGTGGATGGAGTTGCCATAATTCTCTTCAAATGTTGGAGACTTGTTCAGTGAGTTTGTTGAGTTCAATTGTGCATGGTTAAGTTCTGCTACCCATGATGGTACCATTGTCACGAAGCTTCTTGAGATTCGAAGGATGTGGTTGTTGGTGCATTTCTGTTGTAGTTAGTTTTCCTTCTATGATTGGGTTGATCTCTAGGATGTTAAGGGAATGGCACCTAAATTGGGTGCCAGAGGCTAGCTATCTGCTTTAATACATAAGTAAGCTGTTGTTGATAATGTTGGAATATAAGATAAGAGGAGTGGAGTAAAAAAGAAGTTGAAACAGAACGGTAAGATGTAATTGCAACGAAATACT
Source organism: Nuphar pumila (assembly GCF_984573655.1). Taxonomy (NCBI): domain Eukaryota; kingdom Viridiplantae; phylum Streptophyta; class Magnoliopsida; order Nymphaeales; family Nymphaeaceae; genus Nuphar; species Nuphar pumila. The sequence continues at coordinate 111,719,004 of NC_143252.1, read as the reverse complement.
GTCAACAAGTTTGGTGAAATTGGATTGTCAACATCAGCCAAGGCTTGTTTATTATGAAGCCACAAGGTTGCTATTTGCAGTGATTGGTTGTGAATGGTATCAAACTCTTGCAAACTAAAACAACTTGACAGTTATTATATCTTAGCAAGTTGGAATTTCCTTTTCGAAGCATTGGAGTGAGGATGTCACTGGGAAGACCAAAAAACTTGCAAGAACAAGAAACATTTTCAAAACAAACTTGATTACTTTAATTATGAGTTTGTATCATACATATGTTTAAGCAGGGAATTTTGTTTTGTTTCCATAGTATGTTGACACAAGCACTTCAAAAATCATGGGCACAATAATACTCATTAGACATTAGCCTGATACATGTCCCATCACGTATTTTTTCCAGCTATAAAAGTTAGTACATTTACATGTATAGGACCTCCAATATCAACCATGTATTACACTCGGAAAAGCAAATATAACTAGCCATGTCTGTAAAATTTTTCTTTGTATAAATACTGTATAGTAAAAAATTGCATTTTAGATTATGAAGCATGTATGTGGAACAGTACTTACTAATTCACACGGGGCACAATCCGTCTAGGCTTGATCATTGGATCACTCATTATCTATGCATTTGCAAACTTTGAACCTTTCTATGAAAAGTTTGTGTTTTTTTTTTTCAACTATTTGTACGGAGAACAGAAAAGTTGATTTCAAAAGGTTGTTTAGGGGCTATAATCCATTACTATCAGCTTTAGTTTAATATTTTTGCTTTTATAAGTAAGCTTTACTTGAAAAAGATTAATGGCTGAACAGGAGAGGAAGGATGCTTTTTTATGCATTTAGTTTGGAAGGTGACTTTTCTTGATTAATCATTTCTTATCGACTTCCATCATCTTTTCTGTTGTAGAACTGCATGTCATTTGTCTCATTAGATGCAATTGCTTGTGTGATTTTTATAAATTTCTATGAATTTCTATATCCTCAATTATTTTTGGCCAGCTGTATTAATTCCCCTTTGATGTCATCATGCTTTAATGGGAACAGAGAGTGGGGATGATCCATGAATTGATATAATGAGTTGCCTGAATGACCTTTTTCACACATTCTTCCATCATTTATGAAACTGTATGATAATCGCTATTGCTTCTCACTCTGGAGCATATTATGTTTTTGTTTCCTTATTTCAAGTACTCCTCATGGATCTCCTGGACATTTAAGTTCTTGTACTGTGATTGGTATTCTTGTAACGTATGCATTTGAGAAAACGTATGTACAAAATATGGCTACTGAATCTCCTCTTTCTTCTAACTATTTTCTTTTTGATATTAGAACAGAAACTGAATTTGATACCTATATGACCTGTATGTTGTGGCTTTACAAGTGCTGAAGACAGAAAATCCCATAAATTGTAATTCTACTCAACATATTACTGGATGTGGATTGAATATTTCTAAATTTGTTTGCATATTATTTCCTTATGTGATGCTTGCGGTGTATGTGGATCTCTTTTTCTCTTTGTGTGTGTGTATACATGTATGTATACAAGTACGTACATATGTATGGATATGCATGTATATTTTTATGTATTTATCTATGATTATGTTTGTATGTGTGTGTATTATATGTATTCTTATATACACCCACACACTCATTGAAAATAAAATTTAGCCCTATAAACTGAATGCTGGTTGCTCTACCTTTTCTTTTCTTGCAGACATCTATAGCATTTACAAGCTTGGTAGTTGCAATGATTCCAACATTATATGTAAGTTTGAAGGACCAACTTCTTGCTCAGAGTTGCAGTTGTATGGACTCTCTCTGTCTCTCTCTTTTTCAATGGCATTGACATAAAATATAATTTATATGGAGGGGCTATGCTAAAAAAGAATGCTCCATAATTTTCTCAACCCAGTTTTATGTAGAAAACATGTTTAAAATATAATTTAAATGCTATTTAACACGGACTCTTCTAAAAGGTCAACACACATGACACGGCTTCCGCAGTGTCAGGTGCAGTCAACCGCACCGGGTTCCATTTCTGTGTCACACACACACACACACACACACACACACACACACACACACACACACACACACACACACACACACACACACACACATATATATATATATATATATGTCTGCAGCCTCACACACACCCGAGTTTTGTGACACTTGTGTTGCACCCTTCGTGCCCGCATCTGCACCCACACTTATGTGACATAGTTTAAATGGAGGGGACTATGCGAAAACAGGCGCTTAAAAGATAGAACAACTTTCCCTTTACTGTCACTTTTCTTTTGATTTTGAGATTGCTAGATACAGCTCAACCGAACAAAAATGGTACGTATCTTGATTTTCGAGAACTTGTCCAGTTAAATTGTGCAATTTGGAGGGTGGAGACTGGAGACAGGTTCTTGATAGGACTATTGATACCTCTAGTTTAGGAATTTCAAATATATTTAAGTTAAACTAGTATGGAGGGTACTCCAAGGTTGAATATTTGGATTAGCTTACCCTAGAAAGCCGGTTCCCAATAAAAACATGTAGATACATCCATGGGATCAATTGGACAAAAATAAAATGGAAGTTGCTAAGTCGTTTGTACATACAAACTATTGTAGCAACTTTTAACCCATCTCTCTCTCTCTCTCTCTCTCTGTATATATATATATATATATATAAATGGGGATTTTGCTGCCCCCTTTTTCCATTAGGTCACGGTAGGGCCCCTCTAAAAATCATAATTTTAAGTAGTTTATGCTATATCCGAACTGTTAGATGTGTTTATCATTGTTTATTCAATAGAAAACATGTTTTTGCTTAAGCATCTGTATCCTCAGATGTGTATTTTAAAGAGGTAAAAAAAATAAATAGTTGATATTGTACTAAAATTTGATGATAAAATATTCACATTTTTACATCAAACCAATTCAAAACAAAACTTGTTTCTTAATTAATAAGCAATGATAAACACATCTATCGGTTCAGATCTATCATAAAACACATAAAACTATAATTTTTGAAGGGTCCTAACGTGACCTAACGAAAAAAGGGGCAGCACAATCCCCATTCCCTCTCTCTCTCTCTCTCTCTCTATATATATATATATATATATATATATATATATATATATAGACACACACTAAAATCTATGTCACAATGATATGGGTACGCACACGTATGCGACACGAATTCAAAAAAAAATTCAGAAGTAAAATCCTGTGACACATGTATATATATATATTGTATTATTGTTTCTTTGAAAAGACTTTTTCATTTAATACTTATGAAAGCATATTGATATTAATAAAAAAAACACATTTGACAATGATTGAGATGACTCTTTTTCTTTCTTTCTTTCTCTCTCATAAATCATATTGTAGATTATGTGATTAATAAAAAAACATAAATGAAAAAAGGATATTTACTTTTTTGACTTTCTCTTACTCTCTTAAATAAAAATAAGTGAAAAGAATGAAATGTCATTTCTGACATGTCATCTACTTTTTCTACTCTCTCTTTCTTTCTTTCCACGTCATTTCCCTTTTTCTCTCTCTCTCTCTCCAAGTATCACAGTAGACCTTTTTTTTTCAAAAAATCTAATTTTAAACTGCCAGTGCTTAAGACACGAGTCTGACATGTGTCATCAGTGACACAAGCCTATTTGACTGTAACATAGACTAGAATATGTGAACTGGAGTATGAACCGAGATTTTCATGTTTTTTTTTTAATGTTTTTCTTAAATTCTGCCGTACGGATGTGATCTAGATGCTTGGTTATATAGAAAAGGACTCTCGGATCATCCGATTATGATGCATAAGAAGAATTTTTTAAGGCTTGAAAATCAATGACTCAGAATTTTCGTAAATATTCAAGCATACTCACATTTTTTCATCGAAAATACATCTGCAGGGTTGGATTTGCAAATAAAGTGTTAGAACTGCCTAGTTCACCCTCCATTCACATATTTCCAGTTAACATATTCTAGTGGTCTTATATGTGTGTTTGTGTGTGGAAAAGATTGGCTACACTCTAAAGTAGCATACTCTAGCGAAAACCCATAAGCACAAGTTTTATTTCATTAATTTGACTCGACGGATGCATCCAGCATGGTCGTTTACTTTGAAGTCTTTATAAATCCACTTATACACTGCGATTGGACGATTTAAAAACATGTTCTTGACTATGTCACATGGGTGCGGGGATCCGGCACTTTCAAAAAACCTGGGTGCGGGGGTGCGGCAAAAATATAAAAAATTATATATATATATATATATGGTTCTTCAATTTGAACAACCTAAGTAGAACTCGGACCTTCTTAGAAAATTATTCCAGCAACGAGGGTGGGTGTTGGAATCCATGAGTATAAACCAAGGGATTTTCTTTTCCAAATTTACACGTCAACAGCTTAATCACTCACATATATCCGATTGCAACTACACCATGGTCTTACCATTTTAGTATATAGTTATTTACACCATATCCATGTAAAATTGCATAAGTAGAACTGGAATATGAAATGCAGCAACTAACAAACTGAAAAGAATGCACATATACAGGCAGCAGTTTGTCACATTTTCTCCCCACATTTTTTGGTTTTGGTCATTTCTCTAAATGCAAACAGGGTAATCATCACCACATTAGAATACCTAATCGGCTAATCCTCAATAAGGAGACCATTCCCTTACTAAAAAGATTCTGACTACCACAAATTAGAATTTACCAAGTTATCCAGGTAAATGTTTCATTCATCTATATTTGTATAGGACTGAATCGTAAACAATTGTGAGTTGGCTTTCCACGGAAAAAAGTTCAAGAATTGATACATTGCATGCCTCCATCATATTTCTCATTTTTGGTAACTTTTTAAGCATGCTGTTACTAATGATCAATTGCTCGAGTGATACAAAACTTATCTTTTTGCTTATTGTCATGTTTTAGCTTTTTTACCGCTCTATTTTTATTCTATTATCCATTCTTTTGTTATTTCCTAAAATAATTAGACTTTTTACAATTTTGTCTCATCTTTCATTATGTGTAAAACTCGGTTAAAAAAAGTTCGGATCCAGGCCCGAATCCCCCCCCGCCCCCCCCTTTGCGCACCTCGCCTGCCGGAGACCCACCTTCGCCGACAATCTCGTGTCGGAGACCACCCCCACCCATAGCCGGCAAACCCGGACCGGCGAAGCCTCTCCCCCTCTCTCGCTCGTGTTCTGACCACCCGACACTGGCAGCCACGCTCGACGCCTTCTCTCTCCCCGAACCCTCTCTCGGGCTCCCTCAGTCTCTGGAGCCCCGTCTCACCGATGAGCCTCCCCTTCTTCGAGCCCTCTCTCCAGCTCGACGTGTTCCGGCCACCGATGTTGGAACCCTTGTCGCACCGATGACCTCGTGCACCGTCTGTCGCCGGTGAAACCTTCCCCCTTTTTTTGGTCACCTCTCAGGTAATCCCTAACCATCTCTCTCTCAGTCTCCCGCTCTCCGTGCCCTCACTCAGAGGACGGGGAGGGGCGCAGCCCCTCCCCTTGCATTTTGATCGGAGGAGGGGTGTTGTCCCCCTCCCCGCTCCTTGTTTCCTCTCTCAGAGGATGGGGAGGGGCACAACCCCTCCCCTTGCGCGCTGAGGGGAGGGGGAGTGTTGTTTTCCCCCCTCCTCGTTTTCTTCATCTCCTTTTTCTTTTCTTCCTCTGATTGCGGCAGAGGGGAGGGCGCCTTTGCCCTCCCCCTCTCTCGCTCTAGGTTGGGTTCGCAGTAGAGGGGCTTGGCCCCTCCCTGCACCCTCGGTTCACAGAAGAACCTTTTGAGGATTTTTTTTTGAAGTCCGAGAATTGGACCAAAATGAACTTGGGTGCGGTCAACGCACCTAGGGTCGGGTTGACCACACCCGGTGCTGCACCCGCACCTGCTTCAAGTCGCGTCGACGCGGGTGTGGCACTCTGCTAGCCGAATCTCTGTGACATAGGTTCTTGACCAAACAAACAAGATAGATCATATATGTAGGTTTGATCCACAAAAAAATCAAGAAAAATATAATGAAATAGGCTATTTCTACTAGAGGATACGGTACATTTGGGGGCAGCCACTAGTCACAATCATGAATTTTTTACTGATTGTGGACCACTGAATTTTGAAGCCTTTAAAATTTCATTTATATAATGCGATTAGACGATCTAAAACATGTTTTTCACCAAACAATCACCAAACAAACATGATAGATCATATCTATAGGCTTTGTAAGAAAGTATGCAGAAATGTATAATAAGAATGCTTAATGCATTCGTATGATCCAATAGTGTACAAGCAAGAACCAACAATGGGGAATATCGAAATAGTCTACTAAGGGACAACACAAAAAAGCCTTTAAAGAGACAACACATAAAAAATATATGGATCTTTATTGAGTGAGGGCTTCAAAAGCCATGAAAATACATGGGGTAGAGACCCCTATTTATACAAGAAAAAGGAGCACAAGAGGGGGGCCATTGGGGGCTCCCCATAGTGTCGTTGGGAGCCCCCAACGACTCTATGTGGGACCCCCTTATGATGTAATAAAAAAAGGTTTTTAAAAAAATAAAAATAAAAATAAAAATAAAAATAAAAATAAAAATAAAAATAAAAATAAAAATAAAAATAAAAATAAAAATAAAAATAAAAATAAAAATAAAAATAAAAATAAAAATAAAAATAAAAATAAAAATAGAGAAATAAGAAAAGACAATTAATAAAATAGTTGTTTCTAAAAAGCAACTATGTAAAATGACTAAAATACCCCTAACGGATATTTCACACACACACACACCCATATATATATATATATTATATGTGACTACATATATTTTATGTAATATCCGGAAGAAATAGGTATACTTAATCGATTTGGGTCTAGGACCCGATATCCGGACCCATGAAGGAATCAATAAATGGGTGTTAAATTAAGATTTTTAATAATAATTTTAATTGGGTAAATACTTAGGTATTAGGGTCGGATCCACAGTTGGACCCGCAAGGATCCAATTGAGGATCCGTTAGCTCAGAAAGACCCGAATCCAAGCGGACGTTGGATCGGGTGTTGCGGGTCGCAGGGTTTGGACCCGGACCCGAGTATGAGCCTTATGAGATAAGAACAAGAATCGTGCCTCAAGCACGATTCTTGTATTCAAGATTTAGAGAGAGTGAAAGGGGGGGTTACGCAGAACGTAACCAACCCCTCTTTTTCTCGAAAGGGGAAGGAAAGGGGGAGCTCGGCTTAAAAGGGAGGGGATTTTCCCTCAGGCAGTTTTTTGTTTTCTTCCAATTGATCTCCCTCCCTCTCACGGTTGGTGCACACAGTGGAGGAAGGGGCCCTTCACGACAGGAGCTTCGACCATCCGCATCTGTCAAGGCTCTAGCGAGGGTCTTCCTTCACGGCAGTAGGGGAAATCACCGTAAAAAGGTATGGCTATTCCTGGATATGGGTGAGGGATCGAGCGTGGGTTCGATCTTGTATGAGGGTTTGAGGAGAGAGAGGTTATGGGAATAGGATTTCAGATTATTGCTAGTGTTTTCTTTCAAGAAATAAAAGGGAAAGGGGTGTTTAGGGGTAGCGATCTGGGTTGGGGAATGATGCTGGTCCAACCCTATACCCTAAGATTTCCAATTTGGCCGACGTGGGATCGGTGAAGGGCGAAGACAGCCGGTTACGGCAGCCCAGTTCTTGCTTGGAATACCCCGGATTTGGGGGTTCTTTAGCCTGGAAATCGATGAGCACAGGCTAGGTGTGTGTGAGTGTGTTGAGCTAGAGGTTTTTGCTATATCTCGTGTGCTCTAATTTGTAGTAGTATACGGTATATATAACCTGTTATTTTCTTTGGCATTCTGAAAATATTTGCTTAGAATATAACGTGGAAATGGTAGTTTAAAAGCAGAAAAACTCGATGAAGTTAAATCTTGTTATTGCTACATGCATGAGAATTTGCTGTGTCTGAATTTACATATTGTATTCTTGAAATTTAGAGAAAACAATGGAAGATTATGGTTGCTGTGTCAAATCTGGTTATCCTATTGTAGAAAGAGGTTGGGTGCAAGGGTTGCACAAATGTTGTAACAGGCATGACAGCAGCCTGACCCGTTGGATACATTCACTGGGTACCGATGGCTGCCATTATTAGCATTATTTCTAAATGCTATCAGTGTTCCTCCATAGTCGACTGCTAATGGTGTGTTTTCTTTGTTATATAGGCCACCAGCCGTAAGGGAATAGATTGTTTGTTTCTTTTCTTTCTTTTTATGATGGTGTGTGTGCAGTAACATGCTCAGGGGATGTGCTGGATGATCTAATCTAGCTAGTCCAGCCAGCAGTCTAAGTAGTGTGGACCACTTAGACAGTAGGACGAAAGGCCCAGGAGTGGCAAGCCTAACTACTTCTCCTAGTAGGTGCTGGGATTTACACAATTTCAGATAAATGGATGCATGACAACATTTCATTTCATGATATTTAAATGTGAGCATGACTAGAATATTGCTGTGCGTGTTAACCATGAATGTTTGTGGAAAAATGGGAAATGTTACATGGAAGCATGTACTGGTTAATGCCCTCATGTGCATATATGGATCAATGTGGGTTTTAAAATGTGATATCATGCATGGATTGTTATCATGAATTTATGAACGATGGATGAATGCATAAGAGGTAGGTGGTGTCATGGAGACGCTTGTACATGGATGGTACTTGCATATGGTGTGATAAGTTATGCACTTTATTAAGAAAGTTGGTTTTGTTTCCACATTGACTGCATCACTTACACAACGTAAGATGGTGGCACACTACTACACTGTTCACATGGTATTTGTGGGCGGGAGTCCCATATGAGTTCCCGCAGGGGTGTATGCGAGTTTTACACTTCACTTTTGCATAGGGTGTTGCAAAATTAAGAACCGAATTAAAAAAAAACATAATAAAGAACAGTGTAACTTTTGATCTGAGGTCTTCCATCTGGAGAATGGAGATCTTAGAGTTTTCAGTCCTGGGGAGGCTGTGAGGATACAAAAACTTCGTGTGCGTGAATTTGGCCCCCGGAACCCGATATGGAGGTTCTTTCTCCTGGCCACGGTTTTAGGGAGAGTCCGCCACTTTATCCGGGAGTGGTGATGTTGGTAACAACTGTAAGTTTGTTTGGTACCAAAGGAAGTGACACTTGTGGGCGTGGGGTGTCCCTTGTGTCCCCGACATTAGATGGGGAGGTCTAATGTTCCGAGGGTGACTCGGTCGAGGGCTAGGTTGAAACCCAGTAATAAAATACCAATTTGTGTGCTAATCTACCCTGAGAACCTACTTGACCTCAGGGATTTTACCCGTTTGGTGTATCCGCGGGCGATGAAAATTTAAAAGAGAAACTTAAAGTTGTATGCATTAAATAAGGTCATGCATATGGAAAGAAAACTCAAACTTAAATGTAAGATAATAAGGAAGTCATGCATTTTCTCCTTTGCACTAAGTCATGCATAATTTGAAATGATCTCTAGTCATGATATGGTAAATGTATGCAATTCATTTCTTAAAAGCATGTTGATATGGTTTGGTATTGCTGTGTGTTACTGTTCTTTAGCTGTGAGTATACACAATCTGTCGCATATATGCAAGGTCAGATGTTGCATGTTGGTTGTATCTGCACTCACTCAAACTAACATATGAAATCTTATTCATGATCGTTGTCTCACCTAATTTCCTTGAAATAGTAGTGCTCAGAATTTTGTTCTGACCCTTCTACTTCGTTGGTTTTACAGGGAATGGTGAGCAGTGAGGGATGGGCTGTTCACAGAGGATGGACGAGGGTCACATTTTTGGGTTAGACAGTTTCGACAGTGGCAGAGTGGTTTTACTTTTTGTTCTTGGCTCCATTGTTATTTTCAGTTTTTGTACTATTTGGTTGAATAAAGAATGGTAATAACAATTTACTTTGGTTCATAAATAAATGGTTGGTGTTACTACTCATTGATGATGATTGTCAGTACATTTGTGGTGATGGGATATCCAATGGAAAGTGGAACTGTGAGGACCCCAGATCCTTGGGAAGGTATCTGCATATAAAAAAAAAAAATTTGCATTTTTAAAGGGGGAGGATTTGGGGTCGTTACAAGTTTGGTATCAGAGCCACCACAAAGGACTGAAAAATTTTATCATCTCTAAGTAGTAAGAGATCTTTATTTTGGTAAGAGAGCCCTGCCCGAAACATCCACTGGTTGTGACCCGTCCTCCAGAACAGTCATCCTCACTGGTAAGGTTATTTAATGTTGTTATTTAAAAGTATATGAACTATACATGATTGATTGCATTCATAGTTCGATGTGTTTGATTAGTATGGAATTAAAAGTTTAATATGTTTTTACGAATGTTCTTGTTCGTGATCAAACCCGAGAGGGTAGGACCACCACAAGACTAATCATGTTAATAATGTGGGTGTTGTAGATGTCGCATTATACCCGCAGAGGTGCTTCGTCATCTACTGCCGCTCCCGCAAACTGGCAGGAGCAGAGAGACTTTATGATGGAAGCCATTCACACCCTGACCAAGACTATGACGGCTTAGGCAAATCAGACTGCTCAGGCTTTGCAGGCTGCACAGGCCATGCAAGCGACGCAAGCTGCTCAGGCAGCACAGTCGGCTCAGGCGGCTGCGCGTGACCATCCGGTTGACATTGGTACACATGTGGGTGGCGTTTCTTTCGAAAGGTTCCTGAAGTTGGACCCGCCAACTTTTTCAGGAAAGTCTGACCCAGAAGCCGCCGAGAGCTGGGTCGAAGAAATGGAATGAGCGTTCGACGTCCTACCCATTCCCGAGGACAGAAAGACTCCATTTGGCACGTACCGTCTGCAGGGCGATGCCAAGAAATGGTGGGACACCCTGCGAAGGGTGAAGTTCGCCGGCCAGGACGGGATTCCCTGGGAATTGTTTAGAGAGGAGTTTTTGGATGCATACTTTCCTCCTTATGCTGAGGAACAGATGCAACGAGAGTTCCTTGATCTGACTCAGGGAACCATGAGTCTGGTGGAGTACACTACCCGGTTCCGGAATCTCGAGAGGTACTGTCCGAACCTCTTCAAGAGCGAGAAGGCTAGGGCGGCCAAATATGTGCACAGACTGAAAGATGGGTTAAGGACTCGCGTCCTGACTAGCCGGCCTCCTACGTTGGCCGATGCCATCGAGTCAGCCACTGTCCTAACCAAGGATTGGGAGAAGTCACGAGCTACATTTAAGAAAGGAGGCGGCAACGAAGAAGGTTCTTCTGGTGGGACAAGGAAGAATCCACCGACAGGGGGTAAGGTGCATGGTGGCAAGAAACAGCGGACCCATGGTGGGCGACAGCAAGGACGACCCCAGCAACAGAGGCAGCAGGGGAGGGCCTCGCCCGTGTGTCGTAAGTGCGGCAAGAGCCATCAACCAGGCTTCTGTCCATTGTTCAAGGGGGTTTGTTTTCAGTGCCAGCAACCTGGGCACATTGCTCCCTTCTGCCCAAACAAGCCAGCAGCCACGGGACAACAACAACCGCAGAGGCCCCAACAGCAACAACAACAAGGTCATCGCAGAACCAATGGGCGAGTCTACGCTGCTACAGCAGCCCCTCAGGACGATCAGCCTGACCTGATCGAAGGTATATTCCTAGTTGCTGATCATCTTGCACGTGTGATGTTTGATTCGGGTGCAACTCACAGTTTTATTTCTTCTGCATTTGCAAAATCACTCAATTTAGTTCCTTTTAGCCTCGAAAAAGTTTTAGATGTGATGTCACCAATGGGTGTGTCTTCTTCCTGCGGGAAGTATTTTCCCGCGATATGCGTTGTGATCGAGGGCCATGAATTATCCGTTGATTTGGTTATTTTGGATATGACCTTTTATGATGTTATCTTGGGTATGGATTGGTTATCAAAACATAACGCGACTCTCTAGTGTCAGGGCAAGAAAGTGATCTTGGAGCGCCCCGAATTGTCTATGTTGTTTTTCCTTCCGCAGAGACCGACCAGTGGAGTAAAGATTGTCTCCGCCTTGAAGGTATCCAAGTATTACAAGCAAGGTTGCATGGTGTTCTTGGCCAGTGTATTCGCTCAAGAAAATCAGGCGATACCTTTAGATCAACTAGATGTTGTCTGCGAGTTTTCAGACGTTTTTTCTGAGGACTTACCAGGGCTGCCCCCGCAGCGGGAAATTGAGTTCTCAATTGAGCTAGTGCCTGACACGACACCAGTCTCTCGCGCTCCGTATCGTATGGCACCTGCGGAATTGGGAAAATTAAAGAAACAATTGAGGAGCTTCTGGACAAGGGGTTTATTAGACCAAGTGTGTCTCCTTGGGGAGCATCGGTCCTTTTCGTTAAGAAGAAGAATGGTTCTATGCGGCTTTGTATTGACTACCGCATGTTAAATCAAGTGACCATAAAGAATAAGTATCCCCTGCCGAGAATTGACGATTTGTTTGATCAATTGAGAAAGGCAAAGGTATTCTAAAAAATTGACCTTCGTTCGGGATATCATCAGTTGGGGATTAAGAATGAGGATATTCCAAAAACAACTTTCAGGTCCAGATATGGGCATTATGAGTTCTTGGTGATGTCTTTTGGACTCACTAATGCTCCTGCGGCGTTCATGGATCTAATGAATCGTGTTTTTAGATTATGGCTGGATTCTTTTGTCATCGTGTTCATTGACGACATCTTAATCTACTCGGAGAGCGTGGAAGATCATAGAGAGCATCTGAGTATTGTACTGCAGACGCTGAGAGAACATAAGCTTTACGCTAAATTCTCAATGCGAGTTTTGGATCAACAAGGTAATGTTTCTCAGTCACGTAATATCAGAAAAGGGTGTTGAGGTTGATCCAGCCAAGGTAGAAGCTGTGTTGTCATGGGAACAACCAAAGACAGTGACAGACATAAGAAGTTTCTTGGGATTGGCGGGGTATTACCGTCTATTTATCCAAGACTTCTCTCGTATTGCAGCACCAATGACTAGGTTGTTGCAGAAAGGGGTAAAGTTTGAATGGTCCCCTCGATGCGAAGATAGTTTTCGAGAATTAAAGAAAAGGTTGACCACGGCACCAGTTTTGTCATTGCCTTCCTGTACAGGTGGTTTGGTGGTATACAGTGATGCGTCGGGGACTGGGTTAGGATGTGTTCTTATGCAACACGGAAGGGTTATAGCATATGCTTCCCGACAGCTGAAGGTGCATGAGAAGAATTATCCCACACATGATTTGGAGTTGGCGGCAGTGGTCTTCGCGTTGAAGATTTGGCGCCACTACCTCTATGGGGAACAATTTGAGGTTATGTCCGATCATAAGAGCCTCAAATATATTTTCACTCAAAGGGATTTGAATTTGAGGCAGCGGAGGTGGTTGGAGTTCCTGAAGGATTATGACTTTTCCATCGCTTACCATTCGGGTAAAGCGAATGTGGTGGCGGACGCGCTTAGCAGAAAGGCATCAGTCACAACGGCAATCTTGATAGAACGTAGTTGGGATTTGGTCGAGGAGTTTGTCAGATGGCAACCTTTTGTGGATAACTCTGGACGCATCCTTTGCTCGGGGATGCATGTACCACCGGAAATATTGGATCGGATCGAAGAACTTCAGTCTGAAGACTCAGACTTTGAGAAGTTATGTGAGAGTGCTAAGAAACCAGAAGCACAATTTCGCAGAACAGAGGAAGGAACCATCATGTTTGGGAATAGATGGTGGGTCCCGAAGGCTTTGCGAGAAGAGTTATTAAGAGAAGCTCATAGGTCTAGGTTTTCTGTTCACCCTGGCTCCACCAAGATGTTCAAGGATCTTCAGAGGACGTACTGGTGGAATGGAATGAAGGGGGATGTAGCGAAATTTGTGTTCCGATGCCTCACTTGTCATCAGGTGAAGATCGAGCACCAAAGACCTGGTGGACTTCTGCAGCCACTAGAGATTCCAGAATGGAAGTGGGATGATGTTTCAATGGACTGTATCGTAGGATTGCCTAAGACTCGACGTCAGCATGACGCCATTTGGGTAATTGTGGATCGTTTGACTAAAAGTGCGCATTTTCTTCCGATTAGGATCAGCCAGAGTCTGGAGAGCTTGGCCGACCTCTACGTAGAGGAGATTGTTAGGCTCCATGGTGTGCCTCGATCTATAGTGTCAGATCGAGATCCAAGGTTCACATCTCGATTATGGCGTCAACTGCAGAAGGATCTTGGTACTACCTTAAAGTTCAGTACAACTTTCCATCCACAGACGGACGGGCAATCCGAACGTACAATCCAAACTCTCGAGGATATGTTGAGAGCGTGTGCTCTGGACTGGGCAGGAGATTGGGATAAGCACGTGAAACTTGCGGAGTTTTCATACAACAATAGTTACCATGCTAGTATTGGGATGGCGCCGTATGAAGCTTTATATGGTCGACCATGTAGGTCTTCAGTATGTTGGGATGAAGTTGGGATTAGAGCGGGGGAGTCTCCCGAAATCATCCAGCATTATACGGATCAGGTGCGCTTAATACGGCAAAAAGTTGAGCGCGGCTCAGAGCAGGCAAAAGAGCTACGCCGATCGGCGGCGTCACAAGCTCAATTTTGAGGTTGGCGACCACGTTTTTGTTCGGATTTCACCTACGAAAAGTATTTTTCGGTTTGGTAAGAAAGGAAAGTTGAGTCCCCGATACGTAGGACCTTTTGAAGTTCTTGGTCGGGTCGGAGAAACTGCATACCGTATAGCACTTCCTCCTCAGTTTTCGTAGATTCACGATGTGTTCCATGTCTCTATGTTGAGGAAGTACGTACCAGACCCCTCGCACGTGATTCGTTATGAGGCAATCGAGGTACAACCTGACTTACCTACGGATGAAAAGCCGATAGCGATTGTGGAACACCAGGAAAAAGTGTTACGCAGTAGGACAATCCCTTTTGTGAAGGTGCTCTGGCAGCATCATGGGTTGGATGAATGCACGTGGGAACCTGAGGCGGACATGCGCCAACATTATCCACACTTATTCGGTATGTTCTAATTTCGTGGACGAAATTCTTTTAAGGGGGGTAGGATGTAATATCCGGAAGAAATAGGTATACTTAATCGATTTGGGTCTAGGACCCGATATCCGAACCCATGAAGGAATCAATAAATGGGTGTTAAATTAAGATTTTTAATAATAATTTTAATTGGGTAAATACTTAGGTATTAGGGTCGGATCCACAGTTGGACCCGCAAGGATCCAACTGAGGATCCGTTAGCTCAGAAAGACCCGGATCCAAGCGGACGTTGGATCAGGTGTTGTGGGTCGCAGGGTTTGGACCCGGACCCGAGTACGAGCCTTATGAGATAAGAACAAGAATCGTGCCTCAAGCACGATTCTTGTATTCAAGATTTAGAGAGGGTGAAAGGGGGGGTTACGCAGAACGTAACCAACCCCTCTTTTTCTCGGAAGGGGAAGGAAAGGGGGAGCTCGACTTAAAAGGGAGGGGATTTTCCCTCAGGCAGTTTTTTGTTTTCTTCCAATCGATCTCCCTCCCTCTCACGGTTGGTGCACACAGTGGAGGAAGGGGCCCTTCACGACAGGAGCTTCGACCATCTGCATCTGTCAAGGCTCTAGCGAGGGTCTTCCTTCACGGCAGTAGGGGAAATCACCGTAAAAAGGTATGGCTATTCCTGGATATGGGTGAGGGATCGAGCGTGGGTTCGATCTTGTATGAGGGTTTGAGGAGAGAGAGGTTATGGGAATAGGATTTCAGATTATTGCTAGTGTTTTCTTTCAAGAAATAAAAGGGAAAGGGGTGTTTAGGGGTAGCGATCTGGGTTGGGGAATGATGCTGGTCCAACCCTATACCCTAAGATTTCCAATTTGGCCGACGTGGGATCGGTGAAGGGCGAAGACAGCCGGTTACGACAGCCCAGTTCTTGCTTGGAATACCCCGGATTTGGGGGTTCTTTAGCCTGGAAATCGATGAGCACAGGCTAGGTGTGTGTGAGTGTGTTGAGCTAGAGGTTTTTGCTATATCTCGTGTGCTCTAATTTGTAGTAGTATACGGTATATATAACCTGTTATTTTCTTTGGCATTCTGAAAATATTTGCTTAGAATATAACGTGGAAATGGTAGTTTAAAAGCAGAAAAACTCGATGAAGTTAAATCTTGTTATTGCTACATGCATGAGAATTTGCTGTGTCTGAATTTACATATTGTATTCTTGAAATTTAGAGAAAACAATGGAAGATTATGGTTGCTGTGTCAAATCTGGTTATCCTATTGTAGAAAGAGGTTGGGTGCAAGGGTTGCACAAATGTTGTAACAGGCATGACAGCAGCCTGACCCGTTGGATACATTCACTGGGTACCGATGGCTGCCATTATTAGCATTATTTCTAAATGCTATCAGTGTTCCTCCATAGTCGGCTGCTAATGGTGTGTTTTCTTTGTTATATAGGCCACCAGCCGTAGGGGAATAGATTGTTTGTTTCTTTTCTTTCTTTTTATGATGGTGTGTGTGCAGTAACATGCTCAGGGGATGTGCTGGATGATCTAATCTAGCTAGTCCAGCCAGCAGTCTAAGTAGTGTGGACCACTTAGACAGTAGGACGAAAGGCCCGGGAGTGGCAAGCCTAACTACTTCTCTTAGTAGGTGCTGGGATTTACACAATTTCAGATAAATGGATGCATGACAACATTTCATTTCATGATATTTAAATATGAGCATGACTAGAATATTGCTGTGCGTGTTAACCATAAATGTTTGTGGAAAAATGGGAAATGTTACATGGAAGCATGTACTGGTTAATGCCCTCATGTGCATATATGGATCAATGTGGGTTTTAAAATGTGATATCATGCATGGATTGTTATCATGAATTTATGAACGATGGATGAATGCATAAGAGGTAGGTGGTGTCATGGAGACGCTTGTACATGGAAGGTACCTGCATATGGTGTGATAAGTTATGCACTTTATTAAGAAAGTTGGTTTTGTTTCCACATTGACTGCATCACTTACACAACGTAAGATGGTGGCACACTACTACACTGTTCACATGGTATTTGTGGGCGGGAGTCCCATATGAGTTCCCGCAGGGGTGTATGCGAGTTTTACACTTCACTTTTGCATAGGGTGTTGCAAAATTAAGAACCGAATTAAATAAAAACATTATAAAGAACAATATAACTTTTGATCTGAGGTCTTCCATCTGGAGAATGGAGATCTTAGAGTTTCCAGTCTTGGGGAGGCTGTGAGGATACAAAAACTCCGTGTGCGTGAATTTGGCCCCCAGAACCCGATATGGAGGTTCTTTCTCCTGGCCACGGTTTTAGGGAGAGTCCGCCACTTTATCCGGGAGTGGTGATGTTGGTAACAGCTGTGAGTTTGTTTGGTACCAAAGGAAGTGGCACTTGTGGGCGTGAGGTGTCCCTTGTGTCCCCGACATTAGATGGGGAGGTCTAATGTTTCGAGGGTGACTCGGTCGAGGGCTAGGTTGGAACCCAGTAATAAAATACCAATTTGTGTGCTAATCTACCCTGGGAACCTACTTGACCTCGGGGATTTTACCCGTTTGGTGTATCCGCGGGCGATGAAAATTTAAAAGAGAAACTTAAAGTTGTATGCATTAAATAAGGTCATGCATATGAAAAGAAAACTCAAACTTAAATGTAAGATAATAAGGAAGTCATGCATTTTCTCCTTTGCACTAAGTCATGCATAATTTGAAATGATCTCTAGTCATGATATGGTAAATGTATACAATTCATTTCTTAAAAGCATGTTGATATGGTTTGGTATTGCTGTGTGTTACTGTTCTTTAGCTGTGAGTATACACAATCTGTCACATATATGCAAGGTCAGATGTTGCATGTTGGTTGTATCTGCACTCACTCAAACTAACATATGAAATCTTATTCATGATCGTTGTCTCACCTAATTTCCTTGAAATAGTAGTGCTCAGAATTTTGTTCTGACCCTTCTACTTCGTTGGTTTTACAGGGAATGGTGAGCAGTGAGGGATGGGCTGTTCACGGAGGATGGACGAGGGTCACATTTTTGGGTTAGACAGTTTCGGCAGTGGCAGAGTGGTTTTACTTTTTGTTCTTGGCTCCATTGTTATTTTCAGTTTTTGTACTCTTTGGTTGAATAAAGAATGGTAATAACAATTTACTTCGGTTCATAAATAAATGGTTGGTGTTACTACTCATTGATGATGATTGTCAGTACATTTGTGGTGATGGGATATCCAATGAAAAGTGGAACTGTGAGGACCCCAGATCCTTGGGAAGGTATCTGCATATAAATTTTTTTTTTTTTTGCATTTTTAAAGGGGGAGGAGTTGGGGTCGTTACATTTTAACACCCCCCTCAAACTTTACAGGGAGATGACCGAAAGTTTGCGAAGTAGGAAAATCAGACAGAGAGCTTTAGTGAAGAAGTTTGAGTCTTTAAGGAAAAACTTCATCTTTGTGGCATTTCAGAAAGTTCGTGCATCTCTATGTCTTCCAAAAACCTTTATTGGTGATCATCCCCAAGTCTCTTCATTGGTTATCTCTATGACGAGGATATCACATCTTAAAGATCCTGCACAGAAAGAACAAACCAAAAGAAGACTTCAAAGTATACAAGAAAAAAATATTCTAGCCCAAGAGTTGCAACAATAATATATTGAAAAGTAAGAGTGGTTTAGACAAGATAGTAACAACTTTTCAAATCATTATATAAAAAGGAGCATTCCTTAAGGATGAAAGTAAATCATAATTATCTTATTTAAAGAACATGATCCATTAAGACAAGATAATTACTTATGCATAAAAAAATGTTTTTAGAAGAAATAGTGGTCTTCTAAGAGTCATACTAATCTCTCAAAAGAGTGCCTATTAGAGATATTTCAAACAAATCCCATAAAAAATGGAAGATCACAATAGACTAATGAATCTTTAGTTATCCCAAAAAATGTTTAAGCATTTCAATCAAGCACTATGTGAAAATGTCTTTAAGAGGATCAAACTTAAACACAATTTGATAAATTCTCTATATTATTAACGAAAGATGTGTGCACTTTAGGCACAAGAAATTGATCACAAAGGAGATCACATACACAAAGGCATGAAAAATAACGAATCTTTATTAAAAGAGGAAGAGCAAAAGCTCTATGCATTTGAAATGTCTTCATAGAGACAATGTGCATATAAGCACTAATTCCTCACAAGGGATATGCATAAGGGCATAAAAGAGACCACACATTATATAGTTAAAGCATGTTCAATACACATAAATCAATAATGAAGAGATAATTTTATCAATGAAAGATGAGTTAATAATGACTCACACATCTTAGAATGAAATATTTGAAAAATACAAAAGTCCACTAGAAAGCCAAAGAAACACAAGCACTTAATGTGCAAAATACCTAAATTCCTCGTAGGGTAAATTCCAAAATGTAAAAGTGATTTCCAAATATGCATATCAATGATGTGAACTTTTATCGATAAATATTTTTCTATGCAAGGAAAAAACACGTAGTAAGGATTAAGATTTAAAAAGAAATCTCATATGATAAATGGAATGATACATGCAAATCAAAACCAAGTTAAGAATTCTCATAAATATGGAATTTTGCAAATCTTCAACAATAGTTCATCCTACTACAAGCAATCACCTCATTAGACCTCTAAAACCCACAAATCAAGTATATAAGCGACTAGAACAAGAACATAAATATAATGCCACTAAAGGGCGAAAGGCACACACGAAGGTGTAGATAAATACCTCTTGTCTACATATAATGATACTTGTAATGAGTGTATCAGCGACTAGAACAAGAGTACAAAAGCCAACCATGGTCTAAAAAACACACATGAAAGTGTGAATGAACATCTCTTGTCTACATATAATGACACTCAAAATCAAGTATGTTCAACGACTAGAACAAGAGTACAAAGCCGACAATAAGCTAAAAACACACACGAAGGTGTGACTAAACATCTCTTGTCTACATATAATGACACTTAAAACAAGTGTATCAACTACTAGATCAAGAGCAAACAACTAACAATGGGCTAAAAGCACACACAAAAGTGTGAACAAACAATTCTTGTCTACATATGATGACAATTAAATGAGAGGCATAAAAGGAGAAGACACTTGAAGCAAGAAAGCTTGTAATGAAAATACAATTAAAAAAATATCAAATTTTCAATATATCTAGGAATACTATGGTCTCAAAAGTTAGACATTCATCACAGGTACACATAATTAAGAGCATCCATAACAAAGTCAATGTCCAAAGAACAAATGAGTGATACCACACACTCATGCTTAGAGATAACATGTCATTTAGAGTCAAACTACAAGTTTATAATCTAAAATGACAAAACACAAGGTGCATATTGAAATGAAATGGGGATCTTCGAAACACGAGCTTAGATTCACAAGGGAAAGTGTCAAGAATGACACTAAAGCATAACCCTTAAAAAGGGTATAACTGGAAACAAAATAAAAATAAAAATGTATTTTTTATTGATATGAAAAACCAATTGCTTAAGAAGCATTGGAATAAAATACAAGAGGGGCTACACCCCTTTATATACACAGCTGCAAGAGGACTCAATACAGTTGTTGGACACAGTCCAACAGGTCTATTTAGAGCTGTTGGAATGTATCAGTCCAACAACTCTATTAAGAGCTATTGGACTGTGTCAGTCCAACAACTCTATTGATAGTCAAGTCTGGACAGGACTTGACTAGCAACAGTCATTCTAGTTCAAACTGAACTAGATGACACAAAGACAAAAAATAAAAATAAAGGAAAAAAATTACAGAAAAGAAAGAAATGAAAAATGTATATATATATATATATATATATATATATATATGTGTGTGTGTGTGTGTGTGTGTGTGTGTACAGTTTTACATTTTAACACTCCCCCTCAAACTTACGGTACAATGAGTGAAAGTTTGTCTAAGAGAAAGTGAAATCGGGGAGCAGCGAGAGGCTTTGTAAAGAAGTCTGCTAACTGATATTCTGAAGTGACATATGGCAGATCAATTATCCCGTGTAGATATTCCTCTCTGACGTAGTGACAATCCATTTCGATGTGTTTGGTGCGTTCGTAGAATGTTCTGTTACTGGCAATGTAGATCGCACTTTTGTTGTCACAACACATTTGTGAAACCTTTGTTGCTTCAACTCCCATGTCAGCAAGCAGTCGTCAGAGCCTAACTACTTCTATGGTCGTGATTGCCATGACTCTGTATTCAGCTTCGGTGGATGAGAGAGATACCTTCTGCTGCTTTTTACACCTCCACGAGATCAATGATTCTCCTAAAAACACACAAAAACCAGTGGTTGAGTGTCTGTTATTGAGATCACCTTCCCAATCAGCATCAATATATGCAATTAAATCAAGAGAAGAAGAGGAATATAAGAAAAGTCCTCGTGAAAGAGAGGACTTGATGTAACTGATAATACGCATGACTGCTCCCATATGAACAAAAGTAGGAGCATGTTGAAATTGACTTGCTGTGTGAACAACATGTGCTATATCTGGTCTGGTAATGGATAGATAGGAAAGTGCCCCGACAAGCTGTCTGTAAGGAGTAGGGTTTGCAAAAAGTTCTCCATCATCAATCTTCATTTTAACATTAACAACTTCTGGAGTGTCAACTTTCTTATCATCAGTAATACCAGACCTGAAAACAATATCAAAAACAAATTTAGTATGAGATAATAAATATCCTCTAGGAGAATAAGCAACTTCAATGCCTAAAAAATATCTCAACAAGTCCAAATCAGTCATTTCAAAATGAGATTTAAGAAGTGTTTTAATTGTTTTAACTCTCTGTTTATCGCTTCCGGTGATGATCATAGTATCCACATAGAGAAGAAGCACAATAATCCCTGCATCAGAATTCTTAATAAACAAAGCCGTGAAAACCAATATCAATCATAACACGACTAAACCTATCATGCCAAGCTTTTGGTGCTTGTTTAAGTCCATAAAAAGTTTTTTCTAAGCGAAGGACTTTACCCTTAGGAATACTTAGACCAGGAGGGGGTTCCATGTATACTTCTTTAACTAGATTTTCATTTAAAAAAGCATTTTTGACATCCATTTGAAAGATAGACAATTTTTTGATAGAAGCTAAGGCAATTAAGGTTCAGACAGTAGTCATACGAGCCACCAGAGCAAAGGTTTCTTCATAATCAATCCCATATTCTTGGGCATAACCTTTGGCTATTAAACGGACTTTATATCTTTCAAGAGTACCATCACTCTTGGTTTTAATTTTATAAACCCATCGACATCCTATAGTTTTCTTCCCTGGAGGAAGATCTTGAATATTTCATGTAGAAGCCTTTTCAAGTGCATCTATTTCAACTTTCATGGCTTCTATCCATTTGATATCATTTTTTGCTTGAAAATATGTGGATGGTTCTTCATATGAGTGAATTAATGCAATAACTGCCTTATATGTGGGTGAGAAAGACTCGTATGATACAAACTTTCCTGGAGGCCTCGAGACTCGGGATGATTGTCTAGTTGGAATGTTAGAATATTTTTCAAGTGCACATGGAGGATTAGACTCTTGTCGCCTGGAATATTGAATACTAGTATCTCTATGAACTTCTTCATTTTCAACATTAAGATCAATAATTCTTTGATCATCATCAAAGTTACAGTCAATGTCATATTCATCAGATGTTGATGTTAGATCTAGCAAAAAGGAGTACTCAGTGACGTCTTTTAATTTTCTAAAATCAAAGAATCTCTCCTTTTCAAGAAAAGAAACATTTCTAGACACATATAGTTTATTATTTTTGAAGTCAAAACATCTATAACTTTTCTGGTTTTCAGCATATCCTAAAAAGGCACAGGGAATCGCACGAGGGGAAAGTTTATCATTTTTGTCAGTAAATATAAAACATTTGCACCCAAATATTCTTAGTCTAGAGTAGTCTGAAGAAATGTTCATAAGTTTTTCAATGGGAGTGATATTTTGTAACGAAGAAGATGACATCCTATTAATGAGATAGGTGACAGTTAAGGCAACTTCTGCCCAAAAGTCTTTCGGGACTTGATTTGCTATTAATAAAGTCCTAGTGGTTTCTATAATATGGTGATGTTTTCGTTCTGCCAGTTGTGATCATCGCAAAAAATTTTCCTCTCTTGTGTATTTCTCTCTCTTCCTCCTCTTTTTCCTTTCCTGCCTCTATGTCCTCCTTTTTGAAGGGAGAAAAATAGAAGATGGAAAGAGAAAAGAGAAGAGAAAAGAAAAAGAAGAGAGAAGAGAAATTATTTTGCGGGTCTCACTTGACCTCAATTTTGAAAATTTTTGAAATAACTCGCCTCCATTTTTGAAATATTTGCGGGAAAATTGGGAGACGGGATCCGCTCGTCGGTACGAGGTTCGACCGTTCCTGGCGCCTTTACGAGGGGTAATCGAACCAAGGGTCGAATTGATGCCTTTTGTTTTGCTAAGAATTTATCTAAGAAATTATTCTAAGTCTAGATGCACAAAGAATCATGCTTGTGCAAATGCAAAGATGTATGCTCTTTTTGAAAGATGTTTTGAAAATTTTCAAGTATTCTGAGATGAGTCTGATAAAGTGAAGAAATGATTTCTAACTTAGAACTTAAGATTTAAAGTTCTAAGTTTTCAGAATAATCAAGAGCTTTTGGGAAAATAAATCTGTGTTTGGAAAATGATCTTGAAACTGAGATGAGGGAAAAGAGAAGAAAGGAAATTTCAAAGTCATAAATGGACTTTGAATTAGAAATTTGAACTTGGATGAATATTTGGAATGGAATTGAATTCTATCTTTGAAATTTTTAGGAGGAAAAATGGGGAAAATATATTTGAGAAATAGAATAGAGTTGGAATTTCAAGATGAAATCTGAATCCAAGATGTGGATTCTAAATAGGGTTCAAAGTTAAATTTTTGGATTTAGGATCTGAAATGGGAACTTGATTTGAAATCTGGAATGAAATGGAATTGGTTTTAAAGATTGGAATTAAAGTGGAATTTGTATTCAAGATTTGGAACCCAAGATGGTATTTGGATCTGAGATCCAAAATAGGTTTGGACTCTGGATCTTAAGATGGAATTGGATCTAAAGCCTGAGATCCAAAGTAGAATTGGGTTCTGGATCCTAGAATGAATTTGGATCTAAAGTCTAAGATCCGAGGTGAATTGGGTTCTGGATCCTAAAGAATGGATTTTGAATCTGAAATCTGAGATCCAAAAGGGAATTGAGTTCTGGATCCTAGAATAGGATTGGATCTGAAGTCTGAGATCCAAAGTAGAATTGGATTCTGGATCCTAAGAATTGGAATTTGGATCTGAATCTGAGATTCAGTGTAGAATGGGGATCTAGATCCTAAGTGGAATTTGGATCTATAATCTGAGATCCAAAGGTGGATTTGAACTCTGGATCCTAAGATGGAATTGGATCTAAAGTCTGAGATCCAAGGTGAAATTGGATTCTGGATCCTAAAGGAAATTTTGGATCTGAAGTCTGAAATCCAAGGTAGAATTGGGTTCTGGATCCTAGAATGGATTTTGGATCTGTAATTTGAGATCCAAAGTGGAGTTGTACTTGGAAATCCGGATCCAAGTTGGGATTTAGGGTCTAATTTTAGATTTGGATTCTGAAGGCCCAAAGTGGGACCTTTAATGATGGATCTGGGTTTTGAAGACCCAGATTTAAAATTTCAAGTTTTGAGATTCAAATCCAAACCTTGATTGAAGATAAGAGGATCAGAAGATAACTTCAAAGTTAAATTGGACTTTGAAATTGAATTTTGAATTTGGGTATGAGATAGAATTGGAATTGAATAAGATTTGATCTGAGAAATGAAGAAGGAGAATCACTTGGAATTTTTGAAAAGGAAATTTTTGAAAATATGATGCAATTCTATCCTATATGATGAATGAATTTGAATAAGTTTGAAATTAGATTTGAAAATCATATTTCATTCTTCAAGAGAATTTAAATAAGATTAATGATATAATACACTCCTGACTATGGTCATTGAATGTATTATATAATAGTCATATCTAAATTCAAATAAAGGATAAAATATCTTTTTGGTGCTTTTATAGAATTTAAAATGAAATTATCCCTCAATATACCCTGACTATGGCCATTGGTATATATTTTGAGTTAATTTTAAGTTAAATTCTGATAAAAGAAGAAAATATTTTAAGAAAATATGATGAATTTTGAAAATGGATCCAATGTGGATTCAGTGTTATTTTGTAAAAGATAAAAATGTCAAGTTTTGTCCACACCCTGACTATGGCCATTGATGTGGATCATCAATTTAGTATTTATTATCTCTTACGAAATGGTGCACGTGCCATTCGTGTTTTACCATTATGAGAATTTTTGAGAAATAAAGAAAAATGCGTGAAATCAAACAATTCATGATATTTACAATGCTCATTCATTCTACCTAAAGCAGGAAATGTAAATTTTCATTCAAATCTAGCTATTACAACTTGGAGTTTGAATTGAAATTACAATTTCTAAAAAAAGATGACACTTTTCATACATCTTCCTGCAAAACAACCGGGTTAGTATTGAAAAGAGGAGGAAAATCACATATATCACATGGATATTAGTAGTAAAATGCCAAGATATACATGGGAAATGATATATATACATATACATATCTATGTATATATGTATACGTATATTGTACATATATAACATAAGCCATATGAGAATTGGGGTTGGAAGTGGGCACAGGTATTGTGTAGGTAATGGAGGTGATGTGCAATAGACAACATGAATGACTAAAGAAGATGTCATGCAGCTGATGTTGGCAGAGGTGTGGAGCTAGCTGCAGGGTGTATGCAATGGTGGAGATATATATAGGTGAATGGGGATTGAGTACCGACGAAGGTATGTAGTAGTGGTGTGCACACAGCATCCATGCATGCATTTCCAGCAGGAAACGATGTATGATGACCATGTGTTGAAGTTTATGAGGTATAGCTACAGTAGGGGCTAGAGTTAACTGGAGGAGATATACCGGTGCTGCCATAAGTGAGTGAATGGGTATAATTGGTGCTACTGGGGTAGTCCAGCAACTGGGGAGATGTGCTGAGGTGATAGATTCAGGCTATGACAGATGACAGACAATGATAAGGAGGGAATGGGGGTATAAATGCTGTAGGTTGTAATAGGGTAGAAGATGCTGGGAAATTGAAAATGGGGTGGCAGCTTTGCGATATGCCGAGTAGGTGCATAGGCAGGGGAAGGTATTTGTAATGGTGATGATATGCCAGGTGAAATGAGTGAAGTGGGGAACATAGCTGAGAGACAATGTCAGCCATATATGCCATGGCTGTAGGTACGAAAAGCAATACAATGGTATTTTTATACTGCTGTAGGCTCAAAGAAGTTACAGGGGTGACACAGCGTGGAGATCATGAATCTCCTGCAAAAAGAATCTCCCAAATTCTCTTTTATTAGTATGGGATTCAACACATGATCAAATCAAATTCATAACAAGGAGATCAATATGAGAGGCTCTTGGTGCTAATTAACCCCCCTCTCAAGGGAAAATACTTCACCTGTACATATTCCTTGAGATTAAGTTAAGCAAGTTATAATGAAAAAGCATTAGAAAGGAATAAAGTCAACTTACCTGTGGGCATGCATGTACATCCTATAGACAAAGTGCGTTGGATTAATGCTCTTGGTCATAAAAAAAAATGCAGAATTACAACAACCTCAAAGTCTATTGACTGGTATATTTCTACATTCTGCCAACAAGTAAATAGTATCATTACCTGTAGCTTCTCATAAGACATGAACCGAATGGTTAGAATACATATATCTTGGCCAGGATTTTACCCATGAGATATTGCTATTAAAACTGTGAGTAATAACAAGTAACTTTGGCCAAGCACAATGATATTATTTTATTTTATTTTTTTTACAGCGAAAAACCTTTGGTTAATCGACACACAGAGATCTCAGACCCCATACTCAGATCCAGGAGAGAACCTGACTGTCATATACTCATGGTGAAGCTATATACCTAAGTTTCATGGGTAACTGCTGGGTAGGCGATGCCATGAAGTAAACCAACGTGCATATATATCATAAAAAAAAAACAAATAGATACAAACGTGTACATGCTGATATGTGAGGGGCATGATACGCGTGAAATTCCACATAGATGATATACTGGTGGGTATCATTAATACTGAGAATGAACGAAAATATCCAATAATGAAAAGACAATGCTGGAGAAAATATGATACATAATTAATAACACACAGAGGTAAAATAAAAGGGGTTTCACAAAAATTTTTTTTGAAGCATTTTTACGATAAATTGAACTTCCCCATAGCTCGAATTTAGCTAAACAAGATTGTCATCGTGCAGGTCAGTTTGGTTGCTCATATTTACTCTCGTAGTAATTCATCCCTTAACTGCTTATTGAATTTGAAAATATGGTACAAGATTGGCCTAGAATTCTATAATATCAGCATAGATAAATCCCAACAAAATAGTCAGAGATGATATTACCTGAGAGAACAATCTGTTCAAATTGGTATAAGTGGACCTCTCGATACCTATAGAGTGTCTGCATATATTATAAATGGGTTCATCATCCAACAAACAGCAATATCGGTGTGCTCAAGCAAAAGATGTGGGGAGAGGATATTGTTATATGGCTCCACGACAATTATGGAAACCTGGGGGGGGGGACCGATCGATTGGAGCCATGCCATCAGTGTCGTTAAAGACACCCTCATTGGTCATTGACGAGGTCAACTTTATGCTGAACTTAGTTTAACAGGAACATCGCTTGGGAATGGATTCATTAGCTACAACAAAATGTTGCTTACCGGCAAGGGATTCGATCACCTAGGCTCCAGGTCACTCAGGGGATATCAAGTAAGGCAGGATATGGTGAGTGTATGCCAATCGATAAAGCAAAAATTCTTGCGAGCAGCAAAGCATTGTTAGCAGAGGGCTGGAGATGGGGTGGTTCACAAAAGATCATAGGAAGCATGAACAAGGACGATAGGATAATAATCGGGGTGCAGAGCACATTGCATTGAGAGGATTCAAAACTCGAGATAAGCAAGCAAGATGATCATAACCTTAGAAAGGAAAATTAATGAGATCATTTGAAAACTGCCGCAGAATGGACCCGATCTGATATACAGATCAGACCAGATGTTAAGGTGGAAGCCGTTCCCCAAATATAAAATGAAGCAATTACAGTGTGAGGCAAATGAAAATCCATGAAACAGTAAAGAGGAATGAAACAACGTTATAAAGAACAGGAAAAGATGATGATCGTAACATTACATCAAACAGAAGATTAATTATGCAAAAATCCAGAGAAACAAGAAACATGGGAAATCAAAAGGAATCATAAAATAATAAAAAAAGGGGAAGGAAGATCGAAATGTAGAAATACCGATTCCATCACTATTGCACAGTGTGAACCGGTTTGTTATATACAAATCGGATTCACAGTGTATGCGTTTAAAAACGAGAAGTGAAGAAGGAAAATTACAATCGGAGGGGGAGGGAAGGAATTCTTACCTTGTTTGTGGAGGGCTTGAATCTCCTTCGAACAACTCTGGATGAGACACCTCGAGAGATCACCCTTCGGCCCTTGCAGGAGAAATCCTTAGATAGAGAAATGGGAAATGGAAGAGAGGATGCTAGAGAGGAAGAGGGGTGCCCGATGGAAGGAATCAACGGATGCTGAAGGAAAATTGCTTATGCGGGAATGGATGTTGTTTTCAGATAATCGATCCTCTAAAAGAAAAGCCGATGATCGATGGAGTTGCTCGGTGATTGCCAGAAAGAAATGTATGCCTCAGAAGATCAGGAGATGATCGATGTTTTTTTCTCTTCCTTTTTTGGATGGAGTCGATGCCTCCTTTTAAAGAGGGAACGACGGGTTCGAGAAGATGAAGGTCAGTTGAGGATTGAAGGTGGAGATGAAGGTATGCGGTTGTAGATCGAACGATGGAGAGAGAAGGAAAGAGGCGCGGGAAGAGTTCGTTAAAATTTTTCCAAATTTTCAAAAAGGTGGTCCTCTTTTAGAAAGATTTTTGAAAAGTGGTTCAAGCTGAGGTTTTTGGTAAAAATGGTTTAAAAAGTTTTGAAAATCATCCGTTTTCTTTGTAGCTTCTCTCAATTTTTTTGGTTTTTATGTTATTTTTCTATTTTTTCGTATTTTTAGAATAAAATCCTAAAGCTTTACGAGAAATCAAAGATTTAAAACTATTTTTTTTGTGTTTTTGTAAAATATTTACAAAAGGGAATTTTTCTGAGCTATTTTGAGAAAATTTCTTCAGAAAATGGATTTGTGTCCGAATTTTTGAGAAATATTCGAGGTTTATAACTTCGAACTGAGAAATATAGGGTCGAGGATCCAACAGAGTGCTGGATGAGCTGCCCGAGCCTTTCAAAATCATTTTTTGGTATTTTTGTGATTTTATTTTGGAAATCGGACAACGGGGCTTAGATTTGAATTTAAAATACTGAGTTCAGACCCGTAGTTGAATTTGAATATATCAATGCGGAATTTAATCCAGAAATCTGAAGAATGATTGAAATTTAGCTTTGAAATCACTTTGATTTTCTAAAAAATAGAGTAGGGGCAAAAGGGTCATTTTGCAAATCTTTGAAAAATTTGGGGTGTTCACACCAGTCCATTTTGTTGAGGTGTATAAGGACAAGATCTTTGATGTGTGATGCCATGCAATTTAAGATAATTTTGAAAATCTGTGGATAAAAACTCTCCCCCTGAATCTGTGCGAAAAAAAGTAATATCATTTTGAAACTTGTTTTTAACCATATTATGAAAAGTTTGAAAGTATGAAAATACTTCAGACTTATGTTTGAGAAAGTACATCTATGTATGTCGGGAAAAATCATCGACAAAAATAACATAGTAAACAAATTCTCCTTTAGAAATTACTGGTGCAGTACCCCAAACATCCGAGTGTATTAATTCAAGTGGTCTTGAAGAGAAAAAGGTTATGTTCTAAAATGGTAATATTTTCATTTTGCTGAGAATACAATCTTTACAATCAAATGATTCAGAGTTACAAAATTTTTCTAGATTTGGAAAATGTTGGATTTTGGCTATATGGGGGTGACCAAGTCTCTTATGCCACAGTTTCAACTCTATTTTTTGAATATTATAACAAAAAGCTTTCTTCGGCATTTCCAAAAAATCCATGTAATAGAGTCCTCCTTCTCTATGGCCTTCCCCAATCAGCTTGCCTGACTGGCGATCCTGTACCCAACAGCCATGAGAAGAAAAAGAAATATTACACCCATAATCAGAATTTTGAGATACAGATAAAAGATTTAAATTTAATTTGGGAACATGTCTAATTTCTGGAATAGAAAATTTCTTTATTTTATAATTTTTTTCAAAATTTTCTATTCCTTCTATTTCAAGAGAAGTCCCATCAGCAGTAAAGACCTTTGACACACTTGTTTTATTTTTAACACATTTGGATAGACTTTGATTATTTGTGGTCATATGAAAAGATGCATCAGAGTCAAGGAGCCAAGAAGTTTTACCTAGATCAGAAAAAAGATGAGGCTGCTGCTCCGGTTGAAGCTTCAGATGAGGAAGTTGCACCTTTGATGAGAGGTTGAAGAATCTCCATTAGTTGGGTTAGGAAAACTGGTGCATCCTGATCTTTAGGCTCCGATCCAGCAATTGCAACTCTTTTTTCTCTCAGCTCCTTAAGTTTAAGACATTGTGGCCTGTAGTGTCCCGGTTCATGACAGTGATGACAAATAACTTTCTTCTTATCATAGTCACCATTTTGTCGGTTAAAGTGATGAGGCTTATATGATCTAACATGTATGATCTAACATGATTCCCTGGTCTAGACACGGCTAAAACAAAATCATCTTCAATTTTTAAAGAACCTTTCCAGAGATGATTTTCTTTCATTGTTAACTCTTCAATAGTTTCAACAATAGAAGGAATTTTTCCCCGGTGAAGTAGGGCCGATTTAGTGGTTTCAAATTCCGGCCTTAATCTAGTGATAAACTGGTAAAAATGTTCAGCATCGAGTTGTTTCTGACGAAGCTCGATGTCTTCGGTACAATGCCGCTTTGGTTCTAAAAGGGAAAGTTCTTCCCAAAGTTCGGACAACCCATTGTAATATTCACGAATAATTTTGTCTCCTTGTGTCATCATTCGAACTTTTTCTTGGAGGTTGCACACATGTGCAATATCTTTAAGGGAATACATATTCTTAAGGTATTCCCATGACTTATCGGAATAATCAAATTTGGCAATATTTGAGCATTTTTTAATGTCAACGCTATTGATAAGCCATGACATTATCTTCGCATGAGATATTCTCCATTCTTTCCATTTCTTCTCGTATGAGGCAATAGCCTTGATTTTCTCTTCCGATAGAGGGACCTCTTTATCTCCCTCATTTTTAGTAAGAGATGGCTTAGGTTCCGAATCAGAACCATCCACAATCCCCCATAGGCCTTTTCTCCATATATGGTGCTTCATGATTGAAGCCCATGTTACATAGTTCGTATCACTTAGTTTCATAGGCATGATGGTGACTTTATCATTGCCATCCATCGATTACAAGGAGAGAAAGAATAGGGATAGAAGAGAAACAAGAAGGAAAATGAAAAAGAAAAGAAAAAACAATACAACAAGATGTGAAATCTTCCCCAATGAAGTGATAAAACACTTCTCTTCAAGTGGCAAACACTTTTGCAAATAGGCACGAAAACCAAGGCAACTTTTCCTCAAGATTTAGTACTTCCGCGGCTCTGATACCATGAAATGAAATGGGGTTCTTCGAAACACGAGCTTAGATTCACAAGGGCAAGTGTCAAGAATGACACTAAAGCACAACCCTTAAAAAGGGTATAATTGGAAACAAAATAAAAATAAAAATGTATTCTTTATTGATATGAAAAACCAATTGCTTAAGAAGCATTGGAATAAAATACAAGAGGGGCTGCACCCCTTTATATACACAGCTGAAAGAGGACTCAATAGAGCAGCTCTATTTAGAGCTGTTGGAATGTATCAGTCCAACAACTCTATTAAGAGCTGTTGGACATTGTCAGTCCAACAACTCTATTGCTAGTCAAGTCTGGACAGGACTTGACTAGCAACGGTCATTCTAGTTCAAACTGAACTAGATGACATAAAGACAAAAAATAAAAATAAAGGAAAAAATTACAGAAAAGAAAGAAATGAAAAATGTATTTATATATATATAATAATATAATATTATATATATATATATATGTACAGTTTTACATTTTAACACATATAACTTACCTCAACAAACATCTAACATCTCTGATTCAATAATAACAAAGCCAAGAAGATTGATGCATTATATAAAGTTTGTGATGGGCTATACAAATGCCATAAGAAGGCAACAAATATTTATGGAAGTTATTTTCCAAGCAAAATACCGATTTGAAAAAACATGGTTTCAAATCAAATAATAGTGGATGAAAAAATTTGGACTTATATGCTCATGTAATTATAAGTATTGTTAACATAAGCAAGTTATAAACAACTAACTTGATCTAGTTTATAAAAGGAACCGATTGGAGCATATAAAGTTCCAAAAATTAACCTATGATAATTTTGGCGATGTAAGAAGATAAAACTCACAAACAAAAAGATTCTTCACAAATGATCTCTCACAAGAACCATATAGGTTTAGACACAAAGTTTTCTCACACGAATCACTAGGGTTCACACATAAGAACAATAAAGAGAAAACAAAATATAAAAGAGGAATGAATTTCATTCAAGTGGGATAAAACCCACAACTAATCAATTTTTAAAAACCCCAAACAGAGCTTCAAAAAGAAGCTCACAAGCGATCTTTCTCAATGAACACAAGGTTCATTCAACACACTCACAAGAACTGAAATACTCAAAAGAGTGCATACACCAAGAGAGAAAAATATATCTCATTAAAGTGGGATAAACCCACACAAAAAAGTAAGTTTTAATAAGAATCATGCTTATTATAAGCAATTCTTCAAAATGAGTTCATCAATCAAGAGATAAATGTAATAAGGCATATCATATGCAAGGAATCCAATGATTCTAAAAATAATGTAAATGATATCGAAAAATACTATTTAGATTTAGCTCACAACATGATTATGAGACAATTAATATCATTAAAGAGAGTCAAATAAAAGACCAAGTGCATATATTGTCATAGAGGAAAAAAAAACTCATGCAATAATTAAGGCCACATATCTTATATAAAAGACATGTTTACAACCAAATAAATACAAGTGATAGGATTTATATAAAATTTTACATTTTAAACATGTAATGAGTCAAAGGTTTTAAACATGAACACGCATGTCTATCAAGGAAGAAATATAAATTGTATTTGATGATTATCATATATATATATATATATATATATATATGTGTGTGTGTGTGTGTGTGAAATGCAAGTTTATATTTTGTAAAATAAGACATTATTATCAAATCATTAAGATAAGAATATGATTGACGAAACATCTAGAATTAATAATTCATGATTTTATATATATATATATATATATATATATATATATATATATATTAGAGTTATTTTCGAAAAGGCTTCAAGATTCAAACATGATACATATATCTAGTTTTCTTAAAACAAGTTTAGTGATGGTTAAAATACTATTTTAGATTTTTCAAAAAAACATACATTTCGTTTTTATTTTAATCATGCAAAATATATGTATATATATGTTTATATATATATATATATACAATGGTAAAGAAAAAACAAGTGTTTTTCTCATGCGTAATGCATGGGCTAAATACTTGAAAAGTGTAAGAATACATGCAAAGTAATTTCAAGTAGAAGGAAGAGAGATAAGATATAACAAACACTTTACCAAAGGATAGAGAAAGAAAAGAGGTAACAAATACTTCACCACTTTTTCAAATTTTTGAATATCACGCTTCTCGATGCACAAAAGAACTAGCTTGATTATAACCGAGCTCTGATACCATGTAAGAAAGTATGCGAAAATGAATGCTTAATGCATTCATATGATCCAATAGTAGACAAACAAGAACCCACAATGGGGAATATCGAAATAGTCCACTAAGGGAGAACACAAAAAGCCTTCAAAGAGGCAACACATAAAAAATACATGGATCTTTATTGAGTGAGGGCTTCAAAAGCCATGGAAATACATGGGGTAGAGATCCCTATTTATACAAGAAAAATGAGCACAAGAGGGGGGCCATTGGGGGCTCCCCATAGTGTCGTTGGGAGCCCCCAACGACTCTATGTGGGACCCCTTATGATGTAATAAAAAAGGGTTTTATAAAAATAAAAGTAAAAATAAAAATAAAATAGTTGTTTCTAAAAAAAATTATGTGAAATGACTAAAATACCCCTATCGGGTATTTCACACACACACACACACACACACACACACACACATATATATATATATATATATGTGAGTACATATATTTTAACAGGCTTGATCCACAAAAAAATCAAGAAAAAGTGATGGAATAGGCTATTTCTACTATAGGATACCATACCCTTGAGGGTAGCCAATATTTTCTCATATATATATATATATATATATATATATATATATATATATATATATATATATGCCACTAGAATATGAGAACTACAGTGTGAACTAGACATTTTTGATACATTTTTTGCAAATCTGACCTTGCAAATGTGTTCAGCATGACCCATTTACTAGGAATTGACTATTGGATCATACTTTTTTGACAAAAAAATATGATTTTTGGATGCTTGAATATTTACGAAAATTATGAACCCCATTTTTCAAGCCTTAAAACCAAACTTGTCGATCACATCTGTATGCTCAGATTTAAGGAAAAAACAAAAGAAAAAACCATGAAAATCTTGGTTCACACTCTAATTCTCATATTCTAGTGTGTGTATATATAACTATATATAGGGTTTATATTTAATATAGTTGATTGTAGTTACAATCTAGTTGAAATCTCACGATGCAAGTTGGTTTGACTCTATCTCGCTTCGTAGATGTGTTCAACATACTCAATTTAATGGAAAAAAAACCTTGGATCATGTTTTTCGATGAAAAAACAAGTTTTTTTGAGTCAGAAAAAAACAGTGCATTTACAACCATCCATTTTTGCATCACCGAAAAACTTTGTACACAGGTCAGATCTCCTCAATTCAAAAGTCGTCTACCACTAAAAACAGTATGTTGATCACATCCATGGGTTCACTTGGACAAAAAAAAGTTTGCTAAGTCGTTTGTTTATACAAACTATTGTAGCAAACCTTAACCCATATATACGGTTAATAGGGCACAAAACTATTGAGCTGGAAGTCATAGGTTCCAGCTCTATCAACTCAATCTGATCACATTGATGTGTTCAACATAGACATGTTATTTCAATCTAAAAATACAATTGTTTGAGTTGTGAAATTTTAGTACATTGTGGGCTGTTGATATTTGAAGCCCTTAAAAAACCTGCTTACATGTGACAATTACATGATTTAAAACTCATTTTGTACAAAAACAAACCTTGTAGATCACATCTATAAGGTCTGATCAGCAAAAAAAATCTAAAAAATATGAAAAGAAGCTGATTTATACTCAAGAGTTCTGTGCCTTCAATAGCACCAATCATATAGAAACACGTAACAGTGGACACACAAAGTGTCCACTGTTATCGGACGCAAGAGCACCGCTGATCGCGCACGCGACCAGCAGCACACTTTTTTTTGTGCAGAATGATGATTTATCGGTGGTCCAAGACTGCTGCTAAAAGCTATTTTTTGGACGCACGGCACACAACCATGCGTCCGATGCTTTCGTCCAATTTTTTGCATCCATCATTACGTGTTTCTCTCTCTCTCTCTCTCTATATATATATATATCCAGTCTTTTGATTTTGTTTGGAAAATTTATCTTGTTTTGATGATGCAAATTGATAAATTCCTATCTGCATGATACATCCTAGCTTTGGATGATGATGAGTATGTCTATTATTACATGTGTGCTTCTCAGTTTTTCATTCAATTGCGGGTCTTTTGTCATTATATTTCGGAGCAAGTTATAATTTCATGAACTCATTATTATTCCATGGAAAATGGGAAGTGAAGACCAAAAGGATACCTTACTTCAATTGGCTTGTCATGCCAAGGCACATACGGACAAATTGGTTCACTTCATTATGGTCAGAAGATGCATTATCTTGTGATTAGTTGGATTTTCTATTTCTTTTGTGACAATTGGTTGTTTATTGAGCTTTTGAGGTATCTGTTTATTAACTGCTGTTGAAAATTTCAACTCTCAATACAAGTAGCTGATGGTCTTGGTGATTTCAATATCACCGTAGTCCTCCATGGATGTGGGTTTCTGATCATGAGGTGCCAAAGGACCTCGTAAGCTGGCTTGAACCATTTTCATTATAAAAACATCATTATGCTCTGTCATAGTTCATGAATCACATTCCTATGAAGAACATAAGTACTAAAAAAATTCAGTTATCTGTTATATTCAGTGGTCTAATTCCACTATGCGCCCATGGTTATCATCTGTTCTTTCTGTGCTGTGAGTGCTCATACTAACCTTGTTCTGTTGATATCTTGATTTCTTCAAATCTTTTTATTATGTTATTTTTGTTTATTTTTTTTTTTTGCTTCTCTCAAAATGTGCACAATTGCTATCAAGTAACTAAAAGACGGGTTCCCAAGGTGGGGGATCATAACTATGGGTTCTCATGTTGAAATCCCTGGTGCAATCAATCTAGTAAAAATAATTCTTAAAAGCCATGGTATCGAATGGATCGAAGGAGTGAAGCCAAAATTATCTATCAAACTTGCAGTATTGCTACATTTTATTGAACGTGCTCTCTCTCTCTCTCTCTCAGCCCATTATTAATTACAGCCAAAAGCTGACACCATTTCCCTTCTAGGCAATGGGGAGAGCTGCAACATCGCTCACAAAGCTGGCAGATGCAGCTCATGAGGAGCTACCCAGTACTATGGCTGCTATCAGGCTTTCAGGAATGGAAATCAGTGATCTTACTCTTGAGTTGAGTGATCTAAGGTACGAACGTGAAACTAATGACTTGGGTCTATGTGGTTGGCACTTTCCTTTTGATGTGAAAATCACCAACCCAGCTTGTTGTTTCCCTTTCCTTTTCCTCAATAATATATTGTTGTTTGTATTGGATAATTCAAATAATCTTGCATTTAGCTATTTGGCACTTGTACAATGAGAGAAAACAATGCATGTCATCAACACCATTACATTTTACTTGATTAATTTCCATATTGCATCTGATAAATATATATTTTTTTGGGCGTATAGTCGAGAGATCGCCGACGGTGTGACCAAGTCAGCACAGGCAGTGCAAGCTGCAGAAGCTGGAATACGGCAGATTGGTGCCTTGGCACGAGACCAAAGTATTTGTATGTCGAAGTGTTTGAGTGCCTCCACTTTTGCTTGCCTCTCTCTCACATTACAATGGCTGATTTCATTTGTGCCATGCAGCTATAATACAAGAACATGCAATCTTGCCCATCAATTCCCTGCAGCCTGTGGTTGCAGGAGCAGCAAAGAGAACATCTCGAGCAGTTGGCCATGCCCGGCGTACATTTATGAATATGATTTCCAGGCGAGAATTCAGCTCTGATGATGAAGACAATGCAGCTGATAGGATAGAAGTTTGATCCACTTGAGCATTCACAACAGCTTTAGTTGGAGTCTAAATAAGAAAAGAAGAAATATGATTGAATTTTGTTGAAAAGAGAAATCGTACTGCAACTGGAAAATCAATTTCCATATAAATTATTCATACAAGAGGAAGTTTTGTTGTTCATGTGAATGATTAGAAGGTTCAGTGGTTTTATGGTTTTATGTTCATTGTTATGAATGTATGAGTGATGAGGTTTCAATATTACAAGTTTGAGTTGGGCTATATATATAGGTAAGTGTTACAATGCACAACCATTGGTGCATTTTAATATCCTGCACAATTGATTTTGGGACAGAAAATACCCCTCAAAATGGCATCTTTGCAATTTTTTATTGAATATTTTTTCATTGTATAAATTACATTATTTAGTGTAAGAACCTAATGATCAACTTACCCTTCTTAAATTTCTCCTGCTCTTTTGCTGAAGTCACCACTCATTCACACGATTGCTTACCCATCACCACAAACATCTGCAAAGCTCTCTCTCTCTCTCTCTCGGTGGGTGGGTGTGGGTGTGGGACCTTTTTCATTATTCTTTAACCTAGGGGTCTCCGCTTGTGTGGCAGGAGCAGTTATTGCACGTCACCTTGTGTTGGGACCTTGCAAGTTCTAATCCCTTTGTATAACTGGTAAGGGTCTGCCTAACCCCAGCTTTCTCTTGAAAAAAAAGGTTTTGTGGTTAAGCCGGGGAGTCCACCAAATGGTGCCATCAAATTTATGGTGTGGCACTGAACCATATTGTGAAAAGCCAAGTAAATATTTTATGGTTGCTCTTCTGATTGTTGGTAGTATTTTGCCCTAATTTTTCTTTATCGGTGGAGAGATAATGATGGTTGTGGAGTTAGGACATACTTAATCTTTGTTTCTGTAGTGACATTTTACCAACTGTTGCAGGCTGGGTATCGGGAGTAAGATCTGAATTTCACTCTGTTGCAATTTTAACAAGGGATTAGTTGTTGCAGTTGGGAATTACCAAGGTGTGGTATGTTACAACTTTTGGGTTTCACACACATTTAAGGAGATTGCAGATTCCTTAGCCACGACCACTGCTCTTTATCATCTCTCTTTTGTTTAGAATTTTTCTATTTCTATTTTGAGGCAGGATGATTACTAGCCGCATGATTAAGTTTTCATTTCAGTTCAAAAAAAGGCGTGTCCCATGCTTTTTTATATCTATGATCATCTATAGATGAAGAATAGCTTGTGAACCTTACTTTCAGTACTTGTGCATTCAAGGGCCATGGATTCTACAGCAGTGACTTTCCAGAGAGAGAGAGAGAGAGAGAGAGAGAGAGAGAGAGAGAGAGAGAGAGAGAGATGCTGATGTGTGCAGTCTATCACACAGACTAACCAGTGTTAGCCTGCACAACGAGTTTGCACCAAACCCTCTTCGTTCCTATCAAGAAAAAAAGCATTACCATATTACCGATTAAAAAGACAGTTGCATTTACTCGATCAGATCTTATAAATGTGTTCACCATGTTTTTTCTTAAAAACATGTCTTTTGTGGGTTAATATTTGGTGCTATTGAAGGCATGAAACTATTGATTACAAATCACCTTCTTTTCATATTTTTTAAAGCTTTATTTTGTTGTAGATGGAACTTTGAGGATGTGATCTACAAGGTTTGTTTAGTAGAAAGTGAGTTTTGAATTATGTGATTGTTATGTAAGCAGTTTTTTTTAAGAGCTTCAAAAATCATCAGCCTGTAATGCATTCACGACTCGAGTAATCATACTTTTAGTTCAAAATAACATAATCCAAGGTTTAATCCATAGCATACATGCTGCACATCTATATGGACAGATTGAGTTGATAAAGTTTGAACCTATGAATTCTAACTCAATAGTTACATGGCTTGAATAGCACAGAATATTAACCCAAAATTTCATATATTGTTGATAATTTATTTTTAGTTTGCTTTCATATATGTCCCTACAAAAACGACCATAAAGATCACGTGACAATGGTCAGATCCATAAAACATTAAATTCAAGTAACAGAAAATGAATGGCACTCCTAGTTAATTAGACTCCATTGATATGTCCATTATAATTCATTTCCTTGGAGACATGCTAGGGATTGAGTTACTTGGATATAAAATGATACGTTTTTTTGTCATTTAATGTAGCTATATTATAGACCATTGATTTCTATTATTCTTGAAAACCCTATTTAAACATGAAAATGATGTAATGTCAACGTGTGTATTACTAAATGGACTACAAAAGAACACATGCATGCATGCACAAACACAACGGGCTCGGCTCGAGCTCAGCTCCTTTAAGCTCGGCTTGAACTCGTTCGGGTAGATAAATGAGCCAATCTTGATCAGTCAATCAAGCTCGGTTGAGTTCGATTAGCTAGATTAAGCTCGGTTTGCTTAATATAATGCACACAATATAGTATATGTACAATTTATCTTTATAAATGTCACACATCAAATGGTTTTCCTCAGAGATGGATAAGGTGTTAGCCTTTTACAGAGGAGGTGGGTAGTGCGAAACCCACTGTTTTCAATGCAGTTAAAAAAATAAATAAATAAAAAATGCTCGTCTGGAGCCAAGCCGAGCCAAGTTTGGACAAAAGCTGTTCAAGCTCGGCTAGAGTTCAAGCTGAGCTTGAACAGCTAGCTAGTTTATTAGGCTCGGCTTGAACTCGGCTCGTGTGCATTCCTACACACTGGCACTTGCACATGCACACACACATGGAGAGAGAGAGAGAGAGAGAGAGAGAGAGAGAGAGAGAGAGAGTAAATTTTCGGTGCAAATGTGCATACTGTTGAGTGAGTGTTATCTAGCTTCAGTACTTTTCAAGTAAATTGGATCGTATATGTGGGCTTAGCATGGTTCATTAAATACATATCTGTAGTCATGTTTGTTGCAAATTTAGGCCATTCATTTTCTCTACATGTTTTAATATTTAGAGTTGTTTTGCTATTAAAAATTATTTAAATTTATTTGTTCAAAGTATGTTATATGTTATAAAGTAAATGAACTGTAACAAATTCTTCTATATGGTCAGATTTACTTAAAAAAAAACAGAGGACTGAGATAATCCTACCAAATTGTGTGAAACACCACAATTTGGCATGGTCCCCTGCGGTTTGTTAAATAGGGGATGGAGGAATGATCGAGAAAGGTTTGTTGAAGATGAACGGGAGAGCCATGCTTAAACCATCCACTATCTCTCTTCACTGCCATCCACATTACTTCACACACCCTGTTCCAGCCTAAGGTAATATCCCCCTTTGCTGGATCATGTTTATGTTTTCAGCATCATTTTCCTATGCATAGTCTATCTCCTATCATACCTGCACATTACTGTTGTATTCACTTTATTTGCATATAGCACTTGTCCTCCATGAGCCGTAACATCGTAAATGCAAACCTCAGCTCAGTGAAGCATGTACATTCACCTTCTATAGGCATCATGTTTTAATACTTCCATAAGCATTTCTTGTTTGATATGAATATCATAAACAGGCATGATCATGTATATCATAATATTCATTTTCCCACTAGTTTGGGAATCATTTTACTTACTAGTTTAGAATATTAAACCTATATATATCATATCATTTAGGCATCACATAAGCTTGGTAATAAGTATTTTTTTCATTAATTCGATGCATCTCACATACATTTTAAGTCCGTTTCATCATTTGTGCTTCAAATCCAGTATGATATCTGCCATCTCTCTCTGTATTTGTATATTATGCTAACCCTTTTGCAGAAAATATGTAAAGATGTTATTTTCCTTTTAAGAACAGAAATTATGTAATTTTAACTCCATCTAAAGTTGTAGTAGCTAGATATCAATGGGAGTATTTACTTTCCAACACTAGATTAGAATGTATGAGCATGCATATTCTCTAGAATCACTTATTTCATGTCATTTTCCTCTTTTATTTCAAAAATTCACGAGTGGGAACACGAATGACACGTGCACCATTCTAATAAAAGGTGATTAGATCCTAAGTTGATGATTTGCATCAATGGCCATAGTCAATGTGTGAACAAAACTTATGATTTTCATCTTTTATGGAATAACACTGGATTCACACTGGATCACTTTAAAAAATCATCATATTTTCTAAATCTTTCTTCCTCTATCAGAGTTTAACTTAAAATTAACTCAAAATATATATATCAATGATCATAGTCAGAATATATTGAGAGTTAATTAATTTCACTTTAAACTCTATAAAGGCACCAAAATGTGTTTTATTCTTCATTGAATTTAAATATAGATTATCTTATAATACATTTTATGGTCATAGTCAGAAATGTATTATATTTTCAATCTTATTTCAAATATACTTTTTCAAAGTCAAACTTTAAAATTCTTTTAAATTCATTCATCATTTAAGATAAAATTGCATCATATTTTCAAGTTATTTTCAAAATTCAAGTGATTTTGAGATAATTCTTCAAATACCTTATTCATTTCTCAAATTAATCTTCAATTCTTATTCATAAATTCAAATTCATCTTCATATTGTAAATTCTATTTTACTTCAAAATTCAAAATTCAATATCCAAACTTCAAAAGATCAATTTAACTTTGAAATTTCAAAATTCAGAAATTCAATTTCCAACTCAAATCAAATTTCAGAGTTCAATTCAACTTTGAAATTCCAAATTCATTTTCAGGATCATGATTCAATTTCAAATTCAAATTAACATCTCAAATCAAATTTCAAACTTTAATTTAACCTTGGAATTTCCAGATTCATCTTCTGAGTTCAAGATTCAGGTTTAAAATCAAATTCATTCTTTATTTTTCAAAATCTCCAAAGTTCTATCCAAAGATTGAGTCTTGATTCTCAATTCAAAATCAAGGTTTTGAGATTGATTCTGAATTTCAAAATCCGATTTTTCCTAAAGTTTAAAGCTCATTTTTTTTCAAATCTGGATTTCCCAAAAATCCTGATTCATCCTCAAAGCCCCAAATCCAAATCCCTCATGGATTCTAGATTTAGAATCCAATTCCATCTCGGATTCCAGATTTCAAATCCAATTCCATTCCCAATTTCAGATTTCAAATCCAATTCTATCTTGAATTCTAGATTTCAAAAACCAAATCCATTTTCAGATCCCATTTCGACTTCTTAAATCCAATCCTATTTTCAAATTCCATTTGGATTTCTTAAATCACATCCAACTTTCATTCTGATTTCAAACTTTAAATCTAGAATCCCACTCTATTTTTAAATTCCATCTTGACCTTCAATTTTGAACTCCATTTTTGAACTCCATTTTTGAACTCCATATTCAACCTTCAATTCTTATTTTCTAAACTCCCTTCTTCGAATTCAGGTTCATCTCAATCTTTGATTATTTCAAAACTCAAGATCTATTCTAAACCTTAAGTTAGAAAATCTAACTTCTCCAAGTCCATCTTCAACTTTCAAAAGCCATTTCTTTACAAAATTCATTCCAAAATCACTTAAATAAATCCAAAATTTTTGAATTACTCTTCTCAAAAGCATACATCTCTGCATTTACATTGCACAAGCATGATTCTTTATGCATTCTAGGCTTAGAATAAATTTTTAGATAATATTTTAGCAATGCAAAAATGCATAAATTCGATCCTTAGTTTGATTACCCCTGGTAAAGGTGTCAGGAACGGTCGAACCTCGTACCGACGAGCGAATCCCGTTTCTCTCTTTTTCTCGCAAATATTTCAAAACGGAGGTGAGTACATTTCTAAACATTTTCAAAATTTAGGTCAAGTGAGACCTTCGCAAAAGAGTTCCTCTCTCTCTTCTTTCTTTTCTCTTCTCTCTTCTTTTCTGTCTTTTATTTCCCCTTTAAAAAGGGAAATAGAGGTTAGAAAGGAAAAGAGAAAGGAAGAGAAGAAATACAAGAGGACAATTTTTACGATGATCACACCACCCCTACCAGCAGCCATGGCCATT
This sequence comes from Nuphar pumila, assembly GCF_984573655.1. Classification (NCBI taxonomy): domain Eukaryota; kingdom Viridiplantae; phylum Streptophyta; class Magnoliopsida; order Nymphaeales; family Nymphaeaceae; genus Nuphar; species Nuphar pumila. The sequence continues at coordinate 111,675,347 of NC_143252.1, read as the reverse complement.
ACATCGTTTGTTGTTGGCCTACGAGGGACTGTTCTTCGTGTTGCCATTATTCAGGTTAGCTCAATACATATAGCTATTGATATTTTCAGGGTTATCGGAAACACTATAAGAGGATGGGAAACATGTTTCTCATGAAACCATTTCGGAAACACGCAAACACTGTATTTTTGAAACTCTTGGGAAATACCAAAAAATTTATGAGAAACACATTTCCCGCTATAGGAAATGTGTTTCCCATATATTTTCCATGCGTTTCACAAGCGTTTTCATTTTGTTGGATAAACGTTTCTCATGTTTTTTTTTTCATGTTTTCCATGCATTTTTTCTGGTTGGTTTTCCGTTTCTGTTTTCCTTTCCTAGAACCTTGGATATTTCTATGGTGCCGGATCCAACATTTTATCATTATTTCGTCATCCGTCGAGTTTCAGTCTAAGACTTGGAGAACAATTTTACCACTTTTTAGAAACAAGACCACACTCTCTTTCATTACATGGTGCGTGTGTCCTTTTCGTTAAGGGTGTCAACGGGTCAGATTTATCCGGACCAACCTGTACCAAACCCTATAGGGTCCATGTATGATGCTAAATAAGAAGACCTGATTAAGATCAGGTCTGGACCCGAAGGTTTGATTAATACATGGACCTGAGTATAGTTTGTAAAATTTTATACCAGACCTGGGCCCGACCGAGGTTCCGATTAAGACCCGCAATTTTTCAATGTAAAAATGAGAAAAAATATTGTTTTACTGGGTATGGTCCAGGTCTGGTTCATGTAGTTCTTATAAGGTCCGGGTATGGTTTCTGTTAGGGTGGGTTTGATTAGACCCGAATTCAGACCTGATACCATACTCGAAAATCAGGATTAGGTCTGGTTTTACCTGGGTCCAAACCAAACCCAATCCATTGACACCCTTACTCTTCATAGGGGATCCATGTGTGTAGGGGTGGCAATCGGGTCGGGTTGGTGGGTCAGCATACCTCAACACGAACCCGACCCATTTATTAAATGGGTAACCCGACACGACATGGTTAACTCGTTTAATAAACGGGTCAGGTCGGGTAAACGGGTTGGCGGGTCGGGTTCGGGTAAACAAGTTGGCTGGCGGGTAGGAGTCGGGTAAACGGGTTGGCGGGTCAGCTTCGGGTAAACGGGTTGACCCGCCCGCCTAACCCGTTTATTAAACGGGTCAGCCGGGTTGGCATACCCCTAACACGAACCCGACCCGTTTAATAAACGGGTTAGGCGGGCCGACCTGTTTACGACATGAACCCGTTTAAGCCAAACCCGAACCCCGCTAAGAAGCGGGTTGGTGGGTCGTGTCAGATTTTGCCACCCCTACATGTGTGTGCATGTGCCCCTTTCATTTGGGGATGTGTGAGCATATGTGCCCCTTTCATAAAGAGATGCAAGAGCACATAGGGGATGTTTTTTTTTTATGAGGAATGGGAAACCACCCCTCGGATCAGAGAACTAGTTGTGCTGGTTAAGCTTGCCGTACTTAGGGTCGCTTTTCCGGTGGTGTAAACTCGTGATGCACTTTGCTCTCAGGGGAGTTGCCTGGCTTCGTCATGGGCACTCCCTTGCCCCTTCTTATTATATAAAGGGTTGACGCCCATGGGAACATAACCCTGACCACCAGTCTAGTGGCCAAGGCCCCCTCCCACTAAGCCAAAACCCTACTAAAGCAAGCCGATTCAGACCTGAATCGACCGAATCATGCTGCATCGGCCTGATTCCAGCTAAATCATGATTGAATTAGTTTTTTTTTAATTTGTTTTTACCAATTTTTATTTATTGTTTTTATGGTATTTTGAATTTTAATAAATTAAATCGATCGATTCTTTGAAAGTGAACCGACTCTGACAACGTTGGTGGATCCCACTGTATAGGACAGGTGTTGCTTTTGCATTGGTTTTTTTTTGAATGAAATGTTTTTTTTGCCTTACGACGAAGCAATGGAAAACCCGGGGTGGAGCCCCATAACCACACTGCCTTATAGGTCATGCTGAACATGAGCGTTTTTGCTCATGCCGACATCGTGGCCGTCTGTTTGCATTTTGGATGCATGCCACGTGGTTTTGTTGACTTTTGACCTTTTAAAAATGCAAATCGGATTGCCACGATGTCAGCATGAGAAAAAAAGGCTCATGTTCATCATGACCTGATCTGCTTCCGTCTAGCGGCTAAGGCCTCTTCCCTTGCACAACCCCTTGGGGGCCAAGTGCACAACCACATTCCACTTGAACAGCAGCACACTAACTAAAAATGTGCAATCACATTGCTCCCAATTTTATTTGGTTCCTTAGTGAGGTGCAATGAGAATTTAATATGACAATATGTCCAACACTAAGTGTCACCTCACGTGGTGTTGTTTCACAATAACTTTGTACAATGCAGTTTTACAAACTGAAGCCAGAGAAGATCAAGTGCAACGTGATTGCACACTTTTGATGTACTGCTGCATTTGATCACCCTCCATCTGCTGATGGGCTGTATCCCAAAGATGAAGGTGGATAAGGTGTAGCATCACACAAAGTGTATAATCACATTGCAGCTGATCCTCCCTCGACCACCATCAGGTATCTAAAAAGAAAAGTTGGACATTCAGCACAACCCATGCCTGGGAGGGAGGATCAAGTATGTGATTGCACGCTTTTACTGTGTTGCTGCACCTGATCAGGTGCAGCAGCACACTAGAAGTGTTCCATTACATTGCTCCTGATCCTCCCTCGCTTTCTGGATCCTATGAAATATTATGGGTCAGGTAAATCCTTTTTTGTGCAGCAGGACTCACCAGCTGCTTCCCAAGCCGAAACAGCATTTCGCAATAACCTTGTAAGATGCTGTTTTACCAAATCCGTCCTCTAAATCATATATGCCACCAGTAAACCATGTACCTAACCACATCTGGTTTTTGCCACAGGCTGCACTGCCACAATCAATCGCTTCATTTGTGTATGCAAAAGAGTATGAATTGCATCCTGAGGTGCTCAGTACATCGTAACTCTCTGTCTGCCCTTGCACTAATCGTCATTCCTCGTTGCACCAAGATGGCCTTCATGTTCTAACACTTAAATGTAATATCCTTGGTTTTTTTTTTTGAAGGGTCATTTTTGGGACATTTGTGTCCTTGCCAGTGTTGATTGCCTACTATGTGGTTCTTCGGCTCATATGAGAGCGAATCAGGTGGAACGTCAAGTGACAGAAAACTGTCCAAGATACCTTAGATACTATCGATAAATAGTAAGGCCATTGCATTCAGACAAAAGACATATACCCGAGTTCCATAGCTTTCGTCCGCTATCCTGATCATGATTTTCCTAGCCATCGAGGTAATAAAGGAAAATGAAGGGGCCTTCCCCTTTGAGGCCGGTTGTGGGGAAGGAGGGATTCGAACCCCCAACACCATGGTTCTTAGCCACCTACTCTAATCCTCTTAGCTACAGACCCCACCCCGTCTCCATAGGATCCGTTCCAGGAAGTACCCTCAAGAAAAACCGAACAACACCAAAGCTCTCAAAAAGGATGGTACCACTTAGATGGGTTTCACAAAATCTTGGGTGCTGTTGGCATCAATGATTGAAAAAATGGATGGCTGAAATTTGTCCAACACAAGAAGCTTTTGATGGGTTTTGAGTGAGGATCACTTTAATGATGGATGACATTCAAGGTACCTTAGACAGTTCTTCGACTGTATAGCTTCATTGTAAAGTTTTGAGCCTTTGTATATTGCACAATAATTAAGTTTTACTTTCAAATGTCCTAAATTTTTACTTTTTTTTTTTTAATAAATAGCCAATTGAGGTTAGTATCGTATCGATTTACTGCCGATACTAATAGGCTGATTCACACCGATACTGACAACATTGGTTTCAAGTTTACACCGGGATCCAAACCGACCAAATCAAACACCAATTATCGGTTATAGTCTTACAGACAGAATATGGGTCAGATCTGAGTCGGGATTGGATAGAGGGATGCGGTCGAGATGCACGTCATAATCTGATCGAGTCGTACGTCATAATCCAGCTAACCATTCTTGGTGGAGTCTGAATAGTATCAGGGAATTCATTAGAAAGGTTCAATATCCATCCTGCCAAATATACCTTTCGAAATATCTGCTTAAGGCACACAACCGATTCATTTGGTTGGACCATCTCACGGGTTGCTGCTTTACTTGAAAATAAATAGGTTTGCTTTGGCTTTAGCATATCCACGTGTCAGAGGATATAATTCTCTAAGCAGATCTGTAACTTTGAGTGGAGGTTTGAGTAAAGACGGGATCCAAAACAAGGCCTACTCTTCAAAAATCAAAACCAATATCAAGTCAACACTACAAAAAAAACTGTAATTAGTGACGAAGATTGACGATGGATTTTTTTCGTCGCCAATTTGCGACGGATTAGCTAGAGAAAACTATCTGTCGCTAACATTCGATTTATTTGCGGTCTTAGCGACGAAAAAAATTTCTGTCGTGAATTAGCGGTGGATTAGTGACGGCAAAATTCCGTCTCAAATTTTGTCACAACTTCGCGATGGCTCAGCATCAGAAATTTTCTGTCGCTACTCCGTCGCACATTTGCGATGAAATTTTACCGTCGCTAATCCATCGCTAAATTTCTCATAAATCCCTAATGCGAGCCCCTTCTCCCTTTCTGTTTCGTCAATCGCCCGACCTTCGCCCGTCTGCCTCCCATTACCCGTCGTCCTACCATCGCTCGCCGTCCTGCCGTCACCCGCCCACTGCCAGGCGACCTCCCGTTGCCCGCTCGACCGATGCCCAATGACTTCCATTGGTTCGCTCGGCCGTCTGCCTCCCGTCGCCCGCCCGTCGTCTTGCCGTCTCCCGACCGGCGCTCGTCGACCTCCGTTTGCCCGCCCGCCCGACCGACGCCCATCAACCTCTCTTGCCCCTTCTCATTCTCTCTCTCTCATTGCTCCCCCTATGGATTTTTCGGTGAGCCCCGAACGCAGGTAAACATTTCCCTTTCCCGTATGGTGTAGCCGCCCCCTTCTCCCTACGGTTGCCGGAGGGCCAACAGAGGCCTGACAACCTCTGTCGGACCCTCCCTACCTCTATGTAGTCGACGGGGGTCTGACAGAGGCCCCGATCGCCTCTTTTTCTCCGGCATAATAGGAGGCTTCGCCCCTGTCCTTTTGAATGTCGACAAGCCCCCCCCTGTCGTCTTGACTTTGCCGACAGGGCTCTTCCCTTGTCCGCTGTCGAAGAGTGATCGGCAGGGGGAGAAGCCCCCTGCCCTTTTGTTTTCCCTGGCAGGGGGTGGTTTGCCCCCCTCTCCTCGATAATTTTGGCAGAGGGGCGAAGCCCGCCTGCCCCTTGTCTGTTTTGCACGGTAGGGGGTGAATCCTCCTGCCATTTTGCCCGGCAGGGGGCAGATCCCCCTGCCGAGAAATTTAGCATCTACAGGGAGAGAAACCCCTCTGCCTCATGATTGATACGGGAGGGGGCGAGACCTCCCTGCCTTGATCTTACTGCCAGTAGGGGCATCACCCCTGTCTGTCTCGCTTTCACCAGAGAGTTGTCTTCCTATCCGGGCTCGTTTCTGACAGGTAGTCATGGTAGTAGTTAGCGGGATATTAGAGTGTGTTTGCTATAGGTACATGTTTGACATTGTTTTGATATGAATGATTTGAATGTATTAAATTGTTTGATGTGATTGTATCCATACTTGCATGAAGTTACTTTCAATTTGATTATAACTTCCATGTGAAATTATATCATGAAAACACGCTTCAAATGAATGTATCGTGTTATGAATAGTTTACACATAAAAATATTAAGTTATCAATGTATGCATCATAGTTCTTGTGATTGTATGACATTATATATATATATATATATATATATATATATATATATATATATATATATATATATATATATATATATATATATATATATATATATATATATATATATGTGTGTGTGTGTGTGTGTGTGTGTGTGTGATATATCAAATCATTACATCTACCACGAATGCATGATAAATTTGATATTTTCTTCATCATAGCATTCTGATGATTTTCTTTTAACTGGTTAGGATGCTATTGATAACAACATGCGATAAAATGACTGTAAACTATGAATGGATGTACCATAGGATAGTTGACAATGAGGTATCACTTGAATATATGGATGGTGTTGAAAGTTTTATTAAATTTGCAACGACAAGTGTCAGTACAGTGGATCTCACAGGTCGAATTAGGTGTCTCTGCAAGATTTGTAAAAACAATCGATTTGTAGAACCTCATGAAGTTAGACATCACCTATACATGAAGGGTTTTGTGAGTGATTATTAGAATTAGACATTTCATGGTAAAGAATTTAGGAACAATTTTGACGCACGGGTAGATGTGGTGCACGATAATCAAGTGATGAGGAAGAAGAAGAATATGAAAGTCAAACAAGTGATGACAAAGAATTCTCGAGCTAGTGAAATAAATTTTGTAATATAAACCGCTATTTGATGTGAATGATTTGAGTTATTTGAATGTATTGAAATGTATTGCAATGATTTGAATGATTTGAAGATATTGCAATGTTTGAATGTATTGCATGACATTTTTTATTCTTTGATTATGTATCTTCGATACGTATAGAGTTATAATTTGAATGTATTATAACGTGTTTGAATGTATTGTAATATTTGATGTGAATGATTTAAATTATTTGAATGTATTGAAATATATTGCAATGATTTGAATGATTTAAAGGTATTGTAATGTTTGAATGTATTACATGACATTTTTTATTTGTTAAAATGTATCTTTGATATGTATAGAGTTATGATTTGAATATATTGTAACGTGTTTGAATGATTTAAATGCATTACAATATTTGATGTGAATGATTTAAATTATTTGAATGTATTGAAATGTATTACAATGATTTGAATGATTTAAAGGTATTGTAATGTTTGAATGTATTGCATGACATTTTTTATTCTTTGATTATGTATCTTCGATACGTATAGAATTATGATTTGAATGTATTATAACATGTTTGAATGATTTGAATGTATTGCAATATTTGATGTGAATGATTTAAATTATTTGAATATATTGAAATATATTGCAATGATGTAAATGATTTGAATGTATTGCAATGTTTGAATATATTGCATGACATTTTTTATTTATTAAAATATGGTTCGTGGAGGTTACAGTGGTCGATCACCCAGTGATAACCAGTCTCAATCTCAATCTTCATCTTCACGGGCTGCTTCAATAGGTATATCATTTAACTAATTGTATACTTGATTAGTTTAAATGCACGTTCTATGAATTTTTAACTCATTTTTTATAGATAATGTTTCGCGTGCACATGACCCACCTACACCAGCTGTTCATACAAGTCACAAGACAACACTAGATGAGGGTCTTCTCAGTCTGACACAAGAAGACTCATTCAAATAGTGTATATCGATAATCGACCATAAGTATTTTATTTTCACTTATCCTATACTTATCTTATAAATATTGTATATTGATAGTTAATGTATACCAATTCATATGCAGTGCGAGGTTCGAGCCACAAGAAGTAATACGAGAGATTAGAAATTCACTAGTTCAACATCTACCATGATCGGTCGCTCAATGGAAAGAGTACTCGAAGGAGGTGTTAGACAGATTGTGGTCTTCATTCATGGTATACAATCGTTTCTCATAGTTAATGTGTTTTATATTTTTTTTTATAGTTATGTCTACTAACTTTCTGAACATATTTGTAAGCTTCAAATCGCTTCGCGACTACAATGGAAGAGCATGATGCGAGGAAGGTGTGGCAGAATGTGACTGTTAATCAATTTGCAGACATGCTGCATAATATGAAGACTACAACAAGAAAAGCATCTGGCAGGATAGATGATCCACTGCAGTGGAAGGGTCATGAACCTCCTATTATCAGGTCAAATGTTTAGGATGCAATGTGCGACAAGTGAGTGGGGCATGAATTTCGAAACCGCTCAGCGAAGGCTACACAAAATTGATTGAAAATGCCCGATGCCCATCTACACATAGGTGGATCTAGGACTTTTCGGAGTCACCTGAAGAAAATGGTAACTCATCAATCTATATATTGTTAATTTTATAAGTATTGTTGCAAACTGGTTAAATAATTCTTTTATCATTTAACTTCGCAGGAAGTAGAAAAAGGAGGCATTGTGCCATATAATGATGTATTTATTGAAACACATAAACATAAGACCACGGGAGAGTTCGTATCAGAGAAGGCGAGAATGACAATAGTATATATTTATTGTATTAATAAACATTATAATATATAAGTTATCATAAACATTGCAATTCTTAATTATTAATTTATACTATAATTATTACTTTGTAGGAGTCATATGAGCAACATATGGTAGAGCGATATGACATTGACTCCACTCAACATCCACCTTTTGATCCTACAGTATGGACGACTGCAACAGGTGAACCCAAAAATGGTCGTGTGTTCGGGTTTAGGAGTAATATGAACACCTCACCAGTCGTTGCTTCCTCCAATCACGACTCACAGAGTTCTCCCGTCAGCATCAGCTCCAAGCATATGACTAACCTGCCTAATTCTTGGGATGGTGTACGCCAGCTCGTTAATGACACAATGCATGACTATTTACATAAAGCAATTTTCGACGTTGTCCGTAATGAGTTGTACAATTTTTTTTAGGACAGAGGAACTTCGTCTGCAGGTGCCTCTCAGGTATGAAAGTTTTATGTGATGTATTGCATGTTGTTAGATTTCATGTTACTTTGATTGCCTTAACTTAGGTGCATTGCATATAACTTATTTCATTATATTTTGTTTATCAATACTAACCTTTCTTTTCTCTTGTAGGTTGCTGGAGATAATCAGTGTAGAGGAGCTGAAGGGGCAGATCGAGACAATGAAGAAGATAACACACAGAATCTTGGAGATGATTAGATTCATGTGTTGAATTTGTTGTACATTCTTGTTGTTTCAAAAATATAAATGTTTACTTGTAAATAATTAGAACTTGGCGAAAATTATAGTGGATCGATAAATTGTTTTAGTTGCTTTTTATATTATTTTTTATACAAGGAAATATAAATTATATCACAAGATTTTTTTCTAGATATTTATGTTTTAAATATTTTTTTAAATTTTTTTCTTGTTTGCGACAGATATTTTCCGTCGCTATTTACTACCGACATCCAATTTAGCGACGGATTAGGGACGAATATTAATCTGTCACAAATGTGAATCAACCAATGTTTTTACAATGGATTTTAATTCGTCGCTAAGTCCATCGCTACAATAGCGACGGAATTAGCGATGGATTAAAATCCATCGCAAAACCAAAATCTTTGTATATTAACGATGGCTTTGCGATGAATCATGACATTTGCTAATTCATCGCAAATTAGCGATGAAATGTGCGACAGATAGTTTCTATCGCTAATTAGCGACTATAATTTTGCGATGAAAGTTATCCGTCGCTAAGCCGATGCTAATCCGTCGCTAAACAGTTTAGCGACGGATTTGCGACAGATTAGCGTCAGATTCAGGTCGTCGCTAATCCACAAATTTTTTGTAGTGCAAGCCTGATCCAAACCTTATCCAGCCTACTTGCAACACCATCTATCAGTCATTTTATCTGCTTAATTAAGACATGAGTAATTTGTGTTGAAGGTAGAAGATGATGAAGAAGGATTTGGCAATATATATATATATATATATATATATATATATATATATATATATATATATATATATATATATATATATATATATATATATATATATATATATATATATATATAGAGAGAGAGAGAGAGAGAGAGAGAGAGAGAGAGAGAGAGTAATGGGTCTGTGCTAAACTGCATGCTAAATGGGGTTTTCACCTTTTTTGCTGCTTTTATGCGATTCTGGCCCTATAAATGTATTGGGCTTGGACGATTTACTAAGAATCCACACCGGGATCATGTGCAAAAAATGATGTTTGGAGCCTCTAAAATTTACAAAGATTTTGGATAGTTGATTTTTCAAACTTTATAAAAAACCACCCATGTGTTGGAATCAAATGCTTCAAGAGCTGATCCCTATAAAATCAAATACATAGATCACGGTCAAAATTTAAAGATAAAATAAAAAAAACCCAAAAAAAAACTATTTAGCATGCGGTTTAGCACTATATATATATATATATAGAGAGAGAGAGAGAGAGAGAGTCACTAGAATATGAGATGGTAAATTTGCTAGGAATCAACCATTGGATAATATATTTTCAATAAAAAAATATGTTTTTTGAATGCTTGAATATTTATGAAGATGATGAGCCATTGATTTTAAAGCCTTAAAAAAAATCTCATTTATGCATCAAAATCAAATTATTGAAATGCCTGTTCTTATAAAACCAAGCATGTAGTTCACATCCATACAGTTAAATTCAAGAGAAAATAACAAAAAATCCCTGAAAATCGTGGTTTACACATTGGTTCTCATATTCTAGTGACTATATATATATGAAACAATATTTGGTCATGTGGATCTAACCATCTAATGAGCTACAAATCATCATACATACAGGTTGTGTTTGACTCAACTAAACCTCATAGATGGATTCAACATGGTCCAAATGCTGGAATCCCGCTTTTAGATTGTGTTTTTTCAATAAAAAACATGATTTGTTGAACTAAGAAAATATTGAATAATGAAGGCGGTTGGTTTTTTAAAAGCTTAAAAAATTCTGCATATCTGTTGTTATTGGATGATCCAAGAGCTGATTCCTATATGTAGATCACGTTTTACAGGATGAAAAATAAAAAAAGCGAACTTAGTTGTACGCCAAAGGCTCTCACAGTTCCCGACACCAACGCAGTTTATGAAGCACGAATTGAAGCTGGCTATATTTTTTGGTGCTCAAGAAAGGCCGAAGGTTTTTACACGAGGAAGGATCAGGTGCAATTTGATTGCACACTTTTTAGTGTGCTGCTGCACCTGAGCACCCTACATGTTTGGGATATAATATGTTAGCTGTGCGGCCCAACAGTAGATGGAGGGTGATCAGGAGCAGTAGCACACCAAAAGTGTGCAATCAAATTAAACCTGATATTCCTCCTTTTTACACCAATGAGACCACAAGATTAATGGGGATACAACCATAGTAACAAAAGTTTAAAACGGAAAAATATCCTCAGCCAAAAACTGGTGAAAATTTGATTTTTTTTTTTGAAAATCTTGCATTTTTGGCAAAATATTGGCAATAAAAAATAATTTTAAAATATAAAAATAATGTTTATAAGGAAATATACATAAAAAATTATTTAAAAATAAAAACCACAGTTTTTTCATGATAAATGGCCGATAAAAACATAAATATTGAATTTAAAACACGATATTTATGTTTTTGATGAAAAACTAGTGAGAAATTGAAAATATCATGAGATATTAACGTTTTTAACTTTTGGGTAATTTCCCATGACATTTTCACTAGATTTGTCACTTTGGATAAAACACGATGTGGCTGATTAATCTCTGCCAGCTTTAAAAAGCAACATAAGTCCACAACATTTTCTTGCATTATGTGAATAACTTTCATTTTGAAAATTACTATAAATTGATATTTTGATTAATCAACTGGTAGAGGTCTACCTAACGCTAGCTTGTCTATCATAGAGAAAAACAAAATTATCCCAGCTTGAAGATCCAAAGACTGCATATTAATTCTATTGGTTGTAATTATGTACAAATATAAAGTGCAAAGTATTGGTTATAACAGAGCAATATGATGTATTATAATTACCTAAATTGCAAAGTATTGGTTATAACAGAGCAATATGATGTATTATAATTACCTAAATTGTGATAATATTGTTATAGACATAGATTATAGATGTTGTTTAATGCGTTGCACTAATTTCAATACTAGAAGTAAATTAAAGTATACAATGTATATTGCTTGGATCTAACATATAGTTCCAGTTGGAACTTGAGTCATCCAAAACTTAAAAAAAAAAGATCTATTATTTGATCATGTCTAATCTTAGTGTACGTAACTGGACACAATCACTAGTCTCCATAGTCACAAATCTCATTCTTGGGATTTTGTGGGCATGGGAAAAATCATGGGATATTTTTAAAAAAAATTGTTTCCTTAAAAAATTCTCATGATAACTAAAAACATTAAAATTATAAATTTATGAGTAATGGGTCGGTGCTAAACCCATTTGGTGCTAAACCACGTTCTAAATGGGTTTTTCTTTTCTAAGAATCTACACCTGGATCATGTGTTTTTGATGAAAAAAATTGATGTTTGGAGCCTCGAAAATTTACAAAGATTTTAGACTGTTGATTTTTCAAACTATATAAAAACCCGCCTATGTGTTGGAATCAAACGCTTCAAGAGCTGATCCCTATAAAATCAAGTACATAGATCACATCTGGACGGTTAGAATTTAAAAATGAAATGAAAAAAACCCAAAAAACCCAAAAAACCTATTTAGCATGAGGTTTAGCACCAAATGGGTTTACCACCGACCCATTACTCTATATTATGTTAAAATGTATAATATTTTTAGTACAAGAGAAATCGTTCAAAAAAAAAAAAAAACTAACCATCTGGAGTATGCATTGCATCCTGAGGTGCTCAGTACATCGTAGGTACCATCTGCCCTTTGATGCGTCCCCACAGGCTGCTCACAAATGCACCACCTGCAAACACTGCATACGCGCACGCCGTGCGCAGCTCAGCAACAGGGCGTTGTCCTCTCCAATTGCTTCTTTCTGTTTCAGTTAGTTTAGAAACCATTCTAGGTTTTTGTTTCTTGTATTGTGGTATTAGCAGTTGTAAAACCACTCTTGGTGTCTATATAAACCAAGACTGTCGCCATTATGAGATATAGAATTGAAATCAGAATTGAATTTGGCTCTTCATTTTTCCCTTTTGGCTGATCTCTTGATCAGAGGATTGTGATCATTTTGATCACATCCACGTAGGCCTAGCTAGTCGATTTACACAATCGGCCTGGCAATGGCCAATCGCCGGAGGTCGTGGAATAGGCACGCACCTAGCGAGTGGACAACAAACTCTAGCGAAGAAGCGGCATCCCTTGCTGGAGTACCCTGGGCCATTCAATCACATCGAGTTGATCTATAATTCTCATCAAATTTGTGCAAGGATGCAGTCTATGAAGCTCATCTTGCAACCATGCTCTTCTTGTGTCTTGTTGAAATCCGGCGAGTCATTCTAATGGCTGGATCGACTTAATTATTGTTGCAATGCATGCTAGATCAGTAGAACTTGTAATTGTAATTAAGCATGCTAGATGTTACTGCAGTCGATCTAAAACTGTTAATGATGTGAATGCTTTTAAAGCACTTGGGATGAATAACTATTTTGACAAAGGAAGAACAAATAGTGAGTTCATGTTGACGATTGGGTTTGGCTCAAAAAGTCTTTTCCGCCGCATAGACAAAGGAGCATGCATTGGCAAAAATACCCAAAGCTCTTACCAAGGTGTTATGGACCATTTAAGATACAACAACCTATAAGCTAATTTTTTTTTTATGGATTATAAAATTGAGGCCGATGGGTGGAGAAGACATCGGCACCGGTGATGAAAGGTTAGATATTAAAGTTATGATGTGATCTATGGTCACTGAATCTATAATTCAATATTGAGATGTAAATAAACAAAATGATGGTTTGAGTATATTACCTGCAATGTTGGTCATAGATAGAGTGTTTTAGTTACCTAAATTGACAATGGTCATGATCTTATCATATTGTTCTTGGGTAAATTTGAGAAGAGAATGACTGAAATTGGCTTTTCAGGTTTGGTTGTGACACTAACCTAGCTATTGAAATGAGCATTGAAAGAAGCCCTTGATCGGTTAGGAAAACCATGAAGATAATAATATTTTGGCTTGATGTAACCTAAATGCCCACAATGTTCACATTTTGGTCTGGTGAGCGTCTGACCTATCTTCATTATGTCAGCTTTGATAGGCTGATTGCCTCGATCGATTATCGTGGCAACTAGTTCATGGGCTAATGTGAGATGAATGTCACATTGTTGTTCTTGAGTGATCAATGAATGGGCCTTAGATATATTTGGTAAGGGTGTCACAAGGAATAATTGATTCTGAATGACAATAAAACTGTCATTAGAGCTCATTAAAAATTTAATAAGCCTCTCTCATTGTTGGAGTTCTTGAATGAACTTCATGACCCCGCACGAGTAAGGCAGAATCTCAACCTATGTGGACACTTTGTTTCATAACCCTTTCAGTTTGGTGAAATACACTGTTACTGAATATTGTCCTTACTTGAGATTGATTATCTCTTGTTGGATTTGATATATTAAGAGAGCGTTCGATTGAGAGAACCTCTCACGAAGCTTTACCCAAACCTCAGTTGCGGCTTAGACAAAGATTACGTTGACTGTTAGATCTTTGTGAATGGAGTTGAGTAACCAAGATAACACCATATTATCGCACCGCTCTCACATACCAACATTTGGTGATGATGATTCAGGTTTCGTGATCGATCCATTGATGAAACCCAATTTATTCTTGGCACTTGGTGCCATAACCATAGCTCTACTCTACATCAAATAGTTGTCTCCAATAAATTGTTGAGACACTAGAGATAACCCGGGTTATTCAAGTGATGGAGAAAAAATTGATTGACTGTTGATTCTTGAGTGTTCTCAGATAAATTGGCACCGTTGCTGATGCTATCAGAAGCCATTGAAGACAGCTTGAAAATGTTGTACACATGGTTGATCTTCAGTCAGCAAGAAAAAATGTCTACCACGATGGAAAAATGAGTCACCGGTCAAAGACATCCCTGCTTTGATAAAAGAAGATCAAAATAAAAATTTTGATTGAAAGTTTTTTTGAATATCGTTTACAAAAGGATAGAGAGTACAATAAATCGTTATAAGTAGGCAGATAAGGTAGTCATTAAAATGTAGGTAACAAGATGAATGAGATAACAATGTGGTAAGATAATTAGTTAACACAAGAGAACGAGAGTAGATTACGATAACAATATGTAACAGCTAATATATAAAACATTAGGTCTGTAAGTTATCCTACAATTTGATAAAAGCAATCTGATACCCAATTAACTAGAGCGTTAACCATCCTTATCTATAAATAGAATATACTTCAGTCATTTTCAAAATGTCTGTCATATCATGAAGCTTTATGGTGGGATGATCTGCAAAATCACTAATTGGGTCTTGAGATCGACACCATCAGTTCAAGAGATCAACGTTGTTAGCGGAGGGATGATGATGTGATATGAACCATTAACGACGATCTCCAAACACCACTCACTAGTGATTTGACTGATGCCACAGGTACTCCGGATCAGGTTCAAGAGACCTTAGATGGAAGTGTGTAAGAGACCTTGGTTGTGGTTAAATGCAAAGATGAAAGATGATCAGGTGCAATCACATTGCACAAATGCAGAGTGTCGTTGCACCTGATCACCTTCCATCTGCTATTGGGCCTCACCCTAACATGTACAATAGAAGATAGAGGGTGATAAGGTGTATCCGCGCATTGCATTTGTGCAATGTTGCTCCTAATCCTGACTGCAAAAAGTATGTGAAATTTTTTCTCAACCATTTATTTTGCAACCACCACTGTTCATCTAAAAATTGTGAAATGGCTGGTGGGCCCTATCTAGGTGGGAGGGTGGATCAGGTGAAATCACATTGTGAATATTCAGTGTGCTGCTACACCTGGGTTTTCTTCATCTCTAGGAGGCAGCTTGTCATGGAGCCCAACAACAAAATGGACGTTTGCCAGGTGTAGGGGCACACTGAAAAGTGTTTGCACCTGATCTTTCATGGGCACACTGAAAGTGTCCATACCAATAAACTAATCTTGAAATGGGGTTGAGGGTTCCACATTTATTACATATTGAAGTTGACAGGAACCCAAAAGCTACTGTGGCTATGATTAAGGGTCTCAATGGGTCTGGTTTAAATCCACCCCCCCGCCCAACACAAACCCTATAGGGTTCGGGTATGGTGATAAATAAGACCTGATTAAGACTTATGTCCGAAACCCGAAAGTCCAATTAATACATGGATCCCGGTATAGTTTGTTAAATTTTATACTAGACCAGGCCCAACCCCAAGTTTTGATTAAGACCCACAAATTTTCAATGTAAAAATGATAAAATAGTATTTTTACCGGGTATGACCCAACTTCATGTAGTTCTTATCGGGTCAGGGTATAGTTTCTCTTATGATGGGTTCAATTAGACTCGAGTGTGGACCTATACCAAACTCAAAAATTGGGGCCAGGTCTGGTTCTACTTGAGTTCGAACAAAACCCGATCCGTTAACACCGCTATCTATGATTATAGAAGTCATAGGCCACCTTTCTCTTTAAATACGTGGCGCTCATTCGCCCCCCCGTGAATCATCGGGGGAGAGCATACACCACCCTCCTCTGAATCCTGTGATTGTACTTAACTCTCTCTCTCTCTCTCAATCCTGTGATTGTACTAATGACTCTCTCTCGTAGCTGCAGCTTCTTTTTCTTCTCTAATTTCCTTCACCTCATCGCTATTTATGCACTACACCCGCATACGAATGAAGCACAGGGAAGAATCGCTTCCTGCCCGTGATGAGTTCAGCCGAGCACACAGGCGGACGACAACCCCGCGTGGTGATGCTGCCATGGCTAGCATATGGCCACATCTACCCTTTCCTGGAGCTCTCCAAGAAGTTATCCCACCGAGGCCTCAGTGTCTTCTTCTGCTCCACCCCTGCTAACCTTTCTTCCATCAAAGACAAGCTAACTGCTGAAATCAAGCCCATCGAGATCCACCTGCCTCCCATTCCGGGCCTTCCCAGTCACTGCGAGTCCACCTCTACTCTCCCCAACCGGCTCATTCCTCTACTGGAAAAAGCCTTCGATTCATCGGCGCCGGAATTCTCGCGACTCCTTCGTGCCATCGATCCCGACTGCGTGATCCATGACGTTTTGCCGTGGGCATCTGCTGCAGCCTCAGAGCTCGGCATCCTCTCGTTGCCGTTCTTGGCCAGTGGTGCAATGGGTACGTCTTACATCTACTTCATGGCTAAGAGAAGCAAAGTAATCCCCCAACATGAATACCCCGTGGATTTCGAAGGCTTCGATATCCGAAAGATGGACGAAGCTCTTGAGAAAAAGGAGGAAGGTGAGAGCATCGATCTGAAGAAGAGGGTGACC
Organism: Nuphar pumila; assembly: GCF_984573655.1. NCBI lineage: Eukaryota > Viridiplantae > Streptophyta > Magnoliopsida > Nymphaeales > Nymphaeaceae > Nuphar > Nuphar pumila. The sequence goes on along the minus strand of NC_143252.1, from coordinate 111,658,123 downwards.
GAGTGCTTGGACAAATGCACCGGCATTATCGCGTGCAAGACGCATGGTGGGATCGAGCGCAGGTTCATTGACTACTTCTCGAAGATATCCGGGAAACGAGTAATCCCGGTCGGCCTTCTCTTTCCTGAACAAGACCATGGTTGCTGTGCCTGCACAGAATGGCTCGATACAAAATGTGAAGCCTCTGTTGTGTATGTTTCATTTGGTAGTGAGTATTTCATGACCAAGGAGCAGATAGAAGAGATTGCACTGGGCCTGGAGCAGTGCGGTTTGCCTTTCGTATGGGTGGTGAGATTCCTGAGAGAGGATGGTGCGGAGGAAATGAGCTTGGAAGAGGCATTGCCTGGTGGGTTTCTGGAGAGGGTTGAAGATAGAGGGATGGTGGTCAAGGGCTGGGCACCACAAGCGAAGATATTGAGCCATAAAGCCATCGGTGGGTTCCTCTCCCACTGTGGGTGGGGGGCTGTGTCCGAAACGATCAGCTGTGGGGTGCCCCTGATAGCGTTGCCCTTGCACCTCGAGCAGCCATTGAACGCTAAGTTAGCTGTGGGGGAGTTGAGTGTTGGAGTGTTGGTAGAGAGAGAAAGAGATGGTGGGTTCAAGAATGAGAAGATAGCCAAGGGTATCAGGAGGGTGGTGGTGGATGAAGAAGGTGCGGGAGTGAGAAGGATTGCTAAGGAACTCGGGGAGAGGATCGGGCGAGAGAGGGATTCAGATATCGAATTGGTGGTGGACGAAGTAAAGAAGTTTGCGTGGAAGAGGAGCACTGCGAGCGGTTCCAAAGTTGGCGCTTAGAAAAGGTGGACATGCATACATAGACCTCCTTGACGTTTGCAGTTTTCACGTGTGTTCTATTTAATTTTCTCTAGTAGTTTCTGGTTTTTTGCATTGTAAGTTTAGGCTCTTCTGTGCAAGCTCTGCGAGCGGTTCCAGAGTTATTCAAAATAAACTCTTAAAAAATTTATAAGAGTACCTCTCTCCCTGTTCACACCGTCAAATAAACAATGCAATGTTATGTTAGATGTTTTTGTTGGGAAATAAAGTGTCCCTTCATATGAGTCTCTTCCGCATCATACTTTTTTGGATGCATGGTGATTTTTTTGAAGGTATCCCTTGGATACTTATTTCAAATCCCCTTTTTTTTTCTCTGCCCCTGTGAACGTCAGACTCCAGGAAGTTTTGTTTGTGCCAGGGACTGCCAGCGGATTATCGTTGAAGGAAAGAGGGGTTTCACTGGCCATCATCGGGGAGCCAAAAGCCTTGATTGTCGTTGTGAAATGGCTGGTCATTGGCGTCTGTCGTTGTGCAACGATGTGGATCACCACTGACCGACGACATGGACCATCGTAGGATGAGATGGGCGATCGTCGGTTGTTGGCGATTACGCCAACACTGCTGTTAGAAAGACGATCGTCGACCCACGACTTTACTGGCAGGTAAGGGTCGAGGAGCATTGCAGGGAAAACATTTCTTGTCATTGTTCTGCACCCCCCTGCTGGAGATGCCGATCGTCGGTGATCCTCGCATCACCCGCCGCCTGCCATTTTTGGTCGGTCAGATTGCTGCTCTCTCTCTCTTTCTCTCTATCAGAAGCTTCGAGAAGGAGAAAAGAAAAACCCTAATCGGTTTTATTTAACCCTCTGGATTAGGTCTGGAGTTTTTAGATCCAGACCCGTTTTGGGTATCCAAACTCGACCCATTGTGAATCCACAACCCGGGTCCAATAAGTTTTCTAGATCCTGGTTCGACAGAGCGCTCCGATATACAAAATCAAAGACCCAAATCCATTTGGCTTTTGAATCCTGGGTACTATTTCTCATTGAACCCGACCTGATCCAGTTCTCATTTCGGAATAGTGTGTTCCCTATTGTCCAAAACAAGACATTCTTTTATCTAAAACTGGACAAATCAGTTCCAGAACCGGTTCATCAGGTTATGACCGGTTCTGGGGCTGATTCTATCTGTACAGAACCGGTTTGAGGTGTTTAAGGGGTGGTTCAGTGTTTTCTGGGACTGATTCTGTTTGTTTCAGTCTGATTCATTATATTTTGGACCAGTTCAAAGCCTTTCCAGACCGATTCAGGGGTTTTCTGGACCGGTTCACTGCTTTTCTGATTGGTTTAGAGGCCATTTTCATCGGTTCATCATGTTTTTTAATACCTTTTATGAATAAAATGACCGGTTTGAATAGTTTGGTGTCGATTCAATATTTTTGGGGTCTTTTTGGACAATTTTGGAGTATTATTATGATTTATTCATTCAATTTTAGAATCAATTAAGGAGGTTTAAACACATTCCATGTATAACACTTAGTTTATTTAACACATATTATGTTATGATGCATGATATTTTATTTATGCTTTAAAAATATGTATTTTTGTGCATCATATGAACAATATTGACATAAAAGTATGGTATTTGAATTTTGATTAAGATGCATTTGTAATCATCAAAGTGGTCAAATGTATGCTTAATTAAGTTATTCTGTACCAATAATGGAATGAGTCAATATTGAAATTGTGCCAGATTTAATGAAATGCTAGACTGCCCAAAGGCAATGATGTTATGTTCAAAGTCTAGCAGGATAAAATGAAAAGAATGTATCCCAACACATGATATATGTAACACCCAAAGGTGCCATGTCGATTTGTCTCTGGCTACATGTTTTTTCAGTTTTATCAAATAGTGGGAGGCGAAGTGCATTTGTGTGTTATGAGTACTCACCAAAGTGGGACGATAATGACCCCTAGCACTTGCCTAGAAAAGTATAAATAATAAAGAGGTCTTATTATTGCATTTATCTTTTCAAATCTCGAATGTGCATGGATATTTATGAATGTCCTTTTTGTCATTACAGTGTCCAATGATGTGGTTCATGATGATCCAAGTCATATCCCGTTTATAAATAAAATGAATTTTAGTGACCGGAAAGAAACTGTACAATTCACATTAGGTTATATGGATCAAAATTTAGCCTTGTTCAAGCCTGAGCCTGCACCATTAACTGACAATAGCACAATTGAACAAAAAATTGATTTTGATGAGTGGGAACGCTCAAATAGACTTAGCCTACTGCTTCTGCAGTCTCGTGTGACTAAGAATATTAGGAGCGCCATACCCACATGTAGAACAATAAAAGAATTTTTGAAAGCTATAGAGGTACAATTTGTCTGTTCATATAAAGCAAGGGCTAGCACCTCTAGGTTTACATGGAACAACCTCTAGGTTTCTATAAAGGTAAGTTAGACCGTTTGATTTACAAGTTGAAAAAGTCAATATATGGACTTAAACAAGCTTCTCATCAATGGTATATGATGTTCACCAAAGTTATTTTGACTTTTGGATTCACACAGAACATCGTTGATCGATGTGTATACCTCAAGATAAGTGAGAGTAAGTTCATAATTCTGGTACTTTATGTGGATGACATCTTACTTGCAACCAACAATAAAGATATGCTGATAAAAACCAAGAAATTTTTATCCTTCCATTCTGAAATGAAAGACTTGGGAGAGGTTGCCTATGTTCTCGACATTGAGATCCGTTGAGATAGGTCTAAAAGTGTATTGGGTCTTTCTCAGAAAGCTTATATTAATAAAGTTCTCAAGAGATATGGGATGGAGCAATGCGCTCCTACAACACCCATATTAAAAGGGGATAAATTAAGCCTTAAGGATTGCCATAAACTAAAGAAGAAAACAAACAGATGACCATGATACCGTATGCATAAGAGGTCGGTAGCTTGCAGTATGCTTAAACATGCACTCGCTCTGACATATCTTTTGCAGTCAAGGTTCTTGGCAGATTTCAGTTGAATCCTAGTCTACCTCACTGGAAGGCTGCTAAAAAAGTCATGCGCTATCTGCAAGGGACAAAGAACTATATGTTAACCTATAGAAAGATGAACCACCTTGAGGTTATCTGCTATCCAGATGCAGATCTGGGAGGTTGTCCTGACAAAAGAAAGTCTACCATAAGATACATATTTCTACTAGCCGGTGCTGCGATTTCTTTGAGGAGTGGGAAGCAGTCCACTACTACTGCCCACACTATAGAGGCTGAGTTTATAGCTTTATTCGAGATAACTTCACAGGCCATTTGGTTGTGGAACTTCATCTCAAGACTTCAGGTGGTTAAATCCATTGGGAGACCACTGAAAGTATTTTGTGATAATGAAGTCTTCATATCCTTCTCGAATAACAACAAAAGTACTACATCTTGTAAGCATATGGAGTTGAAGTATTTTGTTGTAAAGCAGAGGACAAATAATTTTTGGTGTATATTGATAACATAGGGACTAAGGAAATGGTAGTTGATCCTCTTACTAAGGGTTTAGCTCCAGAATTATATGTTGAACATGTTAAGAGGATGGTCTTGTTTGAAACCCTGTAATCATGTACACTGACTTTTATGTGATCATATTTTGCTAATAAAAATATGATTCTCTCCTTTCTTTTGTTAGTTATGCATCAAGTTTGCTTATAAAGTTTAAGAATTTAGCATAACAAGAAATTTAGGCTGATAAAGTGAACTTAAGACCTATCCACATTAACTTTCACATACTCGGGTCAAGTGGGAGAATGTTGGGAAATAAAGTGCCCCTTCGTATGTGTCTCTTCTCAGGCATCATACCAAAAGGTATGATGCATGGTGACCTTTCAAAGGTATCCCTTGGATACCTATATATACCACATGATGGGTAGTGGTGTAACAATAGAATTTGAAGGCTTACAAAGATTGGTCCCTACTCACCCATTGCTTAAAGGCCTGTACTCATCAATAAAAGCAGTTTGGCTGAGGAGATCGTCTGTCTCTCATACCAATGCAATGGCAGGGACAAGTATGTTGCCCTATCCTCTCTTATCAGTGTGTATTATGAACTTATGTGTTATGCATGCACCACAATGTGTATTCCTCCCTGATTCTCCACAGTTTTTGCTTCCATTATGTGTTTCTGGGTGTGATCTGTCATTCATTGGTATCATTTTGGGAAGCAGATCAGATCATGCTAAAATTATGGCTGACCATTGTAGGTTTCAGATAAATGCCATGTGGCACTTAACGTTTTTGTTAAGTGCTAAGTTTTCGTCAAGTTTTGAATGAAAAATGTTATTAAAAGATAATGTATACCAAACCCCCAAAAGATGTCGGCCTTTCAGTGTCCTTTCATTTATGTGGAGCTGATCTTCGACAGCGGACGACCTGTCAAAGATGGCTTGTTCTAGCAGGTTTTTGAGCTGCCCGGGCATGAAGACGGGATCCCTCCATCGAGTCTGCCAACAGAGGTAAAGGTCGAGACCCGGTGTCGCCACCAGTCTTGTCAATCAATGTCGGTGAGCTTCGACTTTTTCTTATTTTTTTAGACATTGGTTTTTGTTCATTGGTTGGGAATTCTGAGAAATTTTTAGGGGATTCATTCGGGACAATATTGATGTGTTATTTTCTTTGCTTTCTTTTTGTGTTTATGTTTTGGTGCATGGAATAATCTTCGGTCGTATTTTATAAGGTGTTTTGATCCAGTTAAGCTTTAATCTTTTGATCTGAATATGGTTTAGGGTTTCTGAATTCAAGGATTTAAGGATTTTCTTGCTCTGATTGTTTTGATGATTAATCAGGATTCTATATCTCGTCTCCATTCTACCTTTTTTTCCTTTTCTTTTACCGGAATTGCTTTACATCATAATTGAGTGCAATATTTGTTGTTGGTAATCGTGTGCTTTTGATTTTCTGTATGGAGAATTTGTACATTTGTTTTCCCTTGTGCTTGGTGATCATGGTGGTACGCTATTGCGTGTTAGCTTTCTTTTGAAAGAGTTGTTAAGTGGATGCTTTTTTATCTTGTTGGGGTATAGAAATTATATCACCAACCTGTTTGAACTTTGGTTTATCTGCAGTGGCCAATGGGATTGTGTTGTTTATTGTTTAATAGGAGTATGAGGGTTGCTATCTAACTATCAAGCTGTACATGATTCATGATTGAAGTGTTTTTAACTCGGTTTGATATATTTGACTTCTTACCTCGATTAGTTGGAACTTGGTTTTCAGTTTATCAATGGTCAGTTAACAAATGTATGGGAGTTTTTTTGTTAAAACTTCCTCTCTCTGGTATTTGTTCTTTGTATTTTCTAGCTATTATTTGTTGGATGAAAGTATGGTTTGTAGAGATTTGTGTGGCATGGATACATCTGAGTTTCAAATCTGCTGAAAGAAGAGAGTTGAAAAGAATTTTGTGTATAAAGCAAGTAGCAAGATAAGTGGTGTGATGGTTACTGAAAATGGGAGCAATGATCGAGCTAAGAGATTGTTTTGAATCAAAACAAGATACCCATTTGATAGAAATAACTTCAAGTCTTCACCTATACATGGTGTCTCTTGTTTGTATTTGTCATCTAATGTTTGTATAGGTATGATGTTATAGGCACCATTATATTAGTTCTAAGATGCTTGTTGTTATCTAAATTATCGATTCTGAAACCAATCACAGAGAACAAGGTGAGAACTTCATATCCATAGGTTGGTAATGTAGGCCTCACTTGCATTGATCTAAAGAGCTGACTTATTATGGACTTGATGCTCAGATCTCCATGAGATGATCAAAATTTTACCTATGTAATTTATCATTTTTGTAAATAGGTTAAATCATATCACTCTATTATATGCCATTAGATGCCTCAAAGGATTCCAATTGTTAATTAATGGGAGTGGAGTATAACATATAGATGTCTTCTGAAAACATATTAAAACAATTATCTGGTAGATGCAAAAGCTAGAGATGTTCTATTGGATGATATTTGCCTCATGTATGATATAAAAATGAATCCTCTATATTGTGCATACCATCTAAACCTTGCATAACCACTAGAACATTAATTGTTTGGTGATCTTCAGTGTAAGTACTTCAACAAAGAACTTTTGCATAATTAGTTCATTTCCAACCTATGTGCTAGAACTTTATAGGTAACTTGGTAGATCTGCTTGTTACCAAGAAATAGACATTCTGGAATCTGGTGATTCTCAAAGTGTCTTCTTTTAGGATGAGAACTGTTGACAACACATTGAGAGTTTGAGCACATAATTCATTTGTTTAGATCTTGGAGGACTGGTTTCACTTGTTAGTGCTTCATGGTATCGCAAAAGTGAATAGGGAATGTAGACCATGTGTAATGGTCGGAGGCAAAGAAAATCAACCATCTTTACATTTACATATATTCTAGAGGCACTCTTGATTAAAAAACTCAGAAAAGTATGAAAGAAATGAGAGACATACACTGATCAGAATTCCCAACCGATGAACAAAAACCAATGTCTAACAATGAGGTTTAAAAATTGAGAGGAAATTGATTTTTATCTGTTCAAGTGGATGTTTCCTTCAAATGCAAAATATTAGCCACATAATGTACTACTCTCATGTCGTTATTTGAAAAATAATCTTTGTTGGTTGTTTATTCTTAGGAATGCCAACAAGATAACTTCTTTCCTTATCTACTTCTATATTATCGGCATGATATTTCTATTTATTTTGCACAAGATACTCACATTTCCTTTCTCTTGCTCCTCTCTAGTAATTACGAATATCCTAGTCCTGTAACTAAACTCGTGAATACACTTGGGTTGGTCATGTCCATGAATGGAATGTTGATGAGCATTCAAAGGAAAAGAAAAATTGGTTTTTGTTATTAGTGTTGATTGGAATTGTTTGGTTTTTGTTGAAATAGTTTCTTTCTGCTTGAATGACTATTAAACATGATTTTATTGGAGCATAACAAGTTTATTAGTAGGAGTATTTGTTTCTGTTGTATAATGCTTTGAAGTTATAACAAGTATTACCGGAATTTTTTCTCTTCCACAACCTATATAGCTTTAGGTTTTGATGAATTGACATCTGGGATAATTAGTTGTAGTGTTGGCCTTTCTTTTGTTGTTGTGTGAGGCTTGACTGACTTATTGAGATTTATTTATTGCATTGTATGAATCTACATTTTGAAAGAATTGATACAATGTATAAATACATCTTTTTTTGTGTATATTTTATTTGTAAACAATTTTAAACGTGTTATGCAATCTTGATTTTTAGGAAAATTTCCTTGAAATGATGTCCATTCTCTTTTCAAAAATTATATCAGTGTTTGCATAGCATTGTATCTAACACAAATGTCTTTTCAAATAATGGCTTCTCCTAATGCAGAAAAAAATAGTCATTACACTGAAGGCGAGATTTCTACTATCGAGAATGTATATATTGTTCAATATGTATATTGGCTGACGGGTTTGGATATGGACCTAATGTATGCTATCGGGTCTAGACTGATGCAACACATACCCGATCCAATATGTAGCATATATATTATTGAATATAGGGCATGATCCCATATTAAGAATCGTACCACTCATTGTTGCCCCTCTTTCTCTTAATCATCTTTCTCTTTTGTAGTGGCTAAACATTGGTGCATGAGTTCTCACATGGTATCAGAGTGGGTCGAGGCATAATCATCAGGTCAGGTTATTCTTCTTTGTTGTGTTCTTCTACTTCTCCTTCTTTCTTTCTTCGATACTAAATCTGATTTTCGTCAAATCAAATTTTTGAAAATCAATGACCATATTGGGTCAAACTCTTCTTCTCTTAATATTGTTCAATCAACTTTCTTCCTTTCTTAAAATCTCTTTTCTTTAAAAAGTCAAATTTGGTCACGTCAAATCAATTTTTTTATTTTTCCCTTTCTGTGGTGTCAAATTAAACCTGATCATATTAGATCAAATTTGTCTTATTTAAATCTTTATCGTTCTTTTGTTCCCCAACATCGGATCTGATCATTTTAAATCAGATCTTATCATACCAAATCAAATCATACTATATCTAGTTACGTCAAATCATTTTCTTTTCCTTTGATAGCGTCAAACCGAATCTGATTGTATTAGATCATATTTACATCCTTTTAAATCACGACTATTTTTTTGTTTTCTAACATCAAATATAATTGTTCTAGTTCAGATCTTACCATTCCAAGTCAGATCTGATCGATTTCTTTGAATCTCTCCCATTAATCATCCTCTCATTTGTCTGTATTGCTGAATCATATCTGAATCAGACCCAAAAAGGCTTCCCTAAGTTGATCTATTCATATTTGATCTAATCCATCATCCCAATGTGAACTGCCCTTAATTTCATGTTTGTTTCTTTTAAAACTCAAACCAAAGTTTTTGACCCAACGAAATTCCAGATTGTCAGTCTGTTTTGTTTCTTAAGAACACCAGAGAGCGTTGCTGATTATTCCTGACTGCCTGCGGCAAGACTGTCTGTACTAAAAAGAAAAAAAGGACAAATTTGTCTTGTCGGGTCATTAAACTGTTGAACATAGTGTTTCTTTGGACTGCCTTTATTTTATTCACTCATGTTTATCTTTCATCATGGATTCCCCTTCCCTTCCATCCAGTTTTCTTGGCCAACTCATATCTGAGAAATTGAACAACTTGAATTACTTGACCTGGAAGAGGCAAATTTTGCCTTTTATTAGAAGCTTGGATCTCTTTCGACACCTCGATGGAACAATTCATGAATCACCAGAGTTTTACCTGCAGGAAGAGCAAGATGATAAAGGAGCGGTTTTTAACAGATTGATTTGTAATATAGAGTTTTGTTGAGAAACTCTATTTTGATGTCATATAATATGATACACTGTCGTATTTGATTTTATATGATATGATAATATGTCCTCTTGAAAAATGTTATACTATGACTGAATATGTTTTGCCATAAATCTAACGAGTATTTGATGCAAGGATATCTCACCCAAAAAGGATGGAGACTTCCTGTTCAAGTACAACTATGGTGCAATCATACTCCTTGAAGAAAAAGTTTGATGAGCCATGCATTCCTAAAGATCAACTGAAGAGATCGGCTACCTCAAGATGAAGATTTTTTTCTTCTTTAGAGTCATATGTAACAGAACCTTCAGGAACATGCATATTGCATATTACATACTCATTCATAAAAACTATATCATAAAAGTATACGATAGTTTCAAAAAGCTCCTTTTTGAAAACTAATAATTGTACCTTCTTACAACCCTTTATGAAAAAGGTATTTTGACATGATTTCAAAATATAATAATTGTATCTTACATCATAACATGAAAAGAAATGTAGGAAAAAGACAAAACATGAAATCGGCCACATAAAGAAAAACAAGTATAATATGTTTTGAAAAGACTCTAGAAATAATTTTAAATATAGGAAAAAGACAAAACATGAAAATCGGCTACACAAAGAAAACAAATATAATAAAGGTTTTGAAAAGACTCTAGTTACCATCTTTAAATAAATGTCTTCAAATATAGGAAAAAGACAAAACATGAAAATCGGCTACACAAAGAAAACAAATATAATAAAGGTTTTGAAAAGACTCTAGTTACCTTTTTACAAACCCATAGAATGTCGACTTACTTGAAGTCATCATTCTCTTTGTATAGCATTAAATACCTCCTGTAAGAAATCCTTGTTAAATATCCTTCTCAAGAATGTCGACTTTCTTGTAGTCCTCATTCTCTCTGAAGACTTTGAAAAACACAACATAAAGAAAACACTTGACATGACTATGTACAAATAAATATCTCAAAGCACTCATTGTACTTACACTCATTTAAAGTAAAGAAGTACTTATGTACCTCAAATCATTAATTAGAATAAAGACAAAACCACAATCCAACGTTCAATGTACTATTGTAAGAAATCGACTTTTTACATAAAATATGTATTACCTAAAATATTACAACGACCAGTGTACCCTATATTTTACTTTTATGGAAAAAGACTTTTTCAAATTTCTCCAAAGATGTTTTTGAAATGACATATAATTTCACATCTCAAGAAGGCTACGATTTCAAAATGTAACGACTACTTTTTTAAAAGCTATATAAACACACTCAAATAAACTATTCAACATGGAATGGACATGTGAGCTTACAACGAGAAAAATACCTATTCGATATTTGAAAGAGAGCCTAGAAAAAGAAAGAAAAAAAAGAAAAGAGAAAAAGTCAAGTATAGCTCTTTGACAAAGAGTATCCTCTGAGTGACAAACAGAACATTCTGAGAATCCTTCATTCGTGCATTCATATCATTCTGAAGGTTCTATAGGAAGTATTGTAACTCTGTTATTCACTGTTTTCCTTCTTTGTTGAAAAAAGTAGACCTCTGTGAAAGAGGGTGTTGCCCTTCTCTGTTGAGAGAAGAAGACCTCTGGGAAAGAGGGTGTTGTCCTTCTCTGTTGAGAGAAGAAGACCTCTGAGGAAGAGGATGTTGTACTATTTATCCGGTGACTCGAATGTTATAGTGGAAAGCTCAAGTGGTTTGCTTGGGGACTGGATGTAGGTCTGGGTACTGACCGAACCAGTATAAATATTGTGTTTTATGTGTTGTGCCTTATTGCCTGATTATTTTATTTTATCGATCTTTATCGTATTTCACTATTCACCCCCTCTAGTGGAATTTCATTTGGTATCAGAGCAGGTTTGCTGGTTTCGACATAACAAGTCTTCCAGCACAAATGACATCTACCTCTTATGCTCGTGATATTGAAGGTCAACACGCATCTCGTCCTCCTTTCTTCAATGGATCCAACTATGGATACTGGAAGTGCAGAATGGCTATATTTCTCAAATCCATAGATTTTGCTGTATGAAAAATTGTTGAGCATCCATACACATCTCCATCCGCAGACTATAACTTATGGTCTGATGAAGAAAAGAAAATGGCAAACCTAATTGCAAAGGCTATGAATGCCTTATATTGTGCCATTGATCAGAACGAATTCAATAGAATATCCATATGTGAATCTGCATATGATATTTGGCATTCTTTAGAAGTTATTCATGAAGGAACCAACAAAGTGAAAGAAGCCAAAATCTCATCTCTTGTAAGAAAATATGAGTTGTTCAAAATGAACAAAGATGAACCCATCACAAAGATGTTTACCAGATTCACCAATATCACCAACGATCTGAAATCCCTGGGGGTAACATATTCCCAGACAGAAAAGGTGAAGAAAATCTTGAGATCTCTCACAACTGATTGGGAGAAAAAGACTACAGCTATTGAAGAAGCTCAAGATTTATCTAAGCTTACTCTGGACGACTTAATAGGCAATCTTATGGCCTATGAAGTCCACATGAAAGAAAGAATGGAAGAGGAACAACCGGTAAAGAAAACTCTAGCTTTCCTAGCTCTATCTGAGAATGAAGACTCAGATAAAGAATCCGAAATTGCGCTACTAACCAGAAAATTCCAGCGCTTCATGAGAAGGAACCGGCTTCCAAACAAGCACAAGGAAAGAAAAGATCCTAAGGAAGATCCCATGTGCTATCAATGTAATAAGCCAGGTCACTTGAGGCGAGACTGTCCCCTTCTCAAAAGAAAGTTCAAGATCGAGGAACCAAATAAGAGGTTCTTCAAGAAAAAGGCTCTGCATGCTTAATGGGATGACTCAGAACCATCCACCAGTGAAGAGTCAAGTGATGATGAAGCCGAAACTGCAAATATGTGCTTCATGGCAAACGAAAGTTCTGTAAGTGAAATTTCTGATTTTTCCTTTGAAGAACTTCTAGATGTTTTTCAAGAACTATTTGAAGAATCTAGAAAATTAAGCTTCAAAAATAAAACTTTAAAATCTGAAAATTTAGAGCTTTCTCAGAAAAATGAAAAACTCAGCAGTGAAAACTCTGAGTTGAAAAAAGAAAATTTTATGCTTACTTCTGAAATCTCTTCTACCAGCTCCAAGACTAAAAATCTGCAAGTAGAAATTTCAGAGTTAAAAAATAAAACTGAGAACCTTATAAAAACGGTTTTCAAGTTTACTAAAGGTAAAGAGAACTTGGATAAACTCCTATCCTCTCAAAAAGTCACTTTGTACAAGAATGGTATTGGCTACTCTCATTTCAACAAGCCTTCTTGTATGAATCAAAAGACTACTTTTGTGAAAAGTTCTTCTGAACCAAATAAGGAGTATTATAATTCTATTTTTTTGAACTCCTCTAAGGCTATAGACAAACCCAAATCAAAATGGATATGGGTTCCAAAGTCTAACAAAAAGGGACCCGATTGGGTACCAAAAAAGAGATTTACTTAATGTTTTACAGGCTCCAAAGAAGAAGAACAGATGGATATTAGATAGTGGATGTTCAAAGCACATGACAGGACATCCAGACCTTTTTGCTGTTCTTCATCATAAAGAAGGAGGAACCGTCACCTTTGGTGATAACAACAAAGGTTTGATAATTGGTATTGGTAATATTGGTAACATAGATAAACCACTTATCAAAGACGTTCTCCTTGTTAAAGGCTTAAAACATAACCTACTAAGTATTAGTCAAATGTGTGACACAGGTTATAATGTTAGCTTTAATCATGATATATGCCTCATAACAGACACCAACGAAAACATCATCTTAAAAGGTATAAGAAAGAATAATATATATGAACTATACCTAGAAAACATCACAGAACATTGCCTCATAGCTAATAATGACTCACAACATTTATGGCACATGAAAATGGGTCATGTAAATTCTAAGTACATGTCTAAATTAGCTAAAGATAAGTTAGTACGTGGGTTACCCAAAATATCTTTTAAAAAGGATTATTTTTGTGATGCATGTCAATTAGGAAAACTGTCCAAATCATCTTTTAAATCAAAAAATGTCATTTCAAGCAAAAGACCTCTAGAGCTTCTCCACCTGGATCTCTTTGGTCCTTCTAGAGTAGCTAGTCATAATCACAATAAATACGTTTTTGTCATTGTAGATGACTACTCAAGATTTACTTGGGTAATATTTTTGAAAAACAAAAGTGATACGTTTTGTCAATTTGAAATTTTATGTAAAAAATTATAAAATGAAAAATCTTGTTCTATTATTAAAATCCGTAGTGACCATGGAGGAGAATTTGAAAATGAACTTTTTGAAAATTTTTGTAACTTGCATGGTATTTCTCATAACTTTGCCTTTCCTAGAGCTGCACCTCAAAATGGTGTAGTAGAAAGAAAGAATAGAACCCTTCAGAAATCTGCTAGAACTATGCTTCAACACAACAATCTTGCTAAATCTTTTTGGGCAGAAGCTGTTAATACTGCATGCTACATAACAAATAGAGTTCTCATTAGACCCTTATTAAATAAAACTCCCTATGAACTATTATATGACAGAACTCCAAGAATAGACTATTTCAAAGTCTTCGGTTGTAAATGCTTTATCCTAAACACAAAAGATAGCCTAGATAAATTTGATGCTAAATCTATTGAAGGCATATTTTTAGGATATTCAAGTCATAGTAAAGCATACAGGGTTTTCAATAAGTGTTCTAAGTCTATTAAAGAATCTATGCATGTTAGTTTCTGTGAATCTATTGATCAATCTGTTCATAAGCAAACTAACGATGATGATGTTGAAAGTACAAATTTATTTTTAGATAACACAGCTAAGTCTAATGAAGATGATCATCAAAGAACACTTGTCTATATCAAAGATCATCCTCAAAAGCAGATTTTGGGAGAACTGACAAAGGGGGTTCAGACTAGAGCTCAGCTAGAACGGATTGCAAATGTGGCATTCATTTCTCAACTTGAACCTAAGAAGATTGATGAAGCCATCATCGATGAGTTCTGGATGCTAGCCATGACTGAAGAACTGAATCAATTCCAAAGGAATGAAGTTTGGGATCTTGTACCAAGACCAAAGGATCATCCAATCATTGGGACAAGATGGATCTTCAGAAACAAGCTAGATGAAACAGGTAATGTTATAAGAAATAAGGCAAGACTAGTAGCTCAAGGATACGACCAGGAGGAAGGTATTGATTTTGATGAAACATTTGCTCCTGTTGCTAGACTTGAATCTATTAGAATGTTTTTAGCATATGCAAGCTATATGGATTTCAAATTATATCAAATGGATGTTAAAAGTGCTTTTCTAAATGGTTTTATAAATGAAGAAGTTTATGTAAAACAACCTCCAGGATTTGAAAATGAACAATATCCAGATCATGTTTTCAAACTCAAACGTGCTTTATATGGTTTAAAACAAGCACCTCGTGCTTGGTATGATAGACTTAAAACCTTTTTGTTAAAAACTGTTTTTTCTGTAGGCAAAGCAGACTCTACATTATTTGTAAAAATAGTGAATAATCATACCCTAATTGTTCAAATATATGTAGACGATATCATCTTTGGATCTTCTAACAACACTCTTTGTGAAGAATTTTCTAAGTCCATGCAGAAAGAATTTGAAATGAGTATGATGGGAGAACTCACCTACTTTCTTGGATTGCATATTAAGCAAACCAAGGATGGAGTTTTCATCAATCAATCTAAGTATGCTCGTGAACTACTGAAGAGGTTCAACATGAACTCAACTGCTTCAAAAACAACTCCTATGAGCACTACTACTGTTTTGGACAAAGATGAAGATGGTAAGTCTGTTGATACAAAGGTATACCGAGGTATGATAGGATCACTTCTCTATTTAACTGCTAGCCGTCCAGATATTATGTTCAGTGTTTGCTTGTGTGCTAAATTTCAGTCAAATCCAAAAGAATCACATCTTAAGGCTGTAAAAAGAATAATGAGATATTTAAAAGACACAGTTGATTTTGGATTATTCTATTCAAAATCCTCTACATTTGATTTAATCTCATACAGCGATGCTGACTTTGCTGAAAGTAAATCTGACAGAAAAAACACAAGTGGAACATGTCATATGCTAGGGCACTCACTTGTATCATGGTTCAGTAAGAAACAAAACTGTGTATCCTTATCAACTACTGAAGCCGAATACATTGCTGCTAGCCTAGCCTGTACACAAGTTATCTGGATGAAACAAACCTTGAAAGATTTTGGTTTAAATTTTAAAAATACAACTATTTTCTATGATAATACTAGTGCGATAAACTTATCTAAGAATCCTATTTTACATTCACGAACTAAGCACATTCAAATAAGACATCACTTCTTAAGAGAACAAGTCTTAAACAATATAATTAAACTGGAATTCATACCCACTAATCAACAGTTAGCAAACATTTTCACTAAACCATTGAAACATGAAGACTTTACACGAATTAAAAGAGAACTAGGAATATGCAAACTAAGTGACTTATAAATTAATCACACTTATTATAATACTTCTTATAAGTTTTGTTAAAATCTTATTTTAAAAGTTTTTCTTCTTATTGATTTTTGTTAGTCAAACAAGATTTCCATATTCACGTACACTTTAAAACTCTTATAAGACACATTCTTTATGTCTTTCAACTTGTCATCTTTTCAAGTACACACCCATTATGACTTCTTGTCCTATCTCCTTTCACTCATATCCATAAAAACTAATTATATTAAAAGCTATCATAACATTGTTCACATCACTCATCTCATAACTCCTTTATTATTTTTGTCCTTTTGTGAAAACTTCTCTTACGATAAATTGATTCACCTTCAACATGAAAACATATTAGTTTATGAGAACTCTCACTTTTCAAATTATTAGTTAAAATCGAATGTTTATTTTGGTTCTTTTACCTTTCTCTAAAAGATCTAGTTGCTATGTTCTCACGTAAATTTTTACTATATCATTTAATATATCATAGATTACGTACACTCTATTATATCTCATGTAAATTTTCACTATATCATCTTTTATATCATAGCCTAAAGAATTATCTATTATCATCTCTTCATGCTTTACATCTTTTACAAAAAGTATTTGTACTCCACCCATTAGTACGTTTTGTATCACCTTCTTTTTTATTCTCTTGAGTACCTTTAGTACTTTCTCTCTCTTATACAAATTGAGTCTCCATTCTTGTCAAACCGTGTTTGTGACTCCTTTACTAGTTTAAAACTTAACTTTATTCTCTATGAACTTCCTCAAATCAAGTTTCTTTAAAAATATGTTTATCAAATAAACAATAATTCATGTCAATCATAACTTTATGTCTTTTATCAATCATGATTTTTTTCTCATCCTACTCGAAAATCCATATATGTCATCTCATTTTTCTCTATGACTACTCTCACTCCTTCCACGCATATCCATAAAAATATTTCATATATAAACAATTATTACCCTTCATTCATAAATATCTTTTTGTCTTATCACTATTCATAGTCAAAGTGTGTCCCTCTCATCTTTACATATACTCATAAAACAATACAAATGTGAAGACACATTAATCATGACACATTTTTTTTGGCATTCTTTTCTTTCAAAAATGTCATATCTTTCAAACCACATATTCGTATCACCCTTCTTTATGTCTATTCATTCTTTTTCCACACATATCAAAATATATACTTATTAAATAACCAATTATTGCCTCTCACTCACTCATCTTTGTTTGTCTTATTCCAAAATCACTCTTCACGAATTTGGATTGCTTCCACATCAAGTAATATCATGTAGAAAAAGTTGTTTGTTGTATTAGGCCATTATTTTCTTCACTCTCTTCAATATGTCACTCCATACTCCATTTCTCACTACTCGATACACTCTCCCATAGTATATTTGTTCAAATCTATGTCCTTCTTAACTTACATACCAATATGATACACTATCTTCCACCATTGATTTGATTTGTCATTCACAAGCCCCTTAACTTACAACTCACGAATTTCCTTATTCAAACTACATCCAAAAATCATTCACTTCCATTGTCATTCAATTATTGTCACAATTATTTTTTCTCTTCTATTTAATCGACTGATTCATTCCTCACCAATACCACTCGTAGCTCACTATCTTCATACATACTTTCAAACTCCTTCTCTCTCAACTTCCTTTTGCAATGGCTTCCTCTTCAACCTCTGCAATCACTGCTGCAGATCTTAGGTATCTAAGTCTTTTTCATGACTACAACTTACTTTGTTCTCGACCCATTCATGAAGGAAAATTAGTTCACTATGAAGACTTCATGCTATTTGACCTAGACAGCTATCTCCCTGAACTCAAACATCTACTAGGATGAGCTGCCTACTATCCTGAACTAGTTCGACTATTCTATACAAACTTTTCTTCTGATCATGAACAAACTACAATCACCAGTAAAGTCCGAGGAAAGCTGATGTTTTTTTATGCTTCCGACCTAGGTAGAATTCTAAACCTACCTTCCACCGCCACAGACCTCAACAACATAGTACCAATCGAACGATCGGTACTTCGAAAAATTCTTCTCTGCACCAACTGCTACTAACTTCCCTGGCACATGAGGAATCTTCAACCTCATGCTCAATTACTTGCCCAGATTCTTCTCCACAACATCTATCCCAAGCTTCCCCGCAAGGGATTAGTTCCACGAAAAATCTCTCTCCTTATCTACGCAATTCTTTCTTCTACTCCGATAAACTGGTCCTCCATTCTTTTCGACCTTTTTATTCGTTATCAAAAATTCAAGCCTCTTCTTTTCGGGTGTTTTATAACTCCCATCCTAAAATACTTCAAAGTACCCCTTCACAACGAAGTTATCCTCCATCCCTCTCAGGTCCTCGATGCTACTACCTTCAATCTAAGGTCCCTGCACCTGCCCGGCTCTGATGAAGAAGATCCAACATCCACCTTCAATTACTTCCCTGCTCTGATGGATGTCCAACGTTCTCAAGATCGTATTCTTCGCCGTCAAGCCTCGTTGCAGCAAACTCTACAGACCCTCCAGTCGGATCAAGTCAACCGAACACATCAACCTACTCCACCTTCGAGATAAACTTATTTTTTTTTATTGTAATATTTATTATTGGTCTGTAATAACTCTCTTACTCTGATCCCTTCCTTTTTGTCTATGACAAAGGGGGAGAAAACCTGTCTCCATTATTGGAGAAATACTCTCTTTAAGCATTTTTCAATATTTTATCATATTATTATTTCTATGCATAATGTCTTTTTGACAGGGGGAGCATATTTTGTCATCATAAAAAAGGGGGAGAATGTTGAGAAACTCTGTTTTGATGTCACATAATATGATACACTGTCGTATTTGATTTTATATGATATGATAATATGTCCTCTTGAAAAATGTTATACTATGACTGAATATGTTTTGCCATAAATCTAACAAGTATTTGATGCAAGGATATCTCACCCAAAAAGGATGGAGACTTCCTGTTCAAGTACAACTATGGTGCAATCATACTCCTTGAAGAAAAAGTTTGATGAGCCATGCATTCCTAAAGATCAACTGAAGAGATCGGCTACCTCAAGATGAAGATTTTTTTCTTCTTTAGAGTCATATGTAACAGAACCTTCAGGAACATGCATATTGCATATTACATACTCATTCATAAAAACTATATCATAAAAGTATACGATAGTTTCAAAAAGCTCCTTTTTGAAAACTAATAATTGTACCTTCTTACAACCCTTTATGAAAAAGGTATTTTGACATGATTTCAAAATATAATAATTGTATCTTACATCATAACATGAAAAGAAATGTAGGAAAAAGACAAAACATGAAATCGGCTACATAAAGAAAAACAAGTATAATATGTTTTGAAAAGACTCTAGAAATAATTTTAAATATAGGAAAAAGACAAAACATGAAAATCGGCTACACAAAGAAAACAAATATAATAAAGGTTTTGAAAAGACTCTAGTTACCATCTTTAAATAAATGTCTTCAAATATAGGAAAAAGACAAAACATGAAAATCGGCTACACAAAGAAAACAAATATAATAAAGGTTTTGAAAAGACTCTAGTTACCTTTTTACAAACCCATAGAATGTCGACTTACTTGAAGTCATCATTCTCTTTGTATAGCATTAAATACCTCCTGTAAGAAATCCTTGTTAAATATCCTTCTCAAGAATGTCGACTTTCTTGTAGTCCTCATTCTCTCTGAAGACTTTGAAAAACACAACATAAAGAAAACACTTGACATGACTATGTACAAATAAATATCTCAAAGCACTCATTGTACTTACACTCATTTAAAGTAAAGAAGTACTTATGTACCTCAAATCATTAATTAGAATAAAGACAAAACCACAATCCAACGTTCAATGTACTATTGTAAGAAATCGACTTTTTACATAAAATATGTATTACCTAAAATATTACAACGACCAGTGTACCCTATATTTTACTTTTATGGAAAAAGACTTTTTCGAATTTCTCCAAAGATGTTTTTGAAATGACATATCATTTCACATCTCAAGAAGGCTACGATTTCAAAATGTAACGACTACTTTTTTAAAAGCTATATAAACACACTCAAATAAACTATTCAACATGGAATGGACATGTGAGCTTACAACGAGAAAAATACCTATTCGATATTTGAAAGAGAGCCTAGAAAAAGAAAGAAAAAAAAGAAAAGAGAAAAAGTCAAGTATAGCTCTTTGACAAAGAGTATCCTCTGAGTGACAAACAGAACATTCTGAGAATCCTTCATTCGTGCATTCATATCATTCTGAAGGTTCTATAGGAAGTATTGTAACTCTGTTATTCACTGTTTTCCTTCTTTGTTGAAAGAAGTAGACCTCTGTCAAAGAGGGTGTTGCCCTTCTCTGTTGAGAGAAGAAGACCTCTGGGAAAGAGGGTGTTGTCCTTCTCTGTTGAGAGAAGAAGACCTCTGAGGAAGAGGATGTTGTACTATTTATCCAGTGACTCGGATGTTATAGTGGAAAGCTCAAGTGGTTTGCTTGGGGACTGGATGTAGGTCTGGGTACTGACCGAACCAGTATAAATACTGTGTTTTATGTGTTGTGCCTTATTGCCTGATTATTTTATTTTATCGATCTTTATCGTATTTCACTATTCACCCCCCCTCTAGTGGAATTTCAAGTTTGTCACATAGAGGAGAAAAGATCAGGCGGTTGTAGCCTACATTTCCTCTACCCTCTTCCAAGAGGTATTAGTGGTCATTCCAGATGAATGTTTGGCTAGGAAGTTGTGGCAAATAATGACTTTAACTTATTCACATATTTTAGAGGCTAGGATTCTGCATTTAAAGAGAGAATTTGAGCTCTTGAAGAAATAGAATTATCAGTTATAGAATACATGAACAAAGTCAAGAGTATCATAGATCAACTAGACATGGTGGGTTACAAAATTCCTGACAAAGAAAAAGTTCAACAGGCACATAATGGTCTTGGATATGAATATCACATGCTGGTCACCTCTCTTCTATGTCTTCCTTCATTGCCTAGCTTTGAAGATTTACATGCGAAACTATTGCAATATGAAGACACTATTAGAGGTGAGGAGCTAGCTCTGAATTACAACAACCATGATGTTCTTGCCGCAAGAATGTTGTCAGGCCGAGGATGTGGTGGTTTTTGAGGCAGACAAGGACAAGGAAGAGACAATCAAGGAGGTTGTGGTTTGCTTTCCATGCCCAACATGTCACCTAACTCGTTCCCAAGCAACCAGTACTCTAGAAATATACCAACATGTTTTCAGTGTAATAAAAGAGGGGGCGTCAATGAGTGGTACAATTCCCAATATGGGATCGTGCCCTATATTCAATAATATATATGCTACATATTGGATCAGGTTTGTGTTGTATCAGTCCAGACCCGATAACATATATTAGGTCCATATCCAGACCCGCCAGCCAATATATATATTGAAAGTATATACATTCTCAATACCCTCCCTCAAGTTGTGCATGGTTGTGCACCATGGACAACTTGTTCTTCAATAACCAAAAATGTATACTGGCAATGAGTGGTACAATTCCTAATATGGGATCGTGCCCTATAATATTGGATCGGGTCTGTGTTGTATCAGTGTAATAAAAGGAGGCACATTAAAGAAAATTGTTGGCATAATCCGCAAAACAAAGACAAATTTAATGGTGCTGGATCTTCTACTAGAGGACAAGCAACGAAAGGCTCTAAAGGTGATGAAAAGGAGAATGTGAAGAATCTACTGATTTTTGCTCTTTCAGGGTTGAGCTTCAAACATATTGAGCAGGGAACTCGGTACATTGACTATGGGGTTGTTGCACATGTGGCATGTGATGTTGGTAAGATTTTGAAACCCATTCCTTATCGTGGTAGATTTAGTATTAAAACTGGAGATGGTGCTCTCCATCCTATCTCGCATGTTGAAAATATTTTTCTTCCACTCTTCAATTCCACATTATGTTTATCTGATGTTTATCATTCTCCTAGTATTGTCAGAAATATTAATTCTGTTTCTAAACTTATCAACAATATTAATTCTTCTATCAAATTTACTCCTTATTTTGTATGTGTCAAGGATCTTCTCACGAAGAAAATGCTCGTTGAAAGAGAATGATAGAAAAATATATATGTCCTCAAGGAGTCTCCTTCTGTTTGTGATGCTTCAACAAATCTACAGTCAGTTAAGCCAATGTCATTCAAAGATTGGTTTAGTCTATCTGAGTGTAATAAGCCAAAGATATGGCATCATCGTCTGGTTCATTGTAATCATTCATTTATTGAGAAACTTGTATCCAATGGACTTGTTCCACAATCTAGTTTGAGTGTTGAGTATGATATTTTCCTTTGTTCTACTTGTCAATTATGTAGGGGCCATGTTCTTCCATTTCACTCAATAAACCAAAGAGCTTATGTGCCTTTTGAAATTATCTATTCTGATGTTTGGGGACCTGCCCCACAATCTTCTTTATCGGGCATTTGTTATTATGTTATATTTATCGATAGTTATTCCAAATACACTTGGATTTATTTTATGAAACATAAATCTAAGGTATTCAATTTTTTTTGCTCATTCTATGCTTTAGTTTGTAATCAATTCTCGTCTAAGATTCAACATTTTCAATGTGACAGTGGGGCATAGTATTATCAAAAAAATTTATTGAATTTCTCTAAGATAATGGAATAAGTCATTGAATATCTTGCCCACATACACCAAAACAAAATTGTGTGACGGAAAGAAAACACTGACACATTATAGAAAGTGCACTGAGCATGTTACATGACACTCATATTCCTTTAAGCTTCCGGACTGAAGCTTTTCATTCTGCTGTGTATGTCATAAATCGACTTCCAATGAAATTGCTAGAAAGTCAATCTCCTTATTTTACACTTTTTGGGGTTCACCCTAACTATAATGAATTGCGAGTGTTTGGTTGCATATGCTATGTTCATATTGACAGTTCTTAATGTGAAAAGTTCCAGAACAAGGCATGCAGGTGTAAGTTTGTTGGATATGCTGATCAGTACAGAGGTTATTGCTGCTATGACCCCACTACTAGTCGCATCAGAGTTTCTCAAAATGTTGTGTTTGATAAGACTCATACTGAAGATTTTGGAAGTGTAAATAGACACAGTAAGGATGTTAAAGGTTATCCACCATGGCTCACTGCTGAGGTACTTGATCAAATGGCAACACACGATGTAGCCTTGTGCCATACACTATCTACTAAACGAAATAACACAGATTTACACCCATAAAGGGAAGAGTTAACAAATTCACAGGTTACTACTATGCCCACTATTTCAGATGTTTCGAAGTTTCAAGGGGTTGTCTATGTGCGAAGAAACAAAGACAATGCTTAGCGACCTATTACGCAACCCAGAAGGCCTGAGAGGATTCATCATCCTATTATGGGTTAGTTATGACAACTTCTCTACAGACTTACAATTGTTCATCTCCCAGATTGAAAAGTAGGATGAACCTATCAGTTTCTCATAAGCATCTATGTCACTAAAATGGGTTAAAGCTATGAATGAGAAAATGAAAGTTTTACATGAGTGTGGGACTTGGGAGATTGTTACTAGACCATTAGACAAAAATGTTATAGGGTCTAAATGGGTCTATAAAATAAAGTATAACCCTGATGGATCCATTGAATGCTATAAGGCGAGGTTAGTAGCAAATGGTTTCACTCAAGAATACAAGCAAGATTATGATAAGACATTTAGTCATGTGGTCAATATGGGAACTATTAGATTAATATTGTCTTTGTTTGTGCAATATGGATGGACTCTCAGCCAACTTAATGTCAAAAATGCATTTTTGCATGGAAGTCCGAAAGAAGAGGTGTATATGGAGCAGCCCTCTGGTTATGCAGAACACAACCCCAATACATATGTTTGAAACCTATGAAGAGCCATCTATGGGTTAAAGCAGGCCTCTTGTTCATGGTTTGACAGTTTCTCTCTTAAAGTTCAACGAGATGAATTTATTTGATCTCACCTTGATCATTCTTTGTTTATCCTTCGAGATCGTGAGATACATATCTTGATTCTTATATATATGGACTATTGATGCAACTTTTTGTGAAAGTATTTTAAAAGGTATTTTTCAATAAAAATTGTTTATGCAAACTGTGTATCAAATCTTAAAATTCTGGTTCACACAAGTGGTGAAGTTCGGGTCAAACACAAGGAATATGTTTAAAAAGACTTTTATACCCCACACAAAGATAAACTTTATTGCCTTAAAAAAAAGTAAAATAAAAAG
Organism: Nuphar pumila; assembly: GCF_984573655.1. NCBI lineage: Eukaryota > Viridiplantae > Streptophyta > Magnoliopsida > Nymphaeales > Nymphaeaceae > Nuphar > Nuphar pumila. The sequence continues at coordinate 111,633,690 of NC_143252.1, read as the reverse complement.
TGCTACCCTCTGCGGAAAGCTCAAAAATAAAAAGGCCTTATTACAACCCAACTTAAAGTAAATGGCCTTCAGGCCCAATAAATAAATAAATAAAGTAAAATAAAAAAAATTATAGGGCTTCTTTTCCTTGCGATCTAGCCTTCTTTTCTCTTGAATGCTACAGTTGAACCATTAGGCATAAGGGTCCCTTTCCCGAGGGCATGTTCTTGAGGGACTCTTTGGAGAGCCCTTCACACAAGAAATCTACCCTACAAAACTCTTTCTAAAATGAATGTTAGTTATATCAAATCAAGAAACAAGAATTAAAACTAACTAAATCTAACAAACTAACTAACTCAATTTAACAACTAACTAAACATAATCAACTAAGATTCTAACTATAAAACAGTTTGAAATAAATCTAGCTGCTGAATATTAAGAGAAAAATGTTGAAGCAAAACTAACTACATGTTAATTTGACAAACTAACTACTAAACAAAACATTAGAACAAATTGATTGCTAACAACCTAAGCATTAAATAATTCTGGTCTAAACTATTTTAAACTAAGTTGAATAATATAAAACACACAAAACCTAAATAATAACTTATTAATGTCAATCATGTTAGACCGTGCACATAGCAGATTATGTGATATGCTCATATGGTGCGATCTGATCAGATGGTGTTAAAACCGATGGTCAACAAATCAACACATATGAATCATGCTGATCTGTGTGATATGCAGATGTTGATCAAAAGGGACCAAACTATGGAAATCTGACCAAAATAAAATTGGATTTAACAGTTTAACAACATTGATTTGGTCAGGTCCCGCAAGCTAGCAGACTTCAGAGCATGATTACGTAATTCAAAACAGAGGCAAATCTGGTTCGCCTAACCAGACCTCAAAATAAAAAAAGGCTTACGCAGATCTGATCTGCATTGCAAACTATTCTTTTTGTGGGTCAAGTGTTGCAGCAACACGCAGATCAAATCTGGTCGCTTATACAAGAAAAACTCCAATTAGCGACGAATATTTGCGACGGATTTTTTCCATTGCCCATTTGCGATGGATTAGCGAGAGAAAAATATTTGTCGCTAACATTCAAATTATTTATGGAATTAGATACGAAAAACATGCCATCGCGAATCCGTTGCGAGTTAGCAACGGATTAGTGACAGCCAAATTCTGTCTCAAACTCCATCGCAAATGCGCGATGACTCAGCAACAAAATTTTTTTGTCGCTACTCCATTGCAAAGTTGTGACGGAATTTGGCCATCGCTAATCCGTCGCTAAATTTCCCATAAATCCTTAATGTAAGCCCCTTTTCCCTTTCTTTTTTCATTGTCGCCCGCCCGACGCCCGTCGAGCTCCCATCGCCCGCCCGTTGCCCTCCGACCTCCCGTCACCCGCTCGTCGCTTGTCGACCTCCCGTCCGACAACCACAGGTGACTCCTCACCCCACTATCTTCTTCTTCTTCTTTTCTTTTTCCTTACGTCGACCTCTGCCGCATCTCCCGCCCCCTCTCTCTCTCAGTGGTTGCCAGAGGGCCTGCCTCCCTCTCTCTCTTTCAGGTTGTCGAAGGGCCGACAACCCTTGTTGTGCCCTCCCCTCTCTCTCTCTATGGTTGCCAGGAGGTCGGCAGGAGGCCGGTGGCCCCCTGCCGCATCTCCCTCCCCCCTCTCTCTCTGTGGTTGCTAGAGCCCCCCCCCCTCTCTCTCTTTCAGGTTGCCAGAGGGCCGGCAACCCCTGCCGTGCCCTCCCCTCTCTCTCTGTGGTTACAAATGCTGCTTGACGGGCAGTCAAGGTTTGATTCTCATGGGTATCACTCTTCTGCGCAAGCTAATGCACAACATAAGCCCTGGGATCAGGGGTCCAAGCCTCAGAGTTTTAAGCTGTCAGCACATGGTGCAGTTTCTTCGGGTTATAAATTGAAAAAAAACCCTCGTTGAGGCAATGGATCGATGGCAGATACCATTGGGATTTGAGTTTGCAATGTCCCAACACAAGGTGACGTGCCCTAGTTGCAGCTCTTTATTTTGTTCCCACGTATCTTTGAAGCTTATCTTCTTTTCTCTCAAGTATGTTTTATAAAAATCTGTTTTACCCGTGTCACTTTCTGTTCTTTAGTATGGCTACAACCTTCTAAGTCTTCACACTTTTGCAGTTTTACGCAGCATCCACCTTTTGACTCCGCGGTTTGAGCCCCGTATCATTTACACTCGTAGACACTCGAGCGCATCGTAACCTCACAAGGTAGAGGAAAACTGCACAAGGACTTTGAAAACTGCAAATCGGGTAAATATCCGTGGTGAGTAAGTGATGCAAGCGCATCACATGTTATTTAATTTATTGGATGCAACACTTTTCTATTCACACACTCACTTAGTTGTGGATATCTAGGGCTGCTTTGATGGATTTTAAAGATCATGTTGAGCATGATTTTAATGTATGAGAATAGAAGTATTCTTATTTTTGGAGTTCGGATTTCATGCTAGTCATGGTAGTAGTTAGCGAGATATTGGAGTGTGTTTGCTGTAGGTACATGTTTGACATTGTTTTGATATGAATGATTTGAATGTATTGCAATGTTTGATGTGATTGTATCTATGCTTGCATGAAGTTACTTTCAATTTGTTTATGTCTTTCATGTGAAATTGTATCATGAAAATATGCTTTAAATGAATGTATCATGTTTTGAATAGTTTGCACATGAAAATATTAAGTTATCAATGCATGCATTATAGTTCTTGTGATTGTATGACATTATATATATATATGTGTGTGTGTGTGTGTGCGCGCGCGCGTGATATATATATATATATATATATATATATATCAAATCATTACATCTACCACAAATGCATGATAAATTTGATGTTTTCTTCATCATAGCATTCTAATGATTCTCTTTTAACTGGTTAGGATAATATTCGTAACATCATACGACAAAATGACTGCAAACCGTGAATGGATGTATCGTAGGATAGTTGACAATAAGGTATCGCTTGAATATATGGATGGTGTTGACATGATTCATGACTCTACATAATCAAATGTATGTGATTGTTTAGGATGACGTTTGGGATATAAAAATGTAGGATGGTCTAAAATTTGTAATACCAAAAAATAATTCTGTCTGTAGGATCATGATCACCACACACATAGGCTATGCATATTATCTTCCCAACATATATTTAGAATCCAGTGATCTCAAATGTGCATGAGGCCTTTTTTTGTCTCTAACAGAAGATATATGTCTGTCCATCTGCTTCAAAGGCTATCTTTGGAAACTTACTTTGGAATTCCAAAATTGGTTAAAAAATCTAGTTTGGTAACCATTTTAGTGATTTGAGTGTAGGATATACTAAAAATGTGATACGCTAAGTATCAAAACAGCTATAAGCCAATGTGCATTGAATGCAATGCAATGCGAAATGCAAATCGGGTAAATGCCCGTGGTAAGTACATGATGCAAATGCATCACTCAATAAATTTATTTTTATTGTATGCAACATTTTCTTACTCACACACACCACTTAGTTATGGATATCTAGAACTGTTGTGATTGTAGATCAGAGATCATGCTGAGCATGATTTGAATGTATGGGAATAAAATTGATTTTCCTATCGTAATTCAGAAATTATGCTCGTCATGATTTTAGATAGCGAAATATGGAGTGTGTTTGATGCAGGTACATGTTTGAGCATGCATTTATGTGAATGAATGTTGCATAAATTGATGTGTTTGACATAACCATATTAAATATTTGATCTAAGAAATGTACAACCTCACAAGGAGTTACCACCCTAGATGGATGGTTTGCCTGATCTTGGACAATGCACTTCCTCACATGAATATACCGTCTTCGCGGGCTACCCGCTCTTGGATAATGCACTTCCTCACAGAAACTTACCGCTCTAGCCGGATTACTTGATCTAGTCATGCACACCCTCACAGAGAATCCTTTAGGAACAGTTTCTCAATGGGTACCATATCTGGTGAAAACTATTGTGATACGTGTATCAATACAATTGACCACTCTCATGGTCGATAGCCACCAACATAAGCACAAGCATATATACAATCAATATACATCACTTATGATACTTAAATCATAAAATCACACATTTAATTATTAAGGTTTCATGAACCATAGTTCAATATTGAACTTAAACATTTATCGCATGAATTCATAATTTCATATCACATGGAATTTAAATCATATCATATATATGTTAGAAAATAATACATATATTCTTGTAATTTTTATTTTTATTTTTTATCTTTTGTATTTTTCATTTTATTTATTTTTTGCTTTTGTACTTTTTCTGTACACAGTCAGACTGTGTACAGTGTACAACAGTCAACCACTGACTGTTGTACAATGACTCTGGACATAAAAGCGACGTTGGGGTTGTTGGGAACAACCCAACATCTCTTTCTTTTAGCTACTCTCTATAAATAAGGGTGATTAAACCCATTGTAATACAGAAATTGTAGAAGGGGTTTATCCCCTCATATCTATCAATACATTGCATTTGAAACACTTTTCTACTTTTGTGGTGTGAAGCATTTGAATCCTAGTTTGTGCTAGCATATGTTTTGAGTGATTGAAGTATCAAGTAATTTGAAAACTTGATTGTTTGTAAGGCTTATTTACATGATATCAAAGCTTGGTGTATGGTGTATGAGCAATCGTGCATTGGTGGGCTGCCCCCAAAAAGCATGCTTATTCTTCTTCGTGGTGGTGATATTTTTTTCTAATTCACCATGGGTGATTTTTTTTTCACACAATACAAGCAACTCTAACTTTATTTCTCCATTCAAACATGAAGAAATCAACTACAATATTTGGGCGGTGTTGAGACATGCCTATAAGGGCACTTTGGGTTTACGTATTATTATATATTGTGTGAGGGTTATTTTGTAATTTGGTGCTCAAGTTTAATCTCTATTTAAGTAGAGATTAAACCCTAATATGAGAATTTGACTTTCTCTCTCTCTCTCTCTCTCTCTCTCTCTCTCTCTCTCTCTCGGTTCCTGTGTGCTCCATTAAAGCTTCAACATGGTATCAGAGCAGTGTGCGACCTTGGGTGCCTGAGTTCCAGCATCATCTTCCTTCGAGCAACATCTCATCAGATAGTCGAAGGAGATCAACATCCTTCTTTGCTGATCAGAGTTCGGTCCTTCTGTGTGAAGATCAGACCTGGCGACAGATCTGCAGTCAGACCTAGTCATGACTATTGACTAGAGGTCGTGACTTAGATCTGAAGCCAAATTTGGGAGCAGTTTGGAAATATACTGAAGATGGATCATTATGAGTTGGCAAGCTGGAGCAGAAGGTTGATATCTGGGTGTTGAAGTCTTGGCGTTGACGATGTTGCAGTTGGTGGTGATTTAAAGCTTGTCGCATGGTGTAGACCAGATCTGTCTCCATTGCAGGCACGTTAAAGATGTTGTGATTAGATCTGATCTGTTGTAGTCGTGAGCTACTGTTGTTAATATCGTTGTGGTGCTGGCAATCAGCGGTCTCTGTATCGACGTGGGTTGTTGTTTATGTGGGTTGACGTGGTGATGTTAAATCAGATCATATTCAAATCTGATATTTGTTTTTGGTGTAGCTGAAGTCGTCTACTGCAGACCAACACCTTGGTTCCCAACTTGATATGCTTGCGCCTATCAAATATTGATTTGCTGGAGTGTAAGCATCTGAACAGTTTTGCTGAGATCATCCAAAAAGTGGCTGGTTGCTGTTGGTTTTACATTGGACTTTGGAACTCTATGGCATGTCTACTGGAGATTGTATTCTTATCTGACATTTTTTGTCTAAGTTATATCATATCTATGGTGGTAGCGTGGATGTCGAATAAGTCTGCTAAGTCCGGCATGAACCAGTCGCGTCACAATCTTGGTATTGTCTAAGGTAGCAGTTGTTGAGTAGATCAGTTCTGATTCGTATTATTCAGATATGAAACGGGTTGTGATATTCAGTCTATTGTTGTGGATCTGATCTGAGTTTATATCGGATTAACTGTTGTGGTGGAGAGGTTAATCTCCCATTGTCAACTAGAAGTTTTGGCAGTTTCAGGTGTGAACCAAACACAACTTTATCGTGTTGGATGTGTGGTATTGATATACATCCTATATCAATCCTTTGTTGAGGTGGAAGGTTTCAGTCAAGTTCCTTTAAAATTATATTTGAAGTGTGGATTTAAACAGGCGGCAGTCGTGTATTTCAGATTTCATTGGTAAAATCCAATCCAGATATAGTCGGTTTCATAGTTGGTTGTTGGTGTACGCATGTGATTGTACCTATTTTTTTTCAAGCTTATTACTTTTCCTTATGGATGCAGATTACTCCAATGATTATGTAACCCTTAGCCGGGCTGAATATAACAAGCTCCTTACCTTAGGCTCATCCACATCAAAGTCTTCTGTTGCAAAGGTTGCGTGCTCGACAGGTGATGGCCTATCTGGCCAAGGTGGTAGGTGGATCATTGATTCTGGAGCATCCAGACACTTGTGCAGAAATTCAAGAAACTTTTTAAGTTTAAAACCTGTGACTGATAAAAAAAGGGTAGTTCTTGCTGATGGCAGTTCTTCCTCAATTGTAGGGTAGGGAAACATGTCTATTTCCCCTACTCTTCAATTGTCGCATGTTCTTCATGCTCCTTCGTTTCCACAAAATTTATTATCCGTCAGTCAAATGACAAAAGAGTTGAATTGTAGAGTGATTTTTGATCCTATGGGGTGCACTTTTCAGGACTTGCTGACGGAGAGAAGGATTGGTGGCGGCTATGAGGAAGGTGGTCTGTATTATCTACATCAACCAGAGGTTTCGGCTTATTCTGTTGTTACATCATCCTCAAGTCCTCTATTGTGGCATCATCGTCTGAATCACCTTCCAGTGACAAAACTTTGTCGTGTCATTCCTCATATTCCTCCTTCAGTTTCCTTTCAGTGTGAAACATGTCAATTGGGAAAACATTGTCGAAGCTCTTTTCCCTCCAGTCTGAGTCCGTCAAGTCAAGGATTATTTGATCTTCTTCATGTCGATGTGTGGGGTCCGAGTAGGATTCCTAATAGGACTAAGTGTCGCTATTATCTAGTTATTGTTGATGACTTCTCAAAGTTATCGTGGGTGTTCTTGTTAAAAGATCGGTCTCAAGGTCCTGTCATTCTTAAATCTTTAATTGCTTAGATAAAAACTCAATTTGACGTATGTGTTAAAATTGTTCGCACTGATAATGCTCTTGAGTTCAAATCCAAAGACTTGCTTCAATTATATTCTGCTAATGGGATTCAACCTCAATTTACATGTTCCCATACCTCCCAGCAAAATGGTGTGGCTGAGAGGAAACATAGACAAATCCTCAATGTTGCTCGGTGCCTTATGATTCAATCCAATATGCCTGCTTCATACTGGGGCGATGCGGTTTTGACTGTCGGCTTTCTTATAAATCACATGCCTTTAAGCTTTGTAGAAGACCAGATCCCAATTCAAATTCTCCATCTGGAGGCTCCTCTCTTCCCTATCCCCCTAAAGTTTTTGGATGTGTGTGTTTTGTGTATAAGCTGGGTCCTGATCGAGATAAACTTGATGCACAGTCTATTAAATGTGTTTTTTTGGGTATCCTAAGAATAAAAAAGGATATCGTTGCTACAACCCTATATCTCATAAAGAGTATGTTAGTGCGAACGTTACCTTCTTTGAGTTTATTCCTTATTTTTTCGAGTACTACTCCAAGATTACAAGAGAGCCTTGGTGATATCCTTCCTCTGCCGATTCCTCCCTTTCCGTTAGAGTCGCTTCCTTCTCAGTCCTTGGCTCCATCGTTTGGTGTGTCTCGCTACCGAAATCCTCCCATAGTATACACTCACAGGGTACCACCTACCTCCATGCCACCATTATCTCCTTCTCTTGAGGTAAGTATTTCTGAGAATACTGCAGTTTCTGCTTTTGATGATGATCTTCCCATTGCTCTGCGTAAGGGAAAGAGACAGTGCACTCTTCATCCCATCTCGCAATTTGTTTCAGAAGTTAACCTTGGGGCATCTATGAAGAATTTTATTTCAGCTTTGTCTGCCTCCTTTGTTCCGCTTCATCATAGTCAAGCTATATTTGACTCCAACTGGATGCAGGCTATGCGTGATGAGATGGATGCCCTATGGTCTAGAGACACTTGAGACTTGGTTGATCCTCCCACTGATGCAGATATTGTAGGCTGCAAATGGGTATATAGCATTAAATATAACTCAGATGGGTCGATTGAACGGTCCAAAGCCCGGTTGGTTGCAAAAGGCTATACTCAGACTTATGGTGTTGACTTTTTTGAAACTTTTTCTCCAATTGCTCGTCTTGGCACTATTCGTTTTGTTCTTTCTGTTGCTGTGCACCATGGATGGCCCCTGTTTCAGTTGGATGTCAAGAATGCCTTTTTGTATGGGGATTTGCATGAAACTGTCTACATGCAACAACCCCCAGGCTTCGAGGTTCAGGGGGAGTGTCAGAAGGTGTGCAAGTTGAAGAAGGCTATTTATGGCCTGAAGCAGAGCCCTTGGGCATGGTTTCACAAATTATTTGAGGTAATGTCGAGTTTTGGCTTTGTCAGGTCAGCTTCAGATCACTCCTTGTTTATTAAGAAAACCAGTGCTGGAATTGTTGTTATGGTGGTATATATCGATGACATCATATTAACAGGGAGCAATGCCCAAGATATTTCTGCAACAAAAGATCATCTTCAGAAACACTTTGTTACTAAAGATCTTGGTCACCTTCGATATTTTCTGGGTATCGAGGTTGCAAGAAACAAAGAGGGTTTAGTGTTGTCTCAAAGAAAGTATGTGTTGGATTTATTAAAAGAGACTGGAATGCTAGGAGCTAAGCCAGCTAACATTCCAATGGATCCCAAAACTCACATGTTTGATGAGAAGTCTGACTATGTGGATAGTGCCAACTTTAGATCCTTGGTGAGTAAGTTGTTATATGTGACTGTTACTAGACCTGACATTTCATTAGTCGTGAGTAAAATCAGTCAGTTCATGGACAAACCTACAAAAGTTCACTGGAATGCATCTATGATGATTCTTCGGTACTTAAAGTCATCTCCTGGTAAAGGTCTGTTGTTTAAACGAAATCCCTCCTTGGACGTTGTTGCTTACACCAACGCAGATTATGCGGGGTCTGTTGAAGATAGGAAGTCAACATCTGGATTTTGTGTGTTTGTGGGAGGAAATCTTGTTACTTGGAGAAGTAAGAAACAAACCGTTGTAGCTAGGTCGAGTGTTGAATCTGAATACCGAGTGATGGCCCAGACCGCAACTGAGATTATGTGGGTAAAATCAGTTTTGACCGAGCTTCAGGAGAAAGTATCCCTACCTATGTTGATGATGTGTGACAATAGGGCTGCTACATATATTGCCAACAAACCGGTATTTCATGAAAGGACTAAACATATTGAAGTTGACTGTCACTATGTTTGCGACTTGGTTCAGGCTGGGTATATCTGCACCGATCATGTATCTTTCGAAGATCAAGTAGCTGATGTCTTTACCAAAGCTCTGGCGAGGCCGAGTTTCTCTCACTGTTGTGACAAGCTGAGCATGATTGATATCTATGCTCCAGCTTGAGAGGGAGTGTTGAGACATGCCTATAAGGGCACTTTGGGTTTACGTATTATTATATATTGTGTGAGGGTTATTTTGTAATTTGGTGCTCAAGTTTAATCTCTATTTAAGTAGAGATTAAACCCTAATATGAGAATGTGACTTGCCCTCTCTCTCTCTCTCAGTTCTTGTGTGCTTCATTAAAGCTTCAACAGGCGGGATACTTGGAGACATTCATCAAGGGTCAAGGCTTGTGGGGATTCGTAAGAGGTACTATTTTTGAACCTACTCCCAAAATTATATTAGGTGAAAATGGGATTGAGACTAGTCTTGACGAAAGAGACAAATCCATGGAAGAATACTACAAGAAATTGGATGAATGGGAAATGAAAAATGCAAAAATTCTTTCATGGATGCTAAGTGAAGTTGAGACAAAAATTGCCTCAAACCTATTATGCTACAAAAAGGCAAATAAAGCATGGGAATATCTTAGAGGTATGTTTACCGAAAAAAATATGGCTCACAAGTATTATCTTCAAGAAAAAATTAGAAATATCAAACAAGGAGAATGTAAGAGATTACTTTATAGAGTTATCTTCCATATGGACCCAACTTGCCCAATTTGAACCCAAATGGGAAGGCAAGTGTATAGAAATGCAAAGAGTTCAAGTTGAGGAAGATAGACTCTTCACTTTTCTCTATGGTTTGAGACCTGAGTTTGAACAAACAAGGGCCTCCTTACTATCATCTTCATCACCTCCTTCTATTCATGAGATTCTCACTAAGCTTAGTGGAGAAGAAACTAGGCTAAATATGAGTAAAAATGTTAGTGTGCTTGCTACTTCTAGCAATGGCACAAACGAAGATTGCATACTTGCCACTTCTAAACCAGGACATTACATCAAGCCATACAAACCTCCTCATTTTAGTAAGAATAGAGGAGAATCAAAGATCATTTGCCATAACTGTAATGAACCTGGTTATATTAGGCCTCAATGTCCTAGATACAAATATAGACCTCAAGAAAAATGTGTTGCCACTGCACCACCAAAACAATATGAGGATACTCTGAATCTCAAAGACCTCACCAAATCATTATCTTAAATGACAGATGCATTGCAACCATTACTCAAAGGATCTACCTCAGGAGCGGCCATTGCCTCCTCTTCTACTCCTAGTATGTGCTCTTGGCTTTCTTGATTCAGGTGTTTCTTTTCATATGACCCCACATAAGTCTATATTATCCGAATGCCAACTCAATTTGAATGCATCATTTATTTCTACTGTCGATGGCACTGCCTTGGAAATAGAGGGTGTTGGAATTTTTAAAAATGATTTGACAAAACATAACAAATTTTACATTCCAAAAATAAGACTTATACCAAAACTTCATCTTAACTTACTTTCAGTTTCTCAAATCTCAGATCATGGATATGATGTCATTTTTTTATCAAGTAAATGTTGGGTGCAGGATCACCAGTCCGGAAAATTGATTGGGGAAGGTTCTAGGCAAGGAGATCTCTATTATATGGATTTTCTTTGTATTCCAAAGAAATCTTTTTGTAACACTACCCAAACAAAAGATATACAGACTTAGCATCATAGACTTGGGCATCCAAATATACGAAAATTAAATTTTGTACCTGTTACCAAGAATCTTTGTAAAGATCATTTTGAATGTAAAGAATGTTTACTTGGTAAAATGACAGCCTTGCCTTATGGTCAAAGAACTTTTTATTCTTCAATGCCTTTTGAATTAATTCATTCAGATGTGTGGGGTCCTGCTCCTGTTGCCTCTAAAGGAGGATTCTCCTACTACGTTGTGTTTATTGATGATGTCACTAGATATTATTGGTTTTACTTTTTTAAGTTTAAATCTGATGTATTGCAATCTTCAAAACATTTTGTAACATGATTAAAAATCAATTTGAAAGTAAACTCAAAATTGTCAAAACTGACTCTGGAGGAGAATATTTGTTAAATGAGTTTAAACAATTTTTAGAAAATGAAAGAATCTTACATCAAAGATCGTATCCTAGAACTCCACAACATAACAAAATTTCAAAAAGGAAACATAGACACATTATGGAAACTACAAGGAATAATCTTATTGCTAAAAATATTTCAAAAAATCTTTGGGCTGAAGTTGCATTTACGTCAGTATATCTTATAAATAAGATGCCTTCAAAAACATTGTCCAATGAAATTCTCTTTGAAAAATTATTTAAATATCAACCTGACTATCACAGACTCAGAATCTTTGGTTGTAAATGTTATGTTTTAAATGATAAAGGAGATAAACTATTTTCTAAGGATATTTCATGTGCGCTCATTGGTTACTCTTGTTATCATCGCAAAATTTTTCCCTCTCTCTTGCGAGAGAGAAACGAATTTCGTGAGTCAAACTCGACCAAAGTTTTGAGAATTGATTTTTGAAAATTACTCGCCTCCGTTTTGAAAATTTGCGGAAAAATTCTGTGGAATGGGATCCGCCTGTCGGTACGAGGTTCAATCGTTTCTGACACCTTTATCAGGGGTAATTGAACCAAGGATCAATTATGTGCTTTAACTTGACTCAAATATCTAAATTATGCTCTATTTTCCTAGAATGCATAAAGAATCAGGCTTGTGCTATGAAATTTTGAAAATAATGCAGGTTTGAGAAATATGATGTTTGCTTTGGAAAATTGAATTATGCTTGGAAAAATGGTTGGAAAGTGCTTGAAAATGAAATTCCTGGGAAAATCATTGGATTTCATTGGAAATCAGAAATTGGATTGGAAAATGAATTCTCAGGAAAACTTGAATCTTGGGAAAATCGTTTTTTGAAATTTGGAATTGCTTTTCTGAGAAAATGGATTTGAGAATCTTGAGAAAATCAGGAAGTTCATTGGAAAATGATTTTTGAAATGGAAAATGGATTCTCAGGAAAATTAGATCTTTGAGAAAATTGATTTTTGAAAACTTGGGATTTTGAAATTTAAGAATTAAAAAAAAACATTGGAAAATCTTCATTTGAACTTGGGAAATACTTTGAAATCTCATTTGAAAATTTAGAATTCTGAGAAAATCAAATCCTGAGAAAGACTTGGAAATTCTTGGGAAAACTAATTTTTATGAAATGGAATTGGGAAATGATTTTGAAAATGATGCAAATTGAATGAATGAATGAATTTGAAAGGTAATTTCATTGAGGAATTGGGAAATCCTTTTGAAACTTTGAGAAATGCAGTGCATTTTTGAAGTTAGCCTAAGAGTGTAGGCTGAATGTGGCTAATATGAAGATCATAAATCTTGGTTTTCTTTGTATTCTGACTATGGCCATAAATATGAATCCCACCGAGTTTATAAACTCCATAAGTGCTTGTGCACGTGTCATTCGTGTCAACCATAGTGAATTTGAAATAATGTGCATGAATGATACATCAAATATTGAAAATTGTTGAAATTATACTATATGCAATGCAGTCTTATTCTAAGCAGAAAATGTAACTCTTATTCCAAATTATTACATTTGATATTACATTGAATTTGAAATGAAATAAGAAAATAAAATCTTCTTCTTGAATGTTTCTGCAAAACTAGAAAACAATGTTAGCACAAAAATGTAGGTTTTTTGACTTTATCCGAAAATATGAGAAATTATCGGATATTATTCAGATATAAACCCAGAATCATACACCCTTTGATATAAGCATGAGAAATAATGAATAAATTTTTAAAATAAACTTGGAAATTCAAAATTGGGGTCAAAATGACCAAAATGCCTTTGATAACCTTGAAATCAGGGTTTTCAGAAAACATTTTTGTAAATTTTGGAAATTTGGAAATCAAATGAAATAAATCAAACATAATATGATGAAATATGTTGATATTCATGAAAATTTATGAAATTAGAAATTTGAATTTCGAAATTTAGTTCAAATGACCAAAATACCCCCGATAATAAGACTATGGCCTTGAAACCAGGGTTTTCTGAAATAAATTTTGCAAAAATGGAAAATATGAAATGCAAATGATAATCAAACTAACCCTAATATGATTTTATATGCTTATTTACATGAATAAAACCATAAAATGGCAAAAATATCATAAAATATCAAATTTAACTTGATTTTCGCCTGATTTTCGCTTCTGAATTTAAAGATAAACTAACATATAAAGCAAATGAACTTGGAATTGAGCCAAATTTGGCATGGACACCTAGACTAACCCTAAAAACAGAATGAAGCTCGAAAATCTAATTTTTTTGTATTTTCTTAATATGGAAAATAGCTAAAATTTTAAAAAAATTAGAATTTTGCCTAAAATGTTGATTCTAAAGGGGATTTCGGATATCCAACTTCCATAAAAAATTCTCAAATTTTATAGGATGACATAGGACAGTAAGGCAAGGATTTTTTCTTTTTACATTTTTTGGTTTTGACCTATGATCGGAGCTGTAAAGCTCTGGCAAGTCGGATCAGAATCCGGCGACTCTAGGATTTAGGGGAAACAGACAGGTTTCGGAAGACAATGTAGAAAAAATAGTAGATAGATGGGAAAATGGATGGAATTGTGCGAAAATGTCCCTGACAGACAGAGTAAAATTGATCTTTTTACATCATTGGGATTCAGGTTACGGTTTGGAAAAGTGAACACTGTTATCAGAGACCCGAATCTCTGGAATTTCTGGATATTGGAATCTGTCAGACAAAAAAGAAAAATCTGGGAAAAATACTGAGACAGTTGCAAAAATTCCAAAATTTTGGAAAATGACAGGAAAATATGTTAGGAACAACTTTTGTGTTGAAAGTTTTTGCAGACGCGCTACGAGTTGAGCGGACTTAGTGCATTAGGGTCTATCTATACCCTGACAATGGAAAATCGAGATTTTCCTTGAGGTCTGGGAAAATCGATTTTTGACAGAGGGTAAATCTGCTTGTACAGATCTCAAAATTTCTAGATCATTAGTAGATTCCATTGTGAATCTACTGTGATTTTTAGGAGAAAATACGAATCTCCCACAAAGGTGATTTTGGAGGTTAAAGTCTGCTAAAGCAGAAACTGAAAGTTGAGAGAAACAGAAAACCCGATTTAGGGTTTGATTTGTTCAATGAAGTTCTAAAATCCGAACGGAATCAAGTTTGTAGTAGGATATCACAGATAAGATAAGGCACTCACAAGTAATTTTTACAAAATTTATTGATAAAATTTATGCATAAAATGATGATGGGACTATATGCCTAAAATCAAAACAATGTACTATCAATGATGTTTTAATGAGACCATAATAAACAACATAAAAAGATAAAAAAAAATAAAAAAATAAATGTAACGTGAGGAAAAACATGAAACTTATCTAAAACCATGGATAAAAAAAAAAGATCAAGGAGGCATGTAAAAAGATCAGGGGATCTGATCCATCCATCGGATGGATCCTCTATTTGCATAGCCATTGTCATGAATGAACATGATTTTCATTTCATTCAAAATCAGTGCTTTGAAAACCGTAAATCCACTTTTGAACTGGCTTTATATTAAAATCATCTTTCTAATGAGAATATTAATGAAAATTTGGTAAAATATGTATAATGAAGATGACGAAGGGGTATCCCTACCTTGGATCGATTGCTTTGGTATGACTGAAGCAAGGAGGTGAAGAAGTTGGCAGCAATGGAGAAGGAGGTGTTGTGGCTTGTGAACCGGCTGGAGGTGATGAGAGGTGGTAATGGAGGAAAGAAGGTGGAGAGGTGGCTGCGATGGAGGTCCAGCTGAAGTTGTATTGAAGGTGGCTGCTGGCCAGTGCTCCCCTTTGGTGGCCGGAAGTGGTGGTGTTGAAGGAGCCGGCTGCTGCTTTGGAGGTGGCTGTAGCCACCAAGATTGGGGCTGCTGGACTTGAAGATGCTGCAAAGAGAGAGAGAGAGGAGCAGCCGTATGAATCCCCTCCTCTTTTTCTTTTTTTTCTTTTTTCCATAACTTAGGGCCAAATCAATCCTTACCTAAGTTTCTAATGAGAGAGGGTTAATGGTCAATGAAAGATGTACATGAATGGCTGGAGAATAGGGAAAGGAAGGAAGGGAAGGGAAGAAAAGAAGGAAAGAAAGGGAAGAAAGAAAAAGGAAAGAAGAAGGAAAAGAAGAAAGGAAAGAAAAGAAAGAAGAAAAAGGAAAGGAAGGGAAGAAAGAAAAGGAAGAAAGAAGGAAATGGGGTTGGAGGCTTGGTCGACCCCCTTGTGGGTCCCACCTCCTCTCACAAAAAATATAAAATAAAATAAAAAAATAACAAAAATAAAAAAAAAGAACGAAAGAAAGCAAAAGATAAATTTTTTTCTTTTTTATTTTAAAATGAAAATGGAGTTTTCAAAGTGGGCTCACTTTCCAAATTTGAAATTCATTTTGAGAATCATAGGGGTAGAATGGTCTTTTTAGAAAATTTCTGACGAAATGAACTATTTTTGGCAGTTTTTTAAACGAGCTCGGATTCTGAAGTTCAATACCCCGTTGCGAAGCAAATCCAGTGTAGAATTTGAAAATTTGATTTTGAAAGAAATCCAGATTGTTTTTCTCGAGAAAATATTTCCAAATTTAGAATCCCGGGGGTAAAAATGTCAATTTTGGAAATCCAAGGTTTGAAATTGATTTATGAAAACTTTTAAAACTCAATCTGGATTGAAATTTATAAAACTGGAGTTCTGGACCTCGAAAATGAAATGAAATATGATAAAATGTTATGAAATGTCGAGAAATGATATGAGATGATGAGAAATGACATGAAATGCTATGCAAAATGCAGACCCTGAATGAAGAATTTTGGATTTTACACCCCAATTGACAATTATATCTGTTCAAAAGATGTTAAAATTGATAAAATTTGCAAAATGGTTCAAGAAATGGTTTTTAGACTCTACTGGGCTAGAGTGACACTGGAAATTAGGGTTTGAGCTGAATTGAACCGAAATGAGCTGGCTTGAGCTGGGTTTTAGAGTTTCAGAACTCAAGTGAACTGACCAGACACTGACTCAACTGACCTTTTCGATTAAATTTTTAAGAAATACTGCCATTTTTAGAGAAATGGTACGGAATGGTCACTGGAGTGAAGTGAATTACGAATTTGAGTTGGGTTTGAGCTAGAATAAAGGTCTGTAATACTGACATGAACTAAAATCGAAGCTCGAACACTAGCTCAATTGACTGAACTCAACTCAATTTTAGCTGAAAGAGTTGAAATGGACTAAAATGGGCTCCTGGACACTTAAAAATGGTTTTGAACTGACACTGAAGCACTTGAACTTATGGTGAGCTCAAGTTAGACTTTGGGGAATATGACTGACTGTGAATGACTGACTCAGAGACAATTGGCTTAGATTTGAGTGAGAAATGAGCTCATTTTTGAAGAAATGATCCCAATTTGGCAGGAATGGTCAGAAATGAAAATGATTTGTTCATTGTGAGCTCATATGAGCTTGAAATGACTGATATTCTAACTGTTCTGAACTGACCAATGAGTTTGGTTGACTACGACTGACTGGGGTCCAGGATGACCTAGGGGTAAAATGGTAATTTTCCTAATAAAAGTTGGTAAAATGGTGATTTTCTGAAACTGACTCGGGGTTTGACTCCTACATTGACCTAACAGGGTTGGCACTGCACGAGAAGGGTTGGTTGAGAATGGATGAAGAACATTTGGGGTGTTTACAACTCTGAAACAAAAAAAAGATTTAAATGCTATGATATAAAAAATGATAAACTTCTTATCTCAAGAAATGTTAATTTTGTTGAACATGAAAGTGGATTTGAAAGAAACATGTCACAAGACATAAATTTTGATTATTCTTTCGTGTTTAAACTATTGTCTAATGATGAAAATAGTTATATAGAATCTCCTATTGATGATAGAACAACAGTTGAACCAATAGTATATACTAGAAAAAATCAAAATGCAACCAATGAAAGTGTAAATCAAAGTAACCATGAAGTATTAGAAACTCCTTCAGAACAAACCACCATTCATAGATCTGAACGAACCTCGAGAATTCCAAATAAATTTATGTCTTATGACTCATTCTCTCCTAAACATAGAGCATGTCTTATAGCTATTCACTCAAATTTTGAACCCTCATGTTACAATGAAGCAAAAAATTTACCTGAATGGATAAAAGTTATGCATATAGAATTAAATGCTCTTAAAGAAACTAACACTTGGGAAATTCTAAATTTATCCATTGGAAAGAAAACCATAGGATGTAGATGGGTTTTTAAAGTAAAAACCCAAAGTAATGGATCATTGGAAAAGCATAAAGCCAAACTAGTTGTTAAAGGATATTTTCAAGAATACGGAGTGAATTACGAAGAAACTTTTGCTCTTGTTGCCAGAATGACCATTGTTCGAATGCTTGTAGCTATTTTAGCTATTAAAAATTAGAATATATTTTAAATGAATGTTACAAATATTTTTTTGAATGGAAATCTTAATGAGGAAGTATACATGGATGTTCCACTTAGATTGATAATTCCTTTAGGTAAAGTGCTTAAATTAAAAAAGGCATTGTATGGCCTCAAACAAGCACCTAAAGCTTGGTTTGATACTTTTAACAATATTATTACAAAATATGGTTTTAAACCATGCTATACTGATATAGCTTTATTTATCAAGAATTCTTCTGCAGGTATTATAATTTTAATTTTATATGTTGATGATATGTTAATTACAGGTATTGACAAAGAAGGAATCAAGAAAGTCAAACAGTTTTTGAAAAATCCTTTTGAAATGACAGATCTTGGGTTCCTAACATACTTTCTTGGTATAAAAATATCCTACTCTAACAAAGAGTACATATTATCACAAACCAAGTTTGCTTCAGATATTATTAACAGGTCAGGTCTATCAGATGATAAAGTTGTTGACACCCCAGAGACTGTTGGAATGAAGATATGATTCGATGATGGAGTTCCTTTGGACAATCCAACTCCCTTCAGACAGCTCGTGGGATCTCTTATGTATTTAAGTATTATAAAACCAAACATAGCTCATGCTATACATATAGCAGTCAATTTCAACATACTCCAACATCAACTCATATGAGTGCAGTAATGAGAATTATCAAATACATTAGAAACACAATAAATAAGGGAGTTTTTCTATCCTCTTCTTCCTCCTTAGATCTTATTGCATACTCTGATGCTGATTGGGGAGGGGAACCAAATAATAGGTGCTTAACAAGTGGTTTTTGTGTATTTCTAGGTGAATCTTTGATTTTTATGGAGGTGCAAGAAACAACAAAAGGTATCACTATCATCTACAGAAGCTGAATATAGAACAGTGGCGACTACCACCATGGAGATCGTGTGGCTCAAACAACTAATTTCAGATATGGGAATTCATCTTCAGAATCCAACAAAATTATGTTGTGACAATAAGAGCTCCATATACATTACTCAAAATCATACGTTTCATGAAAGAACTAAGCATATAAAGATGGATTGCCATTTTTTTCGTGAAGAATATTTAAAGAAGACTATTGATCTTCCCTATGTGACATCAGAATATCAACTTGCGGATTTCTTCACCAAGGCACTGTGCTCACTAAGATTCAACTTTTTACTTGACAAACTTTCAGTGGTTTCACCATAAGTTTGAGGGAGACTGTTAGAAAATAATACATATATTCTTATAATTTTTATTTTTATCTTTTATCTTTTGTATTTTTTATTTTATTTATTTATTTTTTGTACTTTTTCTATACACAGTCAGTAGCTGACTGTGTACAATGTACAATAGTCAGCCACTGATTGTTGTATAGTGACTCTGGACATAAAAGAGACGTTGGGGCTGTTTCCCAACAGCTCTAATAAGAGTTGTTGGGAACAACCCAACGTCTCTTTCTTTTAGCTACTCTCTATAAATAAGGATGATTAAACCCATTGTAATACAAAAAATATAGAAGGGGTTTATCCCCTCATATCTATCAATACAGTGTATTTGAAGCACTTTTCTACTTTTGTGGTGTGAAGCATTTGAATGCTAGTTTGTGCTAGCATATGTTTTGAGTGATTGAAGTATCAAGTAATTTGAAAACTTGATTGTTTGTAAGGCTTATTTACAATATAAGCATATTATCCTACACATCATATCATCGCCACAAGAAACATTGCATTTTGTAAATTAAACCTTGAAGCATATGTAAACAAAACATGAGTTCTATGTATGCATACGTGAACATGCATATTTCATAATACGAAGCAACTAAACCTCAACATACGTAACTCCTACGTAGTTTGAGTTATGCACACAGGATTCAAGTCATATATGTATTGTTTCACTACATAAATCAATATGCAAAGCAAGCATTTTATGCAAAATGCGACTCACTCTACTTCTACTTTTTTACTTTAATTTCTTTGGTTCAAGTTCAAGGGCGGGGAAAGAAACCATGGAACTGAAATAACTCACTCGGAACGCCTTTTAAAAGATTACGCGGTACGATTGGATCAAATAAACCCTTATGGAATGAATACTCCGCTACTTGCGAACCCTCAGGTACTGTCTTCTTCAATGTTTGTTCAATTACTCTTTTACCCGCAAATGCAATGTAAGCATTGGGTTCGGCAATAATGATATCTCCCAACATACCAAAACTGGCTGTCACTCCACCAGTTGTGGGGGATGTAAGGATTGATACATAGAATAACTTTTTATTTGATTGATAGTTGTATAAAGCAGAAGATATTTTAGCCATTTGCATCAAGCTCAAACTTCCTTCTTGCATGCGCGCTCCTCCAGAAGCACACACCATAATAACTGGGAGAGATCTATCAGTAGCATACTCGATCAAACGGGTGATTTTCTCGCCTACTACGGATCCCATACTACCCCCCATGAACTTAAAATCCATAACCCCAATTGCTATGGGAATACCATTTAGTTTGCCTATGCCTGTTTGAACAGCCTCAGCTAAACCCGTCTCTATTTGATAAGAATTGATACGATCCCTATAAGGTTCCTCCTCAGAATGAAATTCAATAGGGTCTATAGAGACCATGTTTTCATCCATAGGATCCCAAGTGCCTGGATCAATCAAAAGTTCGATTCTATCTGAACTACTCATTTTCAAGTGGTATCCACATTGTTCACAAATATTCATTTTTGAACTAAAAAATTTCTTATAATTTAATCCATAACAATTTTCACATTGAACCCATAAATGTCCGTATTTTAGATTTCTATCTAAATCACTATGTCTTCCGAAATCACTAACACTAGTTTTTAGATTAGAGCTCCCACGGTCACTACCCCTTTCACTATCGCTACAAATGTAACTATAAATGTAATTGTCGCTGGAATTGTTGCTACCATTCGAAATGCAACTATCCATATTGGTTTCAGAACGAATATAACTGTCAATGCAACTATTAATGTGATTCTTCCAACTATGCCTAGTATCATACACGTACTGATCATAATAGCGATTGTAATCCTTAGACCCACTATTTAGATTCAGATAACTAGAAAATAAACTTTCTAGTTCACCCAGAAAGTAACTATCAGTGTCAATCTCAAAAATCTTATTTTCAATATCGAAATATACGGAATAACTGTCACCATTACTATCCCTAACCCAAAAAGTGTCACCAGAGATGAGACTCCAAATGTCCTTGACACCGTCCAAGCCGAGTAAATAATCAACATTACTATAACTATAACTGCCCCTACCACTCCAACTATGAATGTTTTTCTCATTATCATTTGTAATGGGTATATATATATATATATATATATATATATATATATAGCATTCACATAAATCATGGTTTATTCAAGAGAGCACGGACCGTATCAGTCCATGCATAATGATATTTGCATAATCCTATCATGAACATGATTCTATTGTTCATGCTTTTGTGCATGATTACACAATTATTATTTTAGAATGGTCAAATGTGATTTGACTTGTTGTTCATAAGAATTATGAGTGCATATGAAAATGATGCAATGATCTGAATGTCTTAGATGTATATGTGATGATTTATATGACTTGAATGCATATAGATTATGCTTTAGTATGTCAGTTAAGGTTGAATAGAATATTAAGTGATGAAATGCTTTATGTTCGAATGCTTAAAATAAATGACTAATAAGATGTTCCCTTGTCGATCACTTGACGATTGATTTATAATATATCATGTCCTTACATTTAAATGCTTGATATGTTTTCTTTAAATTTGAGTTTGAGTTTCTTTATCAGACTTTAGCGAGTCTGATCTTGTTTTATGGGGGACTGGTAATGTAGGTAAAGTATGATGAGTAGTTGGAGTGAAGGATTGGTCAAGCTATATCTTCGAGGGTCCACTCTTACCTTGCGATCTTAGTAGACATGATATTTTCATTTTAAGTATTTGATCATGTAGAGATTGAACTATTGTTTTTATATTCTAATTGGAAATGAAATCAAAACTCTTTATATTTTAGTCTTATATTGTACGTGGTTTGAAATGTGTATATCCCATACATTTTAATTTGATTGTTGTCTTTAGTGTAACCCTGCCCAAAGTCTTAACCATTTTTTAAAGTTGTTTCCGCATTATACGATCTGATTTACTTATACTTGTAAAAAAAATTGGTCTCAAAATTTTAATATTTGAACAATAATTAAGGTAAAAAATTTGGGAGAATTACAAATTGTATCAAAGTAGTATGATATGTGATATTTGAAATATTGTTGTTAACCTAGAAATATGCCTAGGATTCATATTTATTGTGTGATTTTTTCTTCGCCAGATGGTTTGGGTATAAAGGGTCAATGACCTGACGAATACTCCCACCTGTTTGAATGATTATATAAATTTTAAGGACGAAATTTCTTTTAAGAATGGTAGAATGTAAAAAATGTATATTTTGGATATTATTAATAAATAAATAATTCATCTTTATTTTCAAGTTATAAATATGTTTTTATCGTTTAAATCTCATTTATTGGTGTTTAAATGTTCAATTACTCATTTTAGCTCATAAGGGTAAAATTAGTATTTTTAAAACTATTTCAGATATTTAACAATCAATTATATTATTTCTGATCAAAATATATTTTTAAGAGTTTTATAAAATATTGGTGTGATATTATTAAATTTTGAAATTTATTAGAGGAATTTAGCAAGTTAAAAATCTTAATTTTTAACCAAGAGGCATTTTTGTCATTTTAATCAAAAGTACTATTTAAAATATTTAATCTATATTTTGCAGTAACCAAATTTAGTGAGATGGAGATGTTGGTATATGCAACATTTTCTGATCAGCAGTTAATATTTATTGGTGGTTCACCCTATCTTTCTGGATTTTTGAGGATTTCAAATTTTTAGAGCTTTTGGCATTTTTGACTACGCACCAAGTGTTTGGTGCATCGTTGCTTGAGCGATCTTTGCAAATTTCAAAACTCGTCGATCTTTTGGGTTTTGATTTGTTTTTCTTCACAGTATTAAAGTAAGTTTCCTTAACTGAACTTGTAGAGAGGATGTTTAAGCACTAATTGCATAAGCATGATGTTGTTGTGCTAAATACTTTACTGAATTGCAAATACAAGTTATCCGCATACACCGTATGTAGTTATGGATATCTAGGGGTGCTATGGTTGCCTATATGTTTAACTGATTTGAGTACAAGATATACTAAAAATGTGATACTTAAACTAAGTATCAAAACATGACATGATGCATATTGATTGTATACATGTTTGTGCCCACATTGGTGGCTATCGACCTTGAGAGTGGTCAATTGTATTGATGCATGTATCACAATAGTTTTCATTGGATATGGTACTGATGCAGAGCAAGTTGTACTAGAGCAGGTTGAACCGCGTGACCCTGACACGGCCAGGTAACCCGACCCATCACAAGGAATAGACGATCGGATCCAGCAGCAGGATCCGACCACAGGTGAGGGGACCCGATGCAAGGATGTAATACGCACCTATTCCAAAAGAGGGAAGATCCGGTTCCAAATTAAAACGGTCTCGGGTCTGGATCCGGATCCAATATCCGGATCCGGTGATCAGCTTTAAAAAACTTGCCTAGGGTTGTGTGAGGCAGTTTTGGTTTTGAAGAATAGCCGCAGTTTCTTTTCTGCAACATTCCTTTTCTTTTTCCAGTCATTTTCTTTGTTTCCCTGTTACTGTCAGTATTTGTTTTTACCTTTCATTTTATTAAGTACGTTGTTCATTGTTATTGAGATTGAAATAAAAGGAATCCAGCCTCTCTGTCGTGGTTGGGCATTGTTACTTCAGCATGTTCAGTGCACAATCGTGTGGGTATTACCTTTCACAGCCACCATCTACAAACATGAGGGTTGAAGACTGCATCGCATGGTTGTGCCTTCACTACCTCCGGCAAAATGCGTGAAGGCTGCATCAAATAGTATCAGAGCTACAACATCCTCCTTCGGCAGCAGCATGACTCAAGAGGCGAGGGACGATCTGCCACGCGGCAAGGAACGGAAGGAGATCGGTACCGACAATCCCATGATGTGTATGATGGAAATAATGACGAAAATGCAAGAAAACACGTTGTGCATGAATAAAGAAGTAGCCGGAATCTCAAAAAGGTTGGATGGAATGGACAATCGGCTCGTTGTCGTCGAATCGTCAGCGGGGTCGCCTCCGATGCCAACCCAACAAATGGGTACCACTGTGGGCGACAATGTAGTCGGCATCGTCACAACTGCTGCGATTGGCCCAACCCGAGTTGACCACCATGCTGTCGTGTTGTCTGAGGGCGTTGAAGAAGATCTGCGCAAAGCTACCAATCGGGAGATGCCCCAGCAAGGTACGCTGCTGCCGAACCCTTGCGCGACCACAACACAATCGACCCCGAGTTCTATTGGAACTTTCCCCGTCATTGGCCTGACTACGCAGCCCACTGAACATAGGTTGCAGGCCCGTCACGGCTTGCGTGGCCCGAACATAATGTCGGATCAGCCAGCAGCAGCCTGGGCCGTGATGGGTCTGTCGACCCTCCCAGCGCCTGCGCGTGGGGACACGGTCACAGTCCATTCTCGGGCCAAGGGGATTGATCCCCTGCAGAGCAATCCGGACCCCTTAGGGTCTGGTCAAGAACCTTTATTAAATGGGTCCAAACCCAGTTACCGAGGACCACCCTTTGGGTTTTCGAGAACAGGTCTGGGTCCAACAGCCCCATACCCAACCTACCTAGTTGGCTTCGGTTCGCAGTTCACTACGAATCTGGCCCAACCCATTATCTTTGAACCCCAAAATGGATCCTATCGCGACCCAAACTTGTATCAGACTCAGACGGAGCTCCAGTTTGATTTTGAGCCGGGTCAAAACCAGACCCATCATCATGTGGATCGTGGATCAAGTTCAAACCAAGCCTTTTACCCCCACAACTCGATCCATGATCCAACCTATCCGAATCTGGGTCTGACGAATAGTCTAGGATTAGGCTCGACTCATATCCAGTCGGGTGAATCATCTCAGTCCTATCCCAACCCAACCCGATACCCGAACTCCAACCAACCCATTAACCCCTTATTGATCCAAAACCCGATACCTCACCCGATCCGACAACACTGTCATAACCTAAACCCGTATTACCCTGTTTTTACCCATTTAGAACCCGAGAACCACCAGACCCACCCACCTTACCCTGGACCTTCTGTCATCCCAGTGCCTCAACGTCGGCCATAGATGGCTCCCGTCCATGGGCAAGCCAGACCAAGGCAGAATCAACAAGGAGCGGCGCTTTCGTCAACACCAGCATCTAGGCGAGCAGTACCGCACAGAGGGCGATGAAGCAGTATGGGACGCCAACGCTTTCTGGAACGAGTATACAGCAGGAATGGTGGAGCCTCGACAACAAAGAGCACCAGAGCACCCCTCCACTTACGGAGTGAAGTTGGATCTTCCGGAGTTTGCGGGGCGATTTGACGCGGAGCAGTTCTTTGATTGGTCTTATGACGTGCAGTTCTTCTTCAATTACCACATTGTCGCTGAACACCATCGTGTCTCTCTAGCATCTACTCGGTTGAGAGGCCTAGCACATACATGGTGGGTAGAGCTGCAGTGGTCGAGAGAGCGGCAAGGACTAGAGCATGTACAGTCGTGGGAAGAGATGCAGAGATTAATGCAGTCAAAATTTGTGCCTTCAGATCACGCTGAGAGGGCCTAGAAAGAGTACCTGACCCTGCGTCAAGGCACCTGAACTGTGGCGGAATACACTATTGAGTTTTATCGTCTTTCCCTATGTGTGCAGGTTGCGGAAACTGCCCGCCAGTAGGTCACGAGGTACATTTTTGGTCTCTGTCCTGCTATTTCTGATGATTTTAGTTGTATCACAGTTGAGACATTGGATCAAGCAAGCGGTTATGCCATGAATGTCGAGGAAAAGTTGAAAAGGAGGCAGGAATATAGGACCTCCCGTAGTGAACGTCTAGTCGACCTAAGTCAAGTTTCCCAACCAAAGGAGCAAGCTCCTCTAGTGACTCAAAGCCTAGAGCAGACTTTGGCAAACCTGACCAATCAAGACCAACCTTCCATACTCGGTCCAAAGACAAACCTAGTGATTCGACCATTCGTTGTTTTAGGTGTCAGGAGTTAGGACATATCGCATCTAAGTGTCCCACTGTGAGCAAGAACGCCCATCTTGTTGAAGGTATTGTGGAGTCAGCATCTGAGATTGAGAGTGAGTCATTGGTTGATGACGGGGATGAGAGGGAAGTCATAGAGTTCGACGGTAACATCAAAAATTTGTTGTTCATCCATCACGTGTTAACCGCACCCCGAGAATCGGCCCCATCAAAATGGTTGAGGAATAACATTTTTAGGACCCGGTGCAACTGTGAGGGTCACGCGTGTGATGTTATCATTGATACCGGGACATGCGAGAACATGGTGTCTGAGAGCGTCGTGTCTACCTTGAAACTCAACACTGAGAAATTGTCCCAACCCTATAAGATAGCTTGGTTCAAGAAGGGGAATGAGGTCCCCATCACCCAGCGGTGTTTAGTCCGGTTTTCCATGGGGGAACACTACCATGATGAGGTGTGGTGTGATGTAGCCCCTATGCACGCGTGCCACATCCTTTTGGAACGTCCTTGACAGTTTGATCGCAAGACAACTCACGATGGCCGCAAGAACACCTACTCTTTTATCTTTAATGACCATAAGATAGTCCTTCTCCCTATCAAGGAGACTGATTTTCCCACTGTGGATAAACCTGAGCGAGCCATCAGGCTCACGGGCCTCTCTTACCGATCTTTCTTGAACCATTGTCAAGAAGATGGCTATTGTTATGCCCTGGTGGCTAAACCGTTGATGAGTATATCTTTGTTCGTTCTCGCGGACGTTGCCCCTCTTATTAAGGAGTTTCGCGACATTATGCCAGATGACCTGCCTAATGGGTTGCCTTCGATGAGAGTGGTCCAGCACGCCATTGATTTTGTGCCGGGATCGAGTCTTCCCAACCTCCCCGCATATCGCATGAACCCCTCTGAGCATGCCGAGTTGCTGAGGCAGGTTCAAGAGTTACTGCAAAAGGGTTTTATTCGTGAGAGTGTGAGCCCTTGCGCAATACCCGCCCTACTCACCCCTAAGAAAGATGGGTCCATGTGCATGTGTGTTGACAGTCGTGCGATCAATCGCATCACGGTCAAATATCATTTTCCCATCCCTCGCTTGGACGATATGTTTGATATGTTGTTTGGTGCCTCCATTTTCTCCAAAATAGATTTAAAAAGTGGGTATCACTAGATTCGTATCTGGGAGGGGGATAAGTGGAAGACGGCATTCAAGACACGTGATGGGTTGTATGAGTGGTTAGTCATGCCCTTTGGGTTATCTAATGCCCCAAGTACTTTCATGAATATGATGACCCAAGTGTTGCGTCCGTGTATAGGAAAGTTTGTTGTTGTCTATTTTGATGATATTTTGATTTATAGTTCATCTTTGTCAGATCATTTGAGCCACCTGCATCAGGTCTTAGAAATTTTAAGGAGAGAAAAATTGTATGTCAATGCAAAAAAGCGTGAGTTCATGACGTCAAGTGTCGTGTTCCTAGGTTTTATAGTGTCTTCCGATGGAGTTAAAGCAGATCCTGCGAAAGTCCATGCGATCGTAGATCGGCCTACCCCAACGACTATCAGAGAGGTCCGTAGTTTCCATGGGTTAGCCACTTTCTACCGTCGTTTTGTGCAAAATTTCAGTACCCTCATGGCCCCTATCACAGAATGCCTAAAAGGTACTAGTTTCCATTGGACGCCTGCCACGGGAAAAGCCTTTACGATCAACAAAGAGAGAATGATCAGTGCCCTTGTCTTGGCTCTCCCTGATTTCAATGCAGTCTTTGAGGTCGAGTGCGATGCCTCTAAAGTGGGAATTGGCGTTGTCTTGAGTCAGAACCGCCGACCTGTGTTCTTCTTTAGAGAGAAACTGACTCAAGCCAGGTGCCAGTATTCCACTTATGATGTTGAGTTTTATGTCGTCGTACAAGCCCTTCGTTATTGGAGGCATTATCTCATTTATAAGAAGTTTATCTTGTACAAGGATCATGAGGCATTGAAATACCAGAACAGTCAAAAGAAGCTTAGTGCTTGTCATGCCAAGTGGGTCAGCTTCTTACAAGAGTACACATTCACGATTCGTCATCAGTCGGGTACTCTGAACAAGGTGGCTGACGCTCTTAGTAGGAAAAATAGTCTTCTGATGACTATGTCAGTGCAGGTCATTGGGTTCGAGGAGTGCAAGGAGTTATACCCGATGGATCCTGATTTTCAGCAAGTTTGGGAAGGGTACCTCTCCTTAGATCGCACAACATACCACCGTTTTAGTATTCATAATGGTTACCTCTTTCGTGGGAACAAGTTATGTGTGCCTGATTTCTCTCTTAGACTTTAGTTGATTTTCGAATTACATGAAGGAGGGTTAGCTGGGCATTTTGGACATGATAAGACATTCACTCTGTTAGATGAACGATACTTTTGGCCCAAAATGCGCAAAGATGTTGTCAAGTTCATTCAAGGTTGTCATGTGTGTCAAGTGTCTAAGGGTCGTCGTCAGATTAGTGGGTTGTATACCCCGTTACCCATCACTGAGCGACCATGGGAACACGTGTCCATGGATTTTATCATGGGTCTTCCCAGAACCCCATGTCGTTTTGATTCAATTTTAGTCGTTATTGACCAATTCTCCAAAATGACTATTTTTGTTCCGTGTAAGCGAACCATCGACGCTTCATTAGTAGCTTCCTATTACTTCAAGGACGTCGCCCACTTCCATGGTTTTCCCCACACGATTACCTCCGATCGTGACACGCGTTTTATGAGCCATTTTTGGAAATCCTTGTGGACCTTATTGAAGACCAAGCTTCAGTTCAGTAGTGCATACCACCCACAAACCGATGGCCAAACCAAAGTTGTTAACCGCACCTTAGGAAACTTGTTACAGAGTTTAGTAGGGGAAAATGTCAAAACCTGGGACTTGGTCTTGCCTCAAGCCGAGTTTGCATATAACAGCTCCATCAACAGATCCACGGGCAAATCTCCTTTTCAAGTTGTTTATGGTTGGTCGCCCACTCATGTCGTAGATCTAGCTCCAGTATCCAGTCTCCCCGACCCAGTCCCCGACGCCTTTGATGTCGTTGAATACATGCGTGATATACATAGGCAAGTCTGAGCCAAAGTCGTTGAGAGTTACAAAGCGTACAAAGCTTTCGCTGACCAAGGTCATCGCGACATCCAGTTTCAAGTTGGTCAGTTAGTTTGGGTTTATCTATGTCCAGAGTGTTTCCCAGTTGGTACTTATAGTAAACTGAGCCCTAAGAAATATGGCCCCTTCAAGCTCCTCCGGCGTTTGGGTCAGAATGCCTACCTCCTTGAACTGCCCGACGCTTGGAACATTTCTCTGATTTTCAATGTGTCTGATCTATATGCTTACTGTGGGGACAACAAGTCGTCAGAGTCGACTTCTTCTCAACCAGGGGAGAATGATGCAGAGCAGGCTGTACCAGAGCAGGTTGAACCGCGTAACTCTGGCACAGCCAGGGAACCCAACCCATCACAAGGAAGAGCCGATCGGATCCAGCAGCAGGATCCGATCACAGGTGAGGGGACCCGATGCAAGGATGTAATACACACTTATTCCAAAAGAGGGAAGACCCGGTTCCAAATTAAAACGGTCTCGCATCCGGATCCGAACCCAAGACCTGGATCCAACGATCAGCTTTAAAAACCCTGTCTAGGGTTGCGTGAGGCAGTTTTGGTTTTGAAGAATAGCCGCAGTTTCTTTTCAGCAGCATTCCTTTTCTTTTTCCAATCATTTTCTTTGTTTCCCTGTTACTGTTAGTATTTGTCTTTACCTTTCATTTTATTAAGTACGTTGTTCATTGTTATTGAGATTGAAATAAAAGGAATCCAGCCTCTCCGTCGTGGTTGGGCATTGTTACTTCAGCCTGTTCAGTGCACAATCGTGTGGGTATTACCTTTCACAGCCACCATCTGCAAACGTGAGGGCTGAAGACTGCATCACGTGGTTGTGCCTTCACTACCTCTGGCAAAACGCGTGAAGGCTGCATCAGGTACCCATTGAGAAACTGTTCCCAAAGGATTCTCTTTGAGGGTGTGCATGACTAGATTAAGTAATCTGGTTAGAGCGGTAAGTCACAGTGAAGAAGTGTATTGTCCAAGAGTAGGTAGCCTGCGAAGACTGTATATTCTTGTGAGTAAATGCATTATCCAAGATCAGTCTGACCATCCGTCTAGGGCAATAACTCTTTGTTAGGTTGTACATTTCTCAAACCAGGCGATCTAGCGTGGATCTTGTGAATATTTATATGATCAAATAAAATATTATGATGAATTGTGATGATCTTCTGAGTTGATTGAGATAGTCAATTATGAATCTATAGATTTGAATTTTCTGCTATAACATGATTATATACTAAACTCAGATGTGAGAATCAGATTCTTATTGATTTTAGATCTTGATATAAAGTTATGATTATGTCACTTATGTTAGCGTTTAGGTGAATGACACATCACGCCCACAAATGACTAGTTTTGACTTATTAGGTGAATGATACATCACGCCTACATAGTTTCATTGCAAATTGTTGCATTATGATTGTCTGAGTGAATATATTAACCCCATGTATCATGATTGATTTGTATAATGAATATCTAACTAAATTACTTAAAAGGTATGTGAGTGTGTTTCACGTTGGAATGGTCAAATGTGATTTGACTTATTGTTTATAAGAATTATGAATGCATATAAAAATGATGCAATGATCTGAATGTCTTAGATGCATATAGATTATGCTTTAGTATGTCAGTTAAAGTTGAATAGAATATTAAGTGATGAAATACTTTTAGTTCGAATGCTTGAAATGAATGACTCATAGGATGTTGTTTTCTTGTTTATCACTTGACGATTGATAAATAATATATCATGTCTTTATCTTTAAATGCTTGATATGTTTTCTTTAAGTTTAACCCCGTTTTATGAGAGACAAATAATTCAGGTAAAGTATGATGAGTAGTTGGAGCAAATGATTGGTCGAGCTGCATCATCGAGAGTCCACTCTTACCTTGCGATCTTGGTAGACATGATCTTTTCGTTTTATGTATTTGATCATGTACTGACTGAACTGTTGTTTTTATACTCTGATTTGAAATAAAATTAAAATTCTTCATATTTTAGTTTTATATTGTACATGGTTTGAAATGTGTATATCCCGTACATTTTGATTTGATTGTTATCTTTAGTTAACCCCGCCCAAAGTCTTAACTGTTTTTTAAAATAGTTTTCGCATTATAAGATCTGATTTATTTATACTTATCAAAAAAAAATTGGTCTCAAAATTTCAATATTTGAACAATAATTAAGGTTAAAATTTTGAAGGCGCACTCTCCTACTCCTTGAATCATCATAATATGTGGGAAAGGTTCATGGTTCAGCTAGGGCGTTTGATAGTGCGGAGATGATTGTTTTTTGAGATTTTTTGGATGAATTGTAGTGACACTCTCGAAGACGAAGAAGGGAAGGGCGCACAAGGAATCAATCGTCAGGGAGGCCGCAGAGAGCTACACCTCCCTCTACGTCTTCACCTTCGAGAACATGAGGAACCTCAAGTTCAAGGAGTTCAGAAAATCAAGATAATATGTGCACAACATGGGATTGGATTTTTACGTTGCTATTTTAAATACGTGAATGGTGATGGTTGCTCAATTATTGATAGCTAAAAGCATGTTGGATTGGTAGAGCCATCCTATGTTGGCTAAAACCAAGATGTCATGGGTTTGAAAACTTCCCCTGGAGGTTATCCCACCTTTCAAGCAAAGAAATATCTTATTAATTTAAGTTTTAACTTTTGTTTTTTACTTATGGAGCTGGAAATTGTCTTGTTTCTTAATTTTATGTGTCAGCAACTTGCATCAGCTTTGAAATCTGTGTTAACTGATACTCTTTTACATGCAGATATCTTGTTGAGCAGTTACAGAAAATTCAAATTCTGATTGAGGTTAACAGGGTAATAGTTTGTGGAATCGTATTTTATGACAGTGTTGAACTTGCCATTTGTAATCAACATTGAACTTGCCATTTTTTATTTTCTTTATGTTCAATTGCTTCAGACACTCAGTATAATGATTTAAAATCTAAGAAGTGAACATGTTATTTGTAAGTCAAGAAGCTATGGAACAGGACATGGAGTTTGTTGTTCTGGCTGCATATATATGATGATTTCTATATTCTATCCTGTAACATGCAGATTATATTTTCAGTAACGAGCACATAAATTCTCTGATTATGTACCCCTTTGACTTCCGTAATGAAGAGCTTCTTTCATATTACATTTCCCTTTTTAAGGTTTGTGAAGCACAATGGTCGCTTCTAAATCAAATCTTGCATTTTAACATAGTTGTAGCTTTATCTATGCTTGTTAATTTCATTCTTGGATCTGCTTTTCGACTTCGTTGTTACCAATCTCTCATTAACTTTATAATTTTTCATAGGACCAAAAATGGAAAACTGTACAAGAACACTATCTCATTGCTTGTGAAGACAAACAATGTAAGTTCAAGGTGTACAAGATATCCTAGACATTGGACTAAATATGTGCTTCTATTAAACCTGTAAGGCAGGTTATGTCTTTATCCACTTACTAATAAAAAACATTTAATGGAAACCAACTTTTATTAATGGATAATATATATATTATTACATTAATGATTAGGAAATAACAACTTGCTCAAATTTTGAACTAGAAAATGTGTATTCTGCATTCAAGATGTTCTCCACTCTGTAATTTTGGTTTAAGTTCCCCTTCATATTACCAAAAGTATATGGAATTTATTACTAACTTTAAAAGATACACCCTTCTTAAGATACGACCCTCATTAGTCAGTAATACACTCAGTAATATGTATAAGATTGACCAAAATTCGGATTTGAGTAGAGACTTGATATATTTTTTATTGAAAGTTTTCTGTAGTTATAGGATTTTGGATACTTCTTGTCTATTGGGTTTACTGTTTTTTTTTTGTCTTTTCTGGTATCTCTGTTCAATATTTCTTTTGTATTGTTATTATTTACCATGATCAGGGTTTGGTTTATTTTGATGGCTAACTCTTCTGGCAATAGAGGCCATTTAGACAGACAGATGACAACATGATACATCCAACATATTACACAGCAAATTTTTTCCATGTTTAGTAGTCATCAGCATTGCCTTGTTCACAGTTTTGAATATTACCTTCTGAATTTGATCAGGATGAAGTTTCTTTTCCACTGTACACAGGCGATGAAAAATGCTTGGTTGGCTGGACTCATCGTAAGTTCAACATCTTAATAAACCAGACCACTAGACCTAGTGGGGCCTTGGCTGTTAGAAGGGGCAGTCAAGGTTCGGTTCCCATGGGTGTTGCCCCTTTGCACAAGCCAATGTTTAGCATAGGCCCCGGGGGGAGAGGTCCTAGCCTCAAAGTTTTACGCTGTCGACAAGATGACTGTAGGTATGGAAAGCTGAGCCCGCGCAACCAGGTCTTCACGCCCGGTGTGGTTTCTTTGGTTTATAAAAAAGAATAAGATAAGTTAATGATGATGATACATCATGACTGCAAATATTTGTATGCATGTTTTGGCCATCTCACCTCCAATGGCCATTATTGATCCAAAAAGAGAAGAAAAGCCAAGCAGTTTACAAGAAAAAATTGACTTTGACTCACCCATACTAAACATTGCCATTCCTCCACCAGCTCTAGCCAATATTGTCACACAGCCTTCCATCAAGCTCAGCATACCAAAGTGCCACCTGTCAATTTTTTTAGGCACCAATATATTTTCAGTAGATCAATCAATAGGAAAGGTGAAACTATGGCCCTCTCAAAGAAATACTAACGGAACCATATTTGTTCCCTTACTCCCATGATTTAGATCCTTTGAACCAATTGATTTGGCCCACAGGATCCACTTAATATGGTATCTTTCACATTTTAGTTAGCATCACTTTTGCATCCTCCCCAAACTTTTCTTTTCCAAAAGAGATACCAACATGATTTACAGCTCAGATCACACTCATCATTACATAAAAAACAACATATATATCAGTCTGTCTTTGGGTCATATATAATAATTCAAGATCATCCTAATTTGAATATATATATATATATATATATGAAAATATATTTGTTACAGTCTACTGTAAATACAATCTACCTAGCAAAGTGGCGGAACCTTTTTTGGTTTTTTCCTCACATCTAACACTATAGATGTGATCTACATGTTTTATTTAATAGGAATCGGCTTTTGGATTGTTGGGTATATATGTAGGTGCAAGTTGTATTGACTCAATCTAACCACATAGATGTGTTCAACATGGTTTGTTTGCTAAGGATCAAGTCTTGGATCATGCTTTTTTTTACGTAAAAATGTGATAGTTTGAATTATGAATTTTTGACACATTATTGGCTGTTGATTTTTGGACTCCTTTAAAAACCTAGTTACTTGTCATAATCACATTATTCAAAACAAGTTTCCTACTAAACAAACTATGTAGATCACATCTATAACATTTGATTCACAAAAAATTAAATTTTTTTGAAGAAAATAGTGATTTCTACTTATTAGTTTCTTACCTAGCCGATATATATATATATATATATATATATATATATATATATATATATATATATATATATATATATATATATATATATATATATATATATATATATATATATACACACACACACACACACACAAGCCCATGCAACACCAATGACACCAGCATAAGAATTAGGGTTAGTAGCAACCTTCAGCCACACCGCCTTCATTGTTCTGCTCATCGAGGGGTTCTCAGTGTTCATACTCTCATTCTCTTGTGTTTCCTTTGTCATGTCAATTGACATCACATGGGAGTCCAAGTTAGAATATGTGACTGAGATAGAACTTTTTCTTGCTTCCCTGACCTCCAACACAAACATTATCACTGTGAGCCAAACCATGGCTTGCAGCAAATAAGCCTGCACTGCCAGGTCCTGTCCCACCTTTCCATACATAGCACTCAACAAAGGCACACCCACAACCAGAGAATTGGGAAGTGTAGAAAGAAATTTTTTGTGATAGACCAAGAATAGCTCCCCTTACTGTTGCATTTAGCCCATAGAGCAAAGATCACTATTATGATGGCCTTCATGATGGTGTCAGTGGCGAGGAATCGATAGTTCATTGTAAAAGGATTGATAAGTGCCGCAAAGTTGAAGGCGAAGAATGGGAGGATGAAAACAGCTACAAGCTTGTTGATGCCATTGCACTGCTCAAGGCTGAAGATCTTCCACCATCTCACAGAGGCATAGCCTAGCAACACTGGAACATATAAGGGGTAGGTGGAAGACACTACATGGTAATCATCCTTAGAACCTATAATTTTCCTTTCCCTCATATAGTAATTTTTGTTACTCTAAATGTTCCCTTGTTGTGTCCAATTATATAAAATGGCCCTAAGGAGTGCTAGTTGGTGGGGAGGGTGGTGTGTGTTCTCTCCAAAACACAAATTCACGTGTTCCTGTGTGTACGAAGGAATATCTTGGGACCCACGATAATTCATATGCCAATGTTGCCCACGATGACTTTATAATAAAATAACATATAAAAAAGGTAGATATGCTTTTGACGGAAATGTCCTCCTGTAAGATAGATATGCGTTGGATGAAAATGTTCTCCCACTCCCTGTAAATAGATTTGCATGTTTCGCCTTTGTTTCTAGCTTGTGTTACAACACATGGTCGCCTTCTCGTTCCTGCCTGATGAGTTGTAGAGCCTGATTCATAGTTTTTTTTCTTACAGAAAGGGGGTCTGAGGGTTCCCCCCAGCGCAGATCCCGTTGCGCGGTCAGCGGGCGGGGGTCTAGGGAGGGGGGGGGGGGTGTCATGGGGAGCAGCGCCCCCCCCCCCCCCCTCCGAAAGAAAATTTGTGTTGGGCTTATGTTTGAGACTCGGTTTCTTATGGATCAGACCCAACTTGTTTAGATTTAGGGTTGTTGCCCTTGCCTTGTATAAATTTTTTCTTTTCTTTCTCTCTTCTAACTGTTGAAAAGAGCAATAAGATTTCACTCTGAGCGACCGTGTTTTTTTTTATTCTCTCTCTGTTGAAAAAAGTGATTTACAGTAGAAATCAAATCAACGAGTAGCGATTTACAGTAGAAATTAAATCAGAGAGTAGCGATTTATAGTAGAAATCAAATCAGAGAGTAGCGATTTATAGTAGAAATTAAACCAGAGAGTAATGATTTACAATAGAAATCAGATCAGAGAGTTGCGATTTACAGTAGAAATCAGATCAAAGAGTAGCAATTTATAATATAAATCAGATCAGAGAGTAGCAATTTATAGTATAAATCAGATCAGAAAGTAACAATTTACAGAAAAAATCAGATCAGAGTGAAGCAATTTACAGTAGAAATTAGATCAGAGAGTAGCGATTTATAATAGAAATTGGATAAAAGAGTAGCGATTTACAGTGGAAATCAGATCGTCATTCGATTTGCAACATCCTTCAACAAATCGTTGTTCGATTTGTAGTGTTCTTCAGCAAATCATCATTCGACTATTGTGATTTACAATTGTCTTCAGTAAATTGCTATTGCAATTTACAGTGTCTTCGGTAAATCGCTATTGTGATTTACAATGTCTTCGGCAAATCGATATTGTGATTTATGGTGTTATTCAGCAAATCGCTATTCAAATTAAGGCCAACTTATCAGAGACGTATCTCCCTAACCGAAGATTATATCTCTAATTTGTAAGAAGCAGTGTCTTTTTAAATGAATCTAGTTTATTTTTGCCAATTTGCAGCGATTTCTATGGTCATTTCATGCCACATTTTGATTAAAAATCACACCCCTATCATTCTACATTATTTATATTGCATAATTTTTAGTCCATTTTCCCAGAGTCATATCTCCCCAACGGAAGATTATTTTCCAGATCTGTAAAAAAGGGTTGTCTTCCTTTACGTGTCTAGTTTATTCATGCCAATTTTTATATCTATTTGTTATTTTAATTTTGTTGAAAATCATAATTGATTACAGAACTTCAGGTTCTGTAATAGGTTCATTTCTTGAAACAGAAAGGTGACTTTTCGAAGTCACCACTTCTAAACCAGAACTCATTTTCCAATTCTATAATTGGGAAAAGTTTTCTAATCATGTTAGGAAACTTGTCCCACAAATTTGGTATAATTTGAATTCGTATGACCTCTGAAACATCTAAATTACAGAAGTTTGTTCACTTTTTCTCAAATTCCTGTTTTTGACAAAAGGCCTTCAATTTTGAATTTTCCTTTTTATGATTTCTCAAAAATATTCAATCTTAAATAGTTTTAAGATAAGTTCAGAGTCTGCATAACGGTTATGAGTATTTTGATACATCATTTATTTTATTTTGCTTAATTTTTCTTATTTTGGAGCTTGAAAGGCTTATTTTGGATGATTTCCTTCAATTTTCTAATATTGAAGGAAAATCCGACTAAGCCTACATTTATTACTAATATGTTTGCTCAATTTTGTAAGCAATTTTTTTTTTTTGTTATTTTCTTTTTCAATTGTATTCAATTTGAGGGTTGTAATTAAATACTCAATGAGAATTTTTACTTTATGCTTAGTTTATGAATGAATGAGCACTTAGTTTAAGCATAATTTCATGATTACCTTGTTCTATTTCTTTTTATTTTATTTCAAATACACAATGAAAAAACACGAATGACACGTGCATCATTCTAATAAGAGGTAAATAACCCTAAGTAAACGCTTCACATTTATGACCATAGTCAAAATGTGAACAATACTTAGGATTTTTATCTTTCATGGGACAAAATTTGACCTCCACTTTAGGTCCCTTTTTGAAAATCACCATACTTCTCTAAAATAAATTTTCTTTTTTTCCTTTGTCAGAATTTAAGATATAAATTAATTTAAGATATATTTGTAGCCATAGTCATGAATATATTGAAAATTAATTTTGTTTTAAATCCTATAAAGGCCTAAAAATTTATTTTATTCTTTGTTAGAATTCAAATGAAGATTGAACTTGAATATATTTGTGACCATAGTCATGAATATATTGAAATTTAATCATTATTTTTAATTCTATTAAATAATGAAATTTGCTTTTAATTCCAATTTCAAATAAATTCTTTTAATGCATTCATCAATTAAGATACAATTGCATCATTATTTGCTATCTTTTTCAAATTATTTCAAGTTATTTTCAAATTTTCAAGTGATTTTCAAAATAAGTTTTCAAAAACAATTTTCATTTCTAAATTCAAAGTCATTTTTTTATTTTTAATTATAAATTCAAATTTATCTTTTTATTTTATTTTTCAATTTCAATTTCATTCAATTTTAAATCTCGTCTCTCCATTTAGGACTTAGAATAATCACTTAGATAAATTTAGGCAAAGCAAAGGCATGAATTTGATCCTTGGTTCAATTACCTCTGGTAAAAGCACCAAGAACGGTTGAGCCTCGTACCGACAAGTGAATCTCGACTCTCTATTTTTCCTGTAAAATTTCAAAATGGAGGCGAGTAATTTCAAAACAACTTTTTCAAAAGGTCAAATGAGACCTTGCAAAGAGTTTTTCTTCTCACTTCGGCTTTTTCCCCTAAAAATGAAAAGGAAGAAAGGGAAAAGAGAAAAAAATTGCAACGATCACAACCCCATCCATGTTAGAGCAGTAAACTCATACCGGGAGAACCCTAACAGGCCGGTTCGGATGCATCATCTACTTATAGTAGTATATGTACCCGACCCCATTCAGTAATCCCCTCTAACATGGCCATCAGTCACGGGGTTCATGAGACATTTAAGTCTGATTAATATGCATGCTTAACTGAGCTCTCGACACTACGGCCATCACGAGCACCTCACCTCCTTTGGGTGGACAACGTACTCTGGCACAGCAGCCCTTACGAGTCTAGTTGTATAACAGTATCCATGAGCATGCATATGACTCAATATCAATGGATCAGATGCTCGACGTGAATCACCGCAATGAGCAGTTGGCTTATTCATGACACAACAACTACTCTGGCTTTGCGGCCCTTACGAGCAGTGGCCTAGTCAAGGCACAACAACTACTCTGGCTCTGCGGCCCTTATGAGTAAAGTACCCTTACAGGTGAAACATGAAAACGGGCCATTCTGACAGCGTTTCAACAACATGGCATCCTCGTGCCATTCAACTGGTTCTGGCAGCTCTTCTGCCAACCATTTTGACAACACTTCCCCTGCTTCGACGGTAAGAGTGAGTTAAACCTTTCTACGTTGTACAAAGTACTTGACAAAATATGGGCAACACCTCATCTATATGATGGAGTAACATGCTACACTCTTTCCGAGCTTGGTTGAGGTTCTTCAGAATTTTTTGTAGCACTCTCTCTCTCTTTATCCGAGGAAGCGTGCATTTTCTTTAAGCTTGGTGAGCACCTTTTCAGAATTCCAACAATATTTTCCCTCTTTGACAAAAAAATCGCTACGCTTTAACTGAGGAATGAATGTGCACCATTGTGCGTACTTTGCATCCATCAAGGTTCGATAGAACCTTGGGCCATATCCAGACCATACACAAGTGACTTAGTTCTTATGAAAAAACAGTTTTGCGCAAAGGTGAAGCCTTTCCAATAGGGGCTTTAAATTGAATAAAATTGAAAAATGAAATAAAAAGATAAATTTGAATTTATAATTAGAAATAAAAAATGACTTTGAATTTAGAAATGAAAATTGTTTTTGAAAACTTATTTCGAAAATCACTTGGAAATTTGAAAAATAACTTGAAATAATTTAAAAAATGATGAAAAATAATGATGTGATTCTATCTTAATTAATGAATATACAATGTTTTCTCATTGTGTATTTGAAATAAAATAAAAAGAAATGAAACAAGGTAATCATGAAATTAAGCTTAAACTAAATACTCATTCATTCCTAAGCTAAGCATAAAGTAAAAATTCTCATTGAGTATTTAAGTACAACCCTCGAATTGAATACAACAACTGAAAAAGAAAATAACAAAAAAATAAAATACCTGCAAAATTGAGCAAACATATTAGTAATAAATGTAGGCTTAGTCGGCTTTTCCTTCAATATTGGAAAATTGAAGGAAATCATAAAAAATGCTCTAAAATATGGAAAATTAAGCAAAATAAATGATGTATCAAAATGCTCATACTCGTTATGAAGACTCTGGACTTATCTTAATACCATTTAAAATTGAAGATTTTTGAGAAATCTTGGAAGAAAAATTTGCAATTAAAGGCCTTTTGTCAAAAACAGGAATTTGATAAAAAATGAACATACTTTTGTAATTTAGATGTTTTAGAGACCATACAAATTCAAATTATACCAAATTTATGGGAGAAGTTTCTTAACATGATTAGAAAACTTTCCTAAGTTATAGAATGAGAAAATCAGTTCTGGTTTAGAAATGGTGACTTCAAAAAGTCATCGTTCTGTTTCAAAAAATGAACCTATTACAGAACCTAAAGTTTTGTAACCAGTTCTCATTTTTAACAAAATTAAAATAAAAAATAGATATAAAAAATTATAAAAATTATCAAGAATAAACTAGACACATAAAGAAAGACAACCCTTTTTACAGATTTGGAAAATGATCTTCCGTTGGGAAGATATGACTCTAGGAAAATGGACTAAAATCTGTGCAATATAAATAATGCAGAATGATAGGGATCTGATTTTTAATCCATATGGGGTATAAAATGACCATATAAATCACTAAAAATTGGCATAAATAAACTAGATTCAATCACAAAGACACTGTTTTTTACAGATTGGAAATACGATCTCCAGTTAGGGAGATACGCCTCCAACAAGTTGACCCTGATTTGAATAGCGATTTGCTGAATAACACCATAAATCGCAATAGCGATTTGCTGAAGACACTGCAAATCATAATAGCGATTTACTGAAGACATTGTAAATCACAATAGCGATTTACTGAAGACAATTGTAAATCACACAACGATTTACTAAGAGACACTCTAAATCGCAATTGGGATTTACTAAAGAAAATTATAAATCGCAATTGTTATTTATTGAAGAATATCACAAATCGAATGACGATTTGCTAAAGAGGACTACAAATCATAATTGTGATTTGTCGAAGGACACCACAAATCGAAATAGCGATTTGCTAAAGAAAGTAGCAAGTCGAATGACGATTTGCTAAAGGACACTACAAATCGAACAACGATTTGCTGAAGGATGTTGCAAATTGAATGACGATTTGATTTGTACTGTAAATCGCAACTCTCTGATTTGATTTCTACTATAAATCGCTACTCTCTGATCTGATTTCTACTATAAATTGCTACTCTTTAATCTGATTTTTACTGTAAATTGATACTCTCTGATCTGATTTCTACTATAAATCGCTATTCTCTGATCTGATTTCTACTGTAAATCGCTACTCTCTGATCTGAGTTATATTGTAAATCGCTACTCTTTGATTTGATTTCTACTGTAAATCTCTACTTTTTGATCTGAATTTTATTGTAAATCGCTACTCTCTGATCTGATTTCTACTGTAAATCGCTACTCTTTGATTTGATTTCTACTGTAAATCATTACTTTCTTATTTGATTTTTATTGTAAATCGCTAGTCTTTGATTTGATTTTTACTGTAAATTGCTACTCTCTGATCTAATTTCTATTATAAATCGCTACTCTCTTATCTGATTTTTATTGTAAATCGCTACTCTACTCAATTTGACGTTTCCACCATTATCTCTGTTGTAAATCGTCATTCTCTGTCTACTCAGTTCGACGCTTGCACCCTAGTATCATGATGAACAATAGACAAAATGTTGATTTTTCTGATAGTTTAACTATTTCTCATGAACAGACGACGACAAAGGATGCCCCGACGATAATAGATGACGACGATGGCAAAAGGTGCTCTGGCGACAACAGACGATGACAAAGGGTGCTCTGGCAACAGTAGACAATGACAAAGGATGCTCTGACGACCGTAGATAGTGACAAAGGGTGGTCTGACGGCAGCAAACGATGACAAAGGGTGCATCGTCAATCAGAGCTCCTGTTACAGCAAATGGTGCATCGTCAAAGGGTGATCCATAATGTTTAGTGCGACATATTGGGAGGGGTTCCTGTTAAAGCAGAGAAGTTTACTCCTTAGGGCGAAAACAATGATGATTTTAACCCTTTCTGGTGGGGAAGACATTTTTGTCATTTCCTCGAAACGTTGTTTTATGATGCTAATGGTGAGAAAGGGTACTTAAGTCTTTGCAAACGCACCAAACTCTGATGCTAAGTGATGCCGACACACACAGGAAAATGAGTCCCACGTGATTACATATGTGGTGCTCATTCAGACCTGAGAACACGCACTTGCGTGTTTCAAGAGGGAA
The DNA here is from genome assembly GCF_984573655.1 of Nuphar pumila. NCBI lineage: Eukaryota > Viridiplantae > Streptophyta > Magnoliopsida > Nymphaeales > Nymphaeaceae > Nuphar > Nuphar pumila. The sequence goes on along the minus strand of NC_143252.1, from coordinate 111,591,172 downwards.
CATATAACCTGCTTGGTAGTTGGTGGCATTCTTTGCTTTAGGACTCTCATGACCAACTCGGTGAGGTGTTGCCTTCTTTCTTATCATTTAAGAATGGCATCATGTTTGCTTTTGTTATTGTTTGTAGTGATGCTGCATAGAAATTGCAACATTGATATATATATAGAGAGTAATGGGTCATGTTAAAATGCGTGCTAAATGGTTTTTTTGTTTTTTTTTTATTTTATTTTTAAATTCTAACAGTACATATGTGATCATTTTATTGCTCTTGAAGTGTTTGGTGGGCTTTTATAAGGTTCGAAAAATCAACAATCCAAAATCTTTGTAAATTTTTTAGTTTTCAAACATTATTTTTTTCATCAAAAAACACATTATCCAGGTGTGGATTCTTAGTAAATCAATCATGCCCAACACATTTATAAGGCCAGAACCACATAAAAAGCATGAAGAAACTGAACCCATTTAGCATGCGGTTTAGCACCAAATGGGTTTAGCATGGACCCATTACTCTCTCTCTCTCTCTCTCTCTCTCTCTCTCTCTCTCTCTCTCTCTATATATATATATATATATATATATATATATATATATATATATATATATATATATATATATATAAGAAAAACCACTGCTTGGTTTGGATGTCCTATTCCACCGTTCTGCTACGGGCATTTGTCTCATGTGGAAGGAGCTTTCACTAGAAAAGTGGGGGTGTAGTTAGTTTTGGAAGCCTCTTTCTGATCATTTTCTTTGTGCATTTTGACCCATGGAAATCAACCCGGTTCTACTCATCCCTGTGTCATCTCTTTTCATCATAATGTCTTTGAGATCTCATTGGTGCAAGTCTTTTTTATTTTTATCATTTATAACCTGAAAAAACCGCAACCGGACATAGTCCGATGGCATAAAACACTGAGGTTAAGACCCTCGCCTTCAGGGCCTATGCTGGGTGTTGGCTTATGCATGGAAATTGAACCCCGTCTGCCTGTCTGACAGCGAAAGCCCGCGCTAACTACACTAACCCCTTTGGGGCTTAATGCAAGTTTTTTTTATCAAATCTAACCCATAAATGGATTCAGTATATGGTCGCCTTAAGAAGTTTGATCTAATAAGAATTGACCTTCTGATCAAATCTTACCCATAAATGGATTCAGTATGCATGGTCGCCTTAATAAGGTCAATTTAATATGAACTAGCCTATGGATCTTTTTTTTTTGACAAAAAAATATATGATTTTTAAATCACAAAAAATGTTCATGTTTTTTGGGCCCTTGATTTGGAATCTCCCAAATATCCTACACATAATGCATTCTGATGATCTACACAAAATGGAAGATGTAGATCACATGTACGTATTTGATTTGATAATTAATAACAACCTTCTGTTGGGATCGTCTGGCATCGCCGTCTCCCCTTATGCCGGTGGCCTGCGCTGAGACAAAGAAAACACATAGTACACTGTGTTAAGCAGAACAAAATACAGGGGATGCTTTATACCTGATCCGGCCATTACCGGGTTGTGGTTACCGGAGATGGAGGTCGGCTCGAGCAGAGGAAGGTGATGGCAGTTGAGGACGAAAGGAGTTCTCTGCTCAGCCGGGTTGCAGCCACCACAAGCGCAGGGTTCCTTAGGCAGCCGGTGAGTAGTAGACCTATTCCCTGCTGGATGCGCATTCACTACACTTTTGTTTCACACCTTATCACCTTATAAGGGTCTCTCATGATACCTTCTATTTATAGAGCATGAGGTGGGAACAGTTTGCGTAACCGTTCTTCCTTATCATATGCTTCGGAATGGATCATCCCTGATGTGGGGATGTATCAACATTGTGGATAACCACTCGGTGGTTAATCCAACACCTTCATCAATGAGATAAACTTGGGAGCAAAGAGTAAGCCCGCAGAGTTTTACGCTGTCAGGACAACGATCGTGAGCCAGCGCGGCTAAGTCTATGATCCTGGAAATAGTTTCTCAGTGTAAATATATAAAACAAAATCAATGAGGTGCACTTGTTTATCTACAGCTAACAAGATAATTCTCAGATACATTATAGAAAAATAAAAGTTTGTGGTGAGTGAATAAGAAAATGTACAAGGAATATTAGAATGAGAAAACAGAATACTTATCATTATGCTTAACTTCTCACGTCACTCCTGACATGAGAATTTAAGTGACAAGTAAAAAACTATGGATGAAGCTCTGTGATTCGAAATTCGACAGTATCTTATGACATCTTAATTTGCTATACGTCATTGGCTTTGTTTATTGGAAAAAAGAATGAATTATTTTCCAAATGTATGTAGTTTATTTCAGCAAAACATCGGCTACCATGCATACCGTGTATCACTAACAGAAAACTCACGGATATGAGCTTTATATAATCAATCTGACCTCACATATATGTTGAGCATGGTTTGTTTATTTTTAAAAAATTACAGTTGGGATCAATGTTGTCAGTATCGGTACCGGCCCTGAATCGTTTGGCCAGATCCGTGATACCACCGATAAGTGAATCGGTTATGTATCGGCAAAAAAAAAATGGTGTGTCAATCAAAACGTGCGTGACATGTATTAAAACCAATAAAATAATATTATTTTAAAAAATAATAATTAATTATTAGTATTTTTTACATTTTATTAAAAAATAGCCAATTCAGGAGTGATGCGTATAGATTTTCTGCCGATACGACCGATACACACCTATCGATACTGACAACATTGCTTGGGATCATCTGTTTCTAAGCTGAATCGTTTTCTACAATGATTCGGAAAATCAACCTTAATCGATTTGAATTGATTTGAATCCCTTCGTCCCAGCTTCGACTCCCACCGGGTGTGTGGGTGCCTTTAATTGGTGGGCTCAGTAAGGGTGCTTCAGTATCAGCGAACCTGGCCTGGGTTTACCTCTCAGGGAGCTAGGTCCATTACGCGACCCGATTCTGGGCAGGGGTTTTTCGTCATCAAAAACCTAACTTGAATTGCTTTATCTAAAACTTTTTATTTTTAAGAGGTAAAAATTTTAAAAATCAGGAAACTCATTTGAAAATAGGAAAGTAGAGAAACGAAGTAAATTATCAATTACAGGTGCAACCAAATTTTAAAATATGCATTTAATACTTAAAGTTAAAAAATATAATAGCAAACAAATATCACAATTATGAAAAAAGGAAAAAAAACTGATTGAAGCCGATAATCAAATAAATTCGTGAAGTGCCCATGCGATTGGAATCAGCCGATCCAAGCCAATTTGATTCAATTTTAACAACATTTGCTTCTATATAAAAATATGAAATTTCAGTTTTGTGAAATTTTAGTCCAATGCCAGCTGTGTATTTTGCAAAGCATTTTTTTTATTAATGAGGAACCTTTCTATGGATGCGAGTCACTTAACAGGCCCACTTCTCTATGGTCTTAGAAAAAGAACTTACAAAAACAGCACATAAAAAATCTAAACTAAAGCATGCTTTTTTTTTTTTATCATAAACTCACGATATAGATCACAAGCATAGGGCTTGATTAAGAAAGAAAATGAAAAACCTGCCTTCCTCTCAAAAAACAAAAAACCTGCCAAGGGAAGGTAGACTGTTGCCCCCTGGATGACAAACCTTGGGTGACAGTAGGGGTGGCAAAATCTGACCCGACTCGCCAACCCGCTTATTAGTCGGGTTAGGGTTTGGCTTAAACGGGTTCGTAACGGGTCGATCGACATGCCTAACCCGTTTATTAAACCGGTCATGTTCGTGTTAGGGGTATGCCAACACGCCAACCCATTTAATAAACGTGTTAGGCGGGTGTGTCAACCCGTTTACACGAACCCATCAAAGAACACAAACTCAAGCCGACCTACACGTCACCGGGTCGACCCGTGTGTCCTCGTGTGATCACTGAGAACTGAGAAGGGGAAAAGAAAGATAAGCTCAAGTTTTTATGCTTCAAGTTATAGGGTCGACCCGTTTAATGAACGGGTTGCCGTGTCGTGTTGACCCGACCCATTTATTAAACGGGTTAACTGTGTCGTGTTGGGTTACCCGTTTAATAAATGGGTCGTGTTTGTGTTTGTCACATCCGACCCATTTAATAAACGGGTCATGTTCGTGTTGAGGTATTCTGACCCTGCAGCCTTTTAACCCTACCCACCAACCTGCCGACCCGACTCGATTGCCACCCTTAGGTGACAGCCTAGTCCAAAAAGGCATGGCAAAAAGTGGTGGCCCTACCCCATAGTGATGGCAGTGGATTGGGAAAATCGGCCCCCACCCCACCTTGTCCCGTTTGGATCGGGGATGGAGGGCATGAAATGGGAATGAAGGCAGGAATGAAGGTTAAAATCAAAGCACGTGTGTGGATGAAAGCCGGGATGGACTTACGCTTTTTTCTGCCCTACCCCATCTCCATCTTGCTCTGCCGTACACCATCTCCGATCCTTCTTTAAAGATGACAGTAGATTGAGAGGAAACAAGGCCTCGTCCTGTCTCACCCCGTTTGAATCAAGGGTGGAGGACATGAAACAAGGATAGAGATTAAAGTCAAAACCCATGCCGGGATGGAGGCAGGAATAGATGGCAGGATTTTGAGACAGGGCTGGGGTGGAGACCTTGTCCCCCACCTCTGCCCTGCTATCCCTACTGCCCCAAGGGAGTTAGGGACATGGGGTGGGGGCTTGACCTTCCTTGGGGGCAGTAGAGATGGCAGTGGACCAGGACCGAGGTGGAGGACAAGGTCTCCACCCCCGCCTTGTCTCAAAATCCTGCTCTCTATTCTCGCCTCCATCCCTGCATGGGTTTTGATTTTAACCTCCATCCTCGTTCCATGTCCTCCATTCCTTATTCAAATGAGGTGACGCCCCATTTTCTCTCGGTCCACTGTTATCCCTGAAGAAGGATCAGAGATAAGCCCTATGACTGAAGCTTCTAGCTTCAAAGTTTTAAGCCACCGTAGGCCTATATTAGGACTGGGGGTGTATTTAAAACTCCCATTGGATCCCTTACCCCAACATACTTTAAAAAAAAAAATCTGAGCCCCTTGCAAGAAAAATGAAATATCTTGTTTGTGTTTGGGCCCCTAAGTAAAAGTTTATGGGTTCGTCCCTGGCCACCATCATGACGACCACTGGTATAACAGGCTAAGCCTGTGATCAGTAGGGATGGCAGTGGGGCGGGGTGCCCCGCCTCAAGATTTTATCCTCCACCCCCGCCTCCATCCCCGGCGGGGATGGATTTTATCCTCCACCCCCGCCTTCATTCCTGTTTCATGTCCTCCATCCCCGGTTCAAACGGGGATGAGGCGGGGCGGGGCAGAGATATTGCGGGGAAAAGTGGTCGGGGCGGGGCGGGGAAAAGTGCATGTTCATCCCCGCCTCCACCCCCGGACGGGGATGGATTTTAACCTTCGTCCCTGCCTCCATCCCCGTTTCATACCCTTCATCCCCGGTCCAAATGAGGCGAGGCGGGGCGGCGCCCCGCTTTCCCCCGGTCCACTGCCATCCCTAGTGATCAGGCCTTTGTGCCAGGTGCGATTTCTTTGAGTTATAAAAGAAAAAACAAACTGGTGGTCCTCGCTACAGAGTATTATAGAATTGAGCCTAGTTAATATTTTAGCTTTTATGGTCTAAAAACCCATGAGAGCATTTTAACCGTAAGCATGGAATTTGTAATACATGTACTGTTTGCCATTGCAAAGCGTGGTGTCTATTCTGCAAAAATCATTCCACTCAAACATAGGCTCTAAATGGGGTATGGACTCAACAGGGCGGGCTGGCTTCTTTGATATTTGATGCCACCGCCTAGGGCCTTCAATAAAATATGCCTAGGGCCTCAACTTCTCTTGAGTGACCCCTGAACTCAGATCCAGGATCCAATTTAATGGAGTACTGGCCCACATTTCCAGCATAAGGCATAAAGATTTGGATCGTGCTCCAAATGGTGGTGGTCATGGCTTACGTTGGGGCCTCAACCAACCACTTTGACTTCTATTAGCTTTCTTTTTATTACGTTATTATACCACATAGAAGTTGTCCTCTATAAAGAAATGAACAAAATGGTTGACCGAAGAAGATAGAATTCATACTCATGAGTAACTCCACAAGTAAACTGTCAGTAAACGGGTTGGATCCACTTCTGACAGGTTCAGGTCCGAGACTTGGCACTACAAACTACAAAGTCTATTTAAGCTTGAGCTCATTCTTGTAGCAAACCGAACTGTGTTTGATCCAAAGCTAAACTGTTCGAGACAGCTTACACACACATGCGCATGCGCACACACATTATATATTTTAGAGCTTGAAGTATCTCACGAGATTGCAAGTTTAAAACGGCAATTTCTCACGAGATCGCAAGATTTATGAAAAAACATAAATACCATGATTTAAATGTGATATTTACGTTTTAAACGGTTATTTATCATGAAAAAACCATGTATTTTTATTTTTAAATAATTTTTATTAATATTTTCTTATAAAAAATATTTTTATATTTTTAATTTATTTTTTTAATTGTTGAGATTTTGGGGAAAAAATACGAGATTTATGAAAAAATTTCAATTTCTCCCAAATTTTTGAAAAAAGAGATTTTGCCGTTTTTAACGTTTGTCATGCAACTTACCAACAGAGATGTCAGTATCAGTGTGAATCTAATCGGCCTATTCATATTGTATCCGCAGAAGATTCGATACGATACGAATTGGCTATTTTTTAATAAATATAAAAAAACTTAAATTTAATTTTTTAATATTATTTTAATAATTTTAACACGTGTCACGTTCTGATTGACACGAAATAGTTTTACATTATTTTTTAACCGATTCACAACAATTCACTTGAGAATCCGTATCACCAATTCACCTGAATTGTTGGCCAAACGACTCGATACCCGATACGACTCTGACAACTTTGGTCGAGACCGCTCCAAAAATTAAGCCTGAAAGTTGCCTGAGACTTGTTGGTTGGGGAGATGGATAGTTAGGGCAACAGGAAAAGATGATAGGGATAGGTCGTATTTGGGATGTTGAGGGGCATTTTAGGTTTTTTGCTATATTTTTAACCCCGGTCAAAGTCTGACCATACTTAAATTAACAGCAGCTTAACAGAAGGACTATTTTGCACTAAACCCCAGAAAAGGAGAGTATTGATTTGAAAAATCTGATAAGGCAGGAACCGCTTTGTAAATGAGCAATAAAGCAGGGGCCATTTTTGCAAAAAAAAACTTATCTGTTTTATTGAGGTTTGAAATAAAAAAGATTGTTAAATTTGTATTTTTTTTGAAAGGCAAGCTCACCCCTACCAGTTAAACAACTATACCATTGGGTTTTGAGCTTTCAACCTCCCAACACAAGGTGACGTGCACTAGCTGCTCCTACCAAACAGGCGGCAAGAAAAACACAATCCAAATGTTATTTTCTGCTTAATATGTAAAACACATCTGGAAGGTAGATATGCTAAAGAAAAGCTTTAAAAAAATAAATATATTATATTTTTTCATTAAGGGGTGTAGCAAACGTTATATGATGTAAAAAACAGGTGCTCCGCTTGTCTGGCAGGAGCAGCTAGTGCACGTCACCATGTAGGGGGACGTTACAAGTTAGAACCCCAAATGGTATGGTTGAGCATCTCATCGATTGGACCTCATATATTTATTTTGTGGGTCTTAATCGGAACTCAGGCCGGGCCCGGGTCTGATATAAAAGTTCACAAACTATACCTGGATCCATATATTAGATCTAGACCTGAGTCTTAATTGGATCAAGAAATGTGATTTTATAAAACTTTTGATATATTGATTTTCAAGCATTAAAAGATTGTATCCAATCTAATAGTTAAAACCAAGCATCTAGACCACAGTGAAAGTTTTAGAAAATAAATAAATAAATAACTTATTAAAATCTTGGTGCATACTAGTTATACATATTTTGCTAGTTTTATAATATATATATATATATATATATATATAAAAAGGAAGAGAGACCGTCCAATCAACCAAAAGGTCCAAAATTTACAAACAATGATAATTAGACGGTTTCCCTTCAATGCTTGAGCATCTCATCGATTGGACCTCATATATTTATTTTTTATAATTTATTTAATAAGTGATATGTTTTACTCAAAGACTTGACGATTCGAAACTTGAAAAATGAACAACTCACAATGCATTTAATACTTTACAATACAAAGTATTGTGGGCTGTTGATTTTTAGTGCTTTTAAAAGAGCATCTAAGCATCCAAAATTCATCATCCAAAATGCCACTCACTAATTAAATGATAAAAATCCAATATGTAAATTATGATCGATGAAAAACTCGATAATTAGAGAAGGAACACCATCGATTATCAGCAGTTGTAGATTTTAAACCTTGCTTTGGTTGGATAATGGGTAGGTGCAAAATAATACATGCTAAATGAGTTTTTCAAAGTTTTTTTGTATTATTTTTAAATTCTGACAGTATAGATGTGATCTATGTAATTAATTTTATAGGGATAAGATCTTGAAGTGTTCAATTCCAACACGGGTGGGTATTTATAAGGTTCGAAAAATCAATGGTCTAAAATCTTTGTAAATTTTTGAAGCTCTAAATATCATTTTTTTCATCAAAAACACATTATATAAGGGTGGATTCCTCCGACCATGCCCAACACATTTATGGAGTCAAAACTGCAAAAAAAAAAATACCAAAAGGACAGAAAAACCCATTTATCATGTATCAATTTTGCACCTACCCACACACATATATATATATATATATAAAGAGAGAGAGAGAGAGGGTGCTCCGCAAGCACCTACTCTCACCTAATAAAAGCTTCAAATCCTCAAAGTTTGAGTGCTTTTTTCATTGATCAGACACTATGGAGATGATCTACAATCATTATTTAGTGAAAGCAAGTTTATGTCATATATGTAGGTTTTTTAACATCTTCAAAAATCAACAGCTCACAATATCCAAGTGTTAGATTTCTAGCAAATAGACCATACAGAAAACATTTGAAGTGTCGGATTTGAAAAGAATCAATAAAAATGCTACCTCTGCACAAATTTTCGCATATTTGTGGTGTTGTAAAACTTTCTGAATCACATCTAAAAGTGGGGAGTAGGTGCCTGTCACGAGTGAACGGGTTTTTTGTCCTGCCCAAGCCAATGCAGACAGGGTTGAATTTTATCAACTTCACATTGACCAATCTGGTGGCATGTGTTAGCAACATCACGTGTTCAAGGTCCACATACTTTATGTACACAAAAACAAAGTAAATTGAGAAAGCATACATGTAGATAGCAACCATGACAGACTTTCAGTGTTCCAAACACCCAGTCAATCTTTGTGAATTGAATCCCCACTGATCCAATAATGCATCAAGGTTATGTTTAACAGTGGGATCATGTCCTCAGCTGGTCCCAGCAAGATTCCTTAGCTGGACTTCAGCAGTTAAAACAGTGGGATCGTGTCCTTCATAGCTCTTCATGGTAACTTTATTAAAACAGGAGGTTAATAATATCCATGCTTCATAAAGTGAATCTGGACTTATTCTGAGGCTAAGCTTGACCAAAGCAATAACAACAACAATAGTAGTGGCAGTAGTAGAGGATCGTGCGTATTTTATTCACATTTTTATATATTTTTATGCATGATATTACGCACATTTAATGTTAAAAACCTGTGTTTAGTCGCTTTTGATGCATTGTCCTGCAGGAGAGTTTTGCATCGTGTTTCATCGGAATTAAAGCAAAAAATAAACAATTTGGAGTGAATGGATCGGGTAAATGTTAAAACTCCAAATTGACTCACTTGTTTTTAAAAATAGATTAGTTTTTAGTAGGGGTGGCAATTTCTGACATGACCCGCCAACCCGCTTCTTAGGCGGGTTCGGGTTTGGCTTAAACGGGTTCGTGTCGTAAACGGGTTGACCCGCCTAACCCGTTTATTAAACGGGTCGGGTTCGTGTTAGGGGTATGCCAACCCGCCAACCCGGCTGACCCGTTTAATAAACGGGTTAGGCGGGCGGGTCAACCCATTTACCCGACCACCCGCAACCCGTATATATTTAATTATCTAACCCTAAAGTGTAAAGACTTTCAGTCCTTCCTTCCTACCCAGCCACAGCCGGGAGCCGAAGACCTCTCCTCTGAGTTCTCTCCACCTCGTTGCCATCACGATTCACCGCACAGGCGCACACCACCACCCTCTTCTCTCCTCCCTCTTGTTCCTCCTCTTGGTTTGGCAATGGCACCCAAGCAAAGCAAGTCCAATCAAACGTTTTGTCTCTCCCATTAAAGGCACCTCATTTTTTTTATCTTGAAGAAGGGGTTGGAATAAGTATGCGGTTTGTTATTCGCTTTTTTTTAAAGGTCTTCCCATTCCCGTCTTTTGGCAGCACTGTCACACTGGTATATTACTGCTCTCTCTCTCTAGTGTTGGTTGAAACCTTGTGACAGTATTGCTTGGGTCTTTTTATTTTTCTTCATAATAGGCCACCAGGATCACCAAGGGTTTGATCTGAGGCATGACTGGTGGCAGCATGCATTCCCTCTCTGCCTACATTTTGGCTTTTTCATGGGTGCCTTGCATTCCTCAAAGCTTATGAAAAACTCTCATTGTCCCCCCAAACGGCTATCAAAACATTGTTTTATATTCCCAAGAAATTCTTATTATCCAACTTGTAAAAGCTCTTTTGTTGGCTTTTAGAGACCCAAAAGATTGCAAGTAAAAAATGTTGGTTTTCCCATCCTAAGAGGAAGCGGGGAGTTCTCTAGCTCAGAATTCAGTTTGTGGGTTGCTTTCTTCTTGGAGCTTCTGTGGTTCAGGATCTTTTAAAGTCTTTATTCAGAAAAAAAAATGATAGAAAAACAAGTATTTTCTTTTTCTTGTTTGGTTTTATCCCTGGTTTTGATTTCAGACTTTGAGCTGCCCTGATTGGTAAAGATAATAGGGACAAGTTGATTGGTTTGTTGAGAAACCATTGTGGCTTTCTGAATGTGTGTAAGGGTGTTGATTGTTAAACTAGGGCTTTTAGTACTGAGAAGGAGCATAATTGTATTTTGAAGGCTCTTCAAGGGAGCAGTTTTTTTCCTTATCCTGTTGTTGGGACACCCAATTTTTTCCTGTTTTTTGTTTCTCTTGCTTTTTTATGCCAAAGAGAGGAATTAGGCCTCTTAAAATTTGATAAACATTGGCTGTTTTTGTTTCTTCATTTCTAGTGAAGGTGCATTGTGTATTTTGTTTCTTGAGAAGTAGTGATAAGTAAAATTTGGAATATTTATATTTGACACTATAGGCGGGAAATGTTAGAAGGCAAGCACATATTGGAAACTAAAGGTGCTAGGATGAGGTTCTGGTTGCTAAGACTTATCAATTTTTGTTGCATATAGGAGCCATTTTTTTAGCAATTTTAATTGTGTGCTCTGCATACTATGATTCCTGTGAACGCTGTGTTGCCAATAAATTTACATTATGAGCTAAATAGATTCCAAAATATTATAAAAAGTTGCTAATGGTTTGATTTTTTCATCTTTTTTTATGCAATGTTTTGTCATCTGGTATATGTCGATCTTCATTTCCTAAAAATTCTTGTTTGGCCACTTGAATTGATTCCTTGTTGTGCTAGTTCAACTTTGTTTTCATTGATAATTCAAAAAAACATATCCTAGTATGGCATATGGTCAGGTTGATAGACGAGAATATACACATCTGCTGATTTTTTTGTATAACTTCATGCTTTTTAGGTGGAGTTACCATCAAAAATTGGTGTTCAAGCTATAAGTTGGCACAAACATAAGCACATATTAGCATTTACATCTTAGCATTTACATCTAGTCCTAATAAAATATCTGTGCACGATTTTGAAGAATTAGGTCAGTGGCATATGAAAAGTATCTTCCATGTGCTTCGCTTTTTTTCTTTATTCTCGTCATTAGTAGTTAGGCTTTAACATACATCATCAAATTGCAAAGATCCCTGTATTTTGATTAGTGAATCCCGGAGGGGAGTTCGAATGCTTGATTGGAGGCCAAATGGTGGCAGAACACTTGCTATAGCATGTAAGTGAGTGCAATATAGAAGATTTCCTTCCACGTGATCATTTGTTATGATCCTACTTACTATTTCTGGGTTAGTTATGAATCATATTATCTTGTGGTTTCCTACAATATGTTTTTCTCATTGCAGAGATCCCTCAAATTGATTGGAATTCACAATTGAATGTTCTTGATTATTAGAGAACAAATAAATTGCGATATCCAGATCTTGCTCTCATGGCGTGTGATGTATTGAGTATTCATATCTCCACAGTTGCTTCAGAATCTGCTTTTAGCATTGGTGGTAGAGTACTTGATCAATATAGAAGCTCTTTGAAACCTGATACAGTAGAAGCGTTAATTTGCACTCGAGATTGGTTGTTTCATGCTAATGGTAATCTATAATCTTATGTTTTTTTTCTTATACAAAGTATCAAATAATTTGTGGAGTTTGATTAGTGAGTTCTGTGTTACTAACTATTTTATGATATGTTACTAACTATTTTATGGTATAACAAAAAATTTAGTATTATTTGAGGAGCTGACGGAGGATATTATTGATTTGAACCCAACTGTGACTGCGAGTGAAGTTGTAGAATCTGTTGAATGCTCAAATTAAAAATACCAATATTTTGTAAGGTACTTGTAAAAATCTTGATACTTATGTTTTTTTTTTGTTTCATATGTTGTATCTTAATAATTTGACTTACTCTTTTAATTTTTTTGTGTAGGGTCATGATCTTTGGAGGATTGAAACAATTGATAAATTGATCTTAATGTTGATTGTTGACACAATGTATCTGGTGATTAATGTTTAATTGTTATTGTGATGTGCAAGTTTAATTATTTATGTTTATCTTGATGACCGTAAGACAACTTGGTGGATATGTTAATAGTATGGTTGTAACTTGTAAGACAATTATGTTGATGTTGTCTTTATGTTTATGACTTTATGTTGAAGTTTTATGTTAATTTTGGCAGTACAATTTCATATTAAGATTTGCAGAAAAAAAGTATAATATAAAATTTTTTGTGTGTTTCTAATTGTGTTATTCAGGACCGTAGGTTTTATATATGTCCATGTAATTACTCATGCACATTGTGTTTATGTTAAGTAAGGATGTGCCTTGCCTGGTCTAGTGGCATCAATTAATTCACATGGATGATTGATTTTTAGTCCTATATTTTATCCCTCCGTTGGTAGCTTGGTATTCTTAGTGGAATACCAACTTGATTGTTCCAGGTGTTGCTTAGCCTTACACCAACTCAGTGAGCCATAGTAATAGAATATGCTTCTGGCGATGAGCTAATGTTGAGAGAATATGCAATGCTGGGAGATTCAGTGAGCTTTTTGAGAGAATATTCCCTTAGTCTTTTCTGTTTTCTTATTTTTATTTGTTTCGTTAATTGGTTTGGAGACTGCATTTTGGTTAGGCTTGCGGAAGCTGAAGAAAGTGAAGAGTAATGGGCAAACACTGGCAGTTAATGAGGTGTGTGTGTTTCCTTTTTTCTAATTCTCACTTATCAAACTTTTTGCTATTCAAAATGCATTTTTGTGCATGTATCGAGTTATTGTATATGATGAACACGCAATTAAAAGATATAGTTATGGCTAATAGTGAGTGTTTTTTTTTCTTTTCAATAGTGTAAGTACAAATCATTTTGATCAATTGCATTTTTTGCCTCCATGCATCTGAAATAAGTTTGTTGTTTATTGGTGCCTTAGGTTTCCTAACCCCTGTTGCTGATTAGTTGCGTTTTCAGCTAATGTTGGACTTTTTACTGAAGGTATATTTATGCACACTAACTTTGAATTTGGTTCTTAGTTTTTATGGGTTTTAAATTGTTTATGGAGCTAATTTTTACAATTATCATGGATAATGTAATATGTTGAAGGCATTGCATCTAGTTTGGTTTTTAATGTTTTTGTTTTGAAATTTAGTAAGGCATCTAGTGAATCATTCGTGTCATTCATGTGTATACTTGTATTATTTTGGTTATTTTAATTGTTCTTTTGTAATATGAGGATCGGGTTTTTGTTGCCTGTGTAGACAATCCTTTTCTTAAAATGTTGGTCATTGATGCATTTAGAACAGGCAAGGTTTTTTTTCCAGCAAACAAAGACAAAAGACTGCCAAAAGATGTTTTAGTACATTTCATCTTCAGATGATAAAAATATCTTCATTGACTTCTGCGTCAGGTTCAAATCTTCTCTACATATACACATTTTCAGGTTCTCTCTCAAGTCTCAAGGCCAGCATTTCAGGTTCTCTCTCAAGGCTGGCTGTGAACCGTCTAATGGCTGCCTTGGCCAGACCAATGAGGATTTCACTGACCTTAAAATCCATGAGGGCCAAGACCAACCTTAGGGTTCCCAGTTCTCTCCATTGTCATCACCATAAAGACCCTGACTCACCCAACTCATCATCGTTCTGAAGAGAGTGGAAAGGGAAGAAAGAAGGTAGATTACCATCCTCCATGCTAAGGCTTGCAGTGAGTTCAATTGAGAATATGGGGATTGCTTTGCAGAGATGCATGTCCATAAAACATTGAGGGGATTGGAGGGATGCAGTGCTCATGAGCTTCTCTTTTGCTGTCTATATCTACATCTCCCATCCGATTGTGTGCTTATTGTGCGTGGATGTCGATTTCTCAACCATCATAAATGATAAAACTCTTGCTTTGCATGGTCCGTAATTACTCATCAGCTTGTTTCTTCTTACTCCATTTACTGCACAAAATTGCCTAGATCTTCTAGGTTATTGCTTTTTGGTATGAGGTTTTGAAAAAAGGAAAGTACATGTCATTCTGCTTCATCAATTGGCAGTTTTAGTTTAACTCATCAGTGTGAAGGCCAGTATGATTAGACAGGTTATTTGGGTTACTCGGGTCGGTTATCGTATCTATGTTATCGGGTCGACCCATTTATTAAACGGGTCCCCGTGTCGTGTAAACGGGTCCTGTCGACCCGACCCGTTTATTAAACGGGTTAACCGTGTCGGGTCGGGTTGCCCGTTTAATAAATGGGTCGTGTTCGTGTTTGCTACATTCGACCTGTTTAATAAACATGTCGTGTTCGGGTTGAGGTATTCTGACCCGCCAACCCGACCCGATTGCCACCCTTAGTTTTTAGCATGTTTTTTAGAAATAAATTTTTTAAAGGAGGCTTTTTGAAATTCTTTGAAATTAGAATTTTTTAAAAAAAATCTAAAATAGCCCCTCTCAACCCAAACCTTCATTATAAATAATTATTTTTGAGGAGGGGGGGCGTCTTCCCTCGTTGCAATTCATGCTCTCTCTCTCTCTCTCTCTCTCTCTCTCTCTATATATATATATATATATATATATATATATATATATATATATATATATCCTCTTCTCTCTCCTCTTTCTTCCTCTTCCCTTCTTCTTCTTTCTCCTCTCTTAGATCCGTGACACGTTTAGAGAAGAGGAAAGATCGCGCTTTCTCTCCCGAGACCATCAAAGGTAAACCCAAGGTGAATCTCTTCTCCTCCTTTTTTTTATACTTTTATTTAATTTCGTTTGCTGCATATAGGCAGTTTTCATTAATCTTTGCATGTATTAGTTTATGTTTTTATTAGTTTGCCGCGTATAGGCTAGTTCTAATTAGTTTCTTTCAGTAGGATAGTTTAGGCTCTTGATTTAAAAAAAAACACAAAGAAAAATCTGATATTGAGATCAGATTTGCCAATCTGATATTGAGATCAGATTTGCCAATCTGATCTGCTGATCAGAATCTGACCAGATCAAAACCATCCAGCCGAACGGTCAGCAGACCAGATCTGATTGGCTGCAGGACAGATCAGATCAGGCCGGCGAGCATCAAGCCAAACAAACAGGCCAGCCAGATCAGGTCAGCAGACCAGATCCGATCTACCAGCATATTCAGGCCAGCCCAGATCTGATCAGTCGCACAGCTAGCCTGATTGACCCACTAGGTCTGCCAGCAATTTGACCAACCAGCAGACCAGACCGTACACCTACGGTCAGCCTGATCTACCAATCAGATCAGGTTGACCCGATCCGCAGAGCATCCTTTAGCAGGGCAGCTGACTCATTGAATCTGATTGGCATGTTTCAATTTTTTATATTATTTTCATTAGTATAGTGATAGGTATTATTTTATTAAATTCATTTTTTTGTATTAGCTTAACATAGTAGCCTTACGGCGTTGCTGCTCATTGAGTCACAACTAAAAAAATCTGGCTTTGAAAATCATGCTTTGGCGAACCGTGAGCTAAACAAATTATTTAGTTTAGATTTTTCTTTTCCTTAGATTTAGATACATATAGATTTTAGCTTTTAGATTTAATTTAATCATTATTTTATTTTCAACTAACCTTAACTAGATTAGATAGTCTAGTAGTTTTCATTTTTTTTGTATGGTTTTGAGTTTTACAGGTGAGTGCAAGCTTCTTGATTTCTAGTGGGACGCGACAACAACAAGCATACCAAGGGTCGTACATGTGCGGACACAGGAGCTAGATCGTGAGCAAACGAAGCCCTGCAAAAAAAAATTTCCTTTATTTTTTATTTTTTTTAAGGCCTTGCCATTTATTTAATTTAGGTTGTAGTAATTTTATTTTTACTCGAACCCTTTGTAATAGGATTAATTACGCTTTGTTTACTTTTTAAGGCAATAAAGATTGTTTTGTTTGGAGTACGAGGTTTTGAATCAGTCACTGAGTTCGACTCGGACTTCACCACTAGTGTGAACCGGTTATTTAGAATTTGATACACGGTTTACACTGATCATTTTTACTAAAAAATTCTTTTGAAAAATACTTTTTTAAAAAATTTGCATCAAATTTTTTTTTGCAAGACTAAGTACTCACTTTATTGCCTTTGTTTCACGTATATTTAGGACTGCTAGCTCGCTTTGGCATTTTTTTTAGGATGGACTAGTTTAATTTCCACTGATATCTAAGACTGTTTAGTTTGCTTTGATTCATTAATTAGGATTGTTAGAACCACGTTCAGTGCAAACCATAGATCCAACTTAATTTTTTTGTACGGCTTACCTATTAGGGTACTATCTTAGGTGACCGAACATCTAGTTTGCTTTCAAGCTTTATACTTGCATTTGGGTGGTAGCAGTGTTGTGAAAAGCGTTGAGGAGTAGCGAGGCGCTCCACCAAAAACTGAGGCGAGGCGTAAGCCTCAAATTTGTTTTGAAAAACTTTAAAAAAATTATAAAAAAAATCTAAAAATACAAATAAATAAAGAAATACTTTATTGATGAAATAACAACCAATAAAAAATAGAAAATCTCAAATAAGTACTAAAAATATGAGATTAACATATAAAAGTAACTAAAAACTGATTATATAACTGAAAAATATATGAGATTAACAAAAAAAAGTTAAAATTTACTAAGAAACTGATTACATAACTAAAATAACTGGAAAATATATGAGATTATTCTAAAAAATATGAGATTAATATATAAAAGTAACTAAAAAAATGATTACATAACTGAAAAATATATGAGATTAACCATCAAAAGATAAAATATACTAAGAAACCAATTACATAACTGGAAAATATATGAGATTAACCAACAAAAGTTAAAATATATGAGATTATTCTAAAAAATATGAGATTAACATATAAAAGTAACTAAAAACTGATTACATAACTGGAAAATATATGAGATTAACCAAAAAAAGTTAAATTGTACTAAGAAACTGATTACATGAAAAATATATAAGATTAACCTACAAAAGTTAAAATATATGAGATTATTCTAAAAAATGTGAGATTAACATATAAAAGTAACCAAAAACTGATTACATAACTGGAAAATATATGAGATTAACCAACAAAAGTTAAAATATACTAAAAAACTTATTACATAACTGAAATAACTGAAAAATATATGAGATTAACCTACAAAAGTTAAAATATATGAGATTATTCTAAAAAATATAAGATTAACATATAAAATTAACTAAAAAACTGATTACATAATTGAAAAATATATGAGATTATCCAACAAAAGTTAAAATATATTAAGAAACTAATTATATGACTAAAATAACTAAAAAATATACGAGATTAACCAATAAAAGTTAAAATATAGTAATATACTAATAAACTTATTACATAAATGAAATAACTGGAAAATATATGAGATTAACCTACAAAAACTTTGTTGATTATGTCTCTGAAATCTTTTTGTAAAGAAAAAAAATTATGCCTCGAGGCATAGAGCGTCGTGCCTCAAGGCGAGGCATGCCTTTTGCGCCTCAAGGCGCGTTTTTGATAACACTGGGTGGTAGTTGTTTATTTTTAGTATTTTCTTGCTTGCTTCGTGGTGTGGCTTGATTACGATTGCACGCTAGTTTACATAAAAAGCCCCTAGGATGAGCAGTGCAGCGGGTCTAAACTCAACGATGTATACAAGGGCAACGCTCTTCAAGCCCTGAACTTGTAGATCATGTCAAGAACTCTGAATTAATCCTTAGGAGATCTCGTAGAACTAGACCCATGGCGAAAGATCTTACCCCAGTTCGTCCTTTGAGGGAGTACTTTGTTCCTACAGAGTATAATATTGTTTCCTGCATAGTGAGACCAAATGTAGGAGGCCCCCAATATGAAATTAAAGCCAGTGTCATCCAAATGTTATTATCCTTCTATGGCTTTAGTAATGAGGATCATTATCGTCATCTCGATGAGTTTTTAGAGATCTGTTATACTGTTAAGATCAATAATTTAAAGATGACGCGCTTAGGTTAACCTTGTTCTCGTTCTCCCTCAAAGACAAAACCAAGCACTGCCTGAAGTCTTTGGATACGATTCAAATTACTACTTGGGATCATATGCAAAAAAAAAATTAAAAATATTTTTCAATTGGTAAGACAAACCAATTTTGCAAGGTTATCAATAGTTTCACGGGGATAGAGGAAGAACAGTTCCATGATACATGAGAGAGGATGAAAAATCTTTTTTGGAAGTGTCCCCACTACCAGGTGCCCAAATGAAAATTGGTGCAATACTTCTATGATGGGCTGACCTAGAAAAATAGGCAAATGGTTGATGCAGCTTGTGGGGGCACATTTATGCTCAAAAGTGAGGATGAAGTATGGATCTTGTTCGAGACCCTGAGTGAGAATTCTATGCATCATGCTTCAGCCTCGAGAGCAGAAAGAGCAACACTTGATGCTGGGGGTGCAAAGAAAGTTGGTATATACGAAGTGGGGACAAACCTTGAGTTGCAAAACAAGGTTGACCTTCTGACCCAAAAATTGGATTAGTTGTTGTCGAATCTCGCCCCAGCTATGCAGGTGTGTGTGCGTTGTGTGCTAAACTAACTCACCATGTTATAGATTGTCCTGTTGTGTCACAATATCCTGAATTTGTGCAAGAACAAGTTTAGGTGGTACAAGGCTTCGCCAAGCCTGCGAGTAACCTGTTTTTCAATACTTACAACCCTGGTTGGTGAAACCACCCAAACTTCTCATGGAGAAATCCACAAAAACCCATCACCCCTTCTCAGACCTAGGTTAGGTCAGGTAGCTATCAAGCAAGCTACCAGAGATCCAATTTCCCTCACGCTAAACCTATGTTTAGGCAGCCTCCTTCTCAAGAGCCTATATCAAGCCAAACCTTTAAAGAGAAAATGCTTCAGGCTTTTGCAGACATAAACGCAAATTTGAACTCCCACACATAGTCGATAGCAAAACTAGAGACACAGATGGCACAGTTAGCTGAGGCGTTAAGCAGACATAGCGAGAGGACGCTACCTATCCAACCTATGGTCAATCCAAGAAAAAAATAACATATCCATGACCTGCATATGACTAACTCACACCAAGAGCAGGCTAAGGCTACCCTTAGGAGTGAAAAGGAATTTCATAGTACCAAGGAGACAATTGAAGAGTTTTAGAGACAAAAGAAAGATCGGTCGGTCTCTTTAGATTCACCCTAGAAAAGTGGGAGGGCTTCATAAACTAAGCCTTTCAAATCATATATACCTAAGGCCCCCTTTCCTGAAGTATTAGAGAAGCCGAAATTCTTTAGCAAGCAAGGGGTGAAAATGCAAGAGATGCTTGAGATATTCAAGCACGTCCAAATAAACCTTTCTTGGTTGGATGCCATTTAGCAGGTCCTTACATATGCAAAGTTCTTGAAAGAACTTTGCACACATAATAGAAAGTTGTGATCCAATGTACCAAAAAAGGTTTACTTAATTGAGCAGGTTAGTGCGGTGTTGCAACAATAAACTTCACCCAAGCTCAAGGACCCAAGAGCTCATATTATCTCATGCATCATCGATGTAATGCCCCAACAACTTTTCAAATGTGCATGATGGCTATCTTTTCACATATGGTGGACGATGCCCTAGAATTTTTTATGGACTTCTCAGTGTATGGCTCATCTTTTGATGATTGTCTTCAAAAGTTATCTAGAATACTCAAATGATGCATGGAGACTAATCTTGTGCTCAGCTAAGAGAAGAGACATTTCATGGTTAAGTAAGAGATTGTTTTGGGACACATTGTGTCCGAGAAAGGGATTGGGGTCGACAAAGCAAAAGTGGAGTCCATTGCCAAACTTGCTCTGCCGACCTCAGTGCGACAAGTTAGATCGTTTCTCGAGCATGTGGGCTTTTACAGGCGGTTCATAAAGGATTTTAGCAAGATTTCATGACCGCTCTATAACTTGCTAGCAAAGGATCAACCCTTCAATTTCGATGAAGCATGTATGAATGCATTTCTTACTCTCAAGGAAGCCTTGACCACAACACCCATTCTGAGATCTCCCGACTGGTCATCACCCTTCGAGATCATGTGCGATGCTTCAGACTACGCAGTAGGAGCCATTTTAGGACAAAAGGTCGATCAGAAGTTGTACGTTATTTACTACGCCAGTAGAACCCTCTTTGATGCTCAGATGAATTATACTACTACAGAAAAGGAACTGCTGGCTGTGGTGTTTGCGTTGAAAAAGTTTTGATCTTATTTATTGGGCTCCAAGGTCGTTGTTTACTCATATCATGTCGCCCTGTGGTACCTGATGAATAAAAAGGACACAAAACTGCAACTCATCTGATGCATTCTACTATTACAAGAATTTTATCTCGAGATTCGAGATAAGAACGGATTTGAAAATCTTGTAGCAGATCATTTATCCAGACTGACAGTAGAGTCAGTCATTGATCAGGGACAAATAGATGACTCGTTTTCGGATGAACAAATTTTGCACATTAAGCGTCTTCCCTAGTTTGTTGACATTAACTATTTGGTGACCGAAAAGTTCCCTATGCATTGGAATAAAAATAAGAAGGATCAGTTTTTTGTGCAGGTGAAGCACTATTTCTGGGAAAACCCAAAGTTGTTTAAGTTGTGCGCTGACCAGTTGATTCATAGGTGTGTCCCAAAAGAGGAGAGCGAGTCAGTCTTTGCCTTCTGCCATTCCCTAGCCTGTGGAGGATATTTTTCCAGTCGAAAGACCGCATCCAAGGTCCTCCAATGTGGATTTTGGTGGCCTACACTGTATAGAGACTCGCACGAGGCATTGATTTTATGTGTCCCTTCCCACAAGCATTTGAAAATGTTTACATCTTGGTAGCAGTTGATTATGTGTCCAAATGGGTCGAGGCTGTAGCCACCCAGACCAATGATCCTAAAAAGGTACTTAAGTTTATTAAGCACAATATCTTTAGCAGGTTCGGAGTTCCAAGAGCGATAATTAGTAATGGGGGTAAGCATTTTCAGAATGTACAAGTTACTTCCTTACCTAGAAAGTATTTGGTGCATCATCGAATTGCTACACCATACCATCCGCAAACCAGTGGCCCGGTCAAAGTCTCTAACAGGGAAATCAAACGAATTTTGAAGAAGACAGTCAGCCCAAACCGCAAGGATTGGTCTCAACACTTAGATGATGCTTTTATGGGCGTACAGGACTGCATTCAAGATCCCGATTGGGATGTCCCCCTACCGGTTGACATTCAAGAAGCCATGTCATCTCCTTGTTGAGTTGGAACACAGGGCCTATTGGGCTATAAAGAAATTCAATTTCGACATGGCCCAAGTTGGCATAGAATGCAAGCTTCAGTTGGGCGAGTTTAAAAAGTTGTGAAATGATGCGTATGAAAGTGCCAAAATTTATAAAGCTCGAACCAAGAACTTTCATGACAAGCATATCTTGTGAAACCAATTCGAGCCTAAATAGAAAGTTTGGCTATTTAATTCGCGGCTCCAACTTTTTTCAGGGAAGCATAAGTCAAGATGGAATGGCCCGTTTATAGTTCATGAGGTATTTCTCCATAGAATAGTTAATATCCCGAACCCTAGAACGGGCGAGAGATTCAAGCTCAAAGGGCAAAGGCTGAAGCCCTGTATTTTAGATGTTGCAATGACCTAGGACATCAAGGTTATTGACCTCATTGATATATAGAGGAGCGCACACTTGTATATTATGTTACGATTATGATGCAATTTTTTGGTAGCTAAGTAGTTCTTGATGCATATTTATTTTTATTTTTTTTCCTATGAGCAAGAATGATAGATCATGTATACCTTTCACTTCTTGGTTAGTATTTATGAGTTACAGGATAGGACAACTTGAAGCCTCTCAAAAAACAACTACAGAGCCAATTCGACAGGAAATCATGCATCTGCATGTGTGTGGTGGTGGTGGTGGTGGTGGTGGTGGTGTCCTGAGGAGGCATAAATCAGTGCATGTGGGGCTTCATCGCATACATCAAGTGGTATCTATCCGTTTTCTCATGTTTATTTTATTTTCACTAGTGTGCATTCATTCAGTTTGCATATAAGCATGGGGGAATGTCATTTAAGTATGGGGGAGGGTCTAGTATGCACACCCAAATTTTTTTGTCTATGTATTTGTTTTCAAAAAAAATAATAATAAGGCTTGAAAAAAACAAGTTTAGCATTATATTAGTGAATTTTGCAAAGACATGACATTTTAGAGGATTTTTTTTAGCCCCATGCGATTTTTTTTTTAAACCAATCTAGAACTAGTGATTATTTATGTAAATTTCAATGAAAAAAAATATATATGAATGTTAAAGTTTGTTTTGAATCGCATGTGTGAATACACACAGAAAAAAAAAGAATAATAGATATATAAAGAAAAGAAAAGAGCACACATGTTTGTTTTGATTTTCTTAGTTGTTCATTCTTTAATAACTAGGTTCAGACACAAGACGAAGTGTTTGCGCTCATGCTGGTCAGACTTCTTATCTAGTCTACACCTATGACCTTTTGAGTTTGAGCAATTAAGCCCAAGGGGTGTATGCCTGGTGCCCTAAAGCCATTTGATTTGGGAGCCACTAGCCCAAAGCTCATTACATGTACCCATTAGAAAGCTTAAGAGGTATAAGTATTGCGCACGGTAGAGAGAAAACTATATGTAGCTATGAAAATCTAATGCCTAGTAATTAAGTCTGAATGATACTCTGTATCCGGTGCCCTAAGGTCGTCTGGCCTAAGAGTCACTGAGCCAAAGCTCGCTACATGAGTCACGAAAGCTTGAAAATTAACATAGTGCTCAAAAAAAAAAAGATAAGAGCCTAATGAAAATGCATTGATGAGGAAAACTTGTGAAAATCTGTTCAAATAACATATATGTGAGGATAAATGGACAATAATATGAATATGCATGATTTTCTGAGAGTGAAACATAAATACTTGTGAATGTTAGAAAGGTAGAAAGAAAATTTTTACTGTTTTGGTGGCGTGATTTGATTCTAATTTGCCATGAGACTGCAATTTCATGAAATATGTGTTTAACCTATCTTTCTTGAATGCCTATTATTTTTGAAAAAGGATTGAATGTAAATGTTTGTGGGTAGCATCACTGCAAACCCGCACGAGACCTCACTCATCCACTGGAGTAACCCAATGGTTTAAAGAGTTTGTTGCATATGCTAAATGCAATCATGATTCCAACTAAAGTGAGTTAGGTTTTGCATAATAATTTTCGCATTTAGGTTATTGATTTGCATGTTTTGCGTTGCTTTTGTTAAGAATAAGTTTGCTTGAAGACTAGAAAACAATAAGCATGAAGAAATTTGATCATGCATATTTTATTCACATTTTTATATATTATTATGCATGATATTACACACATTCAATGTTAAAAACCCGTGTTTAGTCACTTTTGATGCATTGTCCTGCAGGAGAGTTTTGTGTCACATTTCATCAAAATTAGAGCGAAAAATAAACAATTTGGAGTGAATGGATTGGGTAAATGTTAAAACTCCAGATTGACCCACTTGTTTTTAAAAATAGATTAGTTTTTAGCATGTTTTTTAGAAATAAATTTTTTAAAGGAGGCTTTTTAAAATTCTTTGAAATTCTTTGAAATTAATTTTTTTTTTTTTGAAAATTTCTAGAACAACCCCTCTCAACCATAAATAATTAGTTTTCAGGAATGGGTGTCTTCCCTCATTGGAATTCATGCCCCCTTGCTCTCTCTCTTTCTTCTT
The DNA here is from genome assembly GCF_984573655.1 of Nuphar pumila. Taxonomy (NCBI): domain Eukaryota; kingdom Viridiplantae; phylum Streptophyta; class Magnoliopsida; order Nymphaeales; family Nymphaeaceae; genus Nuphar; species Nuphar pumila. The sequence goes on along the minus strand of NC_143252.1, from coordinate 111,566,698 downwards.
CTTCTTTCTTCTCTCTTGAATCGAAGGTGTGTGACATGTTTAGAGAAGAGGAAAGATCACTCTTTCTCTCCTCAGTCCGTCGGAGGCAAACCCAAGGTGAGTCTCTTCTCTCCCTTTTCTTTATACTTTTATTTAATTTAGTTTGCTACATATAGGCAGTTTTCATTAATCTCTGCATGTATTAGTTCATATTTTTATTAGTTTGCCGCATATAGGCTAGTTGTTCTAATTAGTTTATTTCAGTAGGATAGTTTAGCTTCTTGATTTTTCTAAAAGAAAACACAAAAAGAAAAATCTAATATTGAGATCAGATCAGCCGATCTAATCTACTAATCAGATCCAGCCAGCCAAACAGTCAGCAAACCAGATTTGACTGGTTGTAGGCCAAATCAGATCAGGCTAGCCAAGCATCAAACCAACTAAACAAGCCAACCAGATCAGGTCAGCAAACCAGATCTGATCTGCCAACATATTTAGGCCAGCCCAGATCTGATCATTCCAGATCTCATCATTGCCCCACAAGGTCTGCCAACAATCTGACCGGCCAGCAGACCAGACCGTACATGTACGGTCTGCCTGATTTGCCAGTTAGATCAGGTTGATCCGATCTGCAGAGCATCCTTTAGCAGAGCAGCTGACTGGTTGAATCTGATTGGCATGCCTTAATTTTTTTATATTATTTTTATTAGTATAGTAATAGGTATTAGTTTATTAAATTCATTTTTTTGTATTAGCTTAACATCCTCACGATTTTGCTGCTCATTGAGTCACAACTAAAGAAATCTGGTTTTGGAAATCATGCTTTGACAAACCGTTATTCTATTTGCAACTAACCTTAACTAGATTAGATAGTCTAGTAGTTTTTTTTTTTTTGGTTTTGAGTGTTGCATGTGGGTGCAAGCTTCTTGATTTTTAGTGAAACACGACAACAACAAGCATACCAAGGGTCGTAAATACGCAAACACAAGAGCTAGATCGCGAGCAAACGAAGCCTTGTAATTTTTGTTTTTCTTTATTGTTTATTTTTTAAGGTCTTAGGCCATTTATTTAATTTGAGTTGTAATAATTTTATTTTTACTCGAACCCTTTGTAATAGGTTTAATTACACTTTGTTTACTTTTTAAGGCAATAAAAATTGTTTTGTTTGGATCATTTTTACTGAAAATCCCTTTTGAAAAATACTTTTAAGAAAAGTTGCATCAATAGATAAAGGTTTAAGCATGATCACAGAGGTTGGTTATAGCAAAGCCTTTTTTCTCCACGTCTTCCTGATTCAACCGGAGAGGGAGATTGACGAGTTGTTTGAGTCGTGCGTTACGCTGCTTGTTTTGGGCGAGAAGCTACGTAAGCCAAACGAAAGTGAGATCAGAGTCGTGCATATCCCATGAATGCTTAGCATAGCGGAATATTGAAAGCGACATAGTCGAATGGGTCAATAGAGTGGGGCAATGCCAATTGTCAGTGCGAAGAGCCTTCAAGCCTACAAGGGACGAATGTGTCACCTTCATGTGACGAGTGCACAAGCAGTCGAGAGTCGATATAACCAACTACACGCTCGAATAAGCATCTCGAACCTTAGAGTAAGTATTGAGTTTCAAAGACGCACCGAACGAGGGATATATTGCATTTTGGCACCTACGGGCCCCGCAAAGCACAGCGTGCGCCTTGCGGAGAACCCTTGCTATGATAGAGAAGACCCTTCAACCCCCAGTATAAGCTAGTTGATAGTTTGACGTAATGAAGCGCCCTAGCCAAGAAGAATCATCATCGCTCGACATGCACTCATCGAGCCCCTCACAAGAGTGTGAGGTTGGGCGGCAAAGCGAGCAACTAAAGCGGGCCTCACACATGCCTGCTCATACCCATGAAAATTTTGCATACTCGTGAGCACCCCCGTACACTCCGATGTGCTGTTCACGAGATATAGGGGTTGCCTACTTCAAACTGCAAAGCCGAATTCAACCTTGGTTTTTGACCCAGTGACTGAGCGATCCAGGCCGAGTCAACCCAGCCCCCGTTGGTAACTCCTCAAAAGGTTCACGACAGTAAATTGTATTAGTGCCCTAGACACCACCAATTCTTTTGTCCTTCCACTATGTTTGCATTTGACAGGCATAATCCCCAAGTCAGATATAAGACTACTGGCAAATACAAATGCTATTCAACATACAAACACACAGAGCAACACCAGAATCTGATGTGTCTGATTGACTTTCAAAAATGCAAGTGCATTAAACAAAATCCATCTGTTGGGGAGTAAAAAAATTGATCAGATAGCAAGCAAACTGATAAGCAGACATTCTCAGTTCAAGATTGCTACTAAAGGAATTTCAGGCTAAAAGTTCAAAGAAGATTGAACAAACACTGCACACAATAATCATTTATAACAAGAACAGGAACAATGATCAGTCGTCTTTTGGTTGTCTAAATCTATAGCTTAAAACATGCATATTCTAAAATCTAGTAGAACGATAAAAACAGAAGAAAAGCCAATCACAGGAAGATCTTACCTACTCTACTAGAATGCCTCAAACTGAAGCAAGCAGATTGGTAGGTCTAGTGACTGCACGAAGTATATCAGTGTAAGTGACCATCCCCACCAAAACATCCTCATCTTGATCGCCGGTTACCCACACATGAGTAGCTCGGTGGGAGAGCATCTGTGCCATTACAGCAGCTAATGAGCTTGTGGTCTTACAAGTTAAGGGTGCACTCCTCCCCCGGTATATTCTTCCAATCCCATTGCCTAGATTTGTGTGTGCACTATAGAATCCAATTCTCCTGCTGCTAAACTTCCAAGGTCGAGAACCCAATTCTCCTCCATTTCTCTCTGCTGTATTATTGATGGAGATATTGGGAATAAACAAAGGTGCATCATCTTCAACACCCATGACAAATTCCCCAGCTGAGAGGTTGGCAAGCGCCCATGCAGCACAGAAGTAGTCACATCTCCAGAGTTTAGACGCTGATATCTCTCCTATGATTTTGATCTGGTTGTCTGCCAGCTGTTCCGAAACAGCAACTGCACTTGGATCATGGTTGCGGGTTTTGGAGGCATGGATAGCAGGAGAGGAAGCATCAATAGAGAGAAAAATTGGAGTGAGAGCATTGAGGGAGGAGATGGAGGAGAGTGGCAGAGGAGCCAGGGCACCAAGACAGCCAATAAGGAAGCGGAGGACATCTTCCCTAGAGAGGCAGCACAAATTGTTTTCAGAGCTGGCTGAAGAAAACCTATTACTGTTGTTGTTTCCACCATTGCTTGAAGTCTCAATGTTCTTGAGCCATTTTCCATTGTAAAGGACAGAGAAACACTTGCTCATGCCTTTCCATCCCATGCTTCGAGGTACAAGAAGGCGTCTGACTCCTTGTTTCATCATTTCCAGTGCATCTATCAATCTGTTTCATCAATAAAAAGTTAGGAACCCAAGAATGCAATTTATGGTTTTAATCATCTTATCACCAAGACAAGATTATATTAGAAAATTTTGATCAACAATTGTTCTAAGACAATTTTGACACCAGTTTTTAACAATTGACAACAACCAAAATCATCATCACATTGATAACCCCTGATAACCAAACAAACCAAATATCTCTCAAATAAAATTGAACCAATAATGCATTAGGAAGAAGTTCAGGAATCCATTAAGCAAACCAGCTCGCATGAACATAATGAAGAGAATAAGAAAACCCCAATCCTCAACCGCATTCAGTGAAGACCTTTCTACACGAATAGATGGTGTTCTGATTCAACCTAAGCCTAGTCAAAAGACAATCATGATAACATTGACACTTGGGTCAACAAATGCTAAGATGAATCATCTATAATCTAAAAATATAAGCAACCCAACTAAATCGAGTCAATCAACAAAATGTGCAACTTACATCCCTTCAAATAACTCACCTAATCCATTAGCAACTGGGCCCATAATGCATTGAGCCCACCTTTCAGACAACCTCCAGAAAGAGAAAATAAAGTGCTAACTATATTGACTATGAATATCAAATCTTCTATGAGAACAAACTAAGGGAATGATGCAAGAACAGTCCCAGTATATATGCTGTAAACAAGAAAGCATGTAATTCTCCAGATAATTGGATTCTAAAAACAATATTCCAGATCTACACATTCAAATATATAACGCCCTAAATCCTTATAGGTACCTAATGCTCTGTTATGCTAATAGTGAGCATAACCAACTAAGCAAAAACCCAACATATGCAACCAGATACACACAAAAACCACCAAACAATTACCAACAAAAAAATAACATTGCGCAATTCAATAAAGGAACCAACAAAGCAACAATCATCAAAATTCTCCGGCACACTTCTTCCGCAGAATGCGGGAAACTCGCCGACACTTACCGGGTTCCGGGATCTACCAACTTGAGGAGGGAGCTATTGGGGACGATCACCTCGGAGACGGGCGTCCTCAGAGCGGCTTCCTGATCGACCAAGTTGCTCTCTCTGGCCAGGAAGGCGATCACATCCATCGAATTGATGATACCCACAAACCGCTGCTGCATCGCCTCGCCGGACTCGTCGCTCTTCTGCGGCTTCCTCCACACCGGAATTCCGCCCTCGGTGCAGTCCTCGAGCGTCCTGATGGCCGATTCCACCGTCTCCGTCTCCAGGAACTCCACGAATTCGGGCTTCCCCACCGTGAGGTCGCCCACCACATGGTACAGAAACAGGGCGGCCATGTCAATGGGCGACGAAATCCAAACGAGAAATCGGCAATTGGGGAAATGGATATTGATCATTATAAGAGGGAATGCAGGAAGATCAACAAGAGGAGGACGCCACCCAAGGATTTGGGGGGGTTTAGGATGAGGGGATCCATGGGAGTGGGGAAATTCTCATGAATAATTGGGGTGATGGTTTCTATTTTGTGCTGCTGCTTCTCACAGAAAGGGTGGCATCAAAACCGCCAGAGTTTATCGGCGCGGAGACAGGAGACAGATCGAAGAGATAGATCGCTGAGTTGGGGATCGAGCCTCTCTCTCTCTCTCTCTCAAATGGCTTTTTGTTTGTTTCTCTGGTTTTTGTGAGGGGATGAGGGAAACGAGGGGATCGGACGGTGGGGATCCGATTTTCCTGTTGCTTTCCGGGAGATTTGCCGGATTTATCGGAGAGAGAGAGAGAGAGACGTGTTCGCAGAAGTGCCGCCAATGAAACCAATGAGTAATGAGTGACACAATATTGTACTTATAAATCAAGTCTACGACAGGTCCTCTGTTGTACGTCTCCAACGCTGCCCGTGGACCGCCGATCTTCGGCCTACAGTACACTTAAAAGTGATTTTTCATATTTATGTGGCAACAGACTATTGTTGGCTTATTCGTTGGTTGACCTTAAATTCTTTCACAAACTTTTCGTAGTGGTAAAAATTTGTGATCAGTTCACCAAGTTCCCAAAAGGAAATTAGGTTAAATTGATACTTGGGGTGCTTTTGATGACCTCAAATCTAAGATCCGATTTTTTTTTTGTAGAGATCCTCGGATCTCCCCCCCTCTCCCAATCGGACTTGAAAACCTCGGTTTTGGGAGGGTTTGGGCCTAAAACGGGATCTTAAAAACTAGGTTTTGAGATCATCCATTTGTAAGGGGTTGGATCAAGGCATGGGCCCCCATGTATGGGTGTCAACGGCCTGGTTTACTCGGACTCAACCCGGACCAAACCCTATAGGGTCCGGGTATGGTGATAAATAAAAAGACCCGATTACGACCTGGGTCTGGACTCAAAGGTCCGATTAATACATGGACCCGAGTATAGTTTGTTAAATTTTATACCAGACTCGGACCCGACCTGAGTTCCGATTATGACCTGCAATTTTTCAATGTAAATTTGATAAAAACAATTATGATTTTACCGGGTTTGGTTCATGTAGTTCTTATCGGGTCTGGGTATATGGTTTTTCTTATAGTGGACCCGATTAGACCTAGGTCCTGACCCAATACCATACCCAAAAATCTAGTCAAAGTCTGGTTTCACCTGAGTGTTCGAACCAAACCGACCCGTTGACACCCCTAGCCCCATGACTGGATCTACTAAACTTTGGCTTTTTCAAGAGATCCAAGGTAATCAAATGTACCCTTAAAGTCATGTTTTGTTTTAAAAAAAGGAAAAAGACAGAGAGAGGAGATGGAATCAGGTCGCGTCAAAGCTTTTTGGATGTTGTTGCTTTCAAGATGAATATAGACTTAATTTCCTATACGTTTTAATGAAAAAATATTTTGAAAGTAAATATACCATAACTATATCTCTAACCTAAAAGATCTGATCTTCACACCAATATTTGACAACTTGCCACTTATAAATGATAGTTTTTTAGACTTTTGATATTTATTCATAAACTGAGGATTAGATTTAATGTTTATTCTATAATTAGTAAAAGTCAAGTAATTGTGCTCACGATTATTCTTCTATTTTGCAAAATAGTAATTGGGGTTTGTTCACAATGACTTATAATATACTTAAGACTAAGTATAATAGCCACTATAAAATCAAGAAAGCATATAACTATTATACATGATAAAAGATTATTATCATTTGTTATAGAATAAGTTAGTTTTGAAAACATATTTTATCACTTTTATTATTTTTCAAAAGAATATATGAACTTTAACTAATGCATTAATTATTAATTAACAAGTTGCATGAAACTGTAGAAGACTTTATTTTTCTTGAAGAACTCCATAGATGAGACAACGAAATTGGGAAAATAATGTATTGTTAATTTTGAATATTACTATTAGGAAAAGAATGTACCATCATTACAACACTGTCATTTTTTTAAGAGATTACAAAAATGTTATATGAATATCATTTTGTTAAAAATAAATAAATTTAAAAGAACTTTTATTAAGCCAAAATAACTATTTATCTATAGCAATGTCATATACAAACATGTATACTAGCTAAAACTCACAACTGACAAAGTTAAAGTAGATTGAAAGATAGTAAAAAAACTTTTAACAAGTCAAAATAGATGTGTTTTACATCAATATAAAAATAGATGTTCAATGAGAGGCGAGTCAGGTACATGTGACTGCTATTTAAGGCTTCTTTGTAAGCTTATTTTAACTTTATAAGGATTTTCAAATCTATAAATTATTAATATATTTTCATCTTTCGGTCTTCTTTTCTCATGAATGAACAATCACTTCAAGTTATTTTTTTCTTTTATAAGTAAGCTTACAAACTTCAGCTCTTTAAGAACAATATGGAAGCAAAAACACTACAAGAAAATCATGGATTAGCGACGGCTTATATCCATCGTTAATCCGTCGCTAAGCCGTCGCTAAACAGTTTAGCGACGGATTAGCGACGGATTAGCGATGGATAGAGGCCATCGCGAATTTTTGCTCGCTAATTAGCGAAAAAACTTATTTGTCGTTAATTCCGTCGCTAATTTGCGATAGATTAGCGACGGACATTATCCGTCGCTAATCCGTCGCTAAATATTAAAAAAAAATAAAAAAAAATGATCCCTGTCGGGCGGTATTCCGGCAGCAATAAGCCGGACTTATACCGCACCCGACAGGCATCGTCGTCCTCCGTGAACTGGCGTCGTCGTCCTCCGTGAACCGGCGTCACCGTCATCCTCCGTGAACCGTCCTCCGTGAACCGATGCTCTCCGGCGTCGCCGTCCTCCATGAACCGGCGCCATCATCTTCCGTGAACCGGCGTCGCCGTCATCCTCCGTGAACCAGCGTCGCCGCCCTCCGTGAACCGGTGTTGTCCTCCTCCGTGAACTGGCGCCGACATCCTCCAGCGATCGCCGACCGTCCTTCGGCGTCGCCGTCCTCCTTGAATCGGTGCTCTCCGGCGTCGCCGTCCTCCTTGAATCGGTGCTCTCCGGCGTCGCCGTCCTCCATGAACCGGCGCCGTCATCTTCCGTGAACCGGCGTTGCCGTCATCCTCCGTGATTAACCAGCGTCGCCGTCCTCCGTGAACCGGCGTCTTCGTCCTCCGTGAACCGGCGCCGACGTCCTCCAGCTATCGCCGACCGTCCTCCGGCGTCGCCGTCCTCCACTCTCATGTACATGCTCTCCAACGCACTCTCCGACGTCGACGTCCTCCGAAGAAGTCGGTTTAAATCGAGCGCGATCGATTTAAATTTCGAAAGGGAGAGAGGGAAAATTTCGCGCTCGGTTTAAATCGAAAATTAGCGAGGGAATTAGCGAGGGAATTTTTCCGTCGCTAATCCGTCGCTAATTAGCGACGGATTAGCGACGGAAAAATTCCCTCGCTAAATCCCTCGCTAAAATGTTTTTCTGGTATTGAGAATTAGCGACGAAACAATTGTTGTCGTTAATCCGTCGCTAATTAGCGATGGATTAGCTAGAGAAAACTTTCATCGCTAATCCGTCGCTACTTAGCAACGGATTCATGAAGAAAGTTTTCTCTAGCTAATCCGTCGCTAATTTGCGACGGAACAAATCCGTCGCAAATTTCCGTCGCTAATTAACATTTTTCTTGTAGTGAAAGTATAGAAACTAAGATTATTCATGCAATGAATTTCTCCCTCAGAGACCTTTATAGAGATAGTAGAGACTATTGCTTCTAAACAACTGACATTTAAGAATAAATCATATACCATTAAATTCATTTAAATATTAAAATATTAACATAAGATACCTACATGAATAAAAAGTCTATCTAGGTATAGGCGGTTAACTAGCAAAAAAGATATAACATTGTTTTTCATTGAACACCCTAAGTCTAAATGCAGCTTCAAAACTTTGATGTTGCTAAACTAAAAAACATATCTTGGTAATTACTTTTACTCATATACTGTAATAACAAAATTTTAAAATTAAAAAAAAATCAAGTTATATCTTCTCAAAGCAAAAAAAAAAAAATTGAAATAAAAAAATATTAATACCTTTATGATTTTTTTTTTGCCCCAAGGGGGTTGGCATAGTGGGGTGGGGCCTTGGCTGGTAGACGGGTAGTCAAGGTTTGATTCTCATAGGTGTCGCCCTTCTGGTCAAGCTAATGCATAGCATAGGCCCCAGGAACAGGAGTCCTAGCCTCGAAGTTTTATGCTGCCGGCACGATGACCTTAGGTATGGCAAGTTGAGCCAGCGCGACCAGGTGTTTGTGCCGGGTGCGGTTTCTTTGGGTTATAAATTAAAAAAAAAAAGTTATACACTTTTTGCAAATTAGCTATAATCAACTCATATACTTTTGCAAAAAGATAATGATGTTATTCCCACCAAGTACAATCGTGCCTATAAATGAATTCTTGAAGATGTTGTTCCATATATACATAATATGATAATTGCAAACTATAGTAGATTTCAACTTTTTATTTCTTTTTTTCTCATGATGTAAAAGAAACACTTTAAAAAAATAAAATAAAGTTTTATACATCCAAAGAATATTTAAAGATCTAAATTACATAAATAAAAAAAGATTATATATGTTCTTATTCATGCAATAATTATTAATAAGTGATAATTTATGTTTTATTTTTACTTTTTTAATGAAAATATGTATATTCATAATAAAAATATATTTTTATTAAAAATTTAAAAAGAAGTTTTACATTTCAACTTTATGTTAAAATTTACAGAAATAATTATACAGTTTCAAATTGTTTAACAGACTCAAGTCTAGTTTTAGTTCTAGAATTGACTCTAATATCAAAAAAAAGAAGATTCGGATGCAGTTGGCAAAATAAGACCTAATTGTATTAAATCTGTTGAAAAATAGTTAAATTTATCATCTTTTAAATGAAAAAATAAATAGGTTAAGTTTAGGTGCCACTCCAGATATAGGTCAGTGTTATATTCTACCAAAAGATTTAGATCTAGTTAAAGTATGTTGTACTAGACCTATTGAAAATTTGTCCAACATATTATTTTCAAGTGTAAAGGATAAATTGGTGAAATTATATTTGGTTTATTGAATCTAAAAAAAAAAAAGATCTAGATACATTTGTGTTATAAGACTATAATACTAGATTTGTTGAAAATAAGTAAAACATATTTCTTTCTAAGTGAAAAAGATAAATAGATCATGTTAGACCTAGTCTGGAGCTAAAACCTGATGGTATGTGATGTGAATTCATCCTATATCTAAACAGATCTGACTATACTTTCTTCAGAATGATCTATAATCGTATCTATATTTTCATGCACCAATAATATGGGTCTGATGCAGTAGGACCTAGACCAAAATCTTGACCCATTTGCATCCTCAAGATAAGGGTCAGGCTATTCCTTTTTTGTTTTAGATAGTGGAGGAGTTCGATTCTCAAGAACCAAGTTCCTTGCTGCTTTATGAAATGTGATTTTCAAGAATTAAGTTGAATAGGATTCTAATTCAACATAGATTAAAATAGAGCAAACAAAAAAATATTCTTCAATGTAATTTAAGACCACATGTTAAAAGGGTGAAATCCATTTGTGCTATGACTGTGCCTTACAAGGTATGACAATAAGAATCGTGAAAACATCCTAATTGCTAAACATTTAACAAATGAAATTTTACTTACAAATAACTTAATTCTTTTTACTAATGCTTTACTCACAAAATATTGAACTTGCACAATTTTGATTAGCTGAAAATAGTATTTGGATGGCTTGGCACTCTATAATATAAAGAATAAACTCTCCATGAATAATGAAAGGTATTGACTTGAGAAGTAAAGTTGTCTAGAATATGGACCAAAACCAGATCCATATATATATATATATATATATATATATATATATATATATATATATTTTTTTTTTTTTTTTTTGTACGATGGATCCACATAGGATCATTTGCTCTGTCTCTAATGAACTCGAGCATTTAACTTCATTAAGTCCTGTCTAAACATTGAAAGTGCTTGTAAACCCAAAATTTTATATATGAGCAAAGAAAGGTACCTGATTGTAATAGAATGAAACAACTCTTTAATAGGTAAGGATGAAAGACTGAATGCCTTGCCTTTGTTGGGGGATAACATTTAGTAATGGCGCCATGATGCCATGTCTCCTCTAGAAATCATAGATGGAGATTGTTTTGACTCAATCAGACCTCATGGATGTGTTCAGCATAATCCAAATGTTAGGGTCATTTTTCAAAGGAAAGAGCGCGATTTTATGAGCTAAGAAAATACACATTGTAGGCCATCGATGTTTGAAGCCTTATTAAATCCTACCTGTGTTGTAATTGAACGATCCAAGCGCCAATTCTCACTAACCAAATAATCTAGGTTCATATCTATAAGGTCAGTTTCATTTAAAAATAACAACAACAAAAAAATGAAAAAAAAAAGAGGTATTTGTATCACCATGACTAAATGCATTCACTTTGTTAATATCCTTAAACAAAATTGAGCTTCTAATATATTGGATTTAGATGTAACCCCAATCCAGGTTATGTGGATCTAACATGCCAGCACATTAATTTCATATATCTTTCGATATTAATGATGGTTGTCATTCTACAGTGAAAATTAGATGGCTTCTTCATAGCTAACCCAGACTTGAGGCCACTGAAGGGTTGTTCAGAACATACAAGGATGTCTAATGGCAGGTTCCAGAAGATTAACTATGAGCATCTTCCACACATTGATCCGTCTTTTTTAGAGTGAACATCTCTTAATAACATCTTTTTAAGACAAGAAACTCATTCAAGCATGCAACAAGTCATCAAACAATCCACTAATCAAGATAAACAGCGTCTTAGTCTTCGTTCGAATCCCGCTGACCTGAATCCATTTACATTAGGTACCGAGATTCGGATACAAATTAGTTAATCAGGTTGGTTTAGGTTTTATGTTTCCACAACCCTTTCCAACTTTGGATGTCTTTGTTTACATGTCAACTCTTGTCCGACTAGAATAAATTAACCATACTCCAACCCCATTACATCCCTGGATCTAGTATAGAGGAAGTTCATGCAATATTTGCAAGAGAAGATGTGAGTTCTCCAACACTGCCCACAGCTTCAGGTAATGCAGAGAACAGGTTCCATCATTGCAGATCAAGATACCAAGTGATTCAGTCACTCCACTCATACGGTAGAGTACCTTGTTTAGGAAAGTCCATAAAATATAAAGCTAGCAAACTGGGTTTATATTTGGTACTAATGAAGGTAAGGAACCAACCGGATGGTTGGTAGGAGCTGTCAGTGCATGTCTCCTTGTGGTGGGACGTTGCAGGTTCAAACCCGAGTGGTACATTGAATAATAACTGGTGGGGGTCTGGCTAACCCCAGCTTGCCTTTCAAAAAAATAAAAACTAATGAAGGTAAGGAACAAACTGGAAATTATAGGTACAAGCTGTACCGACTCATACTGACTAAACAAACATGTTCAGCATAGTTTCTTTGCTAAGGATTGGACACTGTATCATGTTTTTTGGATGTAAAAATATAATTTTTGAGTCATAAAACTTTGTTATATTTTGGGTCGTTGGTTTTTGAAACCCTTTGAAAAACTACTTACATGTCATAATCACATAATTCAAAATCCATTTCCTACTAAAGAAACGCCGCAGATCACATCCTTTCCGATTTGCAAAAAAGGGTTAAAAAACTTGAAGAAAAGGTGATTTATATTCAATACTTCTGTACCTTCATTAGTACCAAATATTTGCCCTAGCAAACTTCAAATTGCATGAGATCAGAAAAATAACTACTACATATGAAATGCAGCCAATATACACCTTTACAATTAACGTGTTGAAAATATGTTTGCAGATAATACTCATTCAATCAAAACAGTGCATTCCTATACACTGTAGAGAAACCAACTTACATGTTATAAGATACAATTATGCACTGATTATCCTGTAGTTCATGCATCACACTTGCTGCTCAGCACTGAGGCCTTATGAAATCTGTATGCATAAACTTAGTAAAACTTAGCGTTGACAGTTTATGTCCAAAGACCCCTAAGAGGCCCTACTTTCTATCATGGGGAGAGGACTTGATAGCTTTTTCTTCTCATTGAAGCTAAGGCTAGGCAACAAGCTTGGCATGCAACACTGGCTGCCTTTAGCTGCCTTTCCGTTCTCGAGCTCAAAATCCATACCGTTTGGAGTTCTTTCACCATTTCCGGTGGAGTTAGCTTCAGACCGAACAGTGGTTGGAATTAATGGTTTTGGGGGCAATGAAGCATTTGTTTTGTCGACCTCTGGCTTTTTACCATCAAACTTCTGTTGATTGGTAGCTGAAGACTGTAAAGGTGAGGAGATATCGCTACCATTCTCGTCGTTTTCCTTGGTTTCCCTGAACAAGTCTGCGAGTTTCATTTTCCTTTCAGTTGGAGAAGTTTGTGCTTTAACGTCAGATATTCTATCCATAATAGAAGCCAGAGTGGGGCGAGGTGTCTCAGGAGTACTTCCATGGTAATTCAGAGTATTTCCTCTGGATGGAGTGAAATCTGCACAAGGCCAAAAATGTTTTAAAGTCAAATGGGTGCAATATGAGGAAGATTCATGTCTTGATACAGATCTACAAAAGGTATTACCTCCCTTGACACTATAAAAATCATCATCACAGTCAGATTCCAACCAAGCCAGGGAATCGAAGAAAGCCTCATCTTTGCTACCTGCCAGGATACAAGGCAAAAACAACAAAACACAAAATCTATTAAAAATATGTAGAGGGGGAAGGTACAAAAGGAAACAACAGCCAGGAAAATATGCATGACAATTTATGATATAACTTAGAATTCTTCTACATGCCCATAGAGATAAGAAACGACTCAGCATACCTTTAGATTTGTCAGTTTGAGATTTCAAAGTTCACACAGAAAAATGGTGCAGAGCAAGTTAGGGTATACATTAATATTTCTCACCATTTTATGATGTCTCCTGCTCCTATCTGTGCTTGTGTATACAGGGGCAGAAGCAGTAAAGCTTGAATTTTCTTTATTAGAGAATATTGTGCTCAGGGATCATAGTTTATAAAACATTAAACACCAGAGCTTCTTAAGCATGCACCAACCTCCGCTTTTCAATTACTTTCCTACAGTGAACATTTTCACAACATTTTCCCCATTCAGCATGCCTTTTCTTTCTTCACAACAGACTTTAGAGGTTCAGAAAAAGGGGGAAACAAGGAAATCGAACCTTAGAGACCACTGCCCTATGAGCACCAAGAAGATGTCTCAGCAACACAACTCATAGTTTTGAATCTTTCTGGGTCAGAATTGGAATGTACTGATCCTCAATGTGTCATACATTTAGACAATTTAATATGGGTTATGACATGACCAAGCTTGATGTTAAAAATCAAATAAACTGAAAACACATTTCCCTAGTCAGTCAGGAAAGTACCAGCAAGAATAAGAAAATACATCTGATCTTCCTAAATCACGTGGCATTTTTATTCATTTTCCTATTTCTCTGCTTTCACCCTTCTTTTCTTTTTGTTTTTGGATAATCTGCTGGTACTCTTCTTTAAAACATACTATATAATGAGAAAATTGAAGGTGTTGAGCGTAGTGTGAGCCTCTTGCCATGACAAACTGTTGCCATCAGCAGCACGTGTCACCAACACCACTGTCATGCCATGATCACTTGACACGTCACTAACAAAAATATCATCATGGTCATGATCAACATGCGACACCCAAATGGGCATCACCATCATAACATGGTCATCCATCATCATCAAAGTGATCAGCATTCTTTGCCACCACCACCTCCAACACCATCATCATGCAGCCCACATCACCATCACTATCATCATCAACAAGCGAAAACCGAATCCGCATCATGTACCATAATCATAATCATCATTAGTCATCACTTATCCAAGTAATAGTACAATTCAATTCATCAAAACACTCATGAACAAGCAATCAACTCCCCATCTAATAACCCATGTACTTAATCTTTCAAGACAAACTTCTAATCATAAAGATGAACATGTCCACACATGACAAAACAACTAGAATTAAGAAGCAAAACTATACGAATAAGAAGAAAAGGCATATGCTTAACTTTCATTACGCCACATAACCAGATAAACCAAAAACCACCAAAAATCAAAGAATTCATAAGAACCATAATTAGCAACTAATCAAAACAAGGATCCTGCTATCACATGGGCTCTTTAAGTCTTAATTTCAACTTCGGGTATATAAGCCAAAAATGAACAAAAACAAGAGAAGGGTGATCCTCAAAACTCTTGTGATTGCCATAAACTAAAAGTTCCCATCGAATTCAATTCACCATGGCCCATAACATTAACTCAACGCACCTAAATCCCCAAATTCACCCAAAATTCTCGATACCCATCACCCAAAAACCCAAAATTATGCCCCAGAACAACAATATATCAACCATCCACAACCCCAAAGAGGAGAAGAAAGACTTGAACAGGTAGAAAAAGAAGAAAAGAATACCAAAACTCCGATCCCTCCGCGACGACCCGTCCGAACTGGGACGTGACTCTCCGTTCCTCGCCTTCGCCGCGAGCTCGACGAGCCCGTTCTCCACGCTCGCGGCCTTCTCCCTCTTCTCCGACATCATGACAAGCCTCTTCAACTTGGCCGCGATCGAGAGCCTCAGTTTCATGGAGGAATCGGGTCGTTTCTGGGCCGAAACACAGCAACCCATCTTCTTCTCCGTATCAATCCACCATCAAAAGTCCTAATGCAAGCGCCAAAACCCCTCGGAAAGAAAAGGGTGCCGCAGAATCAGAAAGAACGCTTATTTCCGTGTGAAAATTAGGAAAGAAGAGACGGAAAATAGCAGGAAAAACAGTGAGAGAGAGGGAAAAACTGAGCGTGGAAGCCAAGTCTGTGGAAGAAGAAAGATGAGGAGGAGTGGAGAGGATCGATGGGGGGTGTGGGGCTACAAAACTAGGGTTTAGAAGAGAGAGAGGGATTCCGTTGGGATGATGATGGTGACGACGATTGGTGCCAATGCCATAATTCAACGTCAACAAATCTCTCTCAGGAAAAAGTCTCGGAAAATATCGTTATACTGAAAAAACAATTGGATACTATCGTGAAAATATCATGAAAATGTCTTCATATCTAAAACTATAAAAAGTGT
Source organism: Nuphar pumila (assembly GCF_984573655.1). Taxonomy (NCBI): domain Eukaryota; kingdom Viridiplantae; phylum Streptophyta; class Magnoliopsida; order Nymphaeales; family Nymphaeaceae; genus Nuphar; species Nuphar pumila. Next base: position 111,550,679 of record NC_143252.1, on the reverse strand, counting down.
AAAGATATGGATACAATGTAGAGTTAGTTAGAAAAAACAGTTAAGTACGTAATGTTAGTTTTTTATTACCACGTTAATATCATTGTCAAGCACAATATTTTAAATGGGTAACGTTGAAAATATCGTATTCTTAGCAGTGTATCGGCTTAGTAAAAATTTAACGTTATTATAAAATATCTTCGATATTTGTTAAGTATTCGCAATTTCCATTTTTTTTTTCGGGGCAATGATGAAATTTGAAATGTTTGGGAGGGATGGGCCCGTTTTGGTAAATAAAGTCCATATTAGGAGCTTTGGGATATTTTCCTTCTTTTTGTCAGCTTTGGGCAATTATTTGAAGGGGAACTTTAAGTGCCTAACGACTCTTTTTGGAAGGATGCGTGAGATCTGTACGACTCGGGGAATCCGAATCGACTCGGGTTGGTGTCAATGGATCCGGGCTGGCTAAGTTGGATTTTGGATATCATAAACCAAATTACACGAGAAAACCAAGCGAAAAACTCCGTGAGCTTACCCCTTGTCTCGAGGGAATCACTTACATGTAGTGAGCTTGATGATTTTATATGAAGCCAACTTAGACCTGGACCTTCTTGGTTCAACCAGATTTCACCGGTCTCTTGTTTTTCTTTAATATCTGCCTAGCCAAGCCATGATATATGTAAATCAAATAAAATATAAACATATAAAAAATAAAAAGAATTACTTTCTCGAGATATAGTTAATAAAATAAAAAATTTGCATTAAAATCATGATATTCTAAAAAAAAACATCATGTTATTTGAATGTATTGGATGCTTGACAAAATATCGCAATATTTTATACAATATCTCGATACTTGCCGCACTGGTCCAAATTGTTAGACATTTCCAACCGAACCGGTTCATGTTATGACTCACTCGAATCTCCAAATACTTGGATTCCGATACTCCTTTTTTGTCTTTTGTTCGCTACTTACGGTTTCAGTCATCAATTATGAATAAATATCGGAAACGCCATCTCTGGATTTTCTCGTGCCAGATTATCGTTCAAACGAGTGAAACCTTTTTTGTCTTTGACCCTTTATTTAATGGCATTAAAGGATATTAACTTTTAAATATTCATTTTTCAACGTGCTGACTCCCTCCTTTATTATCCATCTCTGAGATATCTGAAAAGACTTTACATGTTGCAGAAGAAACAACCTCTAAGATCAAAGACGATCTAGTCCCTAGTCGCGTTGGCTCTGCTTGCCGTACTTATGGTCGTTGTCTTGTGTTTTGACTTTTGACCCTTTCTTTGTTGGGTCTTGATTATGTTCTTGGCCTGGCTAGGCTAAGATTCAGATCAACTAAACTACACCTAACTCACTTATTAGAGTAGGCTCAATTTAGTAGGCCATATCCACCGAATTACCTTCAGTCGGATCAGAACCAGATAAAGATCCGACCAATTTGCAACCCTACCTATCAAGCCTGATAATTTTAGATTTGAACTCATCAGGCTGGATCTAATATCCGTAGGTTCAGATAGAACCGTAACCCCACCTGAAACAAGCTCTTAATTAAGGCATTTCCAATGCAAGTCCATAAGTGAATCAAGATTCAACCCATAACCGATGCAATTTTTTTCAGGAAGAAACATGCTCATATATATATATATATATTGGCTACTAAAGAAGGTAGAGTAGAATTCACTTTTTTCTTAAAAAATTCTAACTTTTTGTAGATCAAATGTTTCTGATGTGATGTACATGGTTTAGTAAGAAACTTGTTTTGAATCATGTACTTATGACAAGTAATTAGGTTTTTAAAAAGGTTCAAAAATCAATAGCCCACAATGTGTCAAAATTTCATAACTCCAAAAGATCACATTTTTACATCAGAAAATCACGATCCAAGACTTTATCCTTAGCAAACAAATTATGTTGAACACATCTCAGCCGTTAGATTGATTCTATACAACTTGCACTTGTCATATTTAGCTCATTAGTTTTGTACCTTCATTAGTAGCCAATATCAACCCTATATATATATATATATATAGAGAGAGAGAAGACATATTTTCATCTCTTGATGGGACATGTCTATTTCCTATTTTTGGAGTTTGTTCAAGTAAGGACACAAATTGCTAGCCCGTATCGTATACCTTTATCCAAATCATTCAATAATGTTGTGCTTATCCCTAATTCTTGATTTTCCACTATCTGATGTAAGCCTTCTTGCTAAATATTGAATTGAAACTTTGTTCGAACATATTTAATTTATAATCATTTTTTTTTTAATTGAAGAAACCGTCCCAGGCACAGAGATATAGCCATGTTTGCTCAGCCTGCCATACTAAAGGTCTCTTGTTCATGTGGGAGTAAAACTCTCAGGGCTTACCCCTCAACCCCAGGGAATTGTCAAGCTTCGGCTTATGCAGGGAATGATGCCCATGAGATTTGAACCTAGACTGCCTGTCAAACGGTCTACGCCCCATCCCACTATCTCAAATAGGGGCGGCAAAACCTGACACGACCCGCCAACCTGACCCGCCAACCCGCCTCTTAGGCGGGTTCGGGTTGGGCTTAAGCCAACCCGTTTAACAAATGGGTCGACCCGCCTAACCCGTTTATTAAACGGGTCGGGTTCGGGTTGAGGGTATGCCAACCCGCCAACCCGGCTGACCCGTTTAATAAACGGGTTAGGCGGGCGGGTCAACCCACCAACCCGTCCGCCAACCCGACCCACCAACCCGCCCGCTACACGCCAACCCGTTTTCCGGACCCAACCCATTTATTAAATGGGTTGGCGGGTCATGTCGGGTTACCCGTTTATTAAATGGGTCGGGTTAGTGTTTGCCACAGCCGACCCGTTTAATAAACGGGTCGGGTTCGGGTTGAGGTATGCTGACACGCCAACCCGACCCGATTGCCACCCCTAATCTCAAACCCCTTGGGAAATCATAATCAATCTTATTCATTGAACATCCACAAAAAACTTTTTCTTTCTTAATTTTTGATGGCTAAAGGGGAGCAACCACCATGAGGATATTGGGATGAATTGATTCAGCTTAGGTCTAACCTGACTTGACCGAACTGTTTCCATGAACCAAACAAATCCAGATTTACCCCGCAAATTACTTGATCCACTGGGATTTGATTTCACCTAGTGTGGCATGACCCTTGCGCCGATCCAGTCACGACCTGATCCAACTAGTCTGGATCTGGTTAAAACATTAACCAACACAATATCTTTTGAAGAAAAAATCTGAACCATTTAGAGCCTATGTGCATCCCACAAAGATACCCTCTGCCATTGTAGGATCCATCTCGGGGGATGGTCCACTTCATGACCCGGACAGATCCAAACAAGAATGACCTTGTCGAGGTAGGCCACATGACAGGCGAGGAGGTTTGGAGTTATATATTTGATACAATTTGGGTTGGGACCTATGTGATAAATTTCAGAGGTATTTGAAAAATATTGTGATTTTATCTTAACATTTTCTTAAGCCCATATAATCTCTCAAAAATGATATTTTTCAAATATCATCTATTTTTATAAATATAAAATATTAGCATGATATTAAAGCGATAAGAATGCATTAATAATGTTATAATTCTATACTTTTTGCATTTTTTTCATGTTATTTGTTTTAGTATTTTTTTAATGTTTTTATTTGCTGATATTTTCAATTTTTTCTCAAATATCTCTTTAATTTGATTTTTCCTCACAAAGAAAATCTTGACATCGATATATTAGACTATCAATGACCAGGAGGCATGGTGTGGATGTGTGGGAACACACTACAAAGGTTTGTGTAGTTTGTTTTTGATGGGCAAACTGGGGAATAACTCTTGTGAGATTCGAACCCGAGACCCTTTAGTTATGATAATGTGACCTAACCAGTCGGTTCCAAAAAGAAGAAGGCAGTTCAAGTGCAATCACATTGCACACTTTAGTGTAATTGAATGATATTAGAATTTGACCCGGACCAGACCCTATAGGGTCGGGTTTGGTGATAAATAAGAAGGCCCGATTAGTCTGGTTCGGACCCGAAGAGTCCAATTAATATATGGATCTGGGTATGGTTTGTGAAGTTTCAGACCAGACCTGGGCCAGACCTGAGTTCCGATTAAGATCCACAATTTTTCAATATAAAAATAAAAAAAAATCATTTTAACGGGTATGGTCCAGGTCTGGTTAATGTAATTCTTATAGGATCTGGGTATGGTTTCTCTTATGGTGGATCTGAGTCCTGGCCTGATACAATCATCTCAAATCAGGTTTGAGTCTGTTTCCATCTGAATCCGAGCCAAACCTGATCCGTTGACACCCTTGATTAGGATACCTTAAGTGTAAATCATTTTACCTCATTTTAAAAACTCAAATATTGTGCTGTGCCTACAATAAAGTTGTGTGAGAGCACCCTGCTGTTCATGTCTAGGAACGGGCATTCCATTTCCCTGGAAAATGAAGTCCATGCAATTTTGCAGAGTGCACACACTGGCATCTGTTACTGCACAGCCGCATCTAGAAATGGGAAAGTGATAAGAAAATTCTCCTTTGTGTCAAAACTCGGTTTGTGCCCATACAAACAAGAGAAAAAAAATCTTAAAAGCCCCTTTTCCTATTCATACCTGTGAAAATTTTACCCACACAAAACCTCTCTTTTCCTACCCCATTTTTTCCCACTTGCAAATGTGGCCTTGAGAAAGATGGCATCAGGCATCAGCTTCCCTAGAGTCCTCTGCATGTTGTCCTTGGGTATACGTCCTTGGATGCCAAATTAAGGAAATTGAATGTCTTTTTGGGGTGTAACGGGGTCGGGTTCGGTTTGGGTCTTATCAGACCCGATTCTAAATTGGGTCTAGCAGTAAGACCCAATCCTGACCCAATCTATTCAGGTTAGGGTTAGGGTACAGCTAGAAACTCTGGACCTATATGGGTTAACAGGTTTGGTTGTATATAGGGCCGCGTCTTTAATAGACCCATTTTGATTTGGGAAGGGTTCGGGTCTGGGTATGGCTGGAAAAAGTAGACCCATATTGGTTAAGGGGTTCAGGTCTTGACGGGTTTGGGTTTTATAGCTCGGGTCTTGATATGATCAGTGTTCTAGACCTAATTATCTGTCACTAAAAAGTATGTAAATTAAATACTTATTCTAAATAATGTCAAATTTTAAATATAAAAAGAATATATCCACACCAAACAAACATTTTAAGTTAGAACCAAAAAACCCAATGATATATCATATTCAAAATGTATCAAATTCAATGAGTTCTCTGAGTATTATTCTGGGATTCACTTCAATCTGACAATTTCCACAACAAAAGGATAATAGGAAGTATATGCAAAAATGAATTAAAGTTTACATTACTAAAAGTCAATGCATATTAATTCTAAGTTTATCAACATCTTTAAATGTCTAATTGAATATATAATATTTACCGATTAAAAACTTTCAAATGGATAGTGTATGAATACTGCCCCAAAGGGGTTTTGCGTAGTGGTTAGAAACTTTCAAAGGTAGTCACTCACATTAATTGCACCAATTGGTCTAAACCACCACCACTGCCCCAAAGGGGTTTAACCTAGTGGGATGGGGCTTAGTCTGATAGGTGAGCATTCTAGGTTCAAATCTCATGGTTGTCACCTTTGTGTAAGCCAAAGCATGGATACTCCTTTGGGAGCAAGGAATAAGCCTACAAAGTTTTATACTGTCAGGACAGCGACCACAAATATGGCAAGCAGCACTAGCCTAGTAGGTCTCTGATCTTGGATGTGGTTTCGTTATGTAAATATAAAAAAAAGAAACAAAAAAATTTCAATCTCGATATTAGTGGAATTTGAACGCTACTGTATCCAAACATGTTACAAGAAGTTTTGTATGGAATTATGTCTTCAACATTTATCATTTTATTGTAAACCATCATTTTACTATCAATGGGCCTGGTTTACCCAGACCCGACCCAAACGAAACCCTATAGGGCCCGGGTATAGTGATAAATAAGAAGACTCAATTAAGACCTGGGTCCGGACCTGAAGGTTCGATTAATAGATGACCTGGGTACGGACCTGCAGGTTCGATTAATACATGGACTTGGGTATAGTTAGTGAAATTTTATACTAGACTCGGACCCGACCCGAGTTCTTATTAAGACCCATAATTTTTTAATGTAAAAATGATTAAAAAAATATTGTTTTACCGGGTATGGTACGGGTTTGATTCATGTAGTTCTTATGGGGTCCAGGTATGATTTTTCTTAGACTGGACCTTATTAGATCCATGTTCAGACCCAATACCATACTAAAAAATCTGGTTCAAGTCTGGTTTCACCTGAGTACAAACCAAACCCGACCCGTTGACATTCCTACTTAAAACCTTTAAAGCTGTAAATAGGGCAGGTTTCCAACCTATGAGGGTGCACCCAAGCATGCATAAATAACCAGCATGCACTCCAAATTGGGTTATGTCAGGTCAAGAATATAGAATCCGGAACAGAATCCCAAAAAGGTATTTAGATCGTAACTTTTATATAAATTATCAAAAAAACACTCGGGTCAGCAAGGTCAGAGCTGATATCCAGAAAAAAATCAGTCCCAAATGTTACTTGGGTCAGGGTTGGGTCAACATTTTTTACACCCATACCTGGATATTGGGGTTCGAGTCAGGTCAGGTGCATGAGAAAACCCTACATGTTGGTAGCCCTATCCTCATTATTATTATTATTATTATTATAGGATAAGTTTGGATGTTCATATGGTAACAATGACTTGAAATGAACAATATCTAACTGCCCATGTCTTTTAAGTGAATCTAACCTTACAGATATCATCTACATGCAGGGATGGCAGTGGACCGGGGAAAAACGCCGTCCTGCATTATTCCGTTTGGATCGAGGATGGAGGACATTAAACAGGGATGGAGGTTAAAATCAAAACCCATGTAGGGATGGAGGCCAGGATGGACTTATGCTTTCCCTCATCCCATCCCTGCCTTGCCCCGCCCTGCCTCATCCCCGATCCTTCTTTAGGAATGGCAGTGGACTGAGGGAAAACGAGGCGCCTCGCCCCGGTCTACTGCCTTGCCTTGCCTTGCCTCGTTTGAACTGGGGGATGGAAAACATGAAACGGGGATGGAGGTTAAAATCAAAACCCGTGCAGAAATGAAGGCGGGGACGGAGGGCAGGATTTTGAGATAGGGCGGGGTGAAGACCTTGTCACCCGCTCCCACCTCTGTCTACTGCCATCCCTATCTACATGGTCTGTTTGGTGGAGATCAAGTTTTGAATCAGAATTTTTTGATAATTCAAAAATCAACTGCTGTAAATGCATGACTTAAAAAATGCATTTTTTGGTTGAAAATACACGATCTAAGGGTCCATCTCTAACAAATTAACAAAAAAGTCTGGTTGAACTAAAACAATTTGAACCTATGAGTTTCAACTCATTGACACCGTATGCACATCCACACCAAAGATCCATTATTATTATTATTATTATTATTATTAGTAGTAGTAGTAATAGTAGTAGTATGTGACCTAGGAGTTGTACTCAGTGTCAATCTTTTCATATGCTATGACATCCAAAATTTGTTAATATATAAACAATGTAAGTCAATTGGCAATTCAGTGAGGGTAGTTGCTTGGAGGCATTTAATGCAGTTGTTGAAACTGTGACACCATAACTAGGATCCATTCATTCCTCATAAAGCATTGGATAAGATGAGAACAAAAATTCAATTTTCCTTTTGGCTCTAGTGAGTCACTCGTCCAACCCGAACTCTTCCACAGACGTATACATGCAAGAACTCTGCGTGAGAGAGAGAGAGAGAGATTGTGGTGTTAATATTTGACATTCAGGAATACTTAACCATTTTATTGTTTACGGAGCCCCATGATCTTCTTTTTTTTATAACAAGGAACCCTCACCGAAGAGAGGAAAACCCTGGGTGGTGCCCCACTACCACCCTGCCTTACGTGACCCACCTCTGAATGCTATCGACACACCTATCACATCTCCAGCTCTAAATCCAAAAATGTAAGAAGTTTTTTTTTTTAAATAGCAAAAGTTTTTTGAAATTATTTTGAAACTATCCTCAAACTTAGGCATGTCACAAATTTAGAATCAAACCATTTACAACTCAACATATCAAAATAATTTCATTTATTCTATAAATAAAATTTCAAAGTTTACAACCCAAAATGAAAAAAGATAAAAGCACTCAAGTTCAGTCCATTCTTAAAACCCCAAAATCTCGGTGTTGCGACATTTTCTTTCCTACACAAGTATGAAAGGCATAAAGTACGTACGAAGTGTGTGACATATCATGTCTCAACACAATTCTATAAACCCTTATTAGGTCTCTAGAAAGCAAACAATACAATGATTACGATTTAACTTAAGTAAAAATTACATCATCCTATGATGATATAAACATACAAAGCATGCATACTCTTATGCACGGATAACCATACAATTTATGTATACTTTTATATATACATAAACAAACCATTTATGAATGCTTTTATGCGTATATCAACCATATAATGCACACATATCTTTATATGTACATATCATTATAGCATACAATTATACTTACATGTCATTCAAGCATATATATATATGCATATTTTATGACTTACCTTATACATTAATATTTTTATTTTTTTTCAAATAATTTTTTTTACATTTCTTGACATGCTTGCAAACATCGCACATTAAGTTTATCATGTTAGCTCAGGACACCACACCCGGTCCACTATAGGTACTCGAACCTCCCAAGGGATGTTTATTCAGACAAATTGTATTTTTTATATTTTAACCTTTGAAGAATAAGTGTCTCACACCATAGTCTAGGATATGTCATCCCTTGAACTGCAACATCGTAAGCGCACTACTATCGACATGCAGTTATATCTTTACCTCTGCCATGTGTATTAAAGTACAAAGTCCCCTTAAACCACCATGATAGAGGAAGGGTTCACATTTGACCTAACGAGAGTGTCTTAGTCCACGTCTGACAGAATCACTAATTCTCACAGGGTTGGTGCAATGCAAGTTCATATTTGACCCACTTATTTAACCTCAATAGTATGAGTTAATGTCACTTCATCTTTCAAAGTGTGGCGATTTAGTGCAACTTTTCTTAGTTTTTGAAAACTTTTTCTCAATGCATATCATTTAACAAAGTAAATGCCCATATTGAACATCATCACATCAGTAGTTGCACTCGGGTCAATACTCATAAATTTCATGTTATTAAATCATGCATCGCGTATTTTCACACTTAGTTAAATTTGAGATTTTTAAAAATTTAGCTGTTTGGGAAAAAAATTATTTGAGCATTGATTTTAGACCGATGTTTTTGAGTCTAGGCTTGGCATAGGTCTCATCGACAAGATCGAGATGAGCCAATCAAAGCACGAGAAAAAATTTTATTCTTGACTTTTAAATTCAAGCCAAATTTGAGCAAAAATTATGTTATTTTAGGCGGAATTCAGAATTTGATATTCGTGTAATATGTCATTGGATGCGTCTCGAAATTCTGAGCGTAATAATATTTTACTTTCTTTGATTCGAGCTACGGTTGACCCAGAAAATTTTTTAAATTGAATAGTTTGTCGAACTAGATCCAGATTTGGATCCAATAGATTTGATCCAAATTAATATGGATCTAGACCCTAACCAAGACCCATATTAATCTGGATTTAGTTCAATCCAAAATCTATTTGGGTTTTTAGAGTTGGATTTGGATCTTGGGTTCGAATCTAGATCCAAATCCAAGCCTAATGTTTTTCTATTTTTAAATTCAATAAAAAACTTTAATTTGGAGTTTAATAAGCCTTCTGGGTTAATTTGTCCATTTTTGGAAGCATTTAGATCATTTTTAATTATTTAATATTTAATATTTAATTTATTTATTTATTAAATTATATTAATTCTGAATTTTATTTTAGGGCTGAGTAGAACTTCTTGAAAGAATCCTTACTTTTACTTAAGAGAGGTTAAGCGAGAGTTTTAAAGGAATTGAAAAGTTAAAAACAAATATCAAATGTGGAAAAAGTTAACATAGGTAGTTTTTAAAATTTAGATAATTAGGGAGAGTTTCCCATATGGGAGTCTCTCTAGCCCTTTTTGAAAAGGGCTGGAGAAGAGGGGGCATCGCTTCCTCTCCCTCACTTTATGTAATAAAAAAAAATAATAAAGAGAGGAAAGAAAGAAAAAAGGAGAGAAGAGAGAGGAAGAAAGATAGGAAAAGGGAGGAAGAAGAAGAAGGGGAGCTTTCTTCTCCAATTGTCCGATAATTTTACCATCGTTTCTCATATTTTCTTCAATTTTTATAAAGGTATGGGTCTCCTCTCTTGAATTGAATGAGATATTGAGTATAGATGGGTTTTTCGTGCATGATCTTAATAAAAATCTATGAGAAAAAAAGTAGATCCACATGTTTACTCTAAAATTTATGGAAGAAGGTTTATACATCCTATTCCACGCATTTGTTTTTTTATTTTATTCACTTTTTCAAGAAGAAATTATGTGCTTCACGATAAACCGGATTTTATTTCATGATAAAATAGCCAGTTAGGATATTATCGATTTCCATCGCTTTTTCCGTGTTACGGATCAATTCAGGCATGCGATAGGTAGTCTTATACACATGTGTTCTTCATCAAAAGTTCGCATAACGGTGAATCATTATCTTATGAATTTATGCATGTAAGCTAAATGCTCATGTTCTAATTTTTGTATATGCATACATAACTGAATGAAAGTATGCTTATTCATGTGCCTATGAGTGATGAAAGATCACGCAGCCCTAACCTGGATATGCGTATGCAGACATCACTGAACTTGTTTAGGTATTTTTGTATATTTAATACATGTTCTGTTTTGTTCCTTGTTCAAGCAAAATATATATATAGCAGAGGTTGTAGGGGCAGGTCTGACAGCGCGTTAAATGTGCTGACATGCTATATCAGGCCCAGTCGATCGGCTAGGCAGGTGTGTTTTATATAAAGAAAAAAATAGTTTTTGCCAGGCCTATGCTGGGTTGACAGGCAGCCCAGCCGAGTCATACTCGGTTGGCCTGCCAGCCCTCGGCAGATCTGCATAGGTTCGGCTTGTGCAGGTTGTCTTTGGACAGGGATTTCAAAATCCCAACTGACTGCCAATAGACTGGGCGGAATTGATTTTCAAAAAAAATATATACAGAGTTGTAAAACAAATTTATTTTTTTAGTTCTGGGTCGGCCAGCAGCCAACCGAGGGAGGCTTGGCTGACTGCCAGGCCCTGACAGAACATACATAGGCACAGATGAGGCTTGTGCACGGTCTGCCAAACCCAGTCGAAGTGAGCTCGGCTGGGTTGGTTTGGCCACCCTGGGCTCGCAGGGTTCTGCCAGGCCCAGCTGGGTCGGTAGAGACCAAACCCAGCCAACCAGAGTCAGCTAGGCCTGGTCTGGACCCCAGTCAGCTGGGTGATGAGCCAAATATATATATATATATATATGCACTCTTAACTCTTTATGAATGTTTAAATCTGGAATTCGAACTCAAATTGCATGTTAAATCTCTGATGTTATTAAGTGTAAGTATCTTGATTTTAATATATGCTAATAATGGGATGTTTTCATTCACATTTATTAACTTTATATGACATGCCTTAGCATTATGGTATTTCAAGATTGTTTCGAGTGTATGTGCACACATAAAATGAATGTGATCGGTTATGTTATATACTTTTCAGATTTGTTATTTGCATTAGACTGCTTATGATAAAACCTTGGTCTCATGCGTGCTAAGCATGAAGTTTATTCCCGTTTGATTGGAGTATGTCATGCTTAATTCAAGTATTGATATACGGTTGTCTTCATGTACATGTGCATATTTGAAATAATATATTGTTGCATGTAATAAATGCACGAGTGCTCACATGTTTGACTCATGAACGAACATGTGCATTAAATGACAACATGCAGTGAATTTGATGATGTGCATTAAATAAAAAGTGTGCACTTGTCATGAGTATATGAATTTGCATAAAAGCATATGCAAAAAAAAAATGACCACACTTAAAAACTTGCACAGGGATGGTGAACACATGCATATGATTATGGTGGCTCATGCACATTATCAAATTGGTATGAATGATTGTGCATTTAGAAACATGTTAACATCATTTTATATATTGCATATCGTTATGATTTTTGCATATGGTGCATCGATGATCGGAATAAATCATCGTAGGCTTGGAGAGCCTTAAGCTTTGGTTTGCTCTTTCTTTACTTGTTTATAATGCATCACACAAATCACATTAATATTTTGCACTATATTGCACTATTCTATTCTTTTCCGTGGGCGATGGTCACGTGATGGTTCTCGTAGAAGAATATGCAAGCTTTTATTTTTGTTTGCATGATGAATTATAAATTAAAGAAATGAGATAATAATAATCAAATAAAAATAAAGGAACAATGTAATATACGTTCTCAGATTTTCCATCATTAGAATGAAAATCTTAGAGTTTTAGTTTTCGGGGACTACGAGAATACAAAAACTTTGTATACGCTATTGTTACCCCTGAACCCGATATTGAAGTTCTTTCTTCTGGCCACGGTTTTAGAGAGAGTCAGTCACTTTGCATGGGGGTGGTGTGTAGACACAACTGTTATTTTGATATACCAAGAAAAGTAGCACTTGTAGATAGGTGGTCCCTAGTGTCCCCGATGTTAGATGGGTGGTCTAATGTTTCAAAGGTTGTTTCAATCGAGGGCTAAGTTTGAAACCCAGTAATAAAATATAAATTTATGTGCTAAGCTACCCTGAAAACCTAACTTGACCTCGGGAATTTTATCTGGTTGGTGTATCCACGGGCAACAATAATTAAAAAGAAAAACTTAAATTGTATGCATGTAATAGGGACATGCATATAAAAAAAAATCCAATAAGAGGTAATAATTTACTCATGCATTGCACTGAAGCCATGCATATTTCTGTTATGCATTAGATCATACATGTTTACTTGTTCCCTTAAATGTAAAATATTGGTAAATGCATAATGTTATTCCCTAATGCATGTTAATGATTATATTGTTTAAATTATTATCCTTGTTATTTATTAAATATTTTTCCATGCTTAATAATTGTCTCTATTACATGAATGCTTAATCGAATTGTGAATTTGTCATAATTGTTTACCTCTAAGTTATTGCATGAATTTCTATATGTATTCTTTATACTCATTTATTTTATTAGAGGGATTCGTACACAGAATTTCTTGAATTTTTGACACCCCTATTTATGTGGTTTTTTCGCAACCGTAAGGGATCAGTGAAGCAACTAGCTTCTGGGAGAGCTACGAGTGTCACACTTTTGCTAGGCAGTTCACAAAGGGACAATGTGACTCAGTTTTTCTTTATTTACTTTTATGTCATTTAAATAACTCTGATATGTCTCTTGCAATTATTGTTTAAACATTCTTTCTTTCATAATTATTAAATAATGAGTTGTTATGGTTTGTAGTGATAAATGTTTGGTTATCCAATTTGGAGTGGAACTGTAAAGACCTGGGTCTCTGGAAATATTTCTGCAATGGTTTAAAAAAAATCTATATTTTTTAAGGAGTACGAGTTGGGGTCATTACAATGCAGCTCATGCATATCACATTCGTCACAATTATAAATTAAAATATGAATAATAAAAATTTATTACAGCAAGCAAACACTTGGGTCAATGCTCGTCAATTCATGTCATTCATCTATGTGCTTCGTGCATCACATCATATTTGATACACATGTACATTTCAAATTTGAATAACATAAATTTCAACATGTGAACAAACACTTGGGTCAATACTCATCAAATTCATGCTAATTGATCATGCACCGCTCACACTTGCCAGACTTACAAGCTTTGAGGGCACAAATAATAGAGTTTTTACATAACAAACACTTAAATAAGTCAATACCCATCAATTCATGTTATTCAATTGCACACCTTGTGGATAGATCGTATTTATCATATTTGCAAGTTTTAAAATATGAATACATCCGAAAAAGTTTTAAAATATGAATAACATAATTTCACTTGTGAAGCAATCATATGGGTCAATACCCAACAAAATCATGTTTTCAAACATGCATCATACGCATCACACATCATTTGTCATACTTGCGAATATCAAGCACAAATAGCAAAATCTTGCATTCAAAACAATCATTTGGGTCAATACCCATCGAATTCACTTTGAAAGTATACAAGCATTCACGTGTCATATTCACATGGATATCATCACTCATCTATGTGTGACCTGTCCTAAACAGATACATTTTAATACATGCAACCTACCCTATGCAGTTAAATTCTAATGCATGTATCCATTTATTTCGTCCATGTTCAAACAAACTTGTGGATAATCTAAGATCTTAGGTTTATTCAATAGTGCAACCCTGGCCATTTATGCATATGCCAAACTAGTATGCATGCATCACACGGTAAACATCCATCATTAATGCATGTCATATATTTCCATGCCAGTGTTGCATGGCTTTCATTCACTCATGCCACGTGACAACAAGCATACATCACAAATCACAATAATTCATTTGTATACCGAAATCACATGCACTTACAAACATATATCCATTCGCATGCCACAATTGCATGTTTACCCAAATATGCATCCAATTGTATATTGCCCCAGCGCACGCACACACAAAAATCCACCAAATTCACAACTTTGTATGTTGATTAGGTCTTTTAATTTTTAAGAGTTTAACCTAGAAAACAAGCATTTCTAACGGTCGATTTTCTAATTTTAATACCTCATTCGCCAATCTCAACTCTGATTAGTTACATAAAATAGTTAAATATACTTATATATAAGAAAATTCCTTTTGGATTCTAAAGTTTCATTGGAATTAGGGCACGGTGTAGCGGCCCGACAGATTTCAACCCAGAAATACCAGGATTTTTTTTTAAAGTTTACAAAATGTTGATTCTATTTTTATATTTTTTTTTTCTAAAATATAATAATGCAACGGTCTCATCAACAGATTTGTTCCAACCATACCAAGTATTAGACAGCCCGCTTGAGCACAAGCGCGAGCGGGTCTTGGCATCTTAGTACCACATCTAGTATGGAACCACCATCAACGAATTCAATTGAACAATTAAACAAAAGAAATTATTAAACCAAGTATTTCATCATGTGCATTGCCTTAACCAAAATAAGCTCTATATAGTCAGCCCGCGCATGCACCACCGTTTAATAGCTCCATAGAATAAAGTTCAAAATTAAAGCATCCAAATGACAAAATCCTTAAGTTATTACTTATGTAAGTAAACACAGCAGAAAGATATTGATTTTTAAAATCAATTTTATAAACTGGTTTCTTGGTTAAATCTCTCAAACACATTACATTTCAAACATCACTACCATCATATACCATAAATAGAAATTTATTGAACATTAAATAATCCCATTTCAGTATTGAATCATTAAATAAATTGTTCAAGTTAAATAGTCATTCAAATAATCAATAATTATCAAATGTAAAAGAAACAAGGAGCCATTGGGATCATCAAAAACATCAGTATGCACAACCCCCTCCAGCATCCTGCACTCGCTCCAACCATCACAAATCACCTGAAAAACATTTTATTTTGAAAGCATGAGACTTTAGAAAGTCCCAATAAAATTCACACATCCAATGCAAGATGCAATACATAAAGCTTGCATGATATACTTCAATAACTAAAAAACTACATCAACTATCAAAAAGTCAAATACAAGATTTTCACAAGATATTCATGTATCCATAATTCATAAATAAGTATGAAATAACAATCTCAAGCATTTATATCATCAATTCCAAATGAGATCAAAATATGTATCAATGAGCATGAATCCACAAAATTTCAGGAACATGAATAAAATACAGTAAATTAAAGTGAGCAAGTAATTTATGTTTCACTTGATTACCATGGCCTACTTGGGTATGACGTAGGACCAACCTAAAATAACCAGACTACCCGGGTGTTTATTATGCTATGTATTTTAATTTTCTTGAATAGCTCCTGAGTTGTATCCTCCAAGGACGGAGCCAGACCGTGAGAGGTAGCGGCTACTCTAAGAGAATTCTATCTAGGGTGTAGCTTCAGGCCACAATGATGATCATGATCACTCACTTCTGTAGAAGTTTCTAAAGACATGCCCACTTAGGATAAAAGTAGCAGTCCTGGTCTCCCTAAATTCTCTAGGTTGGGGGATCATTGAGGTATTGTTGCTCGCAGCTTAAAATAAATAATGCCCAGAGAGTTCATACCACCTATGTAATGTTGTGTATTTTCTAACTTAGTTAAATTTGAAATTTTCAAAAATTTGGTTAAGTCTGAGAGAAAAATCTTTTGTAACTCGATTTTTGACTGATGTTTTTTGAGTTTGGGCTTGGCCTAGGTCTCATCAACAAGGTCAAGACGAGCCAATCAAAGTTTAAGAAAAAGGTTTATTCTTGACCTTTAAATTCAAGCAAAATTCAGATTATTTTTTGGCAAAATTCAGAATTTAATATTCATGTAATATGTTGTTGGATGCGTATCAGAATTATGAGTGCAATAATATTTTATTTTCCTTGATTCGAGCTACGGTTGGCCCGAAAATCACATTTTTTAAAAAATTCAACAGTTTGTTGAACTGGATCCGAAGTTAGATCGGATTGGATCCAATACATATTATCTGAATTATTAAAGATTTGGATCTTATTTAAGACCCATTTTAATCTGGATTTAATCCAGATCTTGATCCAATTTAGTTTTGGGTATGGGTCCAGCTTCAAATCCAAATCTATGCCCAACATTTCTATGGCTTTAAATTTAATTAAGAGATTTAAATTGGAGTTAATTAAGTATAAGTAGGGATGGCAGTGGACCGGGGGAAAGCGGGGCCCCGCCCCGCCTCGCCCCGTTTGGACCGGGGATGGAGGGTATGAAACGGGGATGGAGGCAGGGACGAAGGTTAAAATCCATCCCCGTCCGGGGGTGGAAGCGGGGATGGACTGGTACGTTCCCCCGCCCCGGCCCATCCCCGCCCCGCCCCCGGCCCATCCCCGTCCCGGCCCTGCCCCGCCCCATCCCCGCCCCCAACCCTTTATATTTTTCTACATGTTTACTAACCCTAACTCCCTTCCCTAATTTCCTAACCCTGGAGCCACCGAGTCGGGTCGTCGCCTCTTCCCCTTCCCCATCCGCATTATCATTGGAGCTGGGCTGTCGCCGACCACCGTTGGCCGTCGCCGACCACCGTTGGCCGACGCCGACCACCGTTTGCCGACACCGACCACCGTTGGCCGACACGATCTCTCCCTCCTTCCATGGCTGATGCATTGTTTGACATCTTCTGAGATCTTAAAAACAACTTTTGACATGGCTGATGCATTGTTTGTTTGTCAGCGTATGAACTATCAAAAAAAGAAGGTAAGGTTGGGACACCTGAGAGACCACTCTCCGATCTTGGTAATCTAAGTTATCGTGGCTACTGGACTAGGGTTTTGCTTGACATTCTGAAGAAGCATAAGGGCAATATTTCCATCCTGCTTTCTTTCTGGACCTTCATGTTTTAAATTTGTGTTGCACTCTGTGGTTTTGCTTGTGCTGTCAAATCTTCTCATATAGTGGACACATTTTTCTGTGATTATAAAGCAGGTTTCAATAGGTTAATTTTTTCATTTATAGTGGTTTTTGATTTGGCTTAATTTTTTTTAACATTTCATATCAACTTATTTGCATATTCATTTTTCTAATTATTAAATAATATTCTCCAGTTCAGAAAAAATTGGAGGATGAGGAACTGAGTCCATTCAATATCTTCTAGAGCATGATCCGTGGATGTTATGTATTAGTTTACTAGGCACAAGTAAAATCTAATTTTTGTCTGGGCTATGAAGGCGGGGAGATCCTGTTTTCCATGTGGATGAATTCATTTATCATTAACTGAAATATTAACGTGAATGATTTCTAAGTAGGGATGCAATTTGACAAACGGGGACGGGGACGGGGATGAGGCGGGGACGGGGACGGGGACGAGGCGGGGACGGGGACGGGGACGGGGACGGGGCGGGGGTGGAGGACATGAAACGGGGATGAAGGCGGGGGTGGAGGATAAAATCCATCCCCGCCGCGGAGGCGGGGCGGGGGTGGAGGATAAAATTTTGAGGCGGGGCGGGGGTGGAAACCTTGTCCCCCGCCCCGCCCCGCCCCGCCCCGCCCCGCCCCACTACCATCCCTAAGTATAAGAAGCCTTCTAAGTTAATTTGGCTATTTTTGGAAACCTTTAGATAATTATAAATTATTTAATACTAAATAAATAAATAATTCTAATTAATTCTAAATTTTTAATTAGGGTTAGTTTTGGACTTCTTAAAGAGTCCTTACTCATGCCTAATAAGGCTTAAGAAGTTTTAAGAAAGGACTCTAAAGAAAAATGAAAACTACCAAAAAGTCAAATTTTGGGATTTGGAAAATTTTGGAGAAAGAAAAGTTGAGAGGGATCAAGAGGGAAGCTCTCCCTCTCCAGCCCATCTAAAGAGGGCTGGATAAGGGGGGAGACCCCCTCTTTGGCCTTCTTAAACAAAGGGAAAAAAAAGTAAGAAAGGAAAAGAAAGAGAGAGAAGAGAAAGAGGAAGAATGGAAAAGAGAGGAAGAAGAAGGGTCTTCTTCTCCAACCCATCCGCTCCTTCTACAGTTGTTGTTTTTTTTTCACATAAAGATACGAGTCTTCTTTTGATCTAAGTGAGAAATCGAGTGTAGATGGGTTGTCTATGCATGATTTAGATGGAAATCCATGGAAAAAGAGTAGAACCATATGCCTACTCTAAAATATATGAAAGAGGATGTATGGATCCTCTTCCATGGATTTGTTTTTCATGTTTATTCACCTCTTCAAAAATAAATTTTTGTGTATGTCTATTTTTATGAAAAACAGAATTTTATTTGGTGGTAGATATGCTTATTAAGATATTTCTTACGGTAGATATCAAGTTCCAAGGGAGTGTGTGAATTATTTGCATTATTTTCAAAAATAAAATTTCTGTACATGATTGCTCCAAGTTAAAAACAGAATTTTATACATAATAGAAATCGGGTTATATGTGTGTTTTCACGGCAGTTTCGATCTCCTTAAATGATGTGTGTTATGTAACGTTGAATACATGGTCAATTGTATGATTTTCCTCCATGAAAGCGTATTGAGTTGGAATGCTTAGGGTGATACCTCATGTTCATGAGCATGTCTAACTATACATGAATGTATATGAAATAAGTATGTGCTAAAAGCTTGAATTTAGCTACCCTGCATAGTTTCAATTGTTTTTATTGTTGATATTAAAAAAAAAGGGGTATATTATTTTGGGTTGGCTGGCAGCCAGCCAAGCAAGGCTCGGCTAACTGCCAGGCCCTATGTAGCAGCCTACACAGGCCCTAACAGGGCCTCTGTGCTGGCTGTCAGGCCTGGGCTGGCCCGACAACCCTGCACATGACCCGGTAGGGGGGCCTGCCAGACCTGCACAGGCCCGGCCTGTGCAGGGTCCGGATGCAAGGTTACCTTGATACCCCCTCCCAACCGAGTGGGTTTGGCTGGGACTGTGCCTTTGGGGTCCAGCCGAGTGGGGGCTCATCTAGGGTTGCACACAGTCATTTAAAAAAAATAGTGTATTTAACAATATGTGTGCATTTCAAAACAGTGTTTATGTGCATTTCAAAAGAAAAATAAAACAACACAATAACAATTACATGCATTGCTAAGTATATGTAGAATTTAATGAGAACATGTATTGCCACGTTTCTGCAGAATTTAATGAGAATATGCAATTCTATGTTTATGCAGAATTTAAATAGCACAAGCATTTTGCCATGTTGATGCAGAAATTAAAGAGAATATGTATTGCCATGTTGATGCAGAAATTAATGAGAACTTGTATTGCCATGTTTATGTAGAAATTAATAAGAACATGTACTGCCATGTTTATGTAGAAATTAATTAGAACATATATTGCCATGCTTATACAGAATTCAATGAGAATATGCATTGCTATGTTTATGCAGAATTTGATTTGAACATGCATTTACTAAATATATGCAGAATTTAATGAGCGCATGCATTGATTTATTGAGATCATGCAATTGGCATGAATATGCATACTTGGTGGAAATATGCATTTATATGAGCATATACATTCAAAGGAAATATGCATTGGCATGGATACGTGTATGTAAATGAAAGAATGAACTTGACATAGCATATGAATTAAGTAAATACATGCTTATGAATATTTTTGTTTCATACACATGATAAAGGTTTGCATTTATGAATGTGCATTTGGAACATGTGATTTGTGTCATAAATGGCATATTGCTTTGGTTTTCGCATATAGTGCATACACATGATAAAGGTTTGCATATATGAATGTGCATTTGGAACATGTGATTTGTGTCATAAATGGCATATTGCTTTGGTTTTTGCATATAGTGCATCGACGATACAAGTGGATCATTGTAGGCCTGGAGAGCCTTCCGGGTTCAAACTCTCTGCCCATGCTTAGAACAACTCTGATGTGTATTTACATTCATATACTCATATATTTAGCACACGAATGTAAGAAAATTTCTATGCCAAAAAATTGCATAAATTGACCCATATTTGCGGAGCTTTTTAAGGATCAATTACAAAAGATATCTGCAACGTTATATGTAAACGTCGTACTATATATGAGAACTTAGTAGAATATATGTGAAGTTTTGATAGGTTTCATTTACATAAAGTTTGTATATTTGGTTATGCAAATTTTGTGAGGTATGCAAAACAATGTGTAAATCTACCTTTTATTGAGAGTTTGTGATATCCAAAGTGCATATCGATATAGTTTATGCAAAATTAGAGATTTTTGTGAAAACATCATGCGAATATAGTTTTTAGTAAATGCTTCTTCTTTATTTACTTTTAAATGCATTGCAAAAATCATATTTATTTTTATTGCATTGTTCTATGTGCTTCCATGGGTGGGAGTTCCATGATGGCTCTCGTAAGGGTAGATGCGAGCTTTTGCCTTTGCTTTTGTATATTGAATTGCAAAACTTAATAATTGACTTTTAATAAAAAATAATAAATAAGAATAATATAATATACGTTCTGAGATATCTCAACGGAAGAATGAGAATCTTAGAGATTTGGTTTTGGGGGACCACGAGGATACAAAAACTATGTGTGCACTATTGATTACCCCTGAACCCGATATTGAGGTTTTTTCTTTTGGTCACGGTTTTAGACAGAATCTGTCACTTTATCTGAGGGTGGTATGCAGACACAGCTGTTGTTTTGGTATACCAAAAAGGTAGCATTTTTAGATGTGGAGGTCCTTAGTGTCTCAACATTAGATGTGGAGGTCTAATATTACAAAGGTAATTTGGTCGAGTGCTAAGTTTGAAACCCAGTAATAAAATACAATTTGTGTGCTAAGTTACCCTGGAAACCCTACTTGACCTCGAGAATTTTTACCTGTTTGGTGTATCCACAAGCAATGATAATTAAAAAGAGGAACTTAAATTGTGTGCATTTAATAAGGACATGCATATGAAAAAAAAACCCTAATAATAGATAATAATTTACTCGTGCATTGCATTGAAGTCATGCATATTTTTGCTATGCATTAGATCATGCACAATTACTTATGATATATGGATGAATGCCTTATATATATTTTCTTTTGCATGATAGCATGACTTTAATGCCTAGTTAATGTTCCCTGTTGATATAAGATATTTCCTCTTGCTTAGCAATTGTTTCATATTAATCTCATGCTTGCTAAAATCATGGATCTGTCATAAATGCATTTCCTCTGAATTATTGCATGAAATCTTATCTGTGTTTTTTTTTATCATTTGTTTTATTAGAGATACTTGTACTCAGAATTTTGGTTCTAACACCCCTACTTTTGTGTTTTTTCACAGTCGCAAGAGATTAGTGAAGTGACTAGCTTCTGGGAGAGCTACAAGTATCACACTTCTGCTAGATAATTCACAGAGGGACAGCGTGGCTCAGTTTTTTTTTATTTACTTTTATGTCATTTAAATAACTCGGATATGTCTCTTGCAATTATTGTTTAAACACTATTTCTTTCATAATTATTAAATAATGAGTTGTTATGGTTTGCGGTAATAAATATAAGATTCCTTGTAGTGTGTTTAGTTATCCAATTAAGAGTGGGACTGTAAAGGCCTCGGGTCTCTGAGAATATTTTCGCAATGGTTAAAAAAAATAAAAAAAATTGTACTTTTTCTTGGGTATGAGTTGGGGTCGTTACAACCTACCCTCTCTAAGGTAGATCCAGTCAATCTTTTCGATTTAGCATACCTTGGTAAAGGCATGCCCAAAAATATATCACAAGGTTATCTTTATGAATTAGGCCATAGGTAAATGCAACCACCATTTAGGCTAGTGAATTATCATCTTATTATTCTCTCTTATGAAACCATAAATTATTTTAATTTTATCAAATACACCAAGTGCTCATACAACCCTGGGGATTTCTATCAATTCTGCATGCATTTCCAAATATTGCATCTCAAAAACATAACATGCATTCTCACAATAAAGGAATCATGTCAATATGTTGTTTAGTCATTCATTCGTGCAGCATCACAATATTTCAAATATTCAGGAATAAACATGCAGTAATATCACATATACATCACTCTGCATCCGCACAGATAGTCAATATGCAACAAAATTAACATGCTTATATTCATTTTTCACATGCTTTGCATTTACCAATATGCTCACAACCAGTTTATCATGAAATAACATAATTAAATTGCCATAATTTCATAAATGTCAATCATAGTACGTGTTGGAGCCTTTTTTCTCAAAAAATAGGGCATCCCTACACCTTAATCTCATCTTACCAAAAGCAATCAAACTCACCTTTATCTCTATCTCACATATTTATATCAGATCTAATATGATTCAAAAATGAATTTAGAAAAAATTCAAAGAAAATATCGAAACATAATTAAATTCATTAACCCAACTTTCTCGATAAAAGCTCTCATAAACTCTCATCGAGCAAATCAATATGACTCTAATTAATATGTTAGTCTTTCAGTTCTCAAATCATATCAGACCTAAATGAAATATCTATGATATCATACTCATTAAAGAACTCACTACAACTGGCTCGTAACTAAAAACACAATTCTTTTTTCCTGATTCAGGCCCCCATAAGCCCAAATCAGAAAGGCTTCTTAATTATTCCTAATTACATTCTTAAACAAGATGGATACACATTACTTAACTCAATTCATGTTGTACAAATTTGTAAACATTCATATTTCATTTAAGTATGCCTTTAGAGCATCAAAATCAATTAAAAGGCTCAAAAACTCTAAATTAGTTTTTGAAAAATCAAACTCTTGATTTTGTTACAAAGAAACCATTAGATACACATTAAATCAAGCAAGTATCCATAGACTTAACAAACTAACATGTTGAAAATAATCATATAACAAAAGTACTTGCCCTATGAATCAATAAAAATAATTAATTTGCAAGACAATACAAATTGAGTCATGTCTTACACATACAATTCACATAAACCTTTATTCAGATCTTCTTATAAATCTAACATAATATTTTTAATGCAATAGCGTTAATAAACACTGATAATATGCAATACTTGTCAGAAATATATTAAAACCATAAGTTCCTAACATGTTACTACTTAAACACAAGCATAAGTCTTCAAAGAAACTTAGATCCCTGTTGACAAGTTTTTATAAAATATGTCAAGAACAATAGAACTCATATAAAATCTGTCAAGGTAACCACGATATTTTTATCATGGTTACCTTACTTGTCAAGAATATAACACAATAGACAGATCTCAAAAATAATAAATACAGAATTAATTAAAAATCTTTTACGAAACCCTATTCTGACAGAGTTTCGATCTAGAATCTGCAGTCTACAAGATTTTTACCAGATTAATGTATTTCTTGGAATTTATATAGAATGTTTTTAACAAAAACCTTTTTACATAGTCTGTTATTATATATTAAGATTCACCCAAAATTTTCATAAAATATTTGGAGTTGTTTTTCAAGGGTGTTTACATCTTTTATCAGAAATGGGTCGGAACCATCCTGTAACAAGAGCCAGAAACTGGGGCTCTTTAAAACGGGTGTATCTTCTTCAATACGAATTCCAAATGAATGAAACAAGATCTAAATTTAAGATCAAGATGTGTAGGTCATCATAGTGATTTTAGTTCACTTTTTCAGACTCATGTTCGAGAAGATATCGATTTATTTCTGAAACTGATCAAGAATAATATATCAAATATTTTAGATTTTGATTTCTCAAAAAATATTTTTGTAAAAACCCTTTTTAAGATCATAAAACCTTTGAAATCTTATTATTTTAGATTTGATCTGACATAATATGAATTAACACATGAATAACACCATCAACATCACGTTATGATTGAATCTAATACGAAATAACAACGAAACCCTAATTATGCATGTTTCTCAAAATTATTTTTATGAAAAACTTATTATTTATCTTTTTTGAACTCAAGAAATGATTTCTTCAACCAAGAAAATATGTAGAACAGATCAAAACATATCCATATACTACTAAAAACTAAAATAATCTAGACATGCATGCTTTATGTATGTAAGGAGCATCATCTACGTAAATCTTACTTGTGAATCGAAAGATCTTTAGGGTAAAACGAGGGAATCAGATAATTCGTCTTCTACTCCACCATCACCAATGAGGTAAGTGCAAGTTTAATGGCTGCACAAGTCTTCTCCAGACCTCCTAGACGTTTTGGAGGGGAGAGAAAACAAAAACACAAAGGAGAAAAAGAAAAAGAGAGAGAGAAGAGATTTTTTTCTCAAAAGATGTGAGGGGCGTGTGGGAGGGGGATATTTATATCTTCTTCCCAACCCTAAGCTGATTTAATTTGGACCCTCCCTCTCCAAAATCGTGTGGAGGAGGAAATAAGTCCATTCTAGAGAAAACCCTAACTTTTGCACTCCTAATTCTTTAACTATATTGATTTTTTTTTTTACTTTTTTTTTATGAGATAATTAGGTTTGACTTTTCAACAACTAATTCTAACCCATACAACTTATGTGGACTCTTCTAGAGGTGTGGACTCTTCTAGAGGTTTAATTGCTTTAAAAATATTTAATTTAAAAGTCTTAATTATCCCCTTTTTATTTCTGTTTAATTATTTTTATGAATTTAAAACTAGAGGATAATTTGATTAATCCACATGGACTCTTGGATCCAAATGGTAATTTTTTATCCAGAACCAAAGTTCAAGATCTAAACCACACCAATCTCATAAAGTCTTCATAGTTTATCTTTTTTTATTATTCTTGAAATATTATTCATAGATTGAGACAAAGATTCATAATTAATCAAAATAAAAAAAATAAAAAAAATAAGAAAATCAAGAAATTCAAGAAAATCAAGAATATCATGAATTCAAGAATTTTAAGAAGATCAAGAAAATCAAGAATGCACACTTATAGGCATAATCACATCAATACTCCATCATTTATTCATTTTAATCATCAAGAAAATCTCAGGTTTTACATAGGGCTTGCTTTATTCCATTTACGGATATCTACTTGTGTAACCCTACGTAATTTGAAACCCAGTAAGAACATGGGTAATCATACCTCTATAGTCATGTCCTACATTTGATATTTTCTGAACTTCTCATTGCACAAATATTTTCCTGATCTCAGTAAGCTCATTGCGATGGAGGATCGACAGTGAGAGGGGGCACAATAGTGACAATGGGGGCGGTTGCGGTGTGGGTCATATGGCAACACGCTGTTATCATTGCAAAATTTTACTTTTTCAAGTCAAACTATCCTTTGAAAAAGTTTTAAAAATAACGTGATTTTCTTTACTCAACTTTCTAAATCGATATTCTATTTCTAAATGCACAAAGAATCAGGCATTGGAAAATGAACACTAGAATGAAGTGGGTAACAGGAATGTACTAGGTTTGAGCTGGAGTGAAGGTTAATTATACTGAGATGAACTAAATCTAGAGCTCAAACACTAGCTGGACTCACTGGACTTAGCTCAAATTCAGCTGAAATAAGCCGAAATGGGCTAAAATGAACTCCTAGACTACGAGAGATGGATTTGAACTCAAACTGAGCCAATTGAATTTCTGGTGAGCTCAAGTTAGACTCCAGAAAGTAGGACTAACTGGGATTGACAGACTCGGGAACAATTGACTAGAATTCGAGCTAAAAATGAGCCCATTTCTCAAGAAATAGATCAATTTTAGCTGAAATGGTCAGAAATGAATAATGTCTGTTTATCGTGAGCTAAGGGAAACTAGAAATGACTGAAACTTTAACTGTTCTACACTTAAAATGAGCTTAACTAGGTCTAACTGATAGGGATCTAGGGTGACCTAGGGGTAAAATGATAATTTTACTGGTAAAAGGGGTGAAATGACACCTAAACTGGGACAAACCTAGGGTTAGATTCCTACACTGACCTAGGTGGATTGGCATCTGTCAAAAGAGGATGTTTGAGTATGAATGAGGAAAATTTGGGGTGTTTACACACACGACAGCGATGGTGGGGCGGGTGACACAACAATGACAGTGCCTATTGCGGCTTCGACAATGCATGATTGAGGAGCTCGATGGCAGCAGGATGCGCATTGAAGGCATCCTCCTTCATGATAGAACAAAAGAGAGGGAGAGAGGTGTGAGTGATGGTGACAGTGGGCCCCCCGATGGTGGTACTCGAGTCGACGATGGCGGCGGTGATGGTACCCAGGTGGAATGAGAGAGAGAGAGAGGAGGGGGGTCTTGGCTAAAGAGGTAGAGTGAGAGAGAAGAGAGAACTCGAGAGAGAGGAGGGATGTCCTGTAAGGGGAGAGAGAAGAGAGAGAAATGGGTCTGCCACATGGCAGCTCCCTAAGGGCAGAGGGGTCCCTTCCATGAGGAAGGACTCTTTTTCCCCTTCTCTTCTTCTTAATTCCCTTTTTTCATTTTTTACCCAATCTACCCTTATCTCTTTTCTTTCTTTCGTAATGCCCCTTTGGGCTTGGGTCATTTGAATTGAGGTCCAAACCCACAAGTATCTGAATCACTTACAGTTAAACTGATTTTTGGGGTTTTGGTCGGACTGAATCCAGTTCATATTGATTTTCTGGAATCTATATGGCTCCATCTCTGGTTTAGACCAGATCTCATAGGTTTGGATCGCTCTCAAATCCAAAATTATGTAATCTTATGTAATTATTCATGATTATTCACGTTTAAAAAATTAAGGTTACTACACACTCGTGCGCCAGTGGAGTTATGAAGCCACAATCTTAAAGCAACTGAAGTGCTAGGGGTACATTGATTCAGTTCCAATCATCCCTTATGTCATCTTATCATCATGACCCATTTGGGATCTCATTGATCAAATTCTTTTTATCAAATCTGACCTTATAAATGGATCTAGCAAGGTCAATTTTATATGACTCCACCTTTTGATTTTTTTTTTTGACAAAAATATGATTTTTAAATAATAAGTTTAAACTTTTCATAGTTGATTGTTTTTTAAAATCCAAGATGGAGTTAGGCAAACCCCCACCAGTTATTCATGTTGGGTCGTTAGCACTGGCGGAGCCAAGAGTGGGAATGGGTGGGCGGTCGCCCACCCCAGAATTAGAAACCGATTTTTTTTTCTTCTGACGATGTTAAAGAAAGAATATGCGTCCATGTGTATTTTCTTCTGACGATGGTAGTGCTAATCTTTTCCCTTAATTTTTTTCACCCTATTGAATTATGTAAAAACCGCAGAAGAGACGGGTTATTAGTTCGTGGGAGTTGGAGTTCTCTCTTGTGAATATTCAACCAAAAATCTATGTGTTTTTCCCCAAGCTTCTTCTTTTGTCATTTGTTCTTTGTGAAACCGTGTAACCTACGTTTATGAGGAACCCGGCTTCACTCATCCCTATATCATCCTCTGTGGTCATAACTCCCTCTGGGATCTCATTGGTACTTAGTTGTTTTGATCAATCTGGCCCTATCGATGAGTTGATTTAATAGAAATCAATCTTTTGATAGTGTTCTTTAACAAAAAAAACATGGTTTTCAATTTATTTTGACAGTGTTCTTTAACAAAAAAAATCATGTTTTTTATTAATGGTTATTGATTTTTTAATCAGCAAAAAGTCCTGCACATAAGTTGGATTCTGTCTATTCAAATGTCGATCTTCACTAAATGGATGATGTAGATCACATACACAGGGTCCAATTTGATGAAAACAACTTACATCAGTGAGGTCCTAATGACAGGAATGGCGATATGGATGACTGGAACCTAAATGTGGTTATGGGTGCCATGCAAAACACTATGCTTGCTTCACTAAATGGAGGAAAAGAGGGATTGAAAATGTGTTGTTATAGCCTGGCCATGGGTAGGCCGATGCCATGAAGGCCCTCAGAATGATGAAACCAGATGGTACCATCAATTTGATGGCCATCGCCTTCTCCGGCCAGGGAGGCCGCTTCTAGAAGAGCATGTCAGATCTACCATGCACAACCAAAATTTCTTCTGACGATGGGTAGGCGAAAAAATTCTGGCTCCGCTACTGGTCCTATTAAATGGATGGTCCTTCAAGACCATAGCATTGTCCCCGAGACCCGAAGTCTGCCCACCCAACAAAAAACTTCTGGCTCCGCCACTGGTCGTTAGAGATCGAGATCGGAGACATGAAGAGGATGGATCATGGTGGAGAATGGTGTTACGCTAGTGATCTCCAAGAGATGGAACTAGTCACAGCCTCTGCATGTAACGAGCCTCTCTCATTTGTTTCTCTCTAGCCCTCTCTGTTGTATCTGTGTCTATCTGTTAGAGAAAGAGAGAGCCCTCTATATAAGTCTGCCCCCCGATCCTCTCAATCCAAACTGTCATCCATGTGCCAGTTATGCTTTATTAGCAGTTTCCAAATATGCACACGAGAGGTGGGCTGACTTCTCATGCACACATTAAGGATCCAGGCCATTGAGATATCCACCCTCTCAATGGTCTTTCCTTAATTGAGGATCATTTTCTTCGCGGCCACATATCCTAACAATTCGACGTACCATTGGTTTTGAACCTACAACGTCCTACCACAAGGAGATGTGCACTAACAGCTCCTACCAACCACGCGGAGCACCTGTTGGTATAGTTGTCAATTTTTTTAATCACCGGAAAATCTTCCATAAAGGTCAGTTTCCGGCGATTCAAATGCCAATATTCACTGAATGAACCTTATAGATCACATATACATGGTGGAGATTTGACCAACACAACTTGCATCAATGAGATCCCTAGATGGGGTATGACAATAAGGATGATTGGGTATAACAATATATGGTTTTTTATTTTATTTTTAAACCAAATAAAATATATTAAACTTTTTAAGAAAAAAACCATAGCATTAGACAATGTAGCAGATGATCTTGGGAACTTATTTTTGAAACTCAACATTGAGTCAGACAGCCATTTCCATTTTACAGATTTTCTTCCTCCTTTTTTGTTAGGAGTAGGCAACGATTTCAGGCAACCATGGGTCATGGACCACCTGGGTAGCACTACAACAAAGCAGTAGATTAGCGACGACCATATTCCGTCGCTAATCTGTCGCTAACACTGTTAGTGATGGATTAGCGACGATGATGTGACGGTATGCTTACGTCGCGAATTTTTCGACGCTAACTGGCGACGGAATAAATCTGTCGCCAGGTCCGTCGCTAATTGCGACGGACTAACGAGCGTTGTATTCCGTCGCCAATCCGCCGGTACTAAACGGCGACCACTGCTTGGCGACGGATTTACGTCCGTCGCTAGGCCGTCGCTAGATTTATATGAATAGCGACGGATGGTTCCGTCGCTAATCCGTCGCAAACACGAAAAAAAAGTTAAAAAAAAATTATTTGAAAATTAAATACCGAGAACGGTACAATTTATATTTTCTGTACAATTTATATTTCCTGTAAATAAAAAACAAACCACACAAAAAAATCCATATAAAAAGAATCTACAACAATTAATCGTTCCACCTTAAAATTAACAAGTTTAATTATTTACAATTCAACAATTACAATTAGGAAACATAAAAAAATAGAACTTCTTCAACACAGTTCTCTAATCATCGCCAAGATTTTGTGCGTCTTCTTGTTCATTGCCTTTATCTGTCCCTTCAGCTCCGCTACGCTGATTATCGCTAGCAGCCTACACAAGAAAAGAACAGTCAGTATTGATAAATAAAATATAATGAAATAAATTACACACTATATGTGATTCTATCATGTGCTCATGTGTGCTCTAAGGCAATAAAAAAACTCTATATGTGCGTCTATCATGCTCATATGTGCTCTAAGGCAGGCAAAAAGTTATATATGTGATTCTATCATGCTCATATGTGTGCTAAGGCAGTCAAAAAATTGAATATGTGATTATAGCATGTTCATATGTGTTTTAAGGCAGCTAGAAAAACTCTATATGTGATTCTATCATGGTCAGATGTGCTTAAGGCAAGAAAAAAGCTATATATGTGATTCGATCATGCTCGTATGTATGCTAAGGCAGTCAAAAAACTGAATATGTGATTATAGCATATTCATATGTGCTCTAAGGCAGGCAAAGCAAAAAAATTTATATGTGATTCTATCATAAATGATATATGTTCTAAGGCAGTAAAAAAACTCTATATGTGATTCTATCATGCTCATATGTGTTCTTAGGCAGTTAAAAAACTGAATATGTGATTATAGCATGCTCATATGTGCTCTAAGGCAGGCAAAAAATTTTATATGTGCTTATAGCATGCTCATATGTGCTCTAAGGCAATAAAAAAAACTCTATATGTTATTATAGCATGCTCATATGTGCTCTAAGGCAATAAAAAAACTCTATATGTGATTCTATCATGCTTATATATGCTTTAAGGCAGGCAAAAAATTATATATGTGATTCTATCATGCTCATATGTGTGCTAAGGCAGTCAAAAAACTGAATCTGTGATTATAACATGCTCATATTTGGTCTTAGGCAGTCAAAAAACTGAATATGTGATTGTAGCATGCTCATATGTGTTCTAAGGCAGTCAAAAAACTCTATATGTGATTCTATCATGCTCATATGTGTTCTTAGGCAGTCAAAAAACTGAATATGTGATTATAGCATGCTCATATGTGCTCTAAGGCAGGCAAAAAAATTTATATGTGCTTATAGCATGCTCATATGTGCTCTAAGGCAATAAAAAAACTCTATATGTTATTATAGCATGCTCATATGTGCTCTAAGGCAATAAAAAAATTCTATATGTGCTTCTATCATGCTCATATGTGCTCTAAGGCAGGCAAAAAGTTATATATGTGATTCTATCATGCTCATATGTGTGCTAAGGCAGTCAAAAAACTGAATATGTGATTATACCTAAGAGGGATCTGCAATCGAAGATCCCCTGTTCAACACAAGATTGTTGATCTCATCTCGGAGAAAGGGGGCGACGGTGTCGTGGAAGTAGTCATCCAATGTGTCCTTAATGATCTGGCGTACATCATCACCGGAAAGAATAGGCTGCTGCTTGGAGCTTATGTCGGCGAAAGTAGCCTTTGAGCCGTAACTGGAAGAAGCAATAACTGGTGAAGTGTTCAGATTACTCCCAAACCCGAACACGCGACCTTTTTGGGGTTCACCTGCTGCAGTCACCCATGCTGCAGGATCAAATGATGGATGCTGAGTAGCGTCATCGCCATATCGCTCTATCATCTGTTGCTCATATGCCTCCTACAAAATAATGTTTAAAGTATGCATTAATAATTAATGATAACATTATGATAACATACCGTCGTTGTTCTCGCCTTCTCTGATACGAAGACTCTTGTGGTCTTTCATTTATGTGTTTCAACAAACACATTCTTATATGGTACATTGTCTCCTTTTTCTGCTTCCTGCGAAGTTAAATGACAAAAGATTTAGTACACAAGTTTACAACAATACTTATAAAATTAATATTATATATTGATGAGTTACCATTTTCTTCAGGTCTACAAATATTTTCAGAAAGTTAGTAGACATTACTTAAATAAATTAAATATGAAACATATTAACTATGAGGAACGACTGTATACCGTGAATTAGGACCACAATCTGTCTAACACCTCCTTTGGGTACTCTTTCCATTGAGCAACCGGTCCTGGTAGATGTTGAAGAAGTGAATTCTTAATCTCCTGTACTACTTCTTGTGGCTCAAACCTCGTGTTGCACATGAATTGTTACACAGTAAATATCAATATAAAATATTTATAAGATATGCAATAATTGAAAACAAAATACTTACGGTCGATTATCGATATACACTATTCGAATGAGTCTTCTTGTGCCAGACTGAGAAGACCATGCTTTCTGTGTTGGCTCCTGACTTGTGTAATCAACTGGTGTAGGTGGGTCGTCTATAGGTGAAACATCATCTATAAAAAAATACGTTAGAATTTCTCAGAATGCGCATTTGAACTAATCAAGCATCCAATTAGTTAATCAATATACCTATCACAGGAGCCCGTGAAGATGAAGGTTGGGCCTGGCTACTACTGGATGAGCGACCACTGTAACCTCCATGAACCATATTCTAACAAATAACATATGTCATACAATACATTCAAATAATTCACATCAAGTATTACAATACATTCAAGTCATTCACATCAAGTATTACAATAATTCAAATCATTCGCATCAAGTATTGCAATACATTCAAATGATTCGCAACAAGTATTACAATATATTCAAATCATTCATATCAGGTACTGCAATGCATTCAAATAATTCAAATTATTGACATCAAGTATTGCAATAATTTAAATCATTCGTTGCATAAATTATAATACATTCAAATAATTGAAATCATTCACATAAAGTATTGCAATGCATTCGAATCATTCGTATCAAGTATTACAATACATTCAAATCATTCAAATCATTCACATCAAGTATTACAATGCATTCAAATAATTCGTATCAAGTATCACAATACATTCAAATAAAATTTTTAATCATTCACATCAAGTGTTGCAATACAACTCATGCATTAGCATCAAGTATTACAATACATTCAAATAATTCAAATCATTCACATCAAGTATTGCAATGCATTCGAATCATTCGTATCAAGTATTACAATACATTCAAATAAAATTTTTAATCATTCACACCAAGTATTGCAATACAACTCACATCAAGTAATGCAATGCATTTAAATAGAGGTTTGTAGTATAAGATTTTGCTCACTAGCTTGAGAATTCTTCCTTGTCACTAGTTTGACTTTCTTCTTCTTCTTCTTCTTCTTCTTCTTCTTCTTCTTCTTCTTCTTCTTCTTCATTGTTTGCCCAACCACTTGGTACATCATTTGGATTACATTCCTCTATGAATGTTTCATCGGCCAATGGAGATATGACATGCATATCATGCGCAACATCGTGACCATAAGTGAAGTCATAGACATCATTTGATTGATAGTAATTGTTGTCTTCAACTAACTCATCTTCCTGTAACTGATCATACTCGGGGTATAGTTTGGACTTCACCTTGCAAACTGCCCACCATTCATTTCTATCTGACTTTTTTATACTCGGATATGTTGTTTTCTTGCTCCTTGAAATACAACATGCAGTGATTTAGACAAGCATCAATCTTTTTGTAACTCATACCTAGAGTGTTGATGATAACTTTCGCACGATAGAAATTTTGTGGCAATTTCTCATCTTTGGGCAACACACTCTTCACAATCATGCACAAACGGTCAAAACATGATTGACTCAAATTATACTCGGACTTCAAATTCATTAGTTGAAGAACTGCAGACAAGATAGTGTGACTCTCGCAA
Organism: Nuphar pumila; assembly: GCF_984573655.1. NCBI lineage: Eukaryota > Viridiplantae > Streptophyta > Magnoliopsida > Nymphaeales > Nymphaeaceae > Nuphar > Nuphar pumila. Next base: position 111,516,749 of record NC_143252.1, on the reverse strand, counting down.
CCGTTCCAAAGTGTCTCATCAGCATCTCTAAGTAAATCATAAAATCTACTAGCTGCATCGTTTGGTGATTCTTCATCTACGGCAGTTCTTACATTACTAGAACTCATAGCAGAACCCAGTTCTGTTCCTGCGACATCAAATATCAAATCCGTATATGGATTATCGTGCACCACATTCACCCGTGCATCAAAATCGTTTCTAAATTCTTCTTCATAAAACATCCAGTTCTGATAATCACTCACAAAACCCTTCCTGTATAGGTGATGTCTAACGCTATGAGGTTCTACAAATCGATTATTCTTACAAATCTTGCAGAGACACCTAATCTGACCTACGGGATCCACTGTACTGACACTTGCCATTGCAAATTCAATAAAACTGTCAACACCATCCATATATTCATGCGATAACTCATTGTCCACTATCCTACGGTACATCCATTCACGGTTTGCAGTCATTTTCTTATGATGTTACGAATAATAGCCTAACCGATTAAAAGAAAACAATCAGAATGCTACGATGAAGAACATATCAAATTTATCATGCAATATATGATGTCATACAATAACAAGAATTTTGATGAATGCATTGATAACTTAATATTTTCATGTGCAAATTATCAATGACACGATACAATCATTTGAAACATGATTTCAATATACAATTTCACATGGAAGTCATAATCAAATTGAAAGTAACTACATGCAAGCATGGATACAATTACATCAAACATTGTAATGCATTATAATCATTCATATCAAACAAATGGCAACATGTACCTGCAGCAAACACACTTCAATATCTCACTAACTACTACCATGCCTAGCATGGACTCCGTACTCCAAAAATAAAAATACTTCAATATTCATACATTAAAATCATGCTCAGCATGATCTCCGAACTCCAACAAAGCAACCCTAAATATTAACAACTAAGTGAGTGTGTGAACAATAAAGTGTTACATCTAATAAACTAAATAACATGTGATACGCTTGCATCACTTACTCACCACGGGTATTTACCCAATTTGCATTTTTTTTGACACTTACTTACCACAGGTGGCTGAGCACGAGCTGATTCCGTTGAAAAATCTGCACAAAAAAACATTGTTTCAAAATGAAGTCACTACGAAATAAAAAAAAATGTTCTGGCAAGGGGTTGACTCCCCTGCTGTTCCGACAGGGGGTCGACCCCCTTACGGAACATAGGGGGTTAACCCCCTTACGGAACGTAGGGGGTTAACTGACCCCCTGTTCGGGCAGGGGGTCGACCCCCTACCGGAACAGTAGGGGGTCGCCCCCTGTCTGTTACGGCAGGTGGTTAAACTCCCTGCCGGAAAGGCAGGGGGTTAACCCCCTGCTTGTTCCGGCAAGGAGTTAACCCCCTGCCGGAAAATGCAGGGGGTTAACCCCCTGCGTGAAAATGCAGGGGGTTAACCCCCTGCGTGAAAACGCAGAGGGTCGACCCCCTGCCGGAAATGGCAGGGGGTTAACCTCCTACCATAACAGCAAAGGGTTAACCCCCGCATTTTCCGGCAGGGGGTTTAACCCCTGTCGGAAAGGCAAGGGCCCCTGCCAGAAACGGCAAGGGCCCCTGCCAGAAATGGCAGGGGGTTAACCCCCTGCCGGAAAGGTAGGGGGCAGGGGGGCCCTGTCGGAAAGGCAAAGGGTTAACCCCCTGCCGGAAAGACAGGGGCCCGCTGCCGGAAACGGCAGGGGGTTAACCCCTGCCAGAAAACGCAGGAGGTTAACCCCCTGCCAGAACAGAAGGGGGTTAACCCCCTGTCGGAAAACGCAGGGGGTTAAACCTCTGCGTGAAAACGTAGAGAGTTAACCCCCGCGTTTTCCGACAGGGGGTCGACCCCCTGCCGGAAACGGCAGGGGTTAACCCCTGCATTTTTCGGCAGGGGGTCGACCCCCTACCGGAAACGGCAGGAGGTTAACCCCCTGTCGGAAAACGCAGGGGGTCAACCCCCGCATTTTCCGGCAGGGGGTTAACCCCCTGCGTTTCCGGCAGGGGGTCGACCCCTTGCCGGAAAACGCGGGGAGGGGGGCATCCTTTACCTTCCTCCGGGCGGCGGGGCCTGCGGACGGTGGGACCGGCGGGAGTGGGACCGGTGAACGGCGGCAGTGGCGAACGGCGGGAGCAGCGAAAGAAGAAAAGGAAAATCTGTCTGGGATTAGGGTTATTCGAAACTTAACGACGACTTAGCGACTGAATTAATTATGTTTCTAAGCCCACGAAAATTTTGTGCCTCAGGTGGGACGAAAATTAGCAACGAAATTAGCGAAGGAATTTTTCCGTTCCTAATCCGTCGTTAATTAGCGACGGATTAGGAACGGAAACATTCCCTCGCTAATTCTGTCGCTAATTAGCATTTTTTGTAACATTTTTGGCGACGAAAAAATGTTGTCGCTAATCTCTCGCTAATTAGCGACGGCTTGAGCGACGAAGATGTTTACGTCGTTAATTTTGCAAATATTTCAAACGTTAGCGACAAATAGTTTTTGCTCGCTAATCCGTCGCAAATTGGCGGCGGAAAAAATCCGTCGCCAATTTTCGTCGCTACGTAGCATTTTTTTTGTAGTGTAGGTTGGGTTGAGTATTTGGAGCATGAACTTGCTTGACCTAGGCCAGAGTAGACACACACACATCAGTGGGCCGATCGGATCCCATTAGGCCCATGGGCCCAATGGCAGTCAATGAGCTGGCCTGTCCAAATTAGAGGTGGGTCTGCTCATCCAAATTATGGAGCTTATTAAGTTCTTGTTGATGTCTTTTCGTTCTTGATGTTTCTATTTGGCAAAAATTCTCTTCATAGTTTTGGTGAAAATAGTTTGATATGAATGAATGTTTATAGATAGTATTATTTGATATACATATATATGATCATATTTAAGAAAAACATGCAAAACACCTTCAAAAGCCATAGGCTGAAGGTAGGCTAAAAAAGTGGTAGGTGTTTTGCAGGTTTTTAGCCTACCTTCAGCCTATGAGGCTTTTGAAGGTGTTTTGCATGTTTTTCTTAAATATGATCATACGGATCTGTTCTACATGTTTGATTTTATAGGAATAGACTATTGGATCGTCCATTTTCAACATGCAGGTAGGTTTTTATAATGTTTGAAAGTTGACGGTCTAAGATTCTTATAAATATTCAAGGCTTAAAAGATCATGTTTTGTATAGAAAAACATGATTCAAGTATCGTTTCCTAGCAAATCAAATCAGTCATGTTCTGCAGGGTCAGATTTGTTAAAAAACAAGCCTAAAACATACAGATGTTTGATCATGGTAGGCTGACAGTAGGATAGAAAAGTAGTAGCTGCCCCTGCCTACCACTTTTTTAGCCTACTACCAGTAAATAGGCGTTTCACGGTTCTTTTTAGCAAAGCTAACCATGAAGGTGTGTTAGGCATAGTCAATTTGCTAGGAAATGAGGCTTGGATCATATTTTTTGATAAAAATATTATTTTTAAGCATTGAATATCTTTAAAAAATTATAGACCGTCCATTTTTAAATCTTAGAAAACCCTACATGTGTGTTGGAACATGTAGATCACATATGTATAGCCAGATTTTCAAAAAAAATAGAAAGACTCTTCCAAAGCTCGGAAGACGGGCGGTAGGCAGCTACCACTTCCTCTCTCTATCTGTATGTATAGCATTATTTTATTTTTATTGCTTTACAGTCAACATCAAGCGCATCTGGTGTAGTGGTATCATAGTACCCTCCCACGGTACTGACCGGGGTTCGATTCCCCGGATGCGCATCGTCATTTTATAATAATCATATGTTTTGCATTTGCTTTTTTTGCTGTTATTCCTGTTGATTTTCAGTTTAATATGAACATATAGTATCCCTAGAAAATCGATAGGCTTCACCCCTGAATCGGTTATTTTTTTGACAAATATAAAAAAAATACTTAAAATTATTATTTTAATGGCTCTAAAATGTGTCACGTTCTGATTGACACGTAATATTTTTTTAATTATGTTTTAATCGCCGATTCACCTGAATGGCTGGCCAAACGATACAGGGACGATACTGATAGTGACAACATTGGCCTGCCCCCCCCCCCCCTGCAAAGGACACCTGGTTTATCTACATGCATTTTTTTTTAGTAAAAAAACAATTTTTTTTTGTCCAAAATAGATTCTCAAAAAAACTAAAAATAAGAAAGAGTTATTTGGTCAAAAAACTTGGTTAAAAAAAAGTTATAATTTTGAGCCAAACAATAATAATGAGCAGTTGGTTTTTTATCAGTCAATAAACACGTATAAACAAGAGAAGTTCTGATACACATATTCTCTACTAAGCTATAGAGAGGACATCTACATCTTTTTTGGACTATGCAAACACTCCAAACTTTATCTTTTGAAGCCATTTAAGACAGTTTAATAACCTAAGTTTTACACTAGATATTGAAAATAAGTTGATATACTAACTCAATACTAAAACGAACAGTCACAATCCTGAATTTAATGTATAATGGTTTTGCACGTTAATAACATTTTTGGCACTTTTGCCATCAAGCTAAGCCTTGTCTCCCATGTCCCAGCGGTGCACATAGGGAGGAAAAATGAGCAACACAGCAAAAAAGGATGTGCTTTTATCGTCTCCCCAAACTGCATCAGTTAAGCTAGCTTTTAGAAGTGGGCCGCGTAAGGCAAGGTGGTCATGGAGCCCCTCTCGAAGTTTTTCTCCGGCTCCCTGACCACCTTGCCAAATACGAGGAAATGGGACCGGCGCGCCAAATCTCACCGGCCCATCTCCTGATTCTGGCTACATCCTGTGGAGGATGTTATGAAATCCGTCGTCCTCGACTCCGCCCTCATCATCCACCCTTGGGTGATTCTTCATGTCCTACTGATCCACCTATATATTGGCTGATAGTTTGTATTCCAAAGATGGTGGGTGATTGGGTGCAGCAGCACACTCAAAGTGTGCAATCACATTACACTTGATCCTCCATCATTTGTATGATAAAGATGGTGGGCATGCAGGTGCAGCAGCACATTAAAGTGTGCAATGTGATTGTGCCTGATCTGGCCTAAAAGAAGACCGATACCTTGAATGAAAGCATCAATTAGGCAGAGTCTTCAGATGCACCACTCTTTCCAAATGTTAGAGACCGTAACACGTCCAACCTTGGTGAGTCGATCAAAATAGAAAGATCCAGTGAAAGCAAGTCCAACCAAAGAAAAAGACCATGATGAAGGCAAGCTCATCACAAGAGAGTCTTAATCCAAAAGCGAGAGAATTGGTGAAGAAAGAAAGACCATCACAAGTCGAGTCCATCAAGAAAACAAGTCTTGGATATAACACAAAACAAGAAGGAAAGATCAAAAGAGAAGGCATTGGCCTTGGCGTCAACTTGAGAAATATTCAAAGAAATAAGGAAACTAAGTTTCTTAACAAAGGAGAAATTATATGTTTCCAAAAGAGGAGAATCTTTCTCAAAACGTATACTCTTTTTGTCATTGAGAGAGACCAGAGAGAGGAACCAAAACCGTGGACGTAGATCCATGAGATTGAAACCACTTTAAAAATTCTTGTGAGTGTGTGTTTGCTTTTTGTGTGGTTGGGCAAGTTTGGTACTTTCGCACCAAATTCCTCTTCATAACCATTTGGTGTCTGGTTATTGCACGAATAATCATTCAAGCAAGAGCTTGCATCCAACAAATTAACTGGTGGAAAGACCGACAAAATCCAACACCCTAAATGCTTTCACTTGAGATGCGTTGAGATATCCATTCCAAGATTAGAGTTTTCAATCTGGAACACTGATCTTGGAGAATCAATCCTCTAAACTACCATCTTCAAGGTGTGAAGAAGCGGGCAACTAGAAAGGAGACACTCCAGTGCACCGTCTGTAGGACGAGAAACCCTTGCCGATAACCGGGCCACTTAATGGACCTATGACCACCTTACCTTACATGGCCAACCTTTAAAAGCTACAGTGAGCCAGCAGAGTTTGATCAGGCAGTTTCATCTCAACACCCTCACTCACAGCGGAAAATAGGAAAGAGAAGAAGAAGGTTAGTGAGATAGAGTCTTGGTTGAACTCATCTTTACTCACTCACACTCACATATGCACACACTAAAAAACACAGACTTAAGAGAACAACCTTATTGAGAAGAAGGATAGCCCATGGTAGCATTGAATGAGAAAGAATGTCCCACTCTGATTTTGGAGTGGGACCCAACAACCCAAGAATCACTCTTGAGAAGATAAGACGTCTCACTCCATTTTTTAAGAGTGAGGCTCAACACCCAAGAGTCGACGTTGAATACTAAACAGTCAAAAGACAATTTTTAGCAAGATAAAAAGGACCTATCCAAACCGACTTTTATAAAAAGGAAACAACTCTTCAGTATTACAAATTATGAATTAACGTTCTTCCTTAATTTCTAATTCCTAAAATGGACCTGAAATTTTCAAATTTGTCAATGGGCAATGGCTTGGTGAACATACCTGGAGCTTGATTATTGCTTGGCTCGAACTCTCGCGAAATCTTTTCTTTTTCAACCACTACAAGAAAAAATGTGGATTAGCAACGGATGCTATCCGTCGCATAATCCATCGCTAAACAGTTTAGTGACAGATTATGCGACGGATTGACGATGGATAGCATCCGTCGCATAATCCTAGTCGCTAATTTGCGGCAGAACTTATTTGTCGCTACTTCCGTCGCTAATTTGTGATGAATTAGCGACAGACATTATCCATCGTGAGTCTGATGCTAAATAAGCGTTGATTCGGGTTTGCGACAGATTACAGTCCGTCTCTAAAATAGCGACGGAATATAATCTGTCGCAAACCATCAAAAATTTATTGCTGAATATTAGCGACGGATATTATATGTCGCTAATCTGTCGCAAAATTTTTAAAAAAAATAAAAAAAGAGCCCTGAGGCGCATGCTTCGAGGCGAGGCGCGCCTCAAGCAGAGGTGTACACACCTTGAAGTTTTTAATCAAATGAGGGTCAAAGTCTTCATTTGACCAAAAATTAGGGGTTTTTTACGCAGTTTTAACTGAGCTGCTAGTAAAAAATCGGTATGATCCATAAGAAACTGGGTCTCAAACATAAGCCCAAGAAAAAAATTCATGTGTTGTTATCCACAATTACAAAAAAACTGTGGATAACAACCCCCGGAACCCCCTTCTGTAAGAAAAAAAATCTGAATCAGGCTCCACAACTCATCTTCATATGATGAGATCGTACGTCCAACAGTTGCAATATGTGTATTGTTCCATGTGTTGTTATCCACAATTACAGTTTTGTTTCTCATGGCAATTATCTGATAACCATAATCCCAACATGACATCACTTTAGCATCCGGAGGTGTATTCTAGCGCGGCCAAAAGTAGGCCTCATGATAGTCATCAAAGATAACCCTGCCACCATGGGCACCTCTTGCAGCCAAGACTATGGAAGGTGAAGAATATGCCTATGTCAACATAGATTTTCTGTTCCAACAAAAAATTTATATAGTTGCATATTTTTGTAAAATTCATTGCTCTAAAAATATTTATAATTTATGAATAATTTTTTTATGAATATTAGTTTGTATATTGAAGAACACAAAAAATTATGTATTAATTCATTATAGTTTAGAAATTAAAAATTATGAAATATCGGTCCATAACCTAAAAGTTTTAGAGAACATTCTCTTAAATAATATAAATAGATTTAATGCATGATTTTTAATTTTTTGTTAGAAAGAATTTTACTTCTGATTTTTTTTGGAGATTGCGTCAAAAAAGCTAACTATAAAAAAAATCGCAGAACTTATTTCATTTTGTATAATTGGTGGTTGATGTTTTTTCGAAAAGACTCAACCAGATAGAACTGTTGTGTGAACAAAAAATAGGTTTCACTTGCAGAATTTTTATTCTCTCATTCAGAATGAGTTTGGACCTAGTTTTTCTCTGTAGACATTTTCACGTATGTACATTTACAGTAAAAATCTTATATTTAAATTCATATTATACAGGTTATGACAAAATTTCTACTAACTGAGAAATTTTGTTCATATAGTTCTGAATTTAGAACTTGTGTTTTCTTGCATGTCATGGTTCCAAAAGTGAACTAGTTGGATATGATTTTGTTTCAGAGTTAAACCGAATGGGCACACGACTTGTTAGAGTACAATGTGTGAGTCTAATGAGGCTATATGAGTGTGTCATCACTTATGAGTATATTTTGATTTGCTATATTGTAATTTTTGTTACAATGCTAAATTTGAATGCATAATGTTATGATAGGCTTGAATAATATGATGATATGATTGCATGATATTATGATATGCAATTTGATGATATACTTACATTCAACATGACATGACATACATGAAGCATGATGATATGCTTATATGCACTGAATGCATGCTTGAATGAATACTGTAATGCATAGAAGAAGGGACTTACATGTTGATGCAATGTTTATTGCATGTGTAAGAAAATATTGTGTGGCCCATATGAGTATGAAAATTCATGTGGATTTCACTTATGTGAATCTAGTTAAAATGGATTAACTATTGAATGAGGCCTAATTAAATCTATGCATGTTTGAGTCTGGAGGGTGGCTATGCTTGAGCTCGGAAGGTTGCTATGAATGTGCCTTAAGTAGTGGCTATTAACCCTATAAGTAGTTAATTGTGATAAGGTATATATGGTAAGAGAATTTAACCAAATAAAAATGAAATGTGCATTAAATTCTCTTGAGGCTTGCAAGGAAAGTGTAAGCAGTACTATTGGCTTCGTGAGATTTGTTTATAGCATAGAAGGTTGCTTTCCTCAACCATGGAGAAATGTGACTAAGTGATGCAACTTTTTCAATAGAGTATTTTAAAACAATATTTTCAATAAAAATGTTTGTGCAAACCGTACATCAAATCATAAAAGTTGTCTCGTACGAGTAGTGGAGTCCGGGTCGAACTCAGAGAACGAGAAAATACTTTGTATTCCACAAATAATTAAACTACTCTTTATTGACTTCAAAAATAAAAATTAATTAACTAAATAAACAAGAGAGTGATGCCCTCTGCAGAGGTCTTAAACAAATAAAAATAAAGTGCCTTATTACATACCCCAAATTGAATTGAATTAAACAAAATAAAACCATTAGCTAAAAAGCAAAGCAAAGAAAAGTTTTTTGGTGCTTGAGTCTTTTGTCTTCTTGATCTTCTTCTAGGTTGAGCACTTTTGCATGGTTTGATCAAGGGCACTTTTGAGGGCCTAAAGAGACCTCAGAAGGCACTTCGAGGGCTCAAAATGGGGCGCACTACACGTCTGCACGTTTTCCTGCAAAAAAATAAAAAACACGCATGCAGCAAAAACAAAGCAAACTAAACAAGATCTATTTAATGAACTAAAAATCAACAAGAAAGAATCAAACTACACTAAACCAGTAGTTACACTAGAAGACAAAATAACGTAACTAACTAACAAACTAAGAACAAACTATGAAACAACTTAAAACAATCTAAACTATACTAAACTATTTAACACACTAATTGATTTGGAAAAAGGGTATGTGAATTAGAACAAACTATCTTAACCCCTAATAACCAAGCAACTAAGTATAATTTAATTAAAGAAAACTCTAACACACAAAGAACGAATTAACTCAAACTCACTCAAATAAAATGACTCATGTAAAACAACTACTGTATAGAATATCTACTAAAAAAATTTAACAATTAACATATAAAATAGCAAATTCTCAACAACTAATGAATAGACGACTAATGAAATGAACCATTAATAAGATAAAATAACTAATAAAGTGCAGCAACGTATACCATCAATTATCAATAAAAACGTTAATAAAGAAGGAATATATGAAATAAAAGACCTATAATCTAACCAACTAACACACCATGCTATAAACTAATGAGATAGATCTAATAAAATAATAAAATATTAGAAGGAATTACTAATAAACTACACAACTGTATTACATAAGCACTAGCTACTAAATTATTATGTATGCTAAGATGTTAACCTAACTAAAACAATCGACATGTATTGTTAACCTAGTTAAAACAAATTCACGTCAAAACCTAACCTATAAAATAACTTAACGGCAATTGCTAAAAACACAATGGTTAATAAAACAAAATTGAAGAAACCTATGTTAACTTAACTACCGAATTACTAATTGCAGCTAACCAAAATAAAATAAAATATGATGTTCAGCATACATGGATCAAACTAATGCACTTGTTGAATAATTGAGGTCAAAGCACGCCAATTCCAATCTGCACGAATAATGAACTAAAGAAAGAATGACACTTTTAACGATCTAAGCACTAGACAAAAAAAATGATACTGTGAAATCTCAATAAACCTATCAATGCCAAACTATCTAACGACTTAATGCTATGATAGAACTAACAAAACACAAAAAAAAAAAAAACTAATGGGACCAGCGTCAATCGCGCCTATTGCATGTTTGACACTGATCTCAGAATTAAAACACTTCACGAAAACGTAAACATGGCTGTTGTTTCACGACCTGTTTAACAAATATTAATCTTTATGTGGTGTCCTACAGATCGTGAAGAACCGAAAACAAATTCACAAACACAATCGGAAGTACGTCTAACTATAACTAAATTACTATATTTTAACTAAACTATCTAAACACAAGAAAATTCGAACAAAACATGAAACCTATAAAACTACTATCTACGATATGTGTAAACTATCCAAATATGCAAAAACCACACGAATCAAATGCAGACTATCCAATATGCGATGCTAAAAATCAAAATAAACTATGATGCATGTACTAAATGGTCCTAAACTGCGAAGAAATAGGGAGAAGAGACAAACCTGATAGCTTACCTCATTCGATGGAGGGGTTAAGAAGAAGAAGTGGTGTTTACCTTCGATCATCTCGTGCCTCCGTCAAGTAAATGCAAGAAGAACCAGTGATAAAGAAATATTAGAAGCAAGACAGATTTGAGGGGGAAAAGAAGAGAACGGGGAAAAACCAATTGGGATCGAGAAGGAGAAGGAAGAGAAGAGAGAGGGGAGAAGAGGCTTCATTTTTCTTAAGAGGCAAAAACAACTTCTTTGCTGGAAAAAGAAGTATTTATAAGCTATTCTAGGTCAAAACATGAATTTTCAAAGAAGGTTCAAAATATTTTTATAATTTTCAAAGAAGGTCTTCCTCAAAAATATGCTTTCCAAAAGGGATTTTTCCTAAAACTAATTAAAAATAATTAATTAAATCCTAATCAAACTAAACTATAATTAAGAAAATTTTAAAACTAACAAAAATACCGAAAAACGCAGGGCCAAACTAGAAAGTATAATTTTTCCCTAAAATTCAATCTCAAAGCGAATTCTCGAAAGCAATGATAAAGATGAGTTTTTAATGCGATTTTATCATGCATCATGCATAAATAAAGATGAATAAAATGCAAATATTATGCATGATCACTAAGCTACCACTACAACTGCAGGGTGATATGTATGTACTTCAACTGAACGAATATTGATATATTAGGTTAAAGGGTATGAAACTCTGTCGACATTGGATCGGCCCACCCCAGGACTCAAGTTGATGTGCAAGGCTATGTTATTGTTTAAAGGTACACCATGGGCCATTGCCTTCTTCTCCGGTTATGACTATGCAGTACCTATAGGTAATTGTGATAGAGACACTATTTTGTATTGTGCATGTAGTTTGAGCATTGCATGCATTATATAAGAAAAGATAATAAAGATGAGAAGTTACTCATGCATAAAAGAGATGTTTAATTGTTCTGGTAAGTTCAGGCATTGATTAACTATTTATATATTTATTAATTGTTCATATATAAAAGTTGATATGATTGTTGAGTGTTGGGTAAATTTATTCTTTAGATGTACATGTGTTAATTGTTACAATTGTATCTAGTTCTGTTTTATGCGTGTTGTATTTAAGTTATTAGATCGCTGAAATTATTTGATGATATTTTAGTATGTACATTGTTTGTGTTATTTTTTCATATTTAGAAATGTTGGTCTCACCCCATATAATTTTAATTTTTTAGATGATGAGGCATGATGAAATAGTTCTTTTAAGACTTGGACGACTAGACTGTCGTTGGACCTTATTTTGGGATACTATGGGGGTTTTGGCACTAGATTTTGAGATTGACTTATTGGTTCTGAACCTGATCTATTATGAACAGTTTAATTTAATTCAGTGTGATGCTTTTTTAAATTTATGAAATTTTATATAGTAGTTGCTAGTTTGATATGATGTTTGTAGCATTCTCGATTTCACATTTTTCACGTTCTTTTCGTATTCTTAATAAGAGATTCTTTTTCTTGGATGTCTCTTTCTCGAACTTGGTTCTAGAGGGCTATTAAATGCTAACACTTGCACACAAACTGACTTCTTAGTGCTTAGTCCGATTTAAGTAATGTCATAGATAAGGCCTTGCATAACAAAAAATTACTACTATAAAAATTGAGTTATAAATCGGGAGCATTACAGAAGTAAAAAGCGGCGAGGGTGAGAACCAGAGGTGACCGTCTACAAAGAACTTGAGTGCTTTGAGAATGAAGCGTGAAAGGAAAGGAAGGTGGTGTGGATGCAAAGAGACCATTGTGTCATAGTCAATCAGATGATCTAGAATGGATGGGCGGGCTCTTCGAAAGGGGAGCTAGAGGAAAAGTGGTGGCTACCACTGCCTCTCTTTCACATACACACATAGGGGTGTTAACAAGTCAGGTTTACCCAGACCCGACCCATTCCAAACCCTATAAGGTTTGTGTATGGTGATAAATAAGAATACCCAATTAAGACTCGGGTCCGGACCCGAAGGTCCGATTAATACATGGATCTGAGTATAGTTTGTGAAATTTTATACTGGACCCGAGTTTCGATTATGACCTGTAATTTTTTAATGTAAAAATGATAAAAAATTATTTTTTTACTAGGTATGGCCTGAGTCTGGTTCATGTAGTTCTTATATGGTTTAGATATGGTTTATCTTATGGTGGGTTCGATTAGACCTGGGTCTAAACCCGATACCATACTTGTAAATTGGGACCAAGTCTGGATCCACCTAGGTCTGAACCAAACTCGACCCATTGACATCCCTACTCACACACATTTTTTTTTTGCTTTTCTCATGCTACACAAACAAGTGAAATTTTTTCATTTAGAAAAGTTATCGTATCAAAATTTTGCATAAGCAAAATTTTCTTTTCCCTTGGAATTTTTTCTTGCTTCCAAAAGATGGTAGCGTGGCAAAACTCTCTCTCTCTCTCCAAAAATTGTTCTAACGTGGGTCACTCATTCTATCATTTCCCTCCATCCTTTAGGTTTCTTTTCCCTCCATTCATTAGAAACCGCAAGTTTCTTTTTTCCTTTTAGGGTACTATAAATAGCAGGCTATTAGTCTTTAATTGTTGCAAATTCTTTACCACCCATCCTCGGGCCTTTTTAGATCACATGATCACTTGTATTTCCTTCGTATCTAACCCACCAATCTTTTTCACTCCCTTTCCCGCAAGTAGAAGATTTTTTCAGTTTTTCTCTTATGCATTTCCTAGCATGCATTAGGATTTCCAGGAATTAGGGTTCTCAAGAAGAGTTTTGGGATCTGTGTTTTTCTCCTCTGCCTTTATTTGCATGTTGAACTAATCTGTTGGTAGAGTTATTTAGTTCATAATATTGTTTGTTTTATTTGGCGATTTTCGTGATTCCTTCTTGGATGCGGAGATCCTTCGTGGTGCTCTTAGGCCTCTTGGCATAACGGTGCAATTTTTTTATTTTCTGTGCATTTATTTTCCCCTTCATTACTTTTATACCTACATCCATGTTGCAGCAAGATGGCAGAAGAACTGTAACAGTTTGAATTGCAACTTTAATTTTTCTGGACGTGCATTGGAATGCAGAAATTTTTGTTTTAGATAAGCAAAATGCACAATTTTTGTGAATCCAACTGGAAATTTTGTTTGCTAAGGATCACGTCTTGGATCGTGTTTTGATGATGTAAAAATATGGTCTTTTTGAGTTATGAAATTTTGGCACATTGTAGGCTGTTGATTTTTAAACCCCTTTAAAAACCTAATTACTTGTCGTAATCACATGATTCAAAATAAGTTTCCTACTAAACAAACCATGTAGATCACATCCCAATCATTAGCTCTACAAAAAAATTAGAAATTTTGAAGAAAAAGTGATTTATGCTCATTAGTTGCTTACCTTTATTAGAGAGAGAAACGAGTGTTTGATGATACATGAGATGCTTTTTCACCACTGATCGCACAAGATTAGCAACTATGAAAACAGAGCCTTTAGCAATGTTTCTCGGTTAAAGTCTGTTTTTCTGCCCAGACTGCTGCCAAAGGTCAAAAACAAAGAAAAAAAAGGGTAAAGTTGGACATGCTGAATGCGTCTGACCGTGTCCGACATTACCATTTTTCATATATATATATATATATATATATATATATATATATATATATATATATATATATAAAAGGAAGGGTACCCTCCAACCAAAAGAGGTCCAAAATCTACAACGGATGATAATTGACAGTGTTCTTTCTCTAACAATCGACTTTTTCATCCGACTTTACATATTGACTTTTTATCATTCATTTAGTGAGAGACTTGTTTTGGTTGATGAACTTTTGATGTTTAGATGCGCTTTTGAAAGCGCTAAAAATCAACAGCCCACAATACTTTGTATTGTAAAGTTTTAAATGCATTGCAAGCCTTTGATTTTTTACATTTAAAAAAACATGTTTATATATCATAAATTCTTTGTGTAAAGCATATTTCTAACTAAATAAATTATAAAGAACAAATATATGAGGTCCCAAGAGATGCTCAAGCTTTGGAGAAGGGGAGCCGTTTAATCATCATTGGTTGTAGATTTTTTCTTTAGTGGGATGATTTTTCTTTCCTATATATATATATATATATATATATATATATATATATATATGTGTGTGTGTGTGTGTGAGAGAGAGAGAGAGAGAGAGAGGTAGAGATTTGCAGTTTTGGATGTAGGTCTTTTAGACCCAACCACTTTATATCTTGTATTTCTTTTCTTGTGCTCATGGTTTGTGGTTGTCTCTGGCAGGTTGAGTCTTAGACTCTGAGCAATGGCTTGTGTTTGGATTTTTATGAGCACGATGGCGTTTGTTCTAGCAACCTCTGCTTCTTCATCCGGGCTCACGCCGGACTACTACAGTAAAGTGTGCCCGGATGCGATCCCAACCATTAGGAGGGTGGTGGAGGATGCTGTGAGAAAGGAGCCTCGAATGGGGGCATCGTTGCTGCGTCTTAACAACCATGATTGCTTTGTCAATGTAAGTAATTTAAACATCAGCCATCTACACACACAAAATAGATTTTTCAAAGAATTTAATTTATCTTTTTTTCAATATTTGCTTGAATTGTTCATCATCATTTTCCTTACAAAGAGCAGATCTTTGTGTTTGTATTTTTGAGAGAGAGAGAGATAGTTGTATGTTTAAAGAACCAAAGAGTTGGCAACAAACCATGAGCATGTGGGGGCCTGCACTATATATCTGTGGGCCCGATAAAATGCTGTCTTGGCTATGGCACTTAGCCATGTCACTTAACCGCATCTCAACTCACAAACATGCCATTTTCGGTGCATCCCTGGTGACACATTCTGACACGTGACACCAACCCCAAGATCAGAGACCTAGCTGATAATTACACGTACATCTATTATTTTAATACTTTTGATATTTCTTAATAAAATGCATTTTTGTTATTAAAATACCAAATATAGCTTTTTATTAATTGCAAAATTAAAAATTTATATGCCCTATGTCCTATTTTCCATAAAATTTCGGAATTTGCAAGTGGAACTAATGCCTATTCTAATCTCCTTGTTTCTAAAATCCTAATATATATGCAAATTTTCATGGTCTAATATGTAAAATAGATTCAAAAGTTTTACCTCTAAAAATACATAAATCCAACACCTTGCACTATTTAATCAAGTTTGTTAATGCACCAATCAAGTTTAACCCCGCAATGGTTTGTACAAGAAGGATCTCATCCTTGACATAGGCGGGTTTCTGTCGATCCTAACTGTCCAGCTGAAGCATCTGGACGGTTAGGATCAGTCCACATAAAGGTGAAAATGTGGACCAATCTTAGCTGTTCATTAGGCAGCTAGAATTGATTTTAGGGAACACATCATATGTCAAATGATGGATCTGTACTCTGGTTTTTGCTGGAGTCACTGGATTGGCCAACCCTGCAACAAACTGACGCTTCTCATTTTTCTGTGTTGTGTGAATCAATCAAGGTCTGTGACAAATATCGTGATGTTTGTAAAAATATTGCCCATATATCGCAAGAAATTGCTTGAAAGTATAAAATGGCAATTTCAAGCTAGATTTTCAAACTGTGACAAATATCGTGATATTTAAATTTTTAAAAGATATTTATCATGAAAACCCTCGAGATTTTTATTTTTAAATGTGTTTTATTTATATTTTCTTAAAAAATAATTTTTATATTTTTATATTATTTTTTATTCCCAAGGTTTTGCCAAAAATATGTGAGATTTATAAAAAAAAATTAAAATCTCTCAAGTTTTTTGCCTGCCGAGATTTTGCCGTTTTTAACTTTTGTTACTATACAATCAAGTAGGGGTGTGATGGTTCAGTCCTGCTGGATGATACCCCATTCATAACGGGGGAGAAAACAGCCTCGGCCAACCTAAATTCCTTGAGGGGCTTCGAAGTGGTTGATGAAATCAAGTCTGCTGTGGACCGGGCCTGCGGTCCTCTGGTCGTGTCATGTGCCGACATCTTAGCGGTTGCAGCACGGGACTCTGTTGTTGCGGTGAGTTCTCCATCTCGATCAAAGCCACCATTTTTTCCGAACGCCGGAGTCTCATTGGATGTCGGATCAGGTGCAATCACATCTCACGAAAACAATGTGCTGCTGCACCAGAGTGCCCTCCATCTGGAGAGAGGATCAAGTATTATGTTATTGCATACTTTTTAGTGTGCTGCTGCACCGGATCACAGGCCACCTTTGAGGTACAACCTATCAGTTGTGCCCAAAGATGGTCTGTGATCAGGTCTAGCAGCACACTAAAAATGTACAATCACATTGCACCTCAATTCCTTCACAAAAAAGATTGAGGGGGCACTCAAGTGCAGTGACACATTGCTTTTGTGTAATATGATTGCACCTGATCCATCCATCTTAATTTCGTTGTGCTGATTACCATTTCGTACCACCGGGGTGGTATCCCATGTGTTTAGCGGGGTCCTGTGCCAAGCTAAAGTCCCAGGTTCGAATCCCTCTGCCACATGGGGCTTAAGAGATATCTGGTAGTGGTCTGCCTAACCCCAGCTTACTTTAAAAAATTATCATTTCGCGCTTGAATTGACACAGCTAGGTGGGCCGTCATGGCAAGTACAACTAGGGAGAAGGGACGCGAGGACTGCGAGCAAGTACTCGGCAGAAGTGCAGCTCCCCTCAGCCTTCTCCAATCTGAGCATCCTCATCTACAAGTTCAAGTATAAGGGCCTAGACCTAAAAGACCTGGTCTTGCTCTCTGCAGCGCATAGCATCGGCCAAGCTCGGTGCTTGTTTTTCAGGAGACGGATCTATAACGAGTTCAACATCCACTACAACTTTGCGCGTTCCTTGCGAGGGTCGTGCCCTCCCTCCGGCGGCGATAACAACCGTGCTCCTTTCGATTATGTGAGTCCGAACACATTTGGAAATGAATATTACTTGAATTTGATGAGAAAGATGGGGTTGCTGCACTCAGACCAAGAGCTCTACAATGGCGGTGAAGCCGATCAGCTCACCAAGTTCTATGCCCTTAATGCCGACCAGTTTGCCGTTGACTTCACTGTTTCCATGGTCAAGATGCAAAATATTGGTGTGCTAACTGGCAACGATGGCGAGGTCCGGTTGAATTGCAGAATGGTTAATTGATATTACGGGGTCTGATGCAGTCATGGTATGAGGTCTTGTAGTATTGGATCCACTGAAATGGCCTATAGTGAATTCTCAAGAGTTTTACCTCAATGGGGGCTCAGCTTGTCTGCTAGGAGCACCTAGTGCTTGGGCCCTGCCTCGCCTCGCCCGTTTGGACCAGGGATGGATGTTAAAATCAAAACCCGTGCGGGAATGGAGGCCGGGATGAATTTATGCTTTTCCCGCGCTGCCCCGCCCCATCCCCAACCTTCTTTAGGGATGGCAATGGACCGAGGGGAAATGGGGCACACCCCGCCTTGATCGGTTTGGACCGAGGATGGAGGACATGAAACAGGGGTGGAGGTTAAAATCAAAACCTGTGCAGAGTTGGAAGCGGGGATGGAGGGCAGGATTTTGAGACCGGGCAGGGATGGAGACCTTGTCCCCCGCCCCAGTCCACTGCCATCCCTACCTAGTGCACGTCACCTTCACCTTGTGTTAGGAAGTTGCAAGTTCAAATCCCAATGGTATCGCTGTAACTGACAGGGGCCAGCCTAACCCAGCTCTTGCCTTAAAAAAATGAGTTTTTTACCTCACAAAGGCGGGCTCATTAAGGGACTAGGTTCTCGTTTTAGTCTTAAAAAATAAATCAAGTAGAACATTACAATAGGTGGGTGCTAACAGCTAAACCTGGTTTTAGCTTGTATCCTAACACATTTCTTTACTAATTCTGACCCGGGCTAGGTTTATAGCTGAGCCCAATTTTTTGGGTTCTAATGTGGATTCCAATATATACCCTATGGGCCTACAATTTAGTCTGGATCTGGATCAGAACCAGGTCAGAGATCTGACCCATTTCATTCCCATGTGTATGATTTATTAAAATATTTTAAGCATTTGCCAGCTACCAAGTTTATTCATGCTTTAAAAATATAATGGATAAATATATTGATTTTTTATTTAAGTGGGAAATCAAAGCGAGTACCAACTAGGGTGTGGACGGGATAGGTTTGGTTCGGTCCCAAGTGGAACCAGACCCAGACCTGATTTGAGATGCTGGTTTCAGGTCCAAACCCGGGTCCAATTAGATCCCATAAGAAAAACCGTACCCAGATCTTGTAAGGATTACATGAACCAGAACATACCATACCTATCTGGTAAAATAAAATTTTGATGTTTATAACAATGAAAAATTGCTAATCTTAGTGGGAACTCCGGTAGGGGTGGGTCTGGGACAATTCATACCTGGCTCCATATATTAATCGGACCCTTCTGGTCCAACCCGCTTTCTAATCAGGTCTTTCTATTTATCACCAAACCCTGACCCTAGGGGTGAGCATCGGGTCGGGTTGGGTCGGGCCGGGCCGGGCCGATTGGGCTGTTGACTTAATCAATGATAATAACAAAAAACCTAATCAATAAAGATCAAACAAAAAACCTTAATCAATGAAAATCAAAGAAAAACCTTAATTATTTTAAAAAAACTAAGAAGATCAATGAAAAAATTAAAGAAAAATTAAAGCCTTGATCAAAGAAAAAAAAAAATCTAATCAATGACAATCAAAGAAAACCCCCTTAATAAAAAAAATCAAAGAAAAAAACAAAGATCGAAGAAAATTAAAAAAAAAAACTTAAGAAGAAGAAAGAAGAACGAAGAAGGGGGGAGATAGAGAGGAAGAAAAAAGAAAACGAAAAAAAAAACGAGGAAGGAAAAAAAAAGAAGGGAAGAAAGAGAGAGAGAGCTCACGTCCGGCCTAGCCGGCTATATATATATATATATATATATATATAGAGAGAGAGAGAGAGAGAGAGCTACAGTGGGGTAGAAGAGTGGTTGAGTTTTGGTATTTATAGGACCAAGCCATACATTTTTATTTTGGTATCTATAAGGCACCAATAGATCGTATCTACCAAACCAAGATCCAAATCAACTCAATTAGAATCAATTTCATGAAGTGAGCCCACTAAGAAAGTAACACTTACGTATCAAAAGGATTTTCAAAGGCACAAACGTCTAGAAATTAAGATGATCCACAGGTTAAAATTGGTGAAAGGTTTACAATGCTAAAGCCAAGTACATTGGAAAGTTCAAATGACATGGTCCTAGAGACCTTGCCCGGTAAAGCCAACTCTAGGCTATAAAAACTTATAAAACTTATTCACGAGCGGTACTTTTTTCTTAAATAACCAAAACTAGGGAAAAAAAATGGAATGATTGGACATGTAACATAATTTTGAGACAAACACAAAAAAATCTTGCCCGCTTACAAAAAGATCAATGTTTAAGAGAGCAGGTCCTATTTGAATGTGGACCCATGAGCCATTTTTTTTTTTTTACTCGGAGAAACTGCCTCAGGCATAGAGACCTAGCCCTGGCGGCTCAGCTTGCCTCGGGCACTCGATCCCAAGCTTCGGCTTATGCAGGGGCCTGATGTCCATGGGATTTGAACCTAGGCTGCCCACCAAACGGCCTAGGCCCCATCCCACTGCACTAAACCCCTTGGGCCATCTATGTTTGCAACATAAATCCACCCAAGTATAGGTGGTTGTTTGTTTCAAACCATTTCATATGAAAAGGACCTTGGAAAGAGGGCTTATTTATCATTGAGGGTGAAAAGATCACCCCATGTGAAATATGTGGCAACGCCCACATATTAAAAGGCACACCTGTGCTTTCTTATGACATGCAGAGTAGCAAGGAGGAGAACTCAGTGACAAAAGTTCTAGAGGAAAGGGCTATCCTGAAGGATAATTGTATTTAGAAAGATAGGCCATCTGATTGGATCGCTGATGAAAACAATTTGTAAAATATTTCGGATCTGGATCTGGTAGAGGTCTGCCTAAGCACAGCTAGCTAATAAAAAAAAGGTTCAAGCCCCTATCACCCTGAAACTTGGTAGAAATCATATTACACAAATCAAGTTATCTGATAAAGCTGCAGGCACACCCATGACGCGATAGAGCTCCAAACACACCCGTGTGCGGCAACAAGGTTCTTTTGTTAATATTTACATGGAGAAACCACCTCCATGATCACAGACCTAGCCCCATTGGATTTGTCTGCCGTACTTACAATCATTGTCCTCGCAATGTAAAACTAAAGAAAGAAAAAACTGCAAGACAAAGATTTACGTGTGGTTCGGCTTATAGCCTACTCCACGGGAGAAGAGAGGGAGAGATTGTTATATTCTTACAATGGAGATCATGTATGTGATACATATAGATACAATGAATACCTCATTTTAGCAACTTTCAATTTTCCTAAGCAGCAATTACTAAAAAAATATGGTCAATCATATCATCCTACATAGAGCAACAAATTTTCAAAATCTCTCTTATCCACCAACACTCCCCCTCAAGTTGGTGCGAAAATGTCGATAGAGTCCAACTTGGACAATATCTTTTGAAACTTGGCAGAGGGCAATCCTTTTGTGAAGATATGTGCTAATTGTTGGTCACTGCGAACAAAAGGAGTACAAATAACATTAGCTTGAATGTTTTCTCGAACAAAGTGACAATCTACCTCAATATATTTAGTTCTCTCATGATAAATTGGATTTGAAGTAATGTGTATTGCATCTTGATTATCACAAAACATTCTTGTTGGTTGAGATAAACCAAAACCCAAATCATGCAATAAAGCTCACAGCTAACTTCACTAGTGGTAGATGTCATTGCCCGATATTCAACTTCTGCACTTGATCAAGCAACAACATTCTTTTTTTATTTTTTCATGTTACCAAGTTACCTCCAACAAATGTACAATATCCTATGGTAGATCTTCAATCAATGGGACATCCGGCCCAATCAGCATCAATATAGGCAGTAATGAAACTGTGTCCATTCTTACGCATCCAAATACCTCTTCCTGGTGATCCCTTCAAATATTGCAGAATTTGATTGACTGCGTTCATGTGATTGACTCTTGGTGCATGCATAAATCTACTGACCAAACTAGTAGCATAAGATATATTGGGTCGAGTAATGGTTAAATAAATTAGTCTGTAAAGTAATCTTTGAAATTGACCAATATCAGACAATAATTCACCATCATCACTAAGCTTAGCACCTCTATCAGTAGGAGTGTCTGAAGGTTTTACTCTTAATTTTTCAGTTTCATGTAACAGATCTAACACATATTTTTGTTGATTAAGAAATATGCCTTTTTTTTAGTAGGCAATTTCTAATCCAAGAAAATATTTTAAAATTCCCATGTCTTTGATAGCAAATTGCTTATGTAAAAGAGTCGTGAGCTTTGATATTTCACCTTGATCATTGCTAGTGATCATAATGTCATCAACATGAACCAGAACAACAATAGTACCATAAATACCTTGCTTAACGAATAGAGAAAGTTTGAAGCACTCCTTTTGAGCCGGTTAATTATGAGAACAAAATTCAGTTTAGTATATCAGGCTTGTATTGCTTGAGTCCATAAATTGCCTTTTTTAGTTTGCGCACTAAGTCGGGTTTGGATTCTTGTGGATGACTGGGTGATACACTCATATAAACCACTTCTTCTAGATCGCCATGCAGAAATGTGTTTTTAACATCCATTTGAAATAATTTTAAGTCTTGATTTACTGCTAGAGATATAAGGACTCGAAACGTATTCATCTTCGCAACAGGTGCAAATGTCTCTTTGTAATCTTTTTTATAAGTTTGAGTAAAACCCAGTGTTGTGAGAGGCGTACGCCTCAGTACCTGAAGCGTACGCCTCAGAGGTGAGGCGCACGCTCAAGGTACTGAGGCGTACTGTGATGCGCAAATTGCCCCTCATCAACCTCCAGAACCCCCTCCTTCATCCCCAAGTCTTCCTCCTCCGCCCGATTCGTCGGTTGTGCTAACCCCAAGTGCCGGTGGATCCACCGCCACGTGCCGGCCAGCTGCTCCACCGCCGCTCCCTGCCTCCCCTCCCACCGCTTCACTTTCATACCAGTTGTGAGAGGCGTACACCTCAGAGGCGAAGCGCAGACTCAACGCCTCGCTTCGCCTCATCGCATTTAACAACCTTAGTAAAACCTCTAGCAACAAGTCTCGCCTTATGTCGTTCCACAGTTCCATCACTTTTATATTTTATTTTGTATACCCAACGACACCCAATTATTTTTTTCTTTGAGGCAATCGAACAATATCCCACATTTTATTCTCATCAAGGGCATGAAATTCCTCATTCATAGCATTTTTTCAAATAGTATTGGAATTAGCTTCTCGAAAAGTCTTTGGTTCTTGATGACTAGAGACTGAACTAAAAAAAGCATAGTAAAATTGAGCAACATTATCATATGTCAGATAAGATTGTATAGAATAAGAGAATGTATGATAAGTGACAAAATCTTTCAATCTTTCCAGAGGACGAGTCTCTCTACTCGATCTCCGTTGAATTGGAGGTGCTTCTGTTTGAACTGTTGTTTCAACTGTAGGAGTCACTTCATTATCTGGAGGTATAACATCTATATTTTGGGCAATAACATCAGACATTATTGTTGTAAGCAGTACCAAATCTGACAAGTACTCTCCCTGGGACTGATTCCCATAATCATTCTGTGATGAAAAATATGGTTTACTTTTAGCAAACCGTACGTCATGAGAAATAACAAGCTTTTGGGATGCCACATCATAACAATATACATTTTCTTTGATGAAGAATACCCAAAAAATACACACCGATTTGATCGAGCATCTAACTTATCATGATGGGTTATTTGTTGGTGCACGTAACAAACACAACCAAACACCTCGCAAATGAGATATGCCAGGCATCTGATTCTTCAAAACTTCCAGAAGTGACTTAAAATTGATCACTCGACTAGGAAGTCTATTAATCAGATATATTGTCGTTAAAACTCCATGAGACCGGTACCTTTTTGGGATATTCATTTGAAATATAAGAGCTCTCGTGACTTCAAGAATGTGTCAATTTTTTCTCTTTGCCACCACATTCTGTTATGATGTTCCAACACAACTAGTTTGGTGAATAATTCCTTGGCTCTGAAGAAATTCAGAAAATGATCCTTTGGTGTATTCTGTACCATTGTCAGACCTGAAAATCTTAATTTTGGCATTGAATTGAGTAAATATCATATTATGAAAATCTTTAAAAGCAGATAACACCTCAGTTTTTTATTTTAACAAGTACAACCATGTAGCATGAGATTGTTCATCAATGAATAACACAAAGTACGTATATCCATCATATGAATCAATTGGAGCAGGACCCCATAAATCAGAATGAATGAGTTCAAAGGGCTCAACAAACATAGACATAGAACTAATGAATGGTAAGCGTGTTTGTTTAGCAAATTGACAAACATCACACACACTAGACTCAATTGATACGGAAGGAAAAAGACTCGACAAAACATGGTTGGATGGATGGATGGATGTCTGAGTCATTTATGTAAGATGTGACTTTCCACATAGTTGCTGGTATGACACGCCTTATTAGTGGGTTTGAGCAAATACACTCCATGTGAATAAATTCCTTCACCAATCATCTTCTTCGACTTTCGATCCTGAAAAATGACAAAATTAGGAGAGAAAATAACATAACAGTTTAAGGAATTAATAATTTTTCCAACAGAAAGAAGTTGAGTTGGAAAGGATGAAACAACAATAGCATCAGAAGTAATACTATTTGAAAAAAAAAATAACTTTGCCACTCCCTAACACAGGAACAGTAACTCCATTAGCAACGGAAGCATTATTCTTATCAAATGTAGGAATAAATTCATGCACAGAAGAGGGACTATTGGCCATGTGATCAGTTGCTCTTGAATCAATAATCCAAGAATTAACTTTAGAAGACAGAGTAGGGCAAGCTTGTAAATTACCTGAAGAATGGGTAGAGGCAGAAGGACTTTGTTCAGAAGACATGGACTTACTGATTTGTTTGAGAAGATGACTCAACTTATTCATTGAGATGGATGTATCGGCTGCTGCAACATGATCTCTCTTATGCTTGTCAAAATTCAGTTTGAGGTGAGGATATAATTCCCAACATCGATCCTTGGTGTGTCCATTTTTACCACAATGATCACAATGATAAGACTCTTTTTTTCCTTTATTTCGATAAGTATTCTTTTCTTTTTCAATACCAAAAAAAAATCTCCTATCATCTTTCTCTACCAAAAATGCATTCGATTAAACTTTTTCAGATTTTAGTTCAATATTCATAGTCTTCTTTCGAGTTTCTTCATGTTGAATAATGGCACAAACACTAGAAAAAGAAGGAAATGTAGCATACATAAGAATATTACTTTTGATGTTTTCATATTCAGGTTTTAGGCTACTAAGTAATAAAAAAAATTTATCTTTCTCCGCCCTTTGCAAGAGTGTCTTGACGTCAATAGTATGTGGACGATATATATTCAATTTGTCCCACATTCTTTCATATTTTCAAGATGTTCACTGAACGTTTCTTCCACCTTATTGTGTTGCTGCAATCTCAAGCTTAAGTTCAAATATGCGAGCAACATTATTCTAATTACCTTACAACTCTGCTATAGAATCTCATAATTCCTTTGCAAATTCAGAGAAAGTAAAAATTCATGAAATTTGAAGTTCCATGGAATTAAGAATCCAAGATCGAACACGTTGATCACTAGAAATCCAATCTTCATAATAATTATCAGTGGGTGCAAGACAAGTTTTTGTTCCATTGATGAAACCCAACTTTTTCTTACCGCCAAGAAACAATGTCACTGCTCTCGACCAAGAAACGTAATTAATATCATTCAAGAGAACATAGGAAAGCTTCCAACTAGGGTTACCTGATTCTCACATTGGTAAGGAAAACAATCAAAGAAAAAAGCCGAATCTGATGTCTTTGCAGAAAAAAAAATTGCAGAACTTTGCTGAGAAAAAATGAAAACACCTTGTTTTCTTTTTTAGAGCTGCAAATTTTCTGCAGTTAATTTTGTGTTCAAGAAGTGCTGGAGACTAGTGGGTGCAAATAACATATGTAGAGAAATCAAACTTATCTGTGATTATGTTGCACACTGCATTACAAAGACGACACCAGAGATTATGCAAGAACGCTGCTTTTTTGAGTTGCTTACGCAAACTTGAAGTCAATTGTTGCAAACTGAAGTCGACAATATGGCAGACTTCACACTATCTCTGTCTGTAGATCGAAGAGATGATGACGATCCAATAGATAACAATGAATCCACTAGCAGCAGCAAAAAAAAATGATCACCGAGAAAAATATGGATACACAATCGTGTATCACTCAGCACCACATGATCAGATTTAGCAGCCAATAAATTCAGTCAGGAAGATAAAGAACAAACATAGAGCACAAGCTCAACAGTCCATCAGACGATCAAACCTCAAGGATCAACACTCTTGCTTTGATACCATGAAGAAGAAAAAAATTACAAGACAAAGATTTACGTGGTTCGGCTTATAGTCTACTCCACGGGAGAAGAGAGGGAGAGATTGTTATTCATTCTTACAATGGAGATCACTTATGTGATACATATAGATACAATGAATACCTTATTTTAGCTTCATTCAATTTCCAATTTTCCTAAGCAGCAATTACTTAAAAAACATGGTCAATTATATCATCTCACAAAGAGCTACAAATTCCCAAAATCTCTCTTCTCCGCCAACAAAAACTCTGTGGGCTTATCCCTTACCCCCAGAGAATCACCCCCTTCAGTTTGCAGGAAGGGTGACAGCCATGGGATTTGTACCTAGACCACCTGCCTAGCGGCCTAGGTCCAATCCCACTACGCCAAACCCCTTTGGAGCACGTGGCAACAAGGTTAGATGCAGCATCTTAATGTCTTTGTGATGTGATATTAGAAAACACTACCAAACTAATCGGCTACTAGAAAATGCTTGACCTAAGTATTCTGGATATGTGTTAAAATGATTAATCTAAGTATTTTGTATTTACTGGAAACTAGAGATAAGGGGCTTCACCATTGCTTTTGGGCATTGCGTCCAGCAGGTAGTGATTTAAAATTTCATGTTGGATGTGGCTAATACTAGATCCAATTAATTGAGTATTGGCTAAATGGACTTGGATTTCGATAGAGAAAACCTCATATATACCAAATCCTATTTTTACATGTAATTGAATTTGGATATCTGTCAACTCCTGATGATATTCGTCATATTTGATATCAATAATCAAAACTTTTGCCCAAATCCTTGTAATCGAATATGGTTTTGGCTTATTGAATCCAACCAATCAGAGTCGAATTCAGTCTGATATGGGATGAAATCTGACCCAATTGACATTCTATTGGCAGGGCATGTGCCATAGGAAGATCTCCTTGTTAGAGACCCTGTTCCTATGACCCATGATCCAAGTCCAGGAACTTGTATAGATAAGGTTGAGAAGCATCCTGAAACGGCTGAAAATAAATAGAATCCAAAACTGACGCCTCAAGGATAATCTACCAAAATTTTCATCCTCAATTATAGAGGACTGTTTTTTTTATTTATACAGAGAAACCGCCTGCAGCAGGATCTGAGACGTAGTCACACTGGATATGCTTGCCGTACTTACTATCAGTGTTGTGAGAGGCGTACGCCTGAGAGGCGAAGCGCAGGCTCAACGCCTCGCTTCGCCTCATCACATTTACAACCTTGCTTGAGAGTCTCACGTTGTGAGAGGCGAAGCACAGGCTCAACGCCTCGCTTCGCCTCATCGCATTTAACAACCTTGCTTACTATCGCTGTTTTGGCAGCGTAAAACTGCATGAGCTTACCTCTTGCCCCTAGGGAATCACCACCCTTAGTCTTGTGCAAGGATTCATGACGCCCGTGGGATTTGAACCTAGATTGTCTACCAAGCTGCCTAGGCCCCATCCCACTATGCTAAAACCCTTTGGGGGCATTATAGAGGACCTATTGCATCATAGTGAGTATTCCTTTTATGGATACGATAATATCTAATTAGCTTTCTATATATATATACATATTTTTATTAATGTCCTTTTATATATATTCTCTCTCTCTCTCTCTCTCTCTCTCTCTCTCTATATATATATATATATGTGTGTGTGTGTGTGAGGGGTAGTGATTTGCAGTCTTCAGGTAGGTTTTTTTTAGAGAGGCGTGGTTCTGTGTTGGGTAAAGTGTTCGGCCCTTTTAATAGGGGGGCAGTACACTGGCTCCCCCTAGTTGGACAGAACACCTTATAAGGTGTTCTGCCCAAAACACTGGATCTGCTCCCCCATTTTAGACCCAACCACGTTATATCTGGTGTTTTTTTTCTTATGCTGATGGTGTGAATTTGTCTATGTTAGCATGGCTTTTAGACTCTGATACTCCTGATTGCAGCCATGGCGTGTGTTTGGATTTTCAAGAGCTTGATGGTGTTTGTTCTAGCAACCTCTGCTTCTTCGTCCATACTCGCGCCGGACTTCTACAGTAAAGTGTGCCCGGACGCTCTCCCAGCCATTAGGAGGGTGGTGGAGGATGCTGTGAGAAAGGAGCCTCGGATGGGGGCATCACTGCTGCGTCTTCACTTCCATGATTGCTTTGTCAATGTAAGTCATTGAATGTATCATCCTGATTAAGATCTACATACACAAGATATATTTGAAGGAATTCGATCGAGTTTTGAGTTTGAACTTATATTGCATGCCTCAATTTAAACGCACCTTGGCTCAGTATTTGCTTGAATTGCTCATCATCATCATTATATAATCAAGCTGTTGCAAAACCATAGCCTATGCCTCAGTTATTTTCCCTAGACAAAGAGCAGCTCTTTGTGTTTGTGTTTTTTAGAGAGAGAGAGAGAGAGAGGTTGTACCTTTTAAGAACCAAAGACTTACCAACCATGGTTGGCAAAATCAAGTCTGAGTTGGGATCCAACCAATTTTTGGATATGTCACAGACAGGGTTACCGACGGTATGTTCAGATTCAGGCTGGGGCTTTTGCAAATTTTCGTGATTCTGGATGTGACCAGATCCGAATCTAAATGCATTTTTTGATCTGAAATCTGGACCGTTTGCATCCCTAGTCTCAGGGACATGCCATTTTGGGTGTGACACCTTAGGACATGCTGGCATGGACGTGACATGTACAGCTATTATTTTAATATTTTTAAAAATATTTTAATACATTTTGATAATTTTCAATAAAAATTAAAAGATTGTCCTAATGTCCTATTCTCGGAAAAGTTTTTAAATCTGCGAGTCAAACTCACGTCACATGCCTATTCTAATCTCCTTAATTTTTTTTTTTTACTGAGAAACCACCCCCAAGATTAGAGACCTAGCCAAGCTGGCTCTGCCAGACGTCCTGGCAGTGTAAAACTCCGTGGGCTTACTCCTTGTCCTGAGCTAATCTCCTTGCTTGATCTCTCTATGTAAAATAGATTCAAAAGTTTTACTTCCAAATATACATAAGTTTTAGCTGGGCTACGAGTTTAACCCCCAATGAGTTTTATAGAAAGGATCTCATCTTTTGACATAGGATTGTTTCATCGTATGTTGATTCTAGCCGTCCAGCCGAAGCATCTGGACCGTTATGATCAGTCCACATAAAGGTGAAAATGTGGGCCAATCCTTTCCGATTATTGGGCGGCTAGGACTGAACGTAGGATGAAACCCATCCTATGTCAAATGATGGGATCCGTGATCTGGTTTTTACTCGAGTCACTGGGTTGGCCAACCATGCAACAAACTAACGCTCTTCTCATTTGTGTCTGTCAAGTAGGGGTGTGATGGTTCAGTCCTGTTGGATGACACCCCGTTCATAATTGGGGAGAAAACAGCCCCCCCCCCCCAACCTAAATTCCTTGAGGGGCTTCGAAGTGGTTGATGAAATCAAGTCTGCTGTGGACCGGGCCTGCGGTCCTCTTGTCGTGTCGTGTGCCGACATCTTAGCAGTCGCAGCACGGGACTCGATTGTCGCGGTGAGTTCATCATGTTCAAAGCCACCAACTGTTTTTTGGTATGCCTATGTCTCACTGGACACCAAATCAGGGGCAATCACATCTTACAAAAGCAATGTGCCATTGCACCAGAGTGCCCTCCGTTTAGAGGGAGGATCAGGTGCAATGTTATTACACACTTTTAGGGTGCTGCTTTACCTGATCACCTGCATCCTTGGGGTACAACCTATGAGCTGTGGGGCTCAACAGCTGATGGTGGGTGATAGGATGTAGCAGCATACTTGAAAGTATGCAATCACATTGGACTTCAATTCCTCCATCTACTGCAGGAAAGATAGAGGGGTACTCAAGTGCAGCGGCACATTGCATTTGTGTAATATGATCACACTTGGTTCGCGTTAGTTACATTGTGTGCTAATTTGCATCTCTCTTTCTCTCTCTCTCTATCCGATTTAGCTAGGTGGACCATCATGGCAAGTACAACTAGGGAGAAGGGACGCGAGGAATGCTAGCAAGTATGCAGCGGAAGTGCAGCTTCCCTCACCCTTATCCAATTTGAACACCCTCATCTACAAGTTCAAGTACAAGGGCTTAGACCTAAAAGACCTGGTTTTGCTCTCAGCAGCGCATAGCGTCGGCCAAGCTAGGTGCTTGTTTTTCAGGAGACGGATCTATAACGAGTTCAACATCCACTACAACTTCGCGCTCACCTTAGAAGCATTGTGCCCTCCTGCCGGAGGCGATAACAACCTCGCCCCTTTTGATTATGTGAGTCCCAATACATTTGGAAACAGCTATTACTTGAATTTGATGAGGAAGATGGGGTTGCTGCACTCTGACCAAGAGCTCTACAATGGTGGTGAAACCGATCAGCTCACCAAGTTCTATGCCCTTAATGCAGACCAGTTTGCCGTTGACTTCACTGTTTCCATGGTCAAGATGCAAAGCATAAGTGTGCTCACTGGCAATGATGGCGAGGTTCGATTGAATTGCAGAAGGGTTAATTGATAGTTGGGGCTGGACCTCGCCAATGTTGCTCGCTGGCAACTGGGTCTGGTTGATGCAGTCATGGCATGAGGTCTTGTAGTACTGGATTCATCTTAAATGGCAGAGATTGTGATTGTGATTTATTTTGATTGTGATTATCAAATGTGATCACTTTACCTGTTTTTACCTTGTGAAAGTTGGTTACAAGGTTGACTTTATGACTAACAATTATAGCTTTTACTTTCTCAGTGTCTATTTTCTCAAGCTCATGCTTTCTCACCAACCAAAACAAACAAGGATGAATTGGATGGAAAAAGAGATAAAATGCAGCAATTGAATGGTAAAAACACGCTGCATGCAATTGGGATGGATAAAGATAAAGAGCTGTGTATCCACGTTTTTTTAGTTTGTCAAAACATACAAAATTCTTTGTTGCATATTTTTAAATTATGTATGTGGTCTGAGCTTATAACAGCATCACACTAACTCGTGGAAATTAAGTTATTTTACGTGAAAGACTTAAAAATGACTAGAAAGCAGCAAAAAGTGAAACAACTATTCAAAAAAATCTTATAAAAAGATATCTAATGTTAAACTTCAAATTAATCCCATGGAGTTTTATGCTGCCAAGACAACCATCCATAAGTACATCAGGCAAAACCAGCATCACTAGGCCTTTCTCTGATCCTGAGGGTGGTTTCTCGGTGTAAATATAAAAAAAAAAAAAAAATTACCAAGTAAGCTACAACAGAGCGGAAAAGTCTCTTGTCAGTTTTACAATTCAACATCTAGCAATTATACTACACCTAAAACGACCTCCTTACACTAAAAAGAGATCAAGGAAAGAAGTGCAAACCATATAAAAGGAGATCAAACTATATCCCAAAAACTCTCCTCCACTAAACAAACAAATACTGGTTACACCAAAAAGAAAAACAAAGAAAAAAGTGCAAACTAAAACTATGTACAACCCAACATGGGCTCCACTTGTCCGGTAGAAGCCGCTAGTGCACGTCACGTCGCAAGTTCAAATCCCAATGGTATCGTAGTATAACTGGTAGGGGTCTGCCTAACCCCAGCTTGCCTACTATCCTCAACCAATCAATCAAATGAAAAGCAAAGAAAAGCCAGTCATGCATACATAGTCGGACCTGTCAAGAGGCCAATGAGACTTGGGCCTAAGGGCCCCTAGGCCAAAAAAAAAATTTAGGAGCCCATTTTTAATAGGGATTCCATTTTCAACAGGGGCCCCAAAAAAATTGGAGGCGCTGCCCTCGAACTCCTACTATTAATAGGGGGCTCAAAAAAATTGGGAAGCCCTGCCCCCAACTCCTGCTATTAATAGAGGGTCTATTTTTAAGGAGCTCATTTTTAATTGGGGGCTCAAAAAATTTTGAAGCCCTGGCCCCAGAACTCCTACTATTAATTAGGGGGCCCATTTTTTCCCTCCGCCTCCGGCCCCATAAAACACAGGTAAGGCTCTGATGCATACCACCATCATCCAAGAAACAAACAGCTAAGGCAAAAACCTTTTAGAGAGTTTGCCAACTCTAGAAAGCTTCTTTATCAAAACTTTCAACACAGAGCATGATAACATGCTGTAGTTTAAAGTTTAAAACCTTCCAAGTCTGAAACTTAAGGTAACACAAGACTGAGGGCCACAAATACAATTAAAAAAGAGAGGCAATTTGTTAAATATTACAAAAAGGCACCAACAAATTTTGCAAAACACCAAAACTTGCAAAAAAAAAAAAACACCTCAGTTGGAATAAACAGTGAAAACATAGCAAGGAACCAATTAAAAGAACCAACAGAAGTAGCAAAAAAAATGAACAACTTAACTGGAATAATTAGTGGTCATTTCTCTAATGCAAATGGTCAGAATACACAAACAAATTACTAAAAGAGATCTATACCATGGAGAATTGCTAAGCCATTAAAAATTTATCACAACTGCCTCCAAACACTACCCACTATCCGTCTTTAAGAAGTAGTAAGATAATGCAACCTCGGCAGCAGCCCGCGTCTGGAACACCAGAATCTAGAAAGTATATGTCCCCACTTGTTGGGACAGAACAGTCCTAGGGGACACTTTTTGCAAATTGTGGACAACCCGTTGCAAGGGGACTTCTTTGTCCCCAAGCGAGTTTTGTGTCACATTTCAAAGTCCTCTCATGTGGGCAGGTGCGTCCTGCCCTCCGTGACAAATATCGCGAGATTTATGAAAAATCTCACAATAATATCGTGAGAAATTGCCTGGAAGTTTAAAACGGCAATTTCTCGAGAGATTTTCAAAATATCGCAAGATTTATAAAAAAACATAAATACTACGATTTAAACGCAATATTTACATTTTAAACTGCTATTTATCATGAAAAAACCGTGTGTTTTATTTTTAAATAATTTTTATTAATATTTTCTTATAAAAATATCTTTTATATTTTTTAATTTATTTTTTATTGCCAAGATTTTGCTGAAAATGGGAGATTTATGAAAAAAATTCAGATTCTCATGAGTTTTTGAAAAAACTAGATTTTTGCGTTTTTTAACGTTTGTCACTATAGTCCTGCCTACAATGGTGCCCATGTAGCCTCAAACACAAGACATGAGTGTCCCTGCTAAAGCATGACGCAAATTGAACTTGCATACTGATGTAATTGTTGTCCAGGGTACGAAACAGATCCTTAAAAGGCATCGATCGACATAAATGGAACCATATAAAATTTGTTCCATGAATTTATAGTGGGTTCCATGGGGGAACACATTGGACACACTGTCTAGCGAGAGTTCTCCAACTATGATCAATTGGCTTGATGCAATGAGCCTCAACACAACTCCTCTCCTCGTTACCAACGGGGCCTCAGCTTGTCTTGTAGGAGCATGTCTCTTTGTGTTGGGACGTTGCAAGTTCAAAACCCAATGGTATAATTGTATAACTGGTAGGGGTCTGCCTAACCCCAGCTTGCCTTCCAAAAAAAGCACTCATATCCTCTCAAACTTCACTTTTGCATGAAGTTAGATCCACACATCCTACGCTGGATGAGGCCGAAAGCCTCAACACAGTTACCCTTAATGGCCTCTCAAGTCTTGAGCATAGTGACAAACGTTTTTTTCGGCAAAATCAAATTTGTCAAAAAACTCGCGAGAAATTGAAAAATTTTCATAAATCTCTTGTTTTTTTTTTTTGCCAAAATCTCAGCAATAAGAAAATTAATTAAAAAATATAAAAAACTTTTTTTATAAGAAATATTAATAAAAAATATTTAAAAATAATAAATACATGGTTTTTTTACTCTAAATAGCCATTTAAAACTTAAATATCATGTTTAAATCGTGGTATTTATGTTTTTTCATAAATATTGCAAGAAATTACCGTTTTAAACTTTATGGCAATTTCTCGTGATACTATCACAATATTTTCATAAATCTTGCGATATTTGTTAGAGAGGTCTTGAGACACAAATACACGACTTTTCTAAGAATAACAAAATAAATAACAAAAAGGGCGTAGAGATACAAGATTTTCCTTTATGCCAACAAACTAAACTAATAGATGAGTTTCCTTCACTCTTCCACCATGGAAGACAAATTAAGGAGGGAGGAGTGTAGAGTTAAGAGACCAAAAGAGAAAGAGAGTGCTAATTAGGCAAGGTATAAAAGTGGATGGGTTTGGATATAAAGAAGGCCCAAGCCCATTGCCTAGCACAAATGCAGATAGGTGTGAATGTTGTCCTAGTACAATTAGGTACTAGAACAGTGTTCCAAGGCCCAAAAACATCGATAAATTACGGCGATGGCCAGTGGCTAAAACCAATGTCAAAGACTAGGGGTGCACAATGAACTGTGCTAGCTCAAACTCAGCTCGTTTGAGCTCAACTCAAGCTCATCTGTGAAAATAAATGAGCCGAGCTTGATCACAATTCCAGGCTCAGTGTGCAAAACGAGCCGAGCTTGATCAAGTGGCTGAACTCGATTTAGCTTGGCTAAATAGTATATATATATATATATATATATATATATATATATATATATATATATATATATATATATATATATATATATATATATATATATATATATATATAATATGTGTGCAAAATAAAAACAGAAAATTGTTTCCCTAATGGGTTGGGTGTTAGTCTCCTCAAAAGGTGTTGAGTTAGAATCTCGCACCTATAAAGCTTTGTGTTGTAATTGAGTTCGAATCTCGTACCTATAAAGCTTTACAATATACAATAATCTAGCAGTTTTTCTAGTATATGTATTTATTGTATGAGTCATAATAAACGAAAGACACAACCTGGCATAATGACAGGTCATTTTCCCACCCTTTGATGAGGTGGGGGATCGAATCCCTCAGGCTCAAGCTCAAAACCGAGCCGAGTCTGGATAACAGAGGCATTTTGAAGCGAGCAGAGTTTGAACAGTCCAGGCTCAGCTCGTGTGCAACTCTACCAAAGCCAAGTCTCAGTTCAATATAAAGAAAATCCTTATAAAATCATGAAAAAATATATTGGAATAGAGATTTGTGAATATGCCTCTGACTTGTTTTTTTCGAAATTCTAACTTCATTTCAGATCTTAATGGATCCAACATGTATGTGACACTTCTACACCCATTGCATCAATGTGACAAATATCATAATATTTACGAAATAAATCATTGAAGTATTGGGAGAAGTTACCTAAAAGTAGTAAACAAATTTATCTCACGAATATTGTGCTTTAACTTTATATTAATGTGATAAAATAACTTTTACTTAGTTTTTTATATTATTTATATTATAGGCAAAGAAAAACCAATATTAGGAAAACAAATTTCCTTGCAAAATCATGAAAAAAATATTGGAATAGAGATTTGTGACTATTTCGGATCTTAATTGATTCGACATGTATGCAATGTTGGACATTATGGGTTACATTATGGGTTATGGGTCCAACCCACAGTGTGTCCCGGTTTGACACCCATTAGTGGGTCACATTAGTGGTCACGTAATAGGGTTAGTGGGTGGGAGTTACGTGAATGTGGAGAGTGACCGCATTCATGTAACGGCCTTAATCTCCCATTATATAAAGAGGTTAGGGGCTGTGAGGATGATGAGGCGTTCATAGCATTTATCCTGCCAAAACAGTTTCACATTCGGATATCGTGGAACAGGGTCCTGCTCACCGTCGATCTAAGGCCTGGGCTCATTGTGGGCGTCAATCGGCTGAGGAGAACACTGAATTCCCTACACGCGTTCATGGCGAATTAAGGTATGCTTCCTGCATTTTATGTTTCACAGGATTAGCCAACATTGGGTTATGGGCCCACCACGCTTTCGTTGTGCATGGCCTTGTAGGCCCTTTCGGCGTTTCGCCCCGACATTTTCTGAATTTTGAATTCTGCGACAGCATGTCACCGTAGGGTGACATTCTGGCAGATTGTCGCAAACAGTGATGTTTGCGATAGAGGATGGCAATCTTGTTTCTCGCAGACTGTCGCCATGGAGCGACAGCCTACACCCGCGACAGAGTCATATTAGTTCGTGATCGCCAGTCGCTATGGGGCGACGTTTGGTCACCGGAGGACGACAATTGTTGTTGTGGGGCGACAAACATCCCAGCAGCAAATCAGATCCTTAAAATATATATATATATAGTGTGTGTGGATCGCTGTATACCTGTGGCTGTCGGGCTGCATAGAGGTTCTGCTAGCGCCGGGATCGCCGATGGAGCCGTCGCCTGAGATCCCCAGTGTCGTCGGGTTGCAAGGTGGTCGGCCTACGATGAGCTCACCGGAGGTGTTGCCGGGGTTGAGAACGTCGGATGGTCGGCGTCCGGGGTTTGAAAACCCCCCTTTTTTTTGCCTGGTATCCATCGGGCTTTCAGTGGAGTTGTCGATGCCAGGGATCCTGCGGGCGATTCCAACCGGTAGCCGGTGCTGGCAATCGCATGCCGCCGTGAGGCGACGTCGGTCGCTGATGGGCGGGCGACGTGGGTCGTTGAAAGATTATTTGGGCATCCAGAAACCGCTATCGTCGCCATTAGGATCAGTCGGTGCTGGGGCTGTCGTCGGATCGGACGATCGTCGTGGGGCGATGTGCCGGCAGGATCGACCGTCGGTCGCTGGTCGCTGGTGTCGGCGCTGCTGCTGGTGTTGTGCCCTTTCTTCCTCTGCCCCTTCAGCCATCGGACTGCAAAGCACGTCACCGTGGGGCGACGTTAGTCGTCGGTGAGGCGATGTAGGTCGTCGGCAACCGACGTGAGTCGCCGTTTGGCGACGTGGGTCACCGTGGAACCGAAAAGGGCGGAAACCCTTTCGGTTTCCCTGAAAATTAAACAGAAACCCATAATCAGGTTTTTGTTTCATTTTAACAGGGGACCGAATCGGGTCCGGGGTGGTGAGACGATCCAAACCCATTTTGGGTGGATCGGGTCTGCTGTTTATTCTTGGATCTAATCCGAACCCATGATGGTTTCGGGTCTGGGTCTGATCCAGAAAGAATCGGGTCTCTCTCGGATCGGGTTAGACTCGAGTCTATTTAGGACCGGGTCCGATTCAGATCCATTATGAGATCGGGTTAGACCCGAGTCCATTTAGGACCGGGTCCGATTCAGATCCATTATGAGATCGGGTCTGATTCGGGATCGTTTCGGACCAAGTCTAACTCGTGTCTGTTTCGGACCGGGTCTAACTCGGGTCCATTTGGGACCGGGTCTAACCCAGGTCTTGTTCAGACCGGGTCCGACCCGTATCAAGTATGGGTCGAGTCAGAACCGGATCCCATTTGAACCGGGTCAGATCCATGTTAAGTAGGATCCAAACACTATTTGGCCTGAACCGGATCAGGAACCTGATCCGGCCCTTTTTGGGATCGGTTTGGAGTTGTTTTTGACTGGTTTTGTCCAGTTTTTCACCGATTCCGAGATGCTAAGACCATGTTCTCATGGATCTATGAAGATACAGAAATTTTGCTATACGGTTATAAGGTTTTGTGAACTTTTGTTCATATTAAGTATTGGTTCATAAGGTTTAGAACCGGTTCGGACCCTTAGATGACCGATTTAGGGTGGTTTCACATCGGTTCAGAGTGTTTTTAGACTGGTTCCTACATGAGGACACTGGGTTTTACCCATATGAGCATGCTTTTGTTATTTTTCATGCTTTATAAAGTATTTGTTTTAAATAATGCATGACTTATGCATGTTAATTCATGTATTTTGCATTAGTTAAGTTATGCATGATGGTTTTAAGCATGAATTATAACTAAATTCATGACAATTAGTTTATGTATATTAGTTAAAGCATGAACTTATATTATGTCATGAATATGCATGCATTAAAATGTGTGCATGGGCGTGCTTTATAATACGAATAGGATTTTTGGGTAAAATATCTTGATTGACCGATTCTTGTAATCACCAAAGAGATCTAAGTCATGTTAATTAAGGATTCTTTGAACCGTATTAAGATTCGTTATTATTATTGTATGTGAATTTATGAAACATCGATTTTACCCAAAGGAAGGTCCTTGTATTTCAAATTTACACAGGGTGTAATAGTATATGTGTATTCTAGCCCATAAAGCATGTTCGTACCCAAAGGTACAGTGCTGAATTGTCTCTGGTTACATGATCTGCTAGGTTCACCAATTGAGGTCAATTCCTTGAAAATTGAAGAGACGGAGCAACTATGAGTATTATCGTTTTCACCAAAGTGGAACAATAATGGCTCAACTATGCTTGTCACAGAAAAGATGAAAATAAAGGGTCTCACTTTTACCTTTTTAACACGAGTCTCGTCTGAGCAATAATAGTAATGTCTTTCCGTTTTCGTTCCTTGTTTTATCAGGTTTCTTCCTTATCGATGGTTCTAGTAATATCCCCATTTTAGACAGATCGAATTTTTTTGATTGAAAAGAAATCATGTTATTCACTTTGGGCTATATGGATTTAGATCTGGCTCTTAGAATTGACGAACCTCCCGCTCTTACAGAGTAGAGTACAACCGATCAGATGGTTGCCTCTGAGAAGTAAGAGCGCTCGAACAGACTTAGCTTGTTGCTTTTGCAATCTCGAGTGGCTAAGAATATTCGAGGCAGCATTCCTCACTATAGGACTGTGAAGAAATTTCTGGGAGCTATTGAGGCTCAGTTTGTCACTTCTAATAAGGCAAGGGCCAGTACGCTCATGTCCAAATTAGTGTCTATGAAATATGTTGGTGACAGTCACATCCGACAACACATTTTGGAAGTGAAGAATATTGTGACTCAAATGAATGGCATGAAGTTCGTCATCTCTGACTCCTTCTTAGTCTATCTGATCTTAACCTCGTTACCTACTAAGTATGGACTCTTTAAAATCTCCTACAACACACATAATGATGAGTGGTCTTTTAATGACCTCTTGGCCAAGTGTGTTGAGGAAGAGGAGAGATTGAAGGGTGAGAGGGTGTCAAGTGCACATATGACCTCTCATAAGGGTAAACAGAGGTTGAAGCTAAAGAAAAGTTTATTCAAAAAGAAGAATCAGAAGAGAGCCACTGAGGAGAGTTCAAACTCTCAGGCGAAAGCTAAATCCCAGTTAGAAGGCCCTTCTATAAAGTGTTTCTTCTGCAAAAAGAAGGGGCATAAGAAGGTGGACTGTTTGAAGTACAAGAAGTGGCTCAAAAATAAAGGTAATAAGTCATTTGTTTCTCATGAGTGCAATCTAATTCATGTTTCATTGCATAATTGGTGGATTGATTCTGGTACCACGGTGCACATTGTCAACTCTTTGCAGGCATTTTTGAACAAAAGGAAACCAACGAAGCATGAAAAAGCATCTTCTTAGGAAATAAGATGTGTTCGCATGTCAAGAGCGTTAGGACCTGCAGAATTATGTTGGAGTCAGGATTCATATTGGATTTGGTCGATACATTTTATGTGTCATCTTATAGTCGGAACCTAATTTCAATTTCAAAATTTGATAAGTTTGATTTTGTATTTAAATTTGAAAAATTTGAACTTATTATTATGAAAAATTTAATGAATATAGGTTCTGCATATATGTGTGATGGTTTATATCAATTAAGAACCAAATTCCAAATCCGAGAATCTCACTCCATTGAGAATACAATGATTGGCAATAAACGTGACCTAAAGGATGATCAATCCTACTTGCTTTGGCATCGGAGGTTAAAACATATCTCGAAAGAGAGAGTCCAAAGACTCGTGAAAGAAAGAATCCTCAGATCCCTTGATTTTACGAATATAGAGTCATGTGTTGACTGCATAAAGGCTAAGCAGTGTAACACTTATAAGAAAGATGTCAAACGCAGCAATGGAAAGTTAGAAATAGTGCATACGGATGTATGCGACCCTTTTTCACCGTGTTATACGGGTGAAAAATATTTTGTCACCTTTATAGACGATTACTCACGGTATATGTATCTCTACTTATTTTCTGAAAAATTCGAGGTCTTTCAGTTTTTTAAGGACTTTAAGAAAGAAGTAGAGAAACAAACTGATGAAGTTATTAAGGTTGTCAGGTCTGATAGAGGTGACGAATATTATGGTCGTTTCATTGAGATGGGACAAAAGGAATGTCCATTAGCGCGGTTTCTAAAAGAGGAAGGCATTGTACCTCAATATACCATGTCTGGTAGTGCTTACCAAAATGGTGTAGCTGAAAGGAGAAACCGTACGCTTAAAGAAATGGTTCGAGCGATGTTGAATCACTCAAACCTTTCTTTGACCTTGTGGGGTGAAGCTCTTAGGATAGTAGTGCATATTCTGAATAAGGTTCCTACGAAGGTTGTTCAAAAGACTCCTTACGAGTTATGGACAGGTAGGAAACCTTCTCTGTCTTATATGCACATATGGGGATGTCCAACAGAAGCTAAATTGTATAACCCACATATAAAAGCTTTTGATCCTACGACAACTAGTGGTTTCTTCATTGGTTATCCAGAAAGATCGAAAGGCTTTAGGTTTTATTGTCCATCTCATACACCACAGATAGTGGAAACAGATAAAGCAAGATTTCTTGAAAATGGCTCTGTTGGGATAGATGCATCTCAAAATATTGATTTTGAGGAAATGCAGGAATTAGGTTTCACACCTGCTAAGGATAAAGACATGATTTTCTCTATCATTGTTCCTTCGAGTAATGTAAGAGAAAGTCCAGTCAATGAACATCAATCCCAAATAGATCTGGTTGTTTATGAGGATATACAACAACAACATGATACAGAGACTCATTTTGAACCACCTGTAGCACTTGTATGGAGGTCCACCAGAATTAGGAAACCTGTTATCCATCCGGACTATGTGGTGTATTTACAAGAGTCAAATGATTTTATAGACATTGATGAAGATCCCTTCACATTTGCAGAAGCCATTGAAAGTGAAAGATCAACACATTGGATTAATGCCATGAAAGAAGAGCTTGACTCTATGGCAAAGAACCAAGTGTGGGATCTTGTACCTCGACCTGATGGAGTTAGATTTGTTGGTTGTAAATGGGTTTATAAAACTAAAACAGACTCTAAAGGTCATGTAGAGGGGTATAAGGCTAGGCTTATTGCAAAAGGTTTCACACAGATAAAGGGCATTGATTATAATGAGACTTTTTCTCCTGTCTCAACTAAGGAATCATTGAGGATAATCATGGCCCTCGTAACTCATTTTGATTTAGAGCGACATCAGATGGATGTGAAAACTGCCTTTCTAAATAGGGATCTAGATGAGGAGGTATACATGCAACAACCTCCTAGTTTCAGTATAGATGACTCGAATAACTTAGTTTGTAAATTGAATAAGTCAATTTATGGACTTAAACAGGCCTCCCGCCAGTGGTATAAAAAGTTCAATTAGGTAATAATGAACTTTGGATTCACTGAAAACATTGTTGATCAGTGTATTTACATTAAGACTAGTGGAAGTAAGTTCATAATTTTGGTTTT
Source organism: Nuphar pumila (assembly GCF_984573655.1). Classification (NCBI taxonomy): domain Eukaryota; kingdom Viridiplantae; phylum Streptophyta; class Magnoliopsida; order Nymphaeales; family Nymphaeaceae; genus Nuphar; species Nuphar pumila. The sequence goes on along the minus strand of NC_143252.1, from coordinate 111,475,022 downwards.
ATATGTTAACGATATTCTTCTTACAACTAATGATTTGAGTTTATTGCATGAAACAAAAGATTTTTTTCTCTCATTTCAATATGAAAGACATGAGTGAGGCCACTTATGTTCTTGGAATCGAGATCCGTCATAACAGAACTAAGGGTGTCCTTGGCCTCTCTCAGAAATCCTATATCCTTAAGGTTCTTAAAAGATATAGGGTGGAGAATTGCTCTCTTTTTTCGGCACCTATAGTGCAAGGGGATAAATTGAGTTTAAAGATTGTCCTCAGGATGATATTGCGAAGGCTTAGATGGATGTTGTCTCATATGCTTTGGCAGTTGGGAGTTTGCAGTACGCACAGACCTGCACTCGACCTGATATAGCATTTGTTGTGGGAATGCTTGGTAGATATCAGTCAAATTCAGGCATTGCGCACTGGAAGGCAGGAAAGAAGGTCATGCGCTATTTACAAGGAGCGAAAGACTATATGTTGACCTACAGGAAAGCTGACCACCTAGAGGTCGTTGGATACTTTGATCCGGACTTAGGAGGGTGTGTTGACAGTAGAAAATCCACTAGTGGGTACATTTTCCTTCTAGCGGGTGGTGTTGTCTCATGGAGAAGTGGAAAGCAGTCTACCACTGTTGCTCATACCATGGAGGCATAATTTATTGCTCTATACGAGACTTCGTCACAGACCATTTGGACAAGAAACTTCATTATGGGTCTTGGTATAGTGGACTCTATTGAGAGACCACTAAAAATCTTTTGTGATAATGAAGCAATCGTGTCCTTTTCAAATAACAACGAGAGCTCAACATCGTGTCGACACATGAAGTTAAAGTATTTTGTTGTTAAAGAAAGGACTGAGAATCATCTGGTATGTATTGATACAATTGGGACGAAGAAAATGACTGTGGATCCCCTTACTAAAGTGCTAGCATCGTGATTGTATTCTCAACATGTAAAGGGGATGGTTTTTTTTTATTCCTTTTGATGTATGACAATACATTATGTGATCACATTTATGTTTATGTTTTGATTCTCTAAGGTTTTGTGTTATTATTGATTTTGTATAAAGAATCTCTCATATGGGTTAGAGGGAATAGCAGAATAACAATATTAAAGGACCAATAGAATAGGTGAGAGAGCAACCTATTCATAAAGGTAATTTTCTACATGCCTAAGCACTGAAGGTGAATTGTAGCGTAGTACATAGAAATATAACATTTCATAAAGAAGTGTTCATATCCATGACTCATACGATTTATCCTTGTGATAAAGGGTGGCATGTGAACCCACATGAAGAATTAAATCGAGATAATGGTATACACCTCGATTTAGTACACTTTTGGTGTCAATGGGTCAAATGGGAGAATGTTGGACATTATGGGTTATGGGTTCAACCCACAGTGTGACCCGGTTTGACACCCATTAGTGGGTCACATTAGTGGCCACGTAATGGGGTTAGTGGGTGGGAGTTACGTGAATGTGGAGAGACCACATTCACGTAACTGCCTTAATCTCCCATTATATAAAGAGGTTAGGGGTTGTGAGGATGATGAGATGTTCATAGCATTTATCCTGCCAAAACAGTTCCACATTCGGATATCATGGAACAGGGTCCTGCTCACCGTCGACCTAAGACCTGGGCTCATTGTGGGCGTCGACCGACTGAGGAGAACGCTGAATTCCCTACACGCGTTCATGTCAAATTCAGGTACGCTTCCTGCATTTTATGTTTCACAGGATTTGCCAACATGCAACACATCTACACCCACTGCATCAATGTGACATGTCATGATATTTATGAAATAATTTATAAAAAGTATTGTGAGAAGTTACCTGAAAGTTGTAAACAATGTTTCTCAGTTTCTCTGACATGCAAATAATTGACTTGACTTGGCTCACGAATGGGTTAGTAACAGTGTTTCTCAGTTTCTCTGATATGCAAATAATTGCTCCAAAGTCATCTCAGTGTGCATGTAGTTAATGACTAGTTTCTAATCTCAGGTACATGTTATTCTGCAAATAATTGCACCATGGACATCTCAGTATGCAGGTTTGATTACAGTAAACCATAACAAACATATGGATTGGAATAACACCTCCACTTACCCATATATCTCATGTATGTGTGAATCCATGGATGTCGAAAAAACAAACTATAGATTATACGAATTTATAGGTCTTCATTCATCACCACACAAAGACAAGTAGTGATCCACTCATGACCTTTTCTTCTTATTTATCAACCAAGTTAAAAAAAAAAACATATGCATCAAGTCACACAAGACATAACTTGCCAAGCAACGAGGCGAAGCAATACTTAGAAAGAAAAAAAACATCATGAACCGCTTAATCTTCATCCCTTGCAAAAATAGAAAACTTCTAGAGAGAGAGAGAGCACATGGGACAACATTAGCAATAGGGATGGCAGTGGACCCGGGGCGAGGGTGGGGGACAAGGTCTCCACTCTTGCTCCATCTTAAAATCCTACCTTCCATCCCCGCACTGGTTTTGATTTTAACCTCCATCCCTGCCTCCATCTTCGTTTCATGTCCTTCATTCCTGGTCCAAATGGGGCGAGGTAAGGTGGGACCTTGTTTGTCCTCAGTCCACTGCCATCTCTAAAAAAGGATTGGGGACAGGACAGGGTGGGGCAAGGCGTGGACGGGGCTGGGCGGGGGAAAGCTTAAGTCCATCCCTGCTTTCATCCCTGCATGGGTTTTGATTTTAACCTTCATCCATGTTTCATGTCATCCCGGTCCATTGTCATCCCTAATTAGCTCTGTTTCTTCTGGTCCAAATGGGGCAAGGCAGGGCAAAGCCCCATTTCCCTCAGTCCACTGCCATCCCTAATTAACAAGACTCACAAGAGAAAAAGGAGAACATAGAAAAAGGTTGCAGCACATTATTCTCTAAAAAAGCATTTTTTATAAAATTAAATGATGGTAAAAGATCTTTTGTTTGGAAATTGAATTGGAAGGGTCACTTTAATTAATGCTTATAAAAAGAATCAAGAGTTTAAGTTTACATTACAAAGTTCCCATTAAAAAATTATTAGAATCTTGAATTTTTTAATAGGTAGAAAATCATTGAGCATGGAACAAATATCAACTTGAATCAGAATGACATGATCTGTCCATATCAGGATCAACATCTTCTAATAAGATTAGATGATAGATAAGATGGAAAGAAAGAATTGCCCAATAATTGCTTCATCAAGTTGTGTTGCATAACTTTAATGCCTAAATCATCAAATGAAAACAAGACCACCAAATTCACATCAGTATTCATAAATGTGTTTTTAACACACAAAACATCTCATTAATTGTCATATCCAAGGACCTTTTTATGAAAAATATCCACTAAATGTTGGGAGCAGGTTATATGCCCCCCCCGAACACGTAGGTGCATTTTTGGGGGTCCAAATAAGTGCCACGTATATAAGCATGTGGGGCTCTTATCCCCATGTGTGTCGGCATCACTTAGCCTCAGAGTCTGGTGCGGTTGCAAAGACTTAAGTACCCTTTTCCGCCATTCTCACCATGAAACGATGGTTCGAGAAAAGGACAAAAATGTCTTCCATCCAAAAAAGAGAGGATGATATTAACTCTTCAAAGTCCAAATGTTCTGTTTTTCCCCTAAGCAGTAAATTTTTTGCACCATTTGCTGTAATAGGAGCTCCCTTTGACGATGCACCCTTTGTCGTCGTCGTCTACTGCTAGAGCACCCTTTGTTGTCGTATGCTGCCGCTGAAGCACCCTTTGTCATTGTGTGCTATCGCTGGAGCAACCTTTATTGTATGTGCAGTGGGAGCATCGTTGCCACCATCGGTTGCATCTACCTTCTGGGTGTTTCTCCTCCACTATCGGATTATCAAAACACATGTCATTTCAGTGAGTTTCGTCTAAGTTTCGTTATGTAAACAAATTGATTTATAAATCTGAATGCCAAATCTTATAATTGGTTGTACTATTCATGCTAAATAGCACCTATTTTTATACTGAAATAAAACAATTTATACTTATCCACCTTCTGGGTGTCAAAAAATAGTTAGCACGATTTGTTCTTATGAAGGCCAAATATTACAATGATATGTACTTATGAAGGCTAAATTTTTATAATGATGTATACGTTGGAATGCAACAATGATTTATATATTTAATGCAATAGTGATTTGTAAGTTCGATGCAGCAACGATTTATACGTTATGAGCAGTAGCGATGTATATTTATGATTTATGAAGTTACCATGATTTGTACTTAAGTTTTCTAAGCCATACAAAAATGTTTACTTATGAAGCCCAAACGTTACAACGATATGTACTTATGAAGAGTGTGATTTCTACAACGATTTGTAAGTTTAAAGCATAAACGATTTATACATTTAAATCATTAGCGATTTGTACGTTTGAAGCAGCAACAATTTATATGTTTAATGCAGTAGCGTTGTGTATTTATGAACTTACCTTGATTTGTACTTAAGTTTGTTAAATCTTATAATAATTTTTATTTATGAAGCCAAATATTGTGATGATTTGTAATGTTGGTGATTGTGTAACAAATATGATAATTTGTAATAATATATACTTGGAGAGGCGGTTGTGACATATAATGATGTAGTTAAATTTATGTGTTGTGTAGGTTAGCAATGACTAAAATTCATAAGACAAGAAAGCTCCCATCATTCGATGGGATGACTATTGGAGAAATTATCCGTCAGTCCGATATATAAGCGTTATGAAAGGTACCAAAATATAATAAAGATTGAGAATGATAAAGACAGAGACAAAGCGTTGGAATTATATAATGTGGAGCATTATCCATCAGATATTGAAGATGAAGAGAAAATGAAGAAGGATAAAGAAGAACTAAAAATGAAGAAGAAGAAAAATGATGACGAAGAGAAGGAAAAGCAAAAGAAGAAGGAGGAGGAGAATGAAAAGCAAAGGAAGAAAAGGCAAATGAGAAGAAGGAGGAGGAGGAGAGGGAAAGGGAAAGGCAAACGAAGAATAAGGAGAAGGAGGAAGAGAAGGAAAGGTAATTGGAGAAGAAGGAGAATGAGGAGGAAGAGAAGGAGAGGAAAAGACAATGAAAGAATAAGGAGAAGTAGGAAGAGAAGGAAAGACAATTGAAGAAGAAGAAGGAGAAGGAAGAAGAGAAGGAAAGGCAAATAATGAAGATGAAAGAGGAAAGGCAAAGAAATGAGAAGGAAGACGATGAAGAGAAGGAAAGGCAATGAAAAGAGAAGGAGGACTAGGAAGAGAATGAAAGGCTAAGAAAGAAGAAAGGAGACGAGAAAGAGAAGAAAAGGCAAAGGAAGGAGGAGGATGAAGAAGATAAGGAAAGGGAAAGAAAGAAGCAGGAGGGGGAAGAGAAAGAAAGGGAAAGGAAAAAGCAGGAGGAGAGAAGGAAAGGGAAAGAAAAGAAGAAATAGAAAAGCAGATGAGGGAGGTGAAGGAGCGAAGGAATAAAGAAGTAGAAAAGCAGAGGAAGGAGGCGATGGAGCGAATAAGCAACAAGAAAGGTAGAGGATGAGAGAATGAATGGGGAGCAAGAAAGGCAGAGGAGGGAAGAGGAGGAGCGAATGATAGAGCAACAAGAAAGGCAGAGGATGGAGGGAGGGGATAAAAAGGAGAAAAGTGTGACCAAGGTACGTAAATCGCTCTTGTCTATCATGATTTATTGTGAAAAGTATTATTATGTATAGCGATTGTTGTGATAGTGATTAGTATCTATAAAAATTAATGTGATAGTGTTTACTATGTATAGCGATTACTGTGATAGTGATTATTATATATAGCAATTACTATGTATAGTGATTATGGTGACCTATGTATAGTGATTAGTACGTATAGCGATTACATAACGATTTATTGTGGTAGGTATTATTATGTATAGTGATCACTGTGATATCGATTACTATGTATAGCGATTACTGTGATAGTGATTACTATGTATAGCGATTAATACGTATATTGATTACTTTGATATCAATTATTGTGTATACAATTACAGTGATAGCGAGTGTGCAACGATTATTATACATAGTGATTACTGCGTACAACGACATGTAGAAGTACAAATGAGACTAATTTTGATTTGATACTTATAATATGTTATTTTGTGTTATAGGAAGGTCAGAAGAGAAGTAGAGCACCAAATGAAAAGCTTAGAGGCCGGTGTCAATGGCCTGCAGTTCTGTCGTGGTATGGACAACTGAGTGAATATTAGAAGAATCGATTATAAAATATGCACTTCGGCAGCCTTCTAGACCAACATTATTTTGAAACGTGCTGGAACACCATGACCCACCTAGTAAATAAGTGGAATCATAAGACGAACATATTCCAGTTTGATTATTTTGAGATCACCATGACCCTAGAAAATGTGGCATGGATTACGTGTCTTAAGTACCATGAAAGTGTTGTCCTAGCATGGGATTTAAACTATAACGCAAGGGACAAGTGCACGGCCCTTCTAGGAATGTCAATGGAGGACTAAGGTCAATGTATTTCTGGTGGAAGCAATTCCACATCGATGAAAGTTTCTTCTTTTCATAGTAAATGGGAAGGTCGATCCGCTACATGTGCATCTGAAAGAGCTGGCCAAGAGTTGTACATCTTCCTTTATTTTTTTAGACTTACTTTATTTTCGGATTTATCTGGTTTGAGGTTAAGTTACATGTGGCTGCAGTTCTTGGAAGACTTAGATGAAGTCGATAATTATGCATGGAGTGTTACTATGCTTGCACACTTGTACAATCAACTTTACCATGCAAGTAAGGGTACAAAAACCATCTGAGGGTTTTGGCCATTTGTCTAGGTAATTGTTTATTGCATATTTGGTAGTTATAGACTAAGATCGTTGAAGGTTGTAGTCTTACTAATATATTATTTTTGTAGACCTGGGTGTGAGTGTGGCTCTGCGATTTATGGTTTTTTCAAGATCGGACGGTGGGCTACAATAAATGTCAAGGAGGATAATGTTAAGTTCATTTTAGATGGTCTGCAATTAAATGAGGTAAATGGTTTAAAATCATTTATAATCATTTTAGCATTTATCATTCATTAGTATAAATCGTTGAAATGTTTAGCATTCTTAAGTAATCATCGTTGCAGGATTTTGCCTTTGTTAGTATAAATCATTATCACATTAGCATTTAGCATTTAGCATTTAGCATTCATTAGTATAAATCATTCTAATGTTTAACATTCTAAAGTAATGATCGTTATAAGATTTTGTATTCGTTAGTATAAATCATTATCGCTTTAGCATTTACTTTCATTAGTGTAAATCTTTGAAATGTTTAGCATTCTTAGGTAATCATCACTGCAGAATTTTATATTTGTTAGTACAAATCGTTATCGCATTATTATTTAACATTCATTAGTATAAATCGTTTTAATGTTTAACATTCTTAAGAAATGATCATTGCAGGATTTTGTATTTCTTAGTAGAAATCGTTATCGCTTTAGCATTTAACTTTCATTAGTGTAAATCGTTATAATCTTTAGCATTCTTAAGTAATGATCATTGCAGGATTTTGTCTTCGTTAGTACAAAGCGTTATCTCTTTAGCATTTAGCTTTCATTATTGTAAATCATTATAATATGTAGCATTCAATAGTGTAAATCATTTTAATATAAAGCACTCATTAGTAACAATCATTACAATATATTTAGCACTCGTTATTATAAATCATTTTAATATTTAGCATTCATTAGCATGAATAATTATGTTTATACCTAAACCACAATCTCTAATATACAGGTTGTGTGGAGACCATATAGAGATGGGGAGGACGAGGACCAAGATGTTGTTGCTGAGGTTGCGAGACTGTCTGGCTGCGATATTTGGTTGTTTAGCAAATCTGAAACTGAGTTGCAGCATGGTAGTCGAGTTCTCTTACAAGCTGGTTTGGGACAGTCTACCCCAAAGCAACCTATAGAAGTGAGAAGGAAGATGAATAGTGGTGGGGCCAAGAACGTGAATTGGCACAAACGCTTCAGGAAACAATTGGATAGCTTGAACAAAGGAGGTGTTCGTGACATAGCATATGATTATAAAGAATGACAATATGACCCCAACTATTTCAAAAAATATTGAGAACTCATGCGTCAAAATTTGTTGATTGAGAAGAAGCAACGTGAAAATATTGGGAACCCATGCGTCCCTCCTATCCCCTAGCATGTCGTCTCCCATCATAGAAAAAATATCCATTGTGTCCCTCCGACTATAACTATGATTTCCTTAGTTACAGTATACGATGAGGAGCGAGCACAGCTCACAAAAAAAAAGGCAGTCTCCACCACAAGGTTAGAGATGTTGAAGAGGGAGAATAAGGAGTTACAGAAGCAGGTGCAAAATTTGGGGAGACAAATGCGATCACAATATGGTACACTGGTAGAGATGATTACCAGTGGTTTTAATAAGATCGAAGAAACCAAGAGGCCACCGAAGAAAGAGAGTCCACCAAGGAAAAGAAAGACACAATTTGTATGTCATAGTCCATCTGAGTCGTCAAGTGCCATTGAATAAAGATTATGTGATTTTTGTATCCCGATAATTATTTATTGTAATTCTATAATTCTTTTTTGTAACATGACATTCTATAAATGTGTAATTCTTTTTTTAATAGGTGTAACACACAAGTGCTACTGAACAAATCATTGTAATATTTGACCTTCATAAAAAAATCGAAGAAGCGTTTAGCGTTATGTGCTGTGAAAATTATGATTTGCTTTTACGAGTTGTCTTCTTATCATGATTTATACAATGATTGATAAAAGGCTTAAACGATTTGTACGTATGAAGGCTACGTGCTATCGCAATTTGCTTGATATTGATTGGCTTGCAACCAGTTATAATTCTTTATTCTAACGTAACATTCAATAATTATATAGTTCTTTCTATAAGAGATCGCGATTTATTTTTTTATAGAATAAGTGTTCTATCATGATCTGTACAACAACGAACATAAAGCGAAAATGATTTGTCCTATCGCAATTTATGTTTACGAGCTTTGTCTATGTGAACGATATGTCCTATCGTGATTTACACAATGACTAATTCATAAAAGGCGGAAAGGAAAAACAATAAACAAATCAACACATTGTTTAGACTTAGTAAAGTATAAATCAAGGTAACTTCATAAATATAAATCAATTTCGTTCACAAAGACATATTGTTGTCGCGGTAACTTCATAACTATAAATTGACATGATTTACAACTACATTCATTTACAAAAAATATGAGTATTTAGTTACAATACATCATCATCATCAAAGAAAACAGACATCATCATCAGCATCACCTCCACGTCCAAATAGTGATATGCTTAAAATGCAATTCAGGTGCGCATGAAATCCAGCTTGCTAGTGCAAAAAGCTTCGAGGCAGAGCTGACGAAGTTGTAGAAGGTATGGGATCCCAACAGGCAGAGAAGATAGAGCCCGCAAGACTAGCATATTTGTCATGAAGTTGTTCAAAGATTAGGAAGATATTTTTTCAACTGTAAAGGATGGTTTGCGAACAATGGAGGGTCTGACAGTAGAAATGGATCAAATAAATAATCATCAGCATCGCCCTTTGTCTATCATGCAGAATATTTATGCTTGCTCTAGTATGACGACAATGATTGAGGATGATTATGGTCGTTATATTCTGCGTAAATTTTGATATACTTCACCACAAATACACTATAGTCGTATGTGTCATGAATATATTGATGTATATACAGAAGATAACCACCATAATCATCATCAAAGATTACTCAGATCTTTTCTCATGGCGTGAAACAACTAGGTTATCAGCATCAAACTCCATCTATCAAGCACAGGTAGAAGAAACATAGAAGAACAAAGAAAAAAGAAAAATACAAGGAAAAAGAAGAAGAAGATGAAGGCAGAGGAGAAAAAAGAAGAAGAAAAAGTTGCATTGCCGCAGAAAAGAGGAAGAGACATTAAATAGATTTGGGTTTTAGACCTGGACAATGGGTCGGGTCGGGTAGGGTAAGGTTTTACATAAAATAGGGTTTTACATAGATCTATATTAGGGTTTTACATAGATTAGGGTTTTATGCATGTGTACATATTCTTCTTCTTCTTCTTCTTTGTTCTTCTTCTTATGTCATTTTTTTTTTCTTCTTCTTCTTTATTCTTCTTCTTCTTATGTCATTCTTTTTTTTCTTCATCTTTTTCTTTTTTCTTTTTCTTTGTTCTTCTTTGTTCTGTCTACAATCAACCCAATCCAATCACTCATCCACCTAAACCCATCCTCTCAATCGAATACATCTCATCCCACCAAATTCGTTTGACCTGTCGCGGTATTTGTATAGCCACAGACATAAAGCAGAAATTATTTATCCTATTGTGATTTGCCTTTATGAGTTTTGTCTATGTGAACGATATGTTCTATAACGATTTACACAATGACTAATCCATAAAAGGCAGAAAAGAAAAATAATAAACTAATTGACACAATGTTTAAACTTAGTAAAGTACAAATCGAGGTAACAGTTACAAATCCATATGAGTAAATCATGATATTATATATCGATATCGTTCATAAAGATAATTCGAGACTCAAATAGATCCTACTTAAGAAAAAATGGATTCACTTATGATCTTAATGAGAGCTAAATGGGTCTCACAACCAACTCAATCCAGTCACTCTCCCACCTAAACCCATCCGACAATCGAATACATCCCATCCCACCAAATCTGTTTGAATATTCTATTGTGATTTGCCTTTACGAGCTTTATCTAAGTGAACAATACGTCCTATCACGATTTACACAATGACTGATTCATAAAAGGCAGAAAAGAAAAACAATAAACAAATCAAGATGATGTTTAGACTTAGTAAAGTACAAATTGAGATAACTTCAACTATACAAATTGAGGTAACTTCATAAATACAAATCGATTTCATTCACAAAGACATATCGTTGTCGCAGTAACTTCATAACTACAAATTGATGTGATTTACAACCATATTCATTTAAAAAAAATATGAGTATAATACATCATGACCAATGGTTTGGCTTAGATACAATACATGACCATCATGAATATGAAAAGAGTTTAGACTCAGATCAGGGTTTGGATCGAACCTATAAAAGATTTGGATCCATTTAAGACCCAAATAAATCTAATCTAACATAAAAAATATTTTAGGTCCATTTAGAGACCAAATTGGATCCTACTAAGAAAATAAGATATCGAATCTACTTGAAGACTCAATTAGATCCCATTATATAAATTAACATTTGGACCCATTTGGAGATCCAATTGGATTCCAATAAGTAAACAAGGCTTTTGGATCTACTTGAGACCTAAATGGATCTCATGAAGGTAAAATGAATTTGTTTGGATCTGAATTCAATTCGAGACCCAAATAGATCCTACTTACGAAAAAAAGATTTGGATTCACTTATGATCTAAATGAATCTTTTTAGTGTACTATAAATTTCACTACAACTTTTTGCTCAATGATTCAACTATAGTATATGTATAACAATTTTTTATATATGAATGCTAGGTAAGACAACGATTTTTACTTTTAATACAGTTTATTCACAGAATAACTTTTTGCACAACGATTCAAATATAGTATATGTACAATGATTTATATGTATGAAGGTTAGATGAGACAACGATTTTTACTTTTAATACAGTTTATTTACATAATTATGTAGTTGAAGAATTCACACGTGATTCATGTGTTTCATTGCTCACTTTTGAATTGAACTGAGTCTGTCATGAAACAGAACAATATAAGACACTATATTAAGTTTAATAAAAAATGCAAGCATCCTCCTAACATTGATTACATACCAAAAGACTTATAAAACTGATGTCATCATTCTACTCAAACTAATCAGAAGGATTGAAGGTTCTAACGTTGTAGTGCACGTCTATAAGGTATTGCTGCATGTTAGAAATTACACAAGTTAAATATTGATAAGTTTCACATAATACAATTTATATGGGAAGTAATATAATGTATTGCATACCTGTTCATGCGAAGGGTTTGGTTGCTTTTGCTTAGAGGTTCGTTATTTCTTAGACCTTTTCTTGCCAACCAATTCTAGTGCACCCTTTGTCCTCCGATGACTGCGATCAGAGGCAGGTTTTCTTTTGATACCCTTCGTTAGGTGAATTTGTTCATCATAATCTATAACATTGACTCCTGACTTATTGAAGATAATGTTTATGCTTCAATGCAACTTCTCATGCAAGTCAGAAAAAGCATGATTTTCACCTTCGTTGTTCACTCTTGTTTTCTTAGACTGGTCTTCATGAGTTGCAACAGACTTATGGTGAATTAACTGCACATTTTCAAGTAACTCCCTTGACACTTTTCTCATGCATACATAGGCTTCTTCATTTTTTGATGTCAAATCTGTAATATGCATAAGTGACCTATATAGTTGTTGGTAACGGAAGGCTATGTGACACTTCTCATCAATACCAGAGGCACTGACATTATTTGTATCCAGCTGTTTAATCTTTGTTTATCTCGTCCATCTTCGCATTAAATATGACTCAAGTACTTCTTGTATCTTTTCCTGATTAAGTGCCTTTAATGCATGACGATATAAAATACCTTTGAATTCATATATTTTGCACGTACATTCAATTGTTTATTTTTTTTGTCAATATTGTATGTAACATGTGCTTCTTGCCTTTTTGGATGCTCTTCATTCTCTCATACAATATGATATTTGTGTATATTCTCGATTTGCATATGTTCTTTTATGTTGCAATTCATGACCTGTATAACCTTCTTAATTTATTCAAATACAGTTAGTGTATACATATCTGCAAGTCGCATCAATATTTTTATGCCCAAAATTACATAGCGTGTGTTGAAGCATTTCACATCTTATTCAAGCTCATTCTATCTAAGATCATCTACAAATAATTCATATTGTTCTATGAAGCAAAACATTGTTGAACAAGAATACAAGGTTTTCTTCAGTGTGACATGCATAGATTCAATTCTTTGTGTGCTTATCATACCTGCACAAAAGTATTGTCTTTCATATGTCAATGTTCACTTCTCTTTGTCTGCATATAGATTTTGTAACCACACACAGTCTTCAAGCTTGTACATCTGAATCAGTTCTTCCCAATTAGACATAAAGGTGACCTCGTCTACGCTCTCAAGTACACACCTTGTAAATTTTTTATCAAACCCTGTCTTCTGATTAAATATGTGTCCTATGTTCTTTGTTGTATTTTAAAAAATATGCCACAAACATAGGCGATGATGTGCATCTGGCCATACATGAGACATTGTAGCTTCAATTGCGTGATCATCATCTATAAGTACAACTTTAGGTTGCTTCTCATTCATTGTCTGTATAAATACTTTAAACAACCACTCAAATGTTTCCTTAGTCTGATCATACAAAAAAGTGTTGCCTAATATGCAACTCTCTAAGTGACGGTTCACTCTGACAAACTGCGCAAATGGTCACTATTCAGTACTAATCTTCACTGTCGTATAAAAAATAAACACATCATTGAAGCATTCATAATCTACTCTTAACTTTGAATCTGCCCAAAACATATTCACAGCATATCCATCTTCAACCAGTTGCATTGCACTAAAAAAACCAAAGTCATTGCTTGATTTCTTCTGTAAGTAATCAACCAAAGAACATATTTTTTTATTCTTCATGTTGTTTGTCATCTTCCTTCTCAAGTGGTTTCTTAGATCCATAGGTGTCAATGGCATATTCTCATGACTACCATCTATGTGTGCACATAAATTGTATGTCTTCTTTGATGCAATGTCAGTGCTATCAGCTATTTTAGCAATTACAGTATGTGCTTCAGTTACTTTACGATGTGACCTTAATATAAGAATCATGAATGAAACTGCTAATTCATGGTTATGATCACTAATTAAAGTACAAACTATATATTTTTCATTCAGAAGTCTTTTTAACACCATTCTCGTTGGACAACTACATATTGAATTTGGATTGCTCCATGTTAAATTCCACTTGACTTCTTCTAACCTTTCTTAGAACAAACATGTCTTTCTCACCACGACACCCTTTGTATTTTTTGACCAAGAATACCTTCTAACACTGAAGCCAAGTTTGAAGGCATAATCATTGTAAAATTTGTATGCAACTTTCTCATTATTAAACTGTATTCCTTCTATGGGAACAAAGTCAAGTGTACTGTCATGATTGTCTACCTCATTATCGAATTGCATTTCTTCTACTGGAACATTCAAGTCAAGAGTGAATATAATGCTTGCACCCTTCTTATGATGTGCATCATTAGTATACATGTTCACTTCTTCGGGTGCGTCATTAGTACACATGTTCACTTCTCCATAACTTTCCAATGATTAAGATACATCATCTTCACTGCAACCAGATGATAAGCGCACCATTGTCATAAGCAAGATATTAATTTGCGTTAGCCAGCACATACGTTTACTATGATTTATTCAAGATGCATATAGCAACGGATACTGATTAGTTAAGCAAGTAAAAAATGATTGAATGAATCATAGTATAAAAGCAACAATGATTTGTTATTTGCTTATATTATGCATCAAGTTGTTATTTACCATGTTAATAAAAGAAATTATTTATCGTATATGTGTATTAACGATAATAATTCATGTGACAACGATTTAATTATATCTACGACATTGTGAAGCGGTTTCAATAGAAATCGCTAAATGAGCATCGATTTGAATATGCAAATCGCCACCGCAAGCACACAATACTATATATTTCGCACACACGCGTTTTAAAATCATACTACAAATATCTTATAAATCGCTATAGAAAACACATAATATCTTACAAATCTATATACATATCGCATAATATATTACAAATCGATATGGTAATTCAGCATAATAGCTTACAAATTGATATTATCAAACAAAATAATATCTCATAAATCGGTAGTATGTTACTACAACCGCAATTTGTGATACATTACATATACTGAATGAATGAACGATACCGGATGGGGTAGAGGCCCTTTCTTGCATCTGTAACCAAGCATTCTTGTCAAAAGGTCCCAGCGTCCTATAAATATCTTTAATTTTCTAACCATCGAAAAGCCAACATCCACCTACAATAACAAAACAATGTCTTAATGGCACTCACAATGACATACGTTCTTCAACAATAACATGATGACATGGAATGGTACTCACGATGCCTTAATGGCACTTGTTGAAATGTTTGTGCGTCATTGTTTTTTTTATATTGCCTAATGAAAATAAAGAAGAAGAGAAGACTGTAAAAAGAGATGGCCGACAAATCCCCCTATGACGCCTACCAATGATCGAACCACCCGATCGATTTATAGTTATCTCCATGAGATAGGAATGAACCCGGGAATGTTTTGTAACACAAGGCAGGAACGAGAAGGCGACAATGTGTTGTAACACACGCTAAAAACCAAGGCGATAACCTGGATTCGCGAGAATGTGCAAAGCTATTTACGAGAGGACATTTCTGTCAAATGCATATCTATCTTACGGGAGAACATTTCTGTTAAACGCATATCTATCTTTTTTAGATGTTATTTATTTTTTTATATGTTATTTTATTATAAAATCATCATGGGTGACATTGGCATATGAATTATCATGGGTCCCAAGATATTCCTCTGTACACCTCCGAACATACAAATCTGTCTTTGGGGGAGAACACACAACACCCTCCCATAAATGTTCAAAAGGAATCTCAAAATCAATAGCCCATAATGCATACAAACCTCATAAAATAAAATCAAATTTTATATCAAAATGATTAGATTCAATTCTCACTAAAGAAGCCATGACAAACAATGTATGAGGGATATTCTTCACCCAATCATTAAATGGTAAGAACTTCATAAAAACATAAATAATTGTTTTAACTGCAATATTTATGTTTCTAGTGGCTATTTATCATAAAAAATCATGTTGTTTTTATTTTTAAATATCTTTTATTTGTATTTACTTATAAAAAATAATCTTTATTTTTGGGATTTGGTTTTGGAATCAAAACAACATTCTTGTTAGATATGTGTTTAGGTCTGAATATGTTTGAATCCATTAATAGTTTTTATGTATGCATTTATTGTTCTCAAATTTGTCTTACCAGGTCCAACATTACACACAAATTTATGAATGGATCTTAACTCTACTATGTGGCATTTAGTTTCATATTGGATATGGATTCTAACTCAAAATCTATAGTTACAAATATCGTTGATATTTTGAAAATCTCATATTTCATTAGATGGTATTTTGAAAGTACAATATTATAGCAAAAAAGTGTGATATTTTTTACATCATCACCTAAAAGTATTGTGCCTTGACTTGATATTAACTTGATAAAAATCTTTTTTGCTTGACTTTTTTATGTTTTTTACATTTTCATATTTATATCTATATATCTCTCATAGATGACATATTCCAATGTTTTCATTGTTTTTCAAAGAAATCTGCATTTTAATATCAGTTCTGCCCCACCGATATCTTGAAGGAGATTTGTGACTATGTCACGAAATTGTCTTTTGAAATTTTGACTTCGTTTCAAATACTAATTGACAAATATTATTATCATGGGCTTACTTTTTCCAATAAGTCAGTGCGGTGTGACGGTCCTTCCTTACCACCGTAAGCCTTTCTATCACTCTGTCATGGGCATAAAATGCTTCGCAAACCCGCGACGCGCCAAGTTGGCTAGCCTAACGGCCAAAAGCTATGTACCAACTCCTTTTCATATGCTGAATCATTTGTATTGGCCCTGTGCACCACCCCATACGCAGTTGTCTAGCGAAAGGTGATCAAGTGCATTTCCAAATGTGCATTCCATGTAGTCTATGCTGCTTAGTGCTTAGTCATCCCATACCAGTTATCACTTCCGAAAGATGCATAAACTTTGCCTTAGCCTTGCGTGACATGAAGCGTATTGCAGCTCCATGCACATGACATAGCAAAGCCTCACCACTAAAAAAACAAGACCTTGTGGCCCCCAGTCTGAAGATCAGTTGATGATTGAACACCATAGCGAAGAGCACCACCCAAACTCATTCGTCGATGGTTAGGCATTCACTTGTCTAGTCTTGAGTCACCATACTCGGTTGGAATCACCTAAGGTGATTCCTGGGGGAATTAGCGCTAACCCATACACACCCTCGTGCATCCAACTGCTATGCATGAGACACTCTTGCAAGTTGAGAGGTCCTTAACCAAATCTCCAAAGGCAACATCTTCTTATTCGCTGGCACTGCTTAACCAAACAATGCTCCACGTCTGTGTCGCCACACAACGATGCACTAATGACGATACTGATGCGAATCGCATGCCGTGCTACCACCGTACGTCACTGATCAAGCGAACACATACCGCGTGTTCCTACACTTGATGCATTTTTCACTCAGTAGAGCTCTGCACTGCACATATTCTATTCCAAAAGATCGGCCTGAGATATTCTCCTCCACCCAAAACCATTATCGTCCTCAACAATGTTGGTGCATGTAAAAACATTGTCTTCACTGATATGTCAGTTTCTTTTTGTACTTATCTTTGGTTTACTCTTGTTCTTCAGCCTACTCAACTTGTTCTGGTTTACATTTACCATCGACGCAACCTTTAACACGTCAAGTCTCATACTTTTAATGCATATTTGATCACTTAGACAACGATCTTCTGCTTTATCAACATCGAGCATTCTCTGCTCGTGAGACCCCCAGTGCAGTCTCAAACACAAACAGATCATCCTCGCCCGTACAATAAACTTATCGTCTTCATGCTCATGCCTGGAGTTCCAACCCCAGTAAGGGCATTTCCAAGCCATTTATGGTCCTCACAGAGAAAGACGACCACCAATGCATGTCGCAGGGATATCAACTCCCTTAAGCACCAACTTGTGATTTTCAATGGTCCAAACTATTCCTCAAGTGGGGGGCGCCTTCTTACGTATCACCCCAAAGTGATCCTTCAAAGCGTCTTTCTGAGCACTCGTCCTCACATGGGCACCTTTGGCCTAATGCTAGAACTCCCCTCCCGAAGCCAACATGTTGTATCTCTCTCTTAAAGTCAACAAAACGTCTCTATAGGAACCAACGAGCTACAAACAATAATTTTTTCTACACACACAATCCATTGAGGATCTGCCAACTCAAGAGACCAAAACAACGAGCATTCTGCTCAACGTGGACACTTCGCTAACCCATAATCTTGAGAGAGTATCTAAAAGTTTAGTTGAATCTCCCATACCCAAAGGTGCAAATCCATCCAGTCGAATCTAACGTGCATTTTCTGTATGTAGAAGGCAAACACCATGCTTTACCTATGAGCCTAACGCACAACTGGTATGAATCTTTGGCTTATCTACGTTCCCTTAGACAACCGAACAACAATCTTACACTTCTGCTTGTCATCAACAAGATGTCACATACCATCCTGCCAACATCTTGCTTTTGTGCTCGGTCAACCACACTTCAACTGCGCAAAATTACGTAACCAAGATAAATCATCGTTGTCATCTCAGTGTCCCACACAATGAAGAACAAGGTCTCCGTGAATCTTTCTGCTCTGATACCAATTTATCATTGGCTTACTTTTTTCAATAAGCCAGTGCGGCGTGACAGTCCTTCCTTACTGCCGTAAGCTTTTCTGTCACAGACATAGAATGCTTCACAAACCTGCAACATGCCAAGCTGCCTAAGCTTACCCGCCTAATGGCCAAAGGCCGCATACCAACACCTTTTCATGTGTTGAATCATTTTTATTGGCCCTGTGCACTATCCTATGTGTAGCTGCCTAGCGAAAGCTGATCAAACACATTTCCAAATGCGCATTTCATGCCACTTAGTGCATAGTCGTCTCATACCAACTATCACTTTCGAAAGAGACACAAACTTTGCCTTAGCCTTGCGTGTCATGAAACGTATTGCAGCTCCATGCGCACGACATAGCAAAATCTCACCACTGAAGAAATAAGACCTTGCGGTCCCCAGTTCGAAGACTAGTTAATGATTGAACACCATAGCGAAGAGCATCACCTAAACTCATTCGCTGGCACCTAGGCATTCACTCGCCTAGCCTCGAGTCACCATACTCAGTTGGAATCACCTAAGGTGATTCCTGAGGGAATTAACCCTAACCCACACACACCCCCGTCCGTCTAACTGCTACGCGTGAGACACTCTTGCAAGCGGAGAGGTCTTTAACCAAATCTACAGAGACAACATCCTCTGATCCATTGATATTGCTTAACCAAACAATGTTCCACGTCTATGTAGTCATACAACGATGCACTAACGATGATACCAATGCCTATTGCATGCCATGCTACCACCACACGTCACATTCCTATACTCGATGCATTTTCTACTTAGTACAGCTCCGCACTGCACATGTCCTATTATGAAAGATCGGCCTGAGACAATTGCAATATTTATGAAGAATATTATAAAAATATAGCGATGACTACTTTAAATTTTAAATAATAAAATTTCATGATATATTCATAATATCATAATTCATAAAAACATGCATAGTGTGTTTTAAATATGGCATTTATGTTTTTGACAACTATTTATCATGAAAAAATGATGATGTTTTTTTTTCAAATATATTTTATTTGTGTTTCTTTATATTTTTTTAATAAATTTTATTTTATTTTATTACTTTCATTGTTTTTATGAATAAACTCAAGTTTTTTTTCCGAAAATTTTCTATTTCTCGCGAGTTTTATTGCCGATATTTTGCCGTTTTAAACATTTGTCGCTAAAGTTGGCGGCACTCCCTCTTGTCCCCTTTAAGCAACCAAACAGCGACCCCCCCCCGCCCTGGGCCCAACTGCTATCTTCGCCTTTTTCGTAGTTTCCTCCTCTTCACTCTTAACGATGACGATGGCGTTGTTTAACCCTAACGCTTCGTGCGGCGGTCCGGCGACGGAGGCAGCGTGAAGAAGGTGACCGGCGATGGCTTACGACGCGATCGAGGCCTCCTCAGGCGCCCACTTCTACGGCATCCTCTCCTCGCCCACCGCCCTCTCCGACTCCCCTCGGCAGCCCTTCGTCATTGGTAGAAAAACCCCCAACTCTCCCTTCTCTCTACCTCTTTCTGTCTGTGGTTCTTGTTCGTCGCCTCATCGTCGTGGGACGGCCGGTGAGGATTTGGGATCTCCGTTGGACGCATCTGTTTGCGTCGCGAAATCGTGTGTGAGAGTGTGTGCGCTCGTGTTACTGTTGTCCAAGACGCTTATGCGCGAATTTTGGGCAATTGATGCGAGTCGCTGTTGTTTAAGGCGCTTGTGCGCGAAATTTCGGCGATTGATGTGGTCGGTATTGTGCAGGAGTGTCCGGTGGTACCGCGTCGGGGAAGACGACGGTCTGCGAGATGATCATCCAGCAACTTCATGATCATCGCGTCGTTCTCGTGAATCAGGTGATAATCGCGATCGCCATGGGCGTTTGTTTTGTGCTTTCTGGCGTGCCCTGTTGTATTCTTTCTCTTTTGTAAGTAAATGCGGTCGAGATTTATTTAGACAGGAAATTTCGATGTGAACATCTTGTTATTCGATCCGAGGAGTCGTAAGAGCTCTTGGTTGCCTGCTACTTGTAGGAGTTATGGGAGTTTTGATATTGTGAAAGTTTTTTTTATATTGCATTGGTGCTATGATTATCGGATTGTGCTCCAATGATGCTATGATTATCGGATGATGAACTTCACGCTGTTATGTTGCTCTATAATGTTTTGGATGAAAGTTGAAACCGTGCTCTTTCTTTGGAAATGGTAATGCTTGCTTCAAAGATTCGTCTAAGCAATAGAAGTTTCAGAAGTTCGTTGGTTATAGGATCTTTGGCTGCCTATCTGGGTGGGGATCATTTTACTTAAATAAACAAATGTCTCCGTTTGGTATCAATAGTGATAGAGTTTGGTTTCAGCACAGCTTTCCTTCAATCGCAGCCATTGATGATTTATCTTGTTTTGCCAACATTTAGCGGATAATTTTTTCAACTTTCTTTGAAATGATAAGCCTGTTCTCCTATTTGGAATTATGCAAGTTACGTTTTTCCCCCCTTTGTCCTTTTCATATCACATATAGTATGTAGACACCTTAATTTTATTATCACTATCGTTGATTTGTGATTTTAGTCCATTAGTTGAAATCATCATGGATAATTTTAGGCTCTAACAAATCTAATCCTGAAAGTGCAGAGATTGTTTTCTTATTGTTTTTAATATGTCAAATTTCACAGGATTCTTTCTATCGGGGTTTGACTATTGAAGAATTGGAGCGTGTCCATGAATATAATTTTGATCATCCAGGTAATCTTAAACGTAGTGTAAAGAAGGGTGAATCACTAAACGAGCACAAATGTCTATCAAAGAATCCAAATGCACAAGCACAAAGAGCCACTATGGGCACACTCACAAAAGGCCACTAAGGGCACACACCAAGAAAACTCACAATATGAAAAAATATTATTTTATTAATACCTCAAATGCACACAAGATGCATGCTTACAATGTTGGGGTAATCCCCTATATATACACCAAGAGCTGATCTAGCTGGTAGGCTAGTCTAACGGCTAGATTATATAGCCGTTGGACTAGTCTAGCTCTAAGTCAACCTTAGGTTGACCACAATAAAAAACAGAAAAATAAAAGAAAAAGTAAATATAATGAATAAAATAACTAATATATATATATATATATATATACATTTTAATACACTCCTTCAAACTTGCGGTATAATGACCGAAAGTTTGCTAATAAGGAAGTGAAACCTAGGAGCTAAGAGAAGTTTAGTGAAGAAATCAGTCAATTGATACTCTAAGGTGACATAGGACAGATCAATGTTGCCTTGAAGATATTTTTCTCGTACATAGTAACAATTCATCTCAATGTGCATTGTTCTCTCGTGAAACATATGGTTGTTGGCGATGTAAATAACACTTTTGTTGTCACAACAATCCTTATGTCAGCCAACAATCTTCTTAGCCAAACCACCTCCATCGTGGTAGTGGCCATGACCCAATATTCGATTTTTGTTGAGAAAGTGAGACCTGTTGTTTCTTGCACCTCCACGAAATCAAGGATTCACTTAAAAAAACACAAAAACTCATGAATAAGTGTTTATTATTAGGACCACTTTCCCAGTCAACATCAATATATAAGCAATTAAATTTAATGTAGACGAAGAAGATAAAACAAAACCTTTAAAAATGGATTTTTTTTATGTATTTAAAATTCTTAAGACTCCTATGTGAACAAACATAAAAGCATGCTGAAATTAACTAGATATATAAACAACATGTGCTATGTTTGGTCTAGTAATTGATAGGTAAGAGAGTGCTTCGATTAGTTATCGATAAGGCATTGTGTTTTCAAGAGGCTCTCTATCATCAATTCTCATATTGACATTAGTAACTTTAGGTGTATCATCTATAATCCTAGACCTGAAAACAATATCAGAGGCAAACTTAGATTGAGATAACACGTACCTTTTAAGGAAATAAGCAACTTCTATACTTAAAAAGTGTTTTTAAGAAGTTTTTTGATATTTTCAACACTTTGTTTATCTTTTATAATGATAATCATATCGTCCACATATAAGCGTAGGATGATAATACCTGCATCAAATTCATTAACAAGCAAAGTTGTGTCAATCAAGCAAGATCTAAGACCAATATCAAGCATAACCTTGCTAAATCTATCATACCATGCTTTTGGCGTTTGCTTGAAGCTATAAAGTGTCTTACTCAAGTGAAGGGCCTTTCTTTCAAGGATACTCATACCAGGTGGTGTCTTCATATACACTTCTTCAATTAAATCCCTAATAATAAAGACATTCTTAACATTCATTTGATATATGAGTCAGTTTCTAATGGAAACAACTGTTATAAGGGTCCTATCAATGGTTATCATGACAACAAGAACAAAAGTTTCTTCATAATTTATCTCATATTTTTGGAAATATCCTTTGGTTATTAACCTAGATTTATACCTTTCAAGAGTCTTATCACTCTTGGTTTTTACTTTATACGCCCACCTACATCCTATAGGTTTCTTTCCTTGAGGTAGGTCTTGAAGTTTCCAAGTTATAACCTTTTCTAATGCCGCTAATTCTACTATCTTGGCTTCTATCCATTCAAAATGTTCTTTAGCTTGGGCATAGGACGATGGTTCTACATAAGAGTGGATAAGAGCAAAACATGCCTTGTATTTGGATGAAAAAGATTCGTAATACACAAACTTTTTTGGGGTTTTAATATTCTATATCATCTTCACTTTCAATCTTTGAATACTTTTCAAGTGTCCTTGATGTTTTTTGATCCTTGCATCTAGTATATTTCAAGTAGGTTTATCACTATCGGATTGTCCTTCACAAGGTATTTCATTTCTCATATCTCTTGATTCATCCACATTATCATGATGAAACTCACAATCACAATCATCAATATCATGCTTTGAAAGAAAATCTAATCTCTCAGCCAAACCATTTTGTTGTGGTGTGTATGGACAAGATTTTTTATATGTAATGCCATGTAAATTAAGATTATCTTTAAATTCTTTAGACAAAAATTCTCCCTATGAGACTGTGAAGGATATAAATGTTGTTGTTTAACCTATTCTTAACCAAGTTATGAAAAATTTGGAAATGCAAGAAGACTCCAGACTTATGTCTAACTTCTAAGTAAATCTAAGTGTACCTAAAAAAATCATCCACAAATATTACATAGTATGCATATCCACCTTTTGATATGATTGGTGTCAGAACACAAACATCTGAATGGACTAATTTAAGTGGTCTAGTGGAAACAAACGTTCTTTCATTTAAGGGCAATTTTTTTATTTATTTTGAATACATCATTACAAGTAAAATTTTCAATATTACTTTTTTTTTAAACTTAGAAACTATGAAATTTTGGATACATTTAGATGTCCTAATCTTTTATGCCACAAATCAAGATCTAATTTTTGAAAATTATAACAAAATGTATTCTTAGGTATTTCCCCCAAAAACATACAAGATATTTAAATTTAGTTTAAGAATATCTAACTTTTGGAATTGATTTTTTTTTAGTTTTCAAGATTCTTTTCAAAATTCCTTATTCCTTTGTTCTAGAGATGTGCCATCAACAATGAAGACATTAAACATGCTTGAATTAATACAAAATTATGATAGGATATCCGATATCAAGATGAGACTGTGGCTCCAGTTGAAGAAAATGATCTTATAAAAAGAGGTTGAAGCACTTCCACCAATTGAGATATGAATATGCTTCTGACGGATGTATCTTGGGAGTTGCTCATATCCTTAGTCTCTTGAGGTGGACCAACTGATGCTACCTTCTTTTCCTTCATTTTTCTCGGCTTAGGACACAAGGGTTTGATGTGTCTTGGTTCATGGTAATAATGACATGATTTTCTTCTTGTCATACTCATTGATTTGTCTGCCAAAATGAGGTAGTTTGTATGTGCGAGCATAGGTTCCCCGCCTAAACACAGCTAAGGAAGATTCATCATCATTTTTCGGTGCTTGTTTTTTTAACCTATTTTCCTCCATGTTTAGCTCTTCCATCATATCAACAATAGAAAAACTTTCCCTCTATAGGGAAGAGCCAATTTGGTGGCTTCAAACTCCCGTCGTAACCCATTTACGAATTGATAAAAATCCTCCACATTTATTTGTTTTTGCAGGAGCTTAATATGTAAAGGGCAATGCTACTTTGGTTCAAATAGAGTCAATTTCTCTTAAAGTTCAGATTGAGCATTATAGTATTCTCTAATGCTCATATCCCCTTGAGTCATGGTTCTAATCTTGTCTTAAAGTTTCACACGTGTGAAATATCTTTGAGTGAATCCATATTTTTAAGATAGTTTTAAGCATCACTGGCATGCTCAAATTTTGCCAAGGTAGAACACTTTTTAATGTCTACACTATTGATAAACCATGACATTATTTTCGTGTCCCATGCTCAAATCGACTATGGCCTTAGTCTTCTCCTCTCCTTGAAGTGCTTCATCTTTTCCGTTATCAACTTTGGTGAAGAGAAGTTTGGGTTCTAAATTGGCGCCATCCACTAATCGCCACAAGCATTTGCCCCAAATGTGGTGTTTCATGATAGAAAGTCGCGTTCCATAGTTTGTGTCATTGAGCTTGATACGCACAATGGTGACTCCCTCCTTGTTCTCCATGAGTGAATACCAAGAAAGAGATGAGAGAAAAAGGATAAGAGAGAGAAGATGTTGATGAGGAAAAGCACGAACACTTGAACCACATTCACTTGAGGAGCGATCCACGAGCACACGAACAATGAGATTACCAACTTGAAAGATGAAGAGCACTATGACTCTAATACCATGTAAAGAAGGGTGAACCACCAAACGAGCACAAATGTCCACCAAAGAATCCAAATGCACAAGCACAAAGAGCCACTATACGCACACTCTCAAAAGGCCACTAAGGGCACACACTAAGAGAACTCACAATATGAAAAAAAAATTATTATTTTACTAATACCTCAAATGCACGCAAGATGCATGCTTACAATTACGGGGAAATCCCCTATATATATACACCAAGAGAGAGCCTGCTTTAGCCGTTGGACTAGTCTAACGGCTAGTCAACCTAAGGTTGAACATACTATAAAAAAATAGAAAAATAAAATAGAAAATAAAAAATACAATGAATAAAATAAATAATATATATAGGAAAACACGCATCTTCAAACAAGTTTTCCTTTGAACATGTTCGAACGTGCGGTGTAATGTCGCACATTCTTTTTTCTTCAAAAAAATGACATTTAGTGGCAGTTTTGAACCATTGCTAATTGTCGTTTTTCGCAAGATTTAGCAGCGGTCAAGACTGCACCTAAATCTCTTGAGCACAAAATTAAAAAAATGATGACGCAGAGCCATTTGATCACACCCGATCAACAACGACGATTCATCCAACATACCTTCAAACACTTTATGTGTTTGAAGATACAAGTTACTCTATATATATATATATACATACATTATGTATACATGTACATTTTAACATGTAGACATTTGCGGCATTTACCTCTTAAGGCTGGATGCTGGTACAACACTTGGATAGTGAATTGATCAAATGAAATTGCATTTATGAAAAAACAACTGGAATCTGAGGCATTGTTCTCAATCCTATGTTGGCAACATCTATGAGGTGAACCTCTATTATGCCTGAATTATCACAACAAAATTCCTACCTGCTCCCTCAGCAAAATTGTAACTAATACACCATTTAGATTTTACTATTGGAGTTTTTGCCACTTAGACAGTGGTATCTAGGTTTTCAAGCGAAAAGGTCTAAACATATGTTGAAATAGCTTATTCAGAGATGGGAGAATAGGGCACTGAGATTCCTTTCATTGATAGCAGGACAGGCTTAAGAAAACCTCTGTATATTGGAACCTTTTCCTTAGTGCTCATTTCAATTTGAAAATTTTGAGCAATCAAGTTCCAGTTAGAAGGTAGGCGTTGCATTGATTGAAAATAAGATGAGAGAAAATCGTTTACGGTGGTTTGGACATATTCGGCAAAGGCCTAATGGTGCTCCAGTTAGAAGGATGGAGAAATGAGAAAATATATTAGTTAAAAGAGGTTGAGGTAGGCCTAAGAAGACTTTGATGGAGATGATACGAAAGGATATGAATGCTTTGAACCTCACCGAGGACATGGCATTGGAGGAGAAGGATTCATGTGAAAGACCCATAATGATTTTCTTTTTTGGTTCATATCGCCGACCCCAATTGTTTTGGGATGAAGGCGTAGTTGTTGTTGTTGTTGAGCAATCAAGTTCCTACCAAGGGCAATGGTGTGATAAATATACAGGGATCTAGGGATACACATGAGCTAAGCTTGACATGTTTAAGCTCGGCTCGCTCAAGAGCTCGACCCGAGCTAACAGAGAGAGAGAGAGAGAGAGAGAGAGAGAGAGAGAGAGAGAGAGAGAGAGAGAGAGAGAGAGAGAGAGAGAGAGAGGTCTACTTGTTGCTGCTGGGCGATGGTGGCCACCAACATCTTCTCTCTCTACCACCTCTCCTCTACCCGCAACCTTTTGAACCTGCCTCCCTCCTCTGTCCCCGACCACCTCCTCCGAGAGCTCGCCACCATCCAGGCTATCAACACCCACCTTGCCCGCCGCCGCTCCTCTGCCACCGCCATCCCCCTGGATCTCATCCGCTTCACCATCGCCCCCTGCCTCCCGCTTGGCTGGTCACCCGCCATCGAGCAGGACGAGTTTCCCTCTCCGATCGGCCTGCCCTGCCCGAGCCAGCGGGAGCTCCACTGAGACCTTCATCAGGACCTTCGCCTCCCCTTGGGTGCTGCTGGGAGGACTGCAAATGGATTGAATATATATATATATATATATATATATATATATATATATATAGAGAGAGAGAGAGAGAGAGAGAGAGAGAGAGAGAGAGAGAGAGAGAGACGGGACGGGACGGGACGAGGCTCAAGAGTGATGGGATGGCCCGAATGCGGCTCGAGAATGAGAGATGGGAGAGAGAGGGACGGTCCTTATCGAGCCTTATTTTTATATAATTAATATATAATTAATATTATACATTATATAAAATATAAATATGAGCCTTATCGAGCTCAGTAGGACGATCAAGCTCGGCTTGTTTGCTCGGCCGAGCCTCGATCTCAATTCAAGCTTGAGTCATTTATGGTATAAGCCGAGCCCTAGCTGTCTCGGTTTGTTGTGCATCCCTACAAGGAGCAATCCAATGAACACAGCCCACTCTCTATCTATATCTAATATTCTGACTTTTACTTGTTGCTGAATGAGTAACAGTTTTGGAATACGAGCCTGGGAATTCTCGTGACTTCTGAGACTAGCATCTTGTCCACAAATTCATTTGAGTTGACAGAAAGGAATTTTAGAGTACTGAACCTCTTAAAACTCATGTATGCACCTTTCCTTTTTTTGGAACTTCTTATTCATGACTTCTGATGTTCTATCTAGTCTGTCACTCTTTTTTCATGGGCTTTTTTCTTTTCACCGGAAAATTTGGTTGATATGTTTGTCCAATCTTTGTACTCTGACACTCTTACATCTAGACATGATGCTGATTTCACCTATTCAAAATTTGGCAGTTCTTACACTTCTAATGCTCTTAATGCTGCTACCCTACTAGTGGGCTTAGAGCTTTCTGATCATGTAATTTGTCCAGAACATTGAGTATTTGTTGGATCGTTCAAACAACCACATATATATTGCTGCCTTCATGAAAATAAGTAGTCATTTGATCCAAGGATGCCTCTCAATTTGTTGTTATTCTTGGTATGAGCATTCAAAGCTTGTCATTGAGATGCTGTTAGTCTGTTAGTAATATTTTCTCCACAGAATCACAGTATATGTGTTGTGACATGGTTCTCTTTTTTGCATTGTTATTGAATCAACAAAGTGCCTTTTTTCTCCAGATGCCTTTGACACTGAGCAACTTCTGGAATGCGTTGGTAAGCTGAAATGTGGGGAGTCTGTTAATGTTCCCATATATAATTTTAAGACCCATCAAAGATGTTCCGATTCCTTTCGAAAGGTATGCTTTAGTTCCATGTATACCGCTACTTGGATTTGCTATGTTTCTTGGTGTCCATGACTTATGTTGGTTGATGTAACTGACATCATTCACGAGATTAGAAATGAGAAGATTAGCTGGATTGAATGCTATCAATTATGCACATGTTTTATGCCTTCTACTCTTTAGTCTATTTAGTTTTATTTCACAAGTCTCGAGTCTTGACCTGTCATATAGACCAGAAAGTTAGGCTGATAAATTGCCCGTCTGAAAGAAAAATGCTGTGGATATCTCATTGCTAAGCTTGGTCAACCCTAAAAAGAATGAAAAAGGTGAGATACTGCTAGAAGTGGCTCTTGATATAATAGTTTTGTTCTGAATGAAGATGGATCTTGTCAAAGAATTAATGTCCCTCTAACATGAAGATTATTCATCTTTGCTATCCTATGTGAAGATAGGAATATGTGTTTTTGGATGTGTAGCCTTGGTGTTTAACTGCCAAACTTACATAATCATCATGTAATTACAGGCACTTTCCAATGTATCATACAAGTGGTTGTCCAAAAGATTGCTGTTTTGAATATCATGTCTATAATCTCCAGATTTTCTTTACATGGGATAAGGGAGCGGATAACTTATTCCTATAAAATGTGAGTTAGTTATTCCATCTAAGAAACTGGATAGCTGACAGGTACATGAATCACATGCATCTTGAATATGAACCTTGAGGTACTTAACACACAAAATACATATTTTGCTTGTGGATTTTAAATTTTTTAACTACTTCATGTAATTTTTAACATGCTATCCTCCTTTTTAAAGACAACCTGTGGACTTTTTAAGCATAGGCCACATTGTTTTGTTATTGTATATTTACTGATAACCTTTGTTTGAACTCTGAGCAGTTGCCAAAGCTTTTTTCTTTTGGGTTTTTTGCAAAATAGTCCCTGTCTCATGAGATTTTGCAAATTAGTCTCCTTCTTTTCATTAACTTTTGCAAATTGGTCCCTCAGGCTAACAGCCACTCCTCTTCCCTGATGGTAACTGTTAAGGGTGGGGAAATTGACAGTTTAACCCTCACATAAGGACCATCTTGCAAAAACTGAATAAGATAGGGACTAGTTTGCAAAAAGTGAGTAGAATTACTATTCTGCCTTCCCGCTAATCTTGCGACCTAAGACTCCCACCTCACCTTGCCACTCTTTACACAACTATCTCACTGTTCTTCCATCTTCTTTCCTTGCGATCTGACTCCCACCCATCATCATTCTCTTCTATCCTCCATCTTTTTCAGATTTCACCTTCAGTTTTTCCCCTCTCCTATTTTTCGGCTCACCTCGTTAACGATCAGGTGTAACTCAGTGAAGCGTCAAACTATAAGAGGAGAGAGAGAGAGAGAGAGAGAGAGAGAGGTGTTATGGTTTAGGTTTTGTCACCTGGAACGGCACAGAGCTGCCAAAAATTTTTGGGATCACTTAGTGGCGAAGCCAGGAATTTAACCCAAGGTGGGCACAAATACACCGTGAACTGAAAAGGAAAGCTGACTCAAATAGCCAATAAAAAACATAAACTTACGAGCACTTTAAATAAAAAACACATGATTTTTTACGATAAATAATCAATAAAAACATAAATATCACGTTTAAAACATGATATTTATATTTTTGATGAAAATATCATGAGAAATTACCGTTTTTAAAGTTTAGGTAATTTCTCATGATATTTTCACGATCTCGCGAGGTTTGTCACTATGCGCACATGGCATTGATTTTTTTTATTTTAATTGTTTTCTAACTCTAAGGTCTGTACAAAATTTACGAGCACTTTTCATAATTAACAAAAAGAACTGTAGGTACATGTTGCAACTTGAAGCATATTCTTGAAGACTTAACTTTTGACCTCAAATATAAAAAAAAAGTAGTGAAAAATGCCAATTTCCCCTAATGAATACTGTAAGCTGTACAAGACACTAGACACCAACTTTGCAGGTGGGAGGGCTTATTTTTCCAACTCACTCATGACATATTAAATGGTTTCTATTTGAGAGAAGAAATTGATGGCTTCTCCAGAACTGGAAGTCAGCTTTTATACAAAAAAAAGAGATGGGACCAGGGCATAAAAAACTTGTACTAATGAAATGCCTAGGGTGGGCACTGCCCATGGGTCTGATACTCAAATGGGAAAATTTTCGGACCAAGGTGGGCACGTTTCCACCTTGGCCTGGCCATAACGTGGCTCCGCCACTGGGATCACTAAAGCTGCCGAAAAATGCTGCTGATAGATTGTGTGTAAGAGAGAGGGTTAGGGAGAACAGAAGTTTGGGAAGTTGGGTGCAATAGAGGGGGTTAGGAATAACACGTCAAAGTGTATAATGGTCATTTTTTGTAACATGTAACTATGGTCAATGCCTAACCATGGTTAACTTGACACCAACTTAACAAAAGGACTATTTTGCACTAGCTGTGCAAAAGGCGGGGACTGATTTGCAAAACCGTATAAGGCAGGGACCATTTTGCAAATCATCAATAAGGCGGGGACTATTTTTCAAAAAACCCTTTTTTTATTGGTACTATTGTCAAAATGACACATTGAGATATTGTTAGATATGTATTTTTAATTACTTCTTGCATATTTCTTAGAGTATTTGTTCACTAATCTCAAAATATTTCCATATTTTTTGCTTTATAATAAAACATTGTATGCCAGGTTAATGCATCAGATGTGATTATCTTGGAGGGGATTCTTGTTTTCCATGATCAGCGAGTCCGTGATTTGATGAACATGAAAATCTTTGTTGATGCAGGTCTTTTTCCTGTCTTGTCTTGGATCTAAAGTTCCATAATTTTGTTCGGTGTATAATTGAGTGTAATATGTTGTCCTTGTTGTTTGCTATACCTACTCTATTCTATGAAAATTTTCTTTCAAATTCCAGCACTCTACAAACATATAGCAATTTATTATATGCACACCAATTAGTAGTCATGCCCAGAGGGCCAGAAGTTGAAAGAAAGATCCTTGCTGAACATCAGAGATCCAGTTGCTTATAAAGAAATATGGAATTTATAGTGGTACCTTGTCATAAGTATTTTAGCATATTCTCCCTTTAAAAACATGTAGTGTATTCCTTACTGTATGTTATATTAAGGCATTGGCACTTTATTTTGTTTTTTTACTGCTAATATTACAACTAGCAGAGCTAGGGGCGGTGGTGAAAGTGGGGCTACTTGCCCCCCTAGGTGCTAGGCATTCTCTAGTTAAAATCAGAGTTGCCAATCGAGGAAGCGGGAACGGAAAGCGAAAGCGGGAAGCTAGGCACTTTCAAAATTTTAGGAAGCGGGAAGAACGGGACGACTTAGAAGCGAACCAGGAATGGTCTCGGAAGCGAACTGGAAGCGACCTAGAAAGCGAGAGGGAAGCAGAAAAAGAGAAAAAACAATAAAAATAAAAATAAAAAAATGAAAAAATGGGGAAGCATGCTTTCTCTAAATTGGGAAGCACACTTCCCTTTTTTTTTGCGCTTTCCAGCACGTTTCGTGCTTCCGAAACGTGCTTCGGGGAAGCACACTTCTCCACTCCCAAGGGTGCTTCTGGTAACTCTGGTTAAAATAGATTAGCATAATATGATTTGCCCCCAAAGTTTCTAAGATCTTTTTATAATAATATAGTTTCTTTTCCTCCTTTTTCAAACTGATTATTTATAGTAACATGTTACTTTTTTTGTGGTAAGGTATTTTTTTTTCAAATACTTGATGTGCCCAATATACAGAAAGACCAAGAGAGAAGTACCACTCTCTTGATAACTTCTTCTCTTTTTATTTGGAACATGTCTTGTTTTTGGGAGAATAACAAGTAGAGTTGAAGTGTGTTGGACATTAGCTGGGTTACAATCAATCCTTATCTACATCAATTGAAGGATAGATCTATCTGTTTGCAATTTGTTTATGTATTCTTCAAGTGCAGTTTTATTATATGCAAACATCTGAATTGGTATGCTTGAATCTAGATTGTCATGAGATTGTACCACTATGTGTATGGTTTGGATCAATATTTATATTTGGACCGAGCTTTCAACACTTTGACATTTGAATCCTTTTTACTTGGGTTCCATGTATTTAAAATAGATACTAAATAAATGGGTTACAATCCACTCAACCCTGAGGGTAAACGGTAAGCTTAGTAAGCTAATTGGCTCTGGGTGCGTAGAACGTGATGTCAAAGTTTTGATTGCTAGTTTGACTAACCACCCTTAGGATTGATCACACACACACACACATGCACAGAAAGGCACACACATCTCGTAAGCCTCAAGCCCTATATAATATCTATAATATCCATCTGGAACCTAATTGAGCTGGGCTTTGACCTACACTTGATTCCTTTCTGGGTCCAATTCATGTATGTTCAAGCCTATATTGTGAATGTGCAAATATTTCTTGTGCTCCTATGGCAAAAATCCTGTCTCTGTCACTGAATGCTACCACCACCATTGCCACTACTATTACTATATTATTAACATGTGACTGCACAGAATAGCAGCATTCCTCATTAGAAGCATAACATAAATAAGGTATTACTATGTAGGTTCTCCGATATCTTAAACTGTACGAGAAGCAACAGGCATTGTTCAGATGTGCTGACTAAATATTTTTGCTCTAGATGGTTTCTTTCTACAATTCCATTAATAACATTTCTATTGGAAGAAAGAAGAGAGCAAAATAGGTGATGAGGTGGTATTGATGTATGGACAAAACAAAATGGGAATTCAAAGTTCATTTGTCTTGGTCATATGAATAATATGACTTGCTTCAAGTCTTCAAGAATGCATCAACTCTTCAGATTAGATACTGATTTAGTTAATTGTTCTGTGTAAGTGATTCAGCTTATGGAGCAAAATTTCAGTTGCTTTTAGGGTGGTTCATCTGGTATATATGAATCTACGTATGTTTTGCGTAGTTCTACAACATCGGGTCGCTCTTTGGTTACTTGATTGTTGTCTTTTTCGTAATTAATTCTTGTTTATGGATGGCATGATTTGGTTGAGATTCAACTATAGATGCTTGAACCTAAGCACAGCCAATTTGAAAGGTGATTTTCTAAGAACATGCTACTGATGGTCAAGTCTGCACCAAACAGAGTTTCTAAAAGGCAACATTATGCATTTAGCTGTATTTGTACAAGAATTTTGTTGATCCCACATTCTACATTAAAGCATTTTTCTGGTATGAAAAAAATGGGTTTTTAATAAAGAGTATGTTTTCAAAGCACTATTTTCAATTTGTGCAATTTTTTTCAAGAGAAGTTATTTCTGTAAAAAATGTGGTTTCAAAACCATTTGTAGTGCTTTTTTTATGCATTATTGTTAAAAACCTATGGAGAATATGATTTCACTTTTGTTTAAGGAGTTTGTTCCTTTTTTCAAAACAAAAAGCTGCCTTTCTAATTTCTCTTTTTTCTTACTAGATTCCATTTTTCCATTAACGAAGGAAAATGAATGAATCTCGCACATTAGCTGTAATGAATCCTCAAGGATTCAAATATAGAATGCTTATTATAGGCAAGAGCACAAGAACAACCCACAAAGGGGCACTCACAAAGCCAACACAAGAACACAGTCTTTAAAAAATAATCTTTATTTATCAAATATGCATTAGGAAAATGCATTACATCTAATGGGACAAGAGGACCCTATTTATGTACAAACAAGAGGGCCAAGAGGACCCATATAGTTGTTGGGAAAGGCTCCAACTATATTGACTAAAAGACAAAACTACCCTTTACAAAAGTGTAAATGACAATAAAATAAAAAAAGAGGTCAGTTTTGCCCCTGAAGGGCAGAGCCTATTACATGTACAAAAATTACCACAATACCCTTAAAGGGTATTACCTATTACAAAAGGAATAAAAACAGTTTAAAATTATATAATATATACATATACACTCATATACGAATATATACACTCATATATGAATATATACATTTTCGCATTAGCTTCCTTTTCAAAAAATTGGTTCACAAAGTCTTTAATTATGTTTTGGTGATAGATGTGGTGGTTTACAATACATTACATTTATATTCTTGTCTATTCATATTCCTGTTGAATTATGAACTTCCCATTGCATATTGCTTACATATACTGTTATTTTGCCATAACCATTTGTATAGTAGCAGTATTTGTGTTTCGTCCTTTCATTTATTGCTTGGGACATGGGATAATCGGATGTCCAAAGATTTAGTTCACGTTGTTAGGAGTTTTGCATTAAGTTCTACTTTGAGAGTCAGCTTTTGTAGAAGAGATATTTGTCTTATTCCTTGGAACCGTTCTTATCCTATTACTTATTCTAAATTAGATGTTTCTTTTTAAGATGCTGATGTTAGACTTGCCAGAAGGATAAGACGTGATACTGTGGAGAGGGGCAGGGATGTAAAGTCTGTTCTTGAGCAGGCAAGCCTCTTCAGAATTATATTATGTCTCTTTTTCTTGAAGATCATGTGATGTACTCTGTCAAATGTGTCAAAAATGCTGACAATGCTTCATCATGTTTCTCTTTGCTGCATATTGTGATTACACCTCCTCTTGTTGTTATCTTCCTCCTACTTTCTAGTTCTATTGTGACAACTGAATATGTCTGAGAATCCCTGTTCTTTCTTTTCTTTTAAGAGTGCCTACAATCATGTGAAAACACAAAGCATTCTCATAGATGAAAAGTGAACAAAGATTTAAAATGAAGAACATAGCCATCTCTTGC
Organism: Nuphar pumila; assembly: GCF_984573655.1. Lineage (NCBI taxonomy): Eukaryota > Viridiplantae > Streptophyta > Magnoliopsida > Nymphaeales > Nymphaeaceae > Nuphar > Nuphar pumila. The sequence goes on along the minus strand of NC_143252.1, from coordinate 111,439,720 downwards.
AAGTACAATGTGCATGAAAAGGAATCAAAATTTTCCCTAAAAAAGGTCTGATATTGCCTTTTAAGGAAAGTGTACATTTGAAATTTCTGTGTTAACCAACTATTGTACTGTCAAGTTTGCCTGCTATTAAGCATCAGTGAATGTGGAATTCATAATAAGGAAATGATAACCCACTATTAAAAGTTAAAACTATGTATTTATAGAGTTGTACTGCATGATCATTTTCTGAGTGTATGGTTTGGTCACTTTTTTGAGGCTTTCTTATTTATTGCTGTTTTCACATAGCAGAAATCTCCATGTGCAAAGAACCCAAATGACCTTTCCGGTTCTTTGTGAAACACTTTTCAGCAGTGCTCTTAACCTTCTCTTGGTTAACGTTCTCTGCTAAAATATAGTCGTGTAAAATCCTCTGTTGAAATCTCCTTATCTGGAAAATGAGGAGCCAAGACCCTCACAATCAGTAAATGCACATGTGCATGCTCACACATACATAAAAATCATATATTGTGGGATTGTAAAGTTTATAAAAAGTTTGAGATGCTGATGTTTTTGCTGGAATGCACACAAATATAGGATAGTACTCAAAAGTCAAAACTCATTCATAAGAGAATCAGAAATTTCTATATTCTGCAAAATGGTATACTGTCATACCAGTCCAACAATTTTAGTCATACAAAAGCTAGTAGGTAGATAGTCTGCAAGTGGCCTATCATAAAAGATAGCATAATGGTGGCTGAGTAATATTTTGGGGAAATATAGGAGTCTGTTGGTGTTAAGTTGTATGCACACACACACACACACACACACACACACGTATAATATGCATTTGTAAATGATGTAATAAGTATTGCCCATCAGGGGTATTTTGGTCATTTCAGTCTTTGTAATAGGCTGTACCTATTAGGAGCCACATTTGTCTTATTTATTTATTTTTATATTTTTGTAATTTTCCTTCTTAATATGTTTGTTGCTTGGCCCCTAAGTGGCTTATGTGATTGTAATCTTATATTGACCCATAAGAGGTCTTTGCTATTTGCTATTGTGCTCTTGTAAGGCCATAAGGGACACTCTCTTGTATTACTTTGCCTGTTTCATTACATGGTATCAGAGCGAGAGGTACATTTGAAGTGAAAGAGAATTCATTCAAGAATACGTGGAGGAACGAGAGATCATGGACTTCATTGCCTCAGGAAGTGTGCCTTCATCTTTGTTGTTGCTTCTTTTTTTCTTCTCTCTACAGTTTATCTTCTATCGTTTCTTGGTGCGATGGTCGAAAAGGAAGTGGTTACGGTTGTTCCTGTCAAATTTGATGGAAAAAACTATAATATGTGGGCTACCACTATTAAGAAGATCTTGATTGGCAAAGATTTGTGAAAATATGTTGATGGTTCCCTATCGTAACCTCAACCTATTCTCACTAAATCTATTTATGGACAAGATCGTGTTACCAAAGAAGTTCTTAAGGGAAATGAAAGGGAGAAGGCTCTTTTGGATTACAAAAAAGTCATTAAAGCATGAAAAATGGAAGATGCAAAAGTTTTATCCCTATGTATGGGAAGCATGTGTGAAGAATCATACAAAAATATATTAGAATATGAGAGGGCTGATGAAGTGTGAGTTTTTATCAAACAAACCTACATTCAAAATGATGCTGCCCATAAATGGGAATTACAAGACAATTCATAATTGCAAACAAGGAGAGAAAGGTGTTAGTACTATGGGACTCTCAAAAGATTGGGATACCCTTGAATATGCTTGTTGTAGGAAAAATCAAATACTTATGAGCAGTTTTTTCAGTTTATGGGAGGGCTTAGGCTTGAATTTGAACATGTTCAGGTTTTAGTTATCCACCGAAAGCAAGAAGAGCTTCCTTCTTTGCATGAGATTTTAGCCCAAGTATACATGGAAGAAACAAAGCTAAAATTCATGACTGAATCTAAGAAAACCAAGGACAATTTGGTATTGGCGGTATCTAGGCCCGATGCCAATACTTATTTCTATAATAAGCCTCCTCACTTTTACAAGAATAATTCTTGGAGGCCAAAGAGCAATGATAGAATATATGATGGGAGAAATGATGGAAAAAAAATTACTTGTCATAACTGTGGAGAAGCAGGGCACATCAAACCTTATTCTTCTGAATTAAAAAAGAATGAGAAAATAGTAGCTACCGTAGAAGCTCCTTAGAAAAACAAGGAAGCCTCCAACTCCGGTTACAAAGGCATATCCTCTCTTAAATAATGTATTATAAGACTAGCTATTTTCTTATTTTTTCTTTTAGTATTATTTGTATAGGTATTTCCCCCTTTTTATTTTTACATTTTAGGACATTTTTGAGCTATATTTGACTAGTCAATGTTTGACTAAAGTCAAATACATAGAGTCGTTGGGCTTCCAATGGCTCTATTTAGAGTCGTTGGGAGCCCAATGACTCTCCTTCTTTCCCTCTATTGTATATAAATATGGGGTGTTACCCCCTCTAAAATGTAGAGTTTTTTGGTGTGATTTATAATTAATAATATTCATTTTTTCCTCTTATTATTGAATACCTTTTTTTGATATGTGTGTACGAACCTTTCTTGGTTATTGTGAGTGTCCATTTTTCGATACTTTGGTTGGAGCTCTTTGAAGTGTTCGTTGTTGGTGATCTAGGAGCTCATCTTCCTATATCCTTGTCCCAATTTGCGGAAGCTCTACAACTACTCCTCAGAGGCTCATCCTTCTTAATTGGTGTCGTAGTCTCCTCTTCCTCACCTCCTGGTAAGATTTCTTGGCTCCTAGATTCTTGTGTCTCATTTCATATGACTTCTAATAGTATTGTGCTCTTCGATTGTAGTTTTAATTCAAGTAGGTCTAATGTTTTTTTACCATGGATAGATCCTCCCTTGAAATTAAAAGAATTGAAATTTTTTCAAATTCTTCAAAATTTTCTATTCCAAAAATTAGAATTGTTCCAAAACTTAACTTAAATCTTCTTTCAGTTTCCTAAATAATCGACCATAGTTGTAAGGTCTCCTTCATATCTGATATTTGTTTATTACAAGATCTCCATTCTGGCAAACAAATTGAGGAAGGACATAGAGAAGGATATCTCTACTACATTGACCGGTTGATCATTCTCAAAGATCCTTTTTGCTTCAATGTACAAAAATTGAATATTTTTCTATGGCATCAAAGACTAAGTCATCCTAGCTTTTCTAAATTATCCAATGTATCTCATTTGAGAATCTTTTGTAATGAAAAAATCCAATGTACTGATTGTATTCTTGGGAAAATGAAAGTCATTCCTTATCGAGCGAGAACTTGTTGTCTTCAAACCACTTGAACTAATACACTCAGATATTTGGGGTCTTGCTCCTATTGTCTCTAAGGGTGGATTTACTTATTATGTGATATTTGTGAATGATTATTCTCGTTTCACTTGGATTTTCTTTCTTAGGCACAAATATGAAGTTTTTGAAACTTTCAAAACTTTTCATAACCTTGTTAAGAATCTTCTTAAAACCAAGATTTATATATTTTGGTATGATTCGGGGGGGAAAATATATGGCAAAAGATTTTAAAAATTATTTGAAAAATCACAATATTTTACATCAAAGATCTTGTGCAAACATGCCTCAGCTAAATGGTTTGGTCGAAAGGAAACACATGCATATAGTGGAAACTATTAGAACCTTGCTTATACCTAAACATGTTCCAAAACACTTTTAGGTTGGTGTTGCACTTACTTCTGTTTATCTCATAAACATATATCCTTCAACAAAACTTCAAAATATTTCTCCCTATGAAAAACTTTATAAAACTAACCCTAACTATTTTGGACTAAGGACTTTTGGATGTAAATGTCTTATCCTTACAAATAAAAATAACAAACTTTTACCAAGAGCCATTCCTTATATTTTTCTTGCTTATGGGGAAACCCAACATAGATTTAGATGTTATGATTTAAAACACGATAAACTCTATATGTAACGCCCCCAAATCCCGAACTTGTAACTTTTTACTAAAAGTTGGAAAGCTTTGTAATCATTCCTTTTTCAGAGTGTAAAATAACAGTTCAGTAGAAAATGGTATTTGAAATGACAAGTCAATGGACCTTGGGCGCATTACAAGTGAACCGTCCTTTACACAAGAGATTTGTAACTTCGTACATTCATTGAAACAAAATAGATTCAAAATGAGGTTTTAAAGTTTATACGAAAAGTGAAATTTCAAAAAAACCCTTATACCAACTTAAAAAAAATGTCCTTAGGAACAAAACGTCAGGGAAAGAGTCTCATCTTGATATCATCACGTCATCGTGTCATCGTTTGTCGTTCTGACCTAATCTCTGTGTACCTTACAAAGCTATATATATATATGTATATATAATACATATGTATCAAAACATAAGTCTGTGCACATTACAGTACGATGACAATGTAAATGACATAAAGCAAGACTCGATGTGAAACCACACATCGAGCTAAATAAACTGCGTAAGCGATGCACGATGTACGCAACCGTACATCGGCTAAATAAATTGCGTAGGCAGTGCATGATATACGAAACCGTACATCGGCTAAATAAATTACATAAGCAGTAGCCTACGCACGTAACAGTGTGACAGTAAAGTAAATGACATAAAGCTAGACTCGATGTGCGAAACCACACATCGAGCTAAATAAACTGCGTAAGTGATGCACGATGTACAAAATCGTACATCGACAAAGTAAATTGCGTAAGCAATAGCCTGTGCACGTAACAACGCGGCGACAAAGTAAATGATATGAATTTAAATGGACAAGAATACGCAAAACTGCATCATTGAGTTAAAAGCATATGTATATATATATTATACGTATAAGTTAGAAGTATTCTATCATTTGTCTTCGTATGCAACTTTTTCTTACCTCGGAGATGGTCGAACTTGCTGACGATTCTGAGCGTAGGTTTTTAAGGGCTCATGCATTGGTTAATGTGTCTCGTCTGTCATGCCAAAGTGGTATGCTGCAATTGATTGAACTGTGTTAAGTTCTTAGTTTTTGACGAAAACAATGACGATTGCGTCACAACGTTCGAACTTGAATCTAAATCAAACAAACCAGACCGAGCCAGGCTTGGAGGAACTGACTTAGACTCGGCGCACACGAGTCGGCTCGGGTTACGAAGCCGACTCGGACTGCTCTTGATGATAGCCGATCTGGGTCTGCCCCAAAACAAGACAGGATCGAGTCTAGGCTCGGTAGGCCGACCCAGTGGACAGCTGCAGCTGTCACCAAAAATAAGGCTGACGGCCATGCCACTGTCGGAGGCAGTGGCTGCCGAGGGCCGAGGGCCGAAGGCCCCTGCCTGCCACTGGTGGCGCGGCAGAGCGGCGAAACCTAAGCCCGGCTCGGGTTCAAGAAGACAAAAAAAAACCAAAAGAGTGTTAGCAAGGGAAGTCGACAGGGGAGGTGCTTGCCTGACAGAAGGGACGACAGGGGAGCGGCCTCAGCCACCCCCTACGGTTGTCCCTACCATAGCAGCAGTAGCAGCACTGCTGCTGCTGGAAATCGTGAAGGAAGAGAGTGCTGTTAAGATGACGTTATATCCTTATTGCATTGTCCCGTGTTTGGATTTGGGTATGTGGATCCGAGATCCAAACGTGTTGTGTAATTAGTTTGTGTAATCAAGGGCTGTTTAGTCCTATATATGATAGCCCTAATTAGAGGCTGCATTATATATAAAGAACAGCTTCACGCCTGGGCTGCAGCTGCAGCCTTTAAAATCAGAGCCACTCAGCATGCCTTTCATCATCACTGCCACTTATGCAGATATAGTCAAGCCTCGAACCAGGTACGCACACGCACCTTGCTGCTCTAACATGGTATCAAAGCAGGGTTCATGATTGGGCGTGATCAGTTTGCGTGCTCCCTCCTGCTTGATCTGATCTGTCTGCATTTCTAGGCCTGCGACTATCCATAATCAGATCTACAACGAAGTTTCAAAATATTGAATTGCTCCTTTCTTTCCTGTTTTTTTTTGCTACTATCTGTATCGCTCTCCTGATCAAATTCGTTATTCTCTGATCACGAATCTGATTATTCTCTGGATCGTGAATATTTTTGCTGCGCGATTTTTTGGGTCGTCATTCTCTGTGTCGCATATCTGGTCAGAACCGTCACTTTTTGTATAATGGGCCTGATTTCTTTCGTCTGCTCATCGTTAAAATTTATGTGTTGTGAATACTATTTCTGTGTTGTTTCCTGTCGCTGATTTATTTATTTCTGTTTTGATTCTGCCTATGCTGGTACCGTGAATCTGATTTCGTAATATCTGTGTCGTGGATCTGTTTCAAACTATTGTGTCGTGAGAAATTTGGTTCTCTTCTATTTCTTATTGTGTCGTATTCTTTGGATGTTTCTGCAGTTTTTTTTTTACTTTTATTAACAGCAGCCTGTCATCATTTTTTAGTTCATTTTCAGCATTTTCTGTCATCATATCTTGCTGTTTCTTTTCTTAACAGCAGTCTGTCATTATCCTTGGGTTTATTTTCAGCATTTCTATCGTTATATTCTTCACTTCTCATGGACACTAACGTTCCACAACCCATGTTGTCTTCTAGTTTCCCAACTCAACTTGCCTCAGAAAAACTGAATAACAGCAATTTTCTGACTTGGAAAAGGCAAATTATCCCTTTTATTAAAAGTCATGATCTATCTAACCATCTTGATAGATCAATTAAAATGCCATCAGAGTTTATCATGCAGGAGCAGAGAGACAATAAAGGAGCAATGAATGTGGTATATATCAGAAATTCCAAATATGTGTCATGGGTTAAAAGGGACCAAGCAGTTGTAGCCTACCTCACTTCTACCCTGTCACAAGAAGTTCTCATTGGAATTCCGGATGAATGTACAACCAAAGAGTTATGGGACAACATATTCAAGACATATTCTCAAATTTCAGAGTCCGGAGTTATGTATTTGAAGAAAGAGTTCCAAAGCCTCAAAAAGGGATCCTAAGTATTATGGAATATTTGAATAAAGCGAAAGAAATCACTGACTAGCTCTAGTCGGAGAAACTGTTTTTGATCATGACAAAGTCCAACAGACACTTGCTGGCCTGAGAAATGAGTATCATGTTATCACCACTACGTCGCAGTGCTTTCCTATTCTTCTATCTTTTGAAGATCTCAGGCCACAATTACTTCAGTTTGAGATGAATCTCAAGCATGCCACAGGAAACTCTGGGTTGCCACATGACTCTCATAAAGTGTTGTTTATAGGGGCAAATAAGGGAAGAGGAAGAAGAGGTTACTGAGGAGGCCGTGGTCGTGGAAGAGCTGTAATTTAACAAGGTAGAGGTATTTTACCTTTTCCTAATGCTTTAAACACCAACAATGTTAATATTGAGGGCAAAAGGGTCCCGATCTATTTTTATGCAGAAAGTCTGGGCATATGGAAGCTAATTGTTATCATAATAATGATCCCAACTATAATGCAGAGAACAACTCCAATTGTCATAAAGGCAATCTAGTTAGACCAACCATGAATTAGTCAATTGCTGAACTAAAGAGAAATGTAGGTGATTTGAATGTATTGCTTGCTACCCTAAACTCTCTGAATCTAAAGTAAGATGATCAAGGAATTTGGTATGTTGATTCCAGAGCAGTTAGTCACATCACCGGAGATGCAAGTAAATTTTCTAGTCCCATTAGATATTCTTGAAAGAGCAGTGTTGTCACGGGAGACGGTGCCAAACATCCCATCACTTATGTTGGAAATGTCTTTGTTGAGTCTAAGTTTATTAAACTTTTTGATGTCCTTTGTGCACTCAATATCAAGAAAAATCTAGTGACTGTTTCTAAACTTGTTGATGATACTAATTCTTACGTTGTTTTCACTCCTTCTGTGTATATGAAGGATCTTTTCATGAAGACAACGTACGCTGAAGGGGAGTGACATGGGAACATGTACATCTTTAAGGAAAATCTAGTACCAAAGTGTACTTCATCATCAACTTCGACTCCTGAGAAATCCCTTGCTTTCACCGTCAGTTTTGTCAATAATGCCAATCTTTGGCACAGTCGGTTGGGTCATTGTAGTAATAAATTTATTAAAAATCTTGTCTCTTATAAGCTGATTCCCGAGACAAGTTTGAGTCATGGTTTAAATAAGACATTGTGTTCCAGTTGTCAAGTTTGCAAGAGTCATGTAATTCATTTTCATTCGATAAATGAAAGAGCTTCGAAACCTTTTGAGATTGTACACTCTGATGTTTGGGGTCCTGCTCTAGAAAAATCTTTTTCTGTAAGTAGATATTATGTTATATTTGTTGATGACTATTCTCGTTACTCTTGGATATTTTTTATGAAATAAAAATCCGAAGTTTTTGATATCTTTCGCAAGTTTCATGCCTATATCAAAAATCAATTTTCTTCAACCATTCTTAATTTCCAAAGTGATGGTGGTAGGGAGTATGTCTCAAATGACTTCATTGAATTTTTGCAACTGAACGAGATTGTTCGAAGGGTGGCGTGTCCTCATACCCCTCAACAGAATGGGCTTGTAGAACGAAAACATTGGCACATTGTAGAAAGTGCCCTTACTATGATGCATGTCAGTGATTTACCAGTAGGTCTGTGGACAAAAGCTTTCATTCTGCAGTCTATGTAATAAATCGTCTTCCCATGGAAGCTCTGAATAGACGATCCCCGTATTTCGTGATATATGGTAAATATCCTGATTATGCACTTTTGAAGTCCTTTGGTTGCATCTGTTATGTTTATATTGATAAGACTCAACGAAATAAGTTTGGGAACAAAGTTAGTGTTTGCAGGTTCGTTGGATATGCCAATAGCTATAAAGGGTATCAATGTTATGAGATTGCCACCAAAACCATTCGTATCTCACGATATGTTGTTTTTTATGAGAACTGCTTTCAGCATAAATACAACGCCAATATGCTTCAAGATCGACAATCCAAGATTGAATATTATCAACATTGGCTCAGTGCAAAATTATTTTCACATGCCGAAAAGGAGGGAATTGTCCTTGCTGAATCTGATACAACAGGAATTGATGATAAAGACAAGGCAAAGGAGCAAACACACAACAAATTTATAGAGGGTCATGTTTACACCAGAGGTACGAGATCTCGTTTTATGCCTTGAGAATCAGAACAGAAAGGATCTGTGACGACAGATGATAACTCCATAACCTTGAGAAGGTCGGCACGAATATGTCATCCTGTGGAGAAGTGGATCAATTATGAAAGTTTTAGTGCAGATCATCAAGCATTCTTGCTGCCATAGAAGCCCAAGAAGAACCCAAGCATTTTTATCAAGTTTATCAACATAAGAGATGGGTTGATGCAATGAATGAAGAAATGGAAGCACTGCATAAATATCAAACATAGGAAATAGTTTGAAGACCTTTGAATAAGAATGTTGTTGGATCCAAATGGGTTTATAAAATAAAGTATGGGCCCAATGGTAGCGTGGAAAGATACAAAGTATGACTCATGGCAAAATGATTTACTCAAGAGCATTGATTGGACTATGATGAAACATTCAGCCCTGTGAAAAAATTGGGTACCATTCACATTGTCATGTCTTTAGCTATTGCTTATGGTTGGGCACTCAGAACACCTTTCTTCATGGCAACCTGAAATAAGAAGTGTATATGGAACAACCAAATGGTTACACTCAAGGTGATCCAAATGGTTATGTGTGTAGATTTCAGAAATTCATTTATGGATTAAAGCAAGCTTCACGGTCATGGTTTGAAAGTTTTTCCCAAGAAATTCAGAGGCATGTATTTATTCATTCCTATCTTGATTATTTCCTATTCATCTACAAAAGAGAAGAGTTCATAACATTGCTCCTTATATATGTTGATGACAGGAAAAAAAAATAGCAAGGGGTGGGGGTTGCGGCTTCAGCTGCCCCACCTGGTCGGCAGGGGAAGGAGGGGAAGGAGAGGAGAGGGTGCTCGGCACCCTCCCTCCTGGCGAGACAGAGCCACCACTGCTAGTGGCTCTGGTCTCTCGGCGACAAACAGGGAAGAAGAGGGAGGACAGGATGCTAAACAGAAAAAATAACTCTTCCCGAGACCCCACCAACGTGTCTGAACTTCCAAACGTTGCTGTCAATCGATCCTTCGAACTTTCAAGGGTAGTCGGGGGCACATCGGACACCACACGACATACAATGCTCCTCCAGCCGTTGGAGCCTACCTCTGGTTGCCTTTACGAACCAGAGAGATAGGGGGTTGGGGAACAATGGCCTTGGCTAGTGCTACTGGTGGTGGCACCAGAGTTACCAGAAGCGCCTAGGCAAAAGGGGAAGCGCGCTTCCCCGAAGCGCGCTTTGGAAGCGCGAAACGTCGCGCTTCCGAAGCGTGAGGGGAAGCGTCCCCCTTTTATGGGAAGCGCGTCCCCCTTTTATGGGAAACGCGCTTCCCCCACGTTTCCCCCACGCTTCCCCCTCGCTTCCCCATTTTTTTCATTTTTTTCGCTTCCAGTTCACTTCCTAGGTCGCTTCCGGTTTGCTTCCTAGGTCTTTTCCGAGACGGTTCGGAATTTTCTTCTAAGTGGTCCCACGCTTCCCCGCTTCCTAAATTTTTGAAAGTGCCTCGCTTCCCGCTCCCGCTTCTCGTATCGCTTCCCGCTCCCGCTTCCTCGACTGGTAACTCTGGGTGGCACCGACTGGGGCTATTGATGGTCTCCGCTTGTCAATGGGTGATCGACAAACAAGGGAGATCGACAGGGTGGGAGGTGGTGTTGGTGACCACCACGAGACGAGTGCCCTTATTTTACACACCAACGAGAGGGAGAAAGCGGGAGAGGTAGAGGAGGGTGTTGTGCCCTCCCTCCGGCAACAACAGAGGAGTGGGGGAAACCACCGTGGGTGGTTTTCGATGACCACACACACACAGAGAGAGAGAGAGAGAGAGAGAGAGAGAGAGAGAGAGAGAGAGAGAGAGAGAGAGAGAGAGAGAGAGAGAGAGAGAGAGAGAGAGAGAGAGAGAGAGAGTTGCGTACCTGAGGGAGGCGGCGCCTTCGGCGAGCGAGAGGGGGCTAAAGACGAGGGTGGACAGGGAAGAGAGGTGTTCGGGGGAGCTCGAAGGTGAGGGGGCTCGGGGTTGCGCAGGGGTGGAGCTCGGAGGTGCGTTAAAAAGAAACCCCCCTTGGGGGGTTTAAATAGCATACGGGGGGTGTGGACCGAGATTCGAGTTGGATCCGGTCGGATCCAACCTGGATCCAAAACCATTTTTTTTCAAAAGGCACGAGTGTTACACTATATATCAAGGAATGTTTCCTATATAGAGCAAATCAGTTTCTTTGATTTAAAGGTATCTATTAAATAAAATAATGATCACTCTTTTCTTGAGTTATTTCCTAAATATAATGATGAAATATTAAGCAACAATGATGTTGTTAATGATAAACCTTGATCCAATATCCAATATAGTTAGTGTGATGGCATTAATGGTAGACCTCTAGTTATCCAATATGAAAGAAGAACTAGTAATAGACATTCAAATGCCCTAGAATAATATTCTAGTATAAAACCAAGTACTCTTATGAAGTCCTCTAGAATACATAGGCCTCCATATAGATTTGTATCCTATAAAAACTTTGCTCCTCAATACAAAGCTTGTCTAGCTACGATATTTTCTTACTTTGAACCTTCCTCGTACAATCAAACCAAAAATCGTCCTGAATGGACGAGTGCTATGGATGATGAAATACAAGTCTTAGAAAAAAAAATGAGATATAAGAAGTCTTCCTCATTGGAAAGAAGACAATAGGTTGTAGATGAGGTATTAAAATTAAAACTAAGAGTGATGAAACTTTAGAAAGACATAAAGCTGGATTAGTGGCCAAGGGTTACTATCTAGAATATGGTATAGATTATGATGAAACTTTTGCTCCAGTAGCTAGGATGACTTCCGTCAGAACACTTATAGTTGTAGCTGCTATTAGATGTTGGCCTATCTACTAGATGGATGTCATTTCAAGAATGTCTTCTTCAATGGTGAATTGAGGTAAGAAGTTTATATGGATCCACCACCTTGATATGAGGTTCCTGTTAGAAAGGTGTTTCACTTAAGAAAAGCCTTTTATGGTTTGAAACATGCACCTAAAGCCTGGTATGATTGATTTAGTTACGTTATGATTAAATTGGTCTTTACTTCATGTTATACTAACACTGCTATATTTATTAAGAGATCTAATGCATGTATGGTATTTCTTCTCTACGTTGACGATATCATCATCACTGGAGGAGACAAACAAGGAGCTAGTCTTACTAAGAATGTTTTGAAACAAAGCTTTGAAATGACATCATAGATAGGTCTGGAATTACAAATGAGAAAAGTGTGAACACTCTTGAAGTGATAAATGCAGAAAATGAAGATAGATGATGGCATGCCTCTAAACGATCTTACTCCCTACCGCCAAATGATTTGAGCTCTCACATATTTGACCATCACCGGCCTAATATTTCTCATGTTGTCCATACAAGTCAATTCCAACATTCCCCTACCACTGTGTACATGAGTGTCATTATGTGTATAATTAGATATTTATAAAATTCTATTTCAAAAGGGATTGTTTATCTTCCTCCTCCCCACTCAAATTAATTGCTTATACTGAATCTGATTGTAGAGAAGATCCTAATGATAGACACTCAACTACAGGTTTCTGTATGTTTTAGGTGACTCATTGGTGTCCTGAAAATGCAAGCAATATAAGTTATCGTCTACCGATGTTGAGTATCGCGTCATTGCCATTACAACATTTGAAATTGCGTGGTTGAGAAGATTATTAGAAGATATGGGGGTGTATATGCAATCGCCCTCAAGGTTATGTTGTGACAATAAAAGTGCCATGTACATAGTTGACAATCATATGTTTCATGAGATGGATTGCCATTACGTTCGTGAAGAGTACCTGAAAAAGACCATCATCATGCCCTATGTAGCATCAGAATTTCAGTTGGCCGACTTCTTTACGAAGATTCTTTCTTCTCCCCGGTTTCATTTTTTTGCTTGACAAACTTTCGATGATTACACCATAAGTTTGAGGAGCAATGTTAAGTTGTATGTATATATATAAATGATGTAATAAGTAATACCCAATAGGGGTATTTTGGTCATTTCAGTCTTTATAATAGGTTGTGCCCATTAGGGGGCCACATTTGCCTTTTTTATTTTATTTTATTTTTTTTGTAATTTTCTGTCTTAATAAGGGCTATTTGGTCATTAGCCAAATAGAACTGTTGGAGCTCCCAACGACTCTATTTCTAGCCGTTGGGATGCTCCAAACAGCTCTATTGAGCCCTTATGTTGTATATAAAGGGATTTTTTCCATTCTCTCATGTAATGCTTTCTCAAGCATTTCTCTCAATAAATTCGTATATTTTTATGTTTGCCCCCTAAGTGGCTTATGTGATTGTAATCTTGTATTGACCCATAAGAGGTCTTTGTGCTATTTGCTATTGTGTTCTTTTTAGTCTATAAGAGACATTCTTTGTAAAGAAATGGGGGCCTCTAGCAAGATCCACGACAATGCCAAAGTGGACACACCAAAAGCTATGAATGGGCTCACTCACAAAACCCACTAAGGGGGTAAACATAAGAGGCTTAAAATAAATAATGTTTTATTGATAAACATTCATGCAAGATAAAATAATAAGGGAGGAATGACCCCTATTTATATACAATGGAGAGGGGAAAGAAGGGGCTCTAAAAGAGTCGTTGGGGCTAGTCCAACAGCTACAAATAGATCTGATGGACTAGCTCCAATGACTCTTTTGACTAGTCAAGGTCTAGTTCAAAAAGAACTAAACCTACTTCTAAATGAACTAGACAAAAAGAAAAAGAAAAGTATATACATCAAAAATATATTTAAATATTTATGTACAATTTTAACACTCTCGTATTACTTTGCTTATTTCATTACAGTCGGCATATGAACACTAAGGGTTAGATTATATGGATGTGAATAATCATAATGGGATGTCTTCACAAGACTTGAAATACCTGAACAAGAATTTAGTTATGCATATATTTGAGCATAATAATTACTGTGCTTAAATTTCAGAAAAGTGAGGTATCGAGTGTAGAGAGCAAACTTTCTACCTATATAAGGCATAGAAGATGCTTGTTTACATGAATATCTTGGTGAGCGTTCTGGTTATGCAAATAACTACAAAGTAAATGCGAGCGTAATAGAAAGTTATGGAAAATGTAATGGGAAGGGAGTGTCCTTGGAAACACGTAAAGCATTATAGACATTCATATATTACTCCTTTTTAGTGTGTGTAAGCAACTACTGTGCATCTGTGGCTGTGACTAAATTAACCAGTGCTACCTTACTATATACTTTCCACGAAAAGCGAATTATAGCACCCTTATCAGAGACCTAAAGGGAACAGTCAACAGCTGCTAATCAGCCTGCCCCATATGTTTTTCACCTCATCTTGCACCTAAAGAAAAGGAAGTAATAAGTCCTTGTAATACATATATCACTCTCTCTCTCTTAGTATGAAAATGTTTATCAGATGATATTTCACAGGAAGTTTTGATCATGTAAAGCAAGTGCAATCTGCTCTTTATTTTCCCTTTGGCGTACTTGTAGTTCTTGGTCAAGATTTTTTTCTATTTTGCAGTATGCAAAGTTTGTAAAGCCTGCTTTTGATGATTTTGTTCTACCATCCAAGAAATATGCTGATGTGATCATACCTAGAGGAGGTGATAACCATGTGGCTGTTGATTTAATTGTTCAACACATACGCACGAAGCTCGGCCTGCATAACCTATGCAAAATATATCCTAATGTTAATGTCATTCAATCTACATTTCAGGTACTGATTACTCAATTATACTTGTCCTGTGGGCTGCGTAATGTTTTAAGATCTTTGTAAGTGGCATATCTAGTGCAGTGTAACCCTTCATGACATAGAACTTTTATAGTGCAGATACGTGGAATGCACACTTTGATAAGGGATCAGGAGATAACAAAACATGATTTTGTGTTCTACTCAGATCGGCTTATACGGCTGGTAATTATTACCCTTTAGATTGACTTCCCAAGTTTAAGATCTAACCTCGTGTTCTTCATGATGACTCATTGGGTGTTTTTGTGTATCACTTCATGGATAA
This sequence comes from Nuphar pumila, assembly GCF_984573655.1. Lineage (NCBI taxonomy): Eukaryota > Viridiplantae > Streptophyta > Magnoliopsida > Nymphaeales > Nymphaeaceae > Nuphar > Nuphar pumila. The sequence continues at coordinate 111,424,586 of NC_143252.1, read as the reverse complement.
GGCATCCGCAGATATGATGTTTCTGCAAGAAGGGAGTTGGATGCCCTTCCTGCATCGAATGAGGGGAGGTCCATGACAAGAGCACACAACTTCCCTTGTGGAAGGTGGCTCCAATGCTTGCATGAATTTGCTTTCCCTTGGTTGGGCCACTGGGGCAGAAAGCTTAGCACATTCCACAGAAATGCTTCTGCACCCTTGGTATAGCATAATTGTAATTTTTTTTTGGAAGGCAAGCTGGGGTTAGCCTGACCCCTACCGGTTATACAACTATACCATTGGGTTTTGAACCTGCAACGTCCCAACACAAGGTGACATGCACTAGCTGCTCCTACCAGACAAGCGGATTCCCCGGTATAGCATAATTGCAATTGCCCTTTACTGATCCCATAAAACTTAACAGGTTGTAGAGCATGGTCTTGGTTACTTGCCATTCACAGAGAAACAGGTTGTGACTCCGACAGGTATGTTTTGTCCTAAAACAACGTTATTTGTAGTTTGTTACTTGTTGCCTTTGTGATAAACCAATAAAACCTCATAATTTATTGTTGTCATGAATTTGTTGAAGCAGTTTTCTGCTCAATGTTCATGTGGAGATTCACTGCATGTTTTTAAAGAATTTCTTAAAATCTATAGAATTGAAAAAAGTGATTATTTTGTTGGGTTTGATGAGCTTTTGACAATATGTGTGGCCATAATGTAAGGATGACTGCAATATAGTTGACATTAGGATCAGCCATTCATGATGTTGCCTATGCCTGTCCTGAAAGTAAATGCCATATAAGCATGTTAATGACGTCCACATCAACTCTAGAATGAATGTGGGGATATGTTGGTAAATCATGCATTTAGATTCATCTAAAATTTTTAACATCCATAAATCGCATTCGCCCCATAGCCAGGTGAGTGGCGCAACTGACATTGTTTTTGATAATTTAAACAAGAAAAAAGAAAAATAAATAGGGGAAGTCCCAAAGTTTCTACTTTGAGATTCTCTCTTTTAAAAATGCAGGAACTCCTGTGATAGAATATGATTTGTAACCCGAAATTTATAGGGTGTAAGACTCAAGTTTTTTCTAAAAAAAAAAATTTGGATCCAGGTTGGATCCGATCGGATCCCCCCCCCCCCCCCAATTAGCCTATTTAAACCACCCCGAGGGGGAGGGGGTTCTTTTTAAATGCAACCCCGACCCCCCGTCGAGATCCCTGCTCGTCGGAGTTCCCTGACTCTGAACCTCTCTCCCCTCATCTTCTTCTTCCTCTCGCCGGCGCAACCAGCCCCGACTTCGTCTCTCTCCCTCTACGAACCTCTCCCTCGCACGCCGGCACACCTTGACCCTCCCTACACCTCGTCGGAGCCTCTCTCCGACTCCCTCACGTTTCTCTCTCCCTGTAAGTTCCTCTATCTCTATTCCTCTCCCTCTCGGTTTTCCTTTGCCAAGATGGGTCGCCAGGTCCCCTCCAAGAGCCACCCGAACTCTCTCTCTCTCTCTCCTGCCTCTTCTTCCCTATTTGTTGCCAGCAGACCAGAACCACCACTACTGGTGGCTCTGGCTTGCCAGGAGGGAGGGTGTCGAGCACCCTCTCCTCTCCCTCTCTTCCCTTTTTGCTGTCAGCAGACCAGAGCCACCACTGTTGGTGGCTTTGGCATGCCAGGAAGGAGGGTGCCGAGCACTCCCCCTCTGCCCTTTTTATCCTCCTGTCGACCAGGTGGGGTGGTTGAAGCCGCAGTCCACCCCCTGCCATGTTTTCTTCTCTAGTCGGCAACCCAACCTTCCTCCTCTAAGGGGCAGCCGGAGGGAGGGCTTGATGCTTCTCCCTCCTACCCCTCTAATGAAATGAAGGGCATGTGCCTCCTTCGCTTGCCTCCTGTTTCTAGAAAGACAACGGGGTCAGGCAACCCCTCGGCTGCCTCTGCCTCTCCCTCTCTCGTTGGGTTGGCCGGGTGAAGGGACCGTGCCAGCTCCACCCGACACCCATCCCATTGATCGCTGCCCTAGGTTGTCGTTGTGTTAGCCTGGGTGCAGTTTTCGCCAGGGTGCACCTTGGGGCTTGGAATGGGCTCAGCTCAGTCGAGCCATCGAGCTTCCCTGCCTGCCTTTCCTTTGGCCTGCCTAGTTAGTTGTCGCCAGGCTGAACTCAGCTAGCACCGAGCTCGATTTGGTCGGTCGGCTCGAATTGGGTTCGGGTTCGACCCTTGTGACACAAACGTCACTTATTCTATTAAATTAAGTTTGTTGCATCATTCTTTTCGCAGCACAATAAAATATATTTTAGCGCTCCACAATGGACGCGACACGTTTGTCAAGGTACGAGCCTTTAAGAACCTACGCTCAGAATCGTTAGATATTTAAACCATCTCCGAGGTAGGAAAAAGTTGCATACAAGGACAAATGACAGAATGCTTCTAACTTATACATATATATATGTACACTTTTAACTCAAGGACGCAGTTTTGCGTATTGTTGTCCATTTAAATTATGTTATTTATTTTGCCATCGCGTTGTAACGTGCACAGGCTCTCGCTTACGTAGTTTATTTAGCCGATGTACAGTTTCATACATCGTGCATTGCTTACGAAATTTATTTAATCGATATACGGTTTCGTGCATCGCTTACACAAATTATTTTGCATAATGTATGGTTTCGTACACCGGGCATCGCTTATGCAATTTATTTAGCTCGATGTGTGGTTTCACACATCGGGCCTTGCTTTATGTCATTTACTTTGCTGTTGTGCTGCAATCTACACAAACTTATGCTTTAATATATATGTATTCTATATACATATATAACCATATAAAATATGCAGTTTTGCGTACTCCTGTCTACTTTAGATCAAGGTTGCCAAACTAGAAAGTGGAAGCGGGAAACGATACGGAAAGTGAAAGTAAGAAGCGAGGCATTTTAAAATTTATAGGAAGTGGGAAACGAAATATCAATTTGAAAGAAAAATATGAATAAAAAATGAAGCAATATGGTAATTGAATAGGAATCGAACAAGAAACAAATAAAAACTAAAATAAAATTTATCATTCTTATATTTTATGATTTTTCACTAAAAGAGTTAAATTTTTGTTAAAATCTAACAATGAAGGTTGGCAATTTAGAGAAAGCACATGGGAAGTGAGAGAAAATACATGAAAAAAATGTGAGAAAAGCATATAGGAAGCATAGAAGAAGCGTGGGGGAATCGAGATTGTAACAGCAAAAAAAATGTTTTGATTCGGGCCGGATCCGGACCCGACCCGGACCACCGCCTCTCGCTTTCTTTTAAAGACAACGAGGCAGGCGGGAGGAGGGTTACGAAACCCCCCTCACCGCCTCTCGCCCTCTGTTCTCTCTCTCTCACCCTCTCGTCCCCGACTCTCTCCCTTATCGACCCTCTCGTCTGCCTCGGTGTCTTCGACTCTCTCTCTTGCTCATCCACCGTCACCGACGCCAACAACTCTCGACAGCCGCCGCCACCAACATCATCAACCGTCTTCTTGCCGGCGAGTTCCCTCCGGCGACCACCAGGTATGCCTTGCTATCCCTTTTCTCTTTCGTTTCACCTACCCTCTTCTCCCTGTCATCGACATGGGGGCAAAGCCCTTCCCGTCGGTTGGTTACGATGGGGAAGGGTCGTGCGACAGGGGTTTTAACCCCAGCTGTCGCTGACAGGTCGGCAGGGGTAAAACCCCTGCCGCCTGTGAGGAGGGTTTCGGCAGGGGGTTTAGGGGTCCCTGCCTGCCCCTTTTTTTTGTTGTTCCAGCAGGGGCCGAAGGCCCCTGCCCTTTTTGTTTGTTCCAGCAGGGGCCATCGGCCCCTGCCTTTGTACTATTCCAGCAGGGGCCGAAGGCGGCCCCTGCCTTTTTTTGTTGTTCCAGTAGGGGCCGATGGTCCCCTGCTTTTCTTTTTCTTTTCTTTTAAGATTTCCAACAGGGACCAAAGGCCCCTGTCTTTTTAAAAATAACCAGCGGGGGCCGATGGCCCCTGCACCTGTTCTTTAGCGGCAAGGGTAATTTGGCCCTGCCCCATCCTTTTCGAGTCAACTGGGACGGTTGGCCCCAGCCCTATGTATCGGAGAAGTCGAATCTTCGCCTTTCTTTTGCTTTTGTTTGGGTTGCATGTTAATATCGCATAATTGCAGCTACTACGGATCCCACTCGCGCTCCGCGACTCAAACCGTCAATCGTGTACATCCGCAGACGCCAGCGAGCTCGTAACTCTCCAAGGTAGGGGAAGATTGCACAAAAGACTTGGATAATTGAATTAAGTTCAATTAAACTAAAAACGATCATTAAATGAATATATATATATATACAAATATATATATTTATACGGGTATGCACTTCACTCAAGGATGCGGTTCCGAAATCCTTGCCCTTTACATTCTATCCGGTTACTTGCCGTCATGCATCGCGTCGAGGTTTAGCGTTGCGCATCTGCTTACCGCCTTTACCTTACGTCGCGCTCTGCGCCTAGACTCTTGCTTTTGCATAATGTTGGCACAAGGTACTGCTGTTTCAAAAGATAAAGTAAAGTTGATAAACTTTACATCTTGGTGAAACACTCCTGTTGAGGCTTCTATTGAGGAGCTATACCCCCCTTCATACTAGAGTACTTGTAGTCGTGCACGACACGTCTAGTACTGCGATGATCGGGTGAGACGGTCGTGCGACCTCGAACAGTGCTAAATGCACAATGCTGTAATCACATAAATGGCCTCACATTCGCCTTCACAGGCAAGATGCTCGAGTGGTTTAAAGACCACAACATAGAATGGGTCGTTAGTTAAATAACCCCTAACGTACCTATTCGCTTCTGTGACTGTCAAGGGAGAGGACAGAGCGGTACAAACTTCAATGGACATGTGGTTAACAACCACCCTACGGGCAATGATCCGGCCTCCCCAGTCATTGGAGTTAGGGGAAAGGGGCTACAATAGTTAGCTCGACACTTCTGCAGAAGTTGGATGCATCTGTGGCACTGCCTCCTTTGGGGAATCCTCTCTCGGCTAAAGCCGTCCCTTTGGAGCGAACTCAACTAGCTATTCGGGTTATTGAAAATAATAGAATAACAGACGCCCGAACTAGTCTCAGTTGTTTCTACGTTTTACCTGCGCGTACCCGCAGGCTAGTAATTATCGAAACATAAGGTCTGTTCAACAGTTCGTTGGGTCGTGAGACTTGCTTGCACTACTGATTCGCTTGTACTACTAACTCGCTTGCACTACAGACTCGCTTGCACTACTGACTCACTTGCACTACTGACTCGCTTGCACTACTAATTCGCTTGCACTACTTACGCGCTTGCACTATTTTACCTCGTGCATTGCTTACTTGTTTGACTGCATAACCTGCTGAATTAAATGTACATAATTCAGTTTCCTGCAGTCTCTATTGTGCACCTACTAGTTTTTTGCCAAACTAACTCATTCTATGGGTACAGGTGATGATTAGGTACACCACAGGCGATGGCGCGATGGCAGGATGACTCCAATACGTTCTTCTTTCTGCTCTTAGCTCGCGTCCTGTTGTTTGGGGTTTTGTAACAGAGTTTTCTTGGGATATCCGAATTTTGTACTATTTGGAGAACTTCGTAAATGAAAGTGGCTTTTCCAAGTGTTTGCAAGTAGCATGGGTTGTGCGTTTTGGTTCTTTTAGCTAACGCGCCCGAAGTTGTCAGCTTGCCTTTCTGAAATTAACAAAAGTATAGTCTTCCGTTGATTTCGTAAACCATCTCTGAGATGAAGAAATTCCTTTTTAGTCTCTTGTCTGTTTTTTCTAAAAGGTTTGCAAGTTTGAAATTTTGGGGCGTTACAACTTGGTATCAAAGCTAAGGGAAGCAAGAACTCTTGACCATTGAGCATCCGCATCGCGCTGTGAGTATACCTTTCCTCTTGCTTAGTAGGTATATTTTGCATTGTTAAGCTAAGTGGCTTGACACGTTCTGCTTATGTATCAACATTGCTGGATTTTCATAAACTACTCATGTTAAACATGAATGATACGTATGTTTTGGCTTATCTTGAGCTTCCTGAGGTTTCTAATTATTGGTATTCCTTGTTTATTCCAAGGATGGCAAGAAACTCGAACGAAGGGTCTGCTGACGAATAATCAGATCAGCCGGGATTCGTGATGGATTCCATAAGTTCCCTGACAGCGGCTATGCGAGACCAGATAACCATCGCCCGTTCCTGAGCCAATCCCGCATACCGCAGTGACGTATAAGAAATTTCTAAAGCTTGACTCCCCGACCTTCGACGGCAAGCCCGACCCAGACATGGCCAATAACTGGGTGAAGCTGGTGGAACGAGTGTTCGAGGTCTTGTCAGTGCCTGATGACAAGAAGACGCTATTCGGGACCTTCAGGCTGAAGGGGAATGCCCGCAGTTGGTGGTACATGGCCCGGGGTGTGCAGTTTTCGGGAATTTCGCCCATTCCTTGGGAAGCTTTCAGAAAGGCCTTCTTAGAGAACTACTTCCCGCCTCACGCGAGGGAGAAAAAGGTGGAGTTCTGCCAGGGCAATTCGAGTTTGACGGATTACATCGCCAAATTCCAGAGTTTGGAACCCTACTGCCCAAACCAGTTCGTGGATGATCGCGAGCGAGTAAGAAAGTTTGTTCGGGGGCTGGAGGGACTCATGTATCGGGTCCTAACGAGCATGCCCTCGACCTTCTCTGCGGCAGTTGCTGCCGCCACCCTCTTGAGTGAAGCCTGGGAGCGCACCAAGAGTACTTAGAGCAGGAGGCCACCCGCTACGGGTGGTGAGCCGAAGACACCTTTCGGCGACCCAGGCAAACGACCGTTCCTTCCTGTAAAGACCGAAGGAGGAAGAAAACGATATCCTCCTTCAAAGCGTCAGCGGCCTCAGGGCAACCCTCCAGCCAGGCAGCAGGCTGACAACGTATGCCCCAGATGCCAGCAATCTCACATTGGGCAGGCGTGCCCGTTTGACAAAGGCGGATGCCTGTATTGTGGCAAGATGGGCCATTATGCCCGTGATTGCCGCAAAAAGGCGGTTGACGATTCCAGGCAGACCAGCGGAGCATCTTTGCTCCCTCGGCCACCACAGCCGCAACAGCAGTATCAGACGCTACAACCGTAGGCGAGCGGTCAAAGGAGGGCGCCGGGACGCGTCTACTCAGCCAAGGCCGAGCAGTTGACCAAGGGCGACCTAGTGCAAGGTACCCTTATTGTCGCTAACCAAGCGGCTTTTGTGCTTTTTGATTGTGGTGCCACACACTCTTTTATTTCGGTAAATTTTGTCGTGTTGGTGCACATACCTGTAAAACCCTTGCATAATACCCTTGAAGTGTATAATCCTATTGGGAAAAACACCATTTGTGTGGCCTACGTACCAAAGTTGGACGTAGTCTTGGCAGATCGACATCTATCGGCTTGTGCTATCCTGCTAGTGATAACAGAATTTGACGTCATCCTGGGCATGGATTGGTTGCACAAGTATCATGCCAAGATTTATTGCCGAGATAGCAGGATTGTCTTATCTCCTCAGGAGTGCCCAAGATGGAATTCAAGATCGTGAAACCCGTTCGGGCGAGCAAGTTCATTTCGTCGCTGAAGGCGCAGAGCTACCTAAGGAAAGGATGCACTGCCTTTTTGGTCAGTGTCATCCAGTCCGAGCCGACGCGAGTCCCGATGGGAGACTTGGAGGTTGTTCGAGATTTTCCAGACGTCTTCTCGGAGGAACTGTCAGGCCTTCCTCCACCTCGCGAGGTGCAATTCAGCATCGAGTTGTTGCCGGGTACTGCGCCAATTTCTAAGGCTCCATATCGGATGGCACCAGCCGAGCTCGAAGAGCTCAAGAAGCAGTTGCAGGAGTTGATGGATCAGGGATTCATCCGCCCCAGCGTCTCGCCTTGGGGAGCTCCTGTCTTGTTCGTGAAGAAGAAGGATGGATCATTGCGATTGTGCATCGACTATCGGATGCTCAACCAGGTGACAATAAAGAATAAGTACCCGTTGCCACGCATCGAGGATCTATTCGATCAGTTGCAGAGGGCCAAGATTTTCTCAAAGATCGACCTTAGATCTAGGTACCATCAACTCAGAATTAAGGGAGATGATATCTCCAAGATGGCCTTCCGGACCAGGTATGGGCATTACGAATTTACGGTCATGCCCTTCGGACTCACTAACGCTCCTGCAACGTTCATGGATCTCATGAATAGGGTGTTCAAACCTTTTTTGGACACCTTCATGATCGTGTTCATCGACGACATTCTGGTGTATTCCGATAGTTGAGAGCAACATCATGAGCACTTGAGGGTTATTCTCGAAACCTTGCGAAAGAAGCGTTTGTTCGCTAAGTACTCTAAGTGCGAGTTTTGGCTCGAGGAGATCATGTTTTGGGGACATGTCATCTCCAAGGAAGGTGTGTCCGTGGATCCAGCGAAAGTCGAGGTTGTACTCAGTTGGCAGCAGTCGAGGAATGTTTGTGACATTCGGAGTTTTCTTGGATTAGTTGGGTATTACCGAAGATTTGTCCAGGACTTTTCTAAGATCTCTCTACCCTTGACGCAACTCCTGAAGAAAGAAGCTAAGTTCGTGTGGGACGACATGTGCGAGAGCAGTTTTTAGATGTTGAAGGAACGTCTTACGACTGCTCCTATTTTGGCCTTACCTTCGGGTCAAGGCGGCTTCGTGATTTACACCGACGCTTCCGGGACTGGCTTGGGTTGCGTCTTAATGCAGAACGATAGAATGATCGCCTATGCATCGCGCCAACTTAAAATTCATGAGAAGAATTATCCGACTCATGATTTGGAGTTAGCGGCGGTGGTCTTCGCATTGAAGATTTGGCGGCACTATTTGTACGGGGAGCAGTTCGAGGCTTTTACAGATCACAAAAGCCTAAAATATTTGTTTTCGCAGAAGGAGTTGAATATGAGGCAACGGCGTTGGCTGAAATTCCTCAAGGATTACGACTTTACCTTGTCCTACCACCCAGGAAAAGCGAACATCGTGGCCGACGCTCTAAGCCGCAAGTTTCCCAACGTTTCCGTTAATTTGTTGTTCGCTGGGTGGAGGCTGATTGAGGACCTGATATCGTGGAAACCGTTTGCGTTCACTCGAGATTTGATCAGTCTATCCAGCATGGTAGCTCAACCTGAGCTATTGTCAAGGATCTTTGTTAGTCAAAAGATCGATGAGCGGTATGAAAAGTTGAAGGCTCTAGCACAGCAGGCTGATACCCCCTTCCGTCTGAGTGAGGAAGGAGGTGTTTGGCATAAGGATCGTCTTTGGGTGCCAGAAGATCCTATTTTGAGATAAGAGATTCTCGCTGAAGCCCACAAGTCCAAGTACACGATTCACCCGGGCGGCACAAAGATGTTCAAAGATTTGCAACGCAGATATTTGTGGAGTGGAATGAAGCGGGACGTAGCCGAGTACGTTTCGAAGTGCTTGACTTGCCAACAGGTTAAGATCGAGCACCAGCGACCAGGCGGAGTGATGCAGCAGATGGAGATTCCACAATGGAAGTGGGAGGACATCACGATAGATTTCATCGTCGGTTTGCCGAGGACGCGGAGGAAACACGATGCGATTTGGGTGATCGTGGATCGACTCACTAAATCAGTGCATTTCCTCCCTATACGGCTCAGTCAGTCACTGGATAGCTTGGCAAACCTCTATGTCAGGGAGATTGTGAGATTGCACGGTGTTCCTGTGTCAATCATCTCCGATCGTGACCCGAGGTTTACCTCCAGGTTTTGGGGACAACTGCAGTTGGCCTTGGGCACGAAACTGAAATTCAGCACCGCTTTCCACCCTCAGACCGACGGACAATCTGAACGCACGATTCAGACTTTTGAGGACATGTTGCGAGCGTGATGTTAGACTGGAAGGGAGAATGAGACTCTCATACCGGGTTGGCAGAATTCGCGTACAATAATAGTTATCATACGAGTATCGGTATGGCCCCGTACAAAGCTTTGTACAGGAAGCCTTGTCGATCACCTGTTTACTGGGATGAGGTTGGTGAACGAATGCTAGATTCACCTATAGTGCTACAACACTATACTCAGCAAGTGCAGATGATCAGGGAACGTCTGCGTACCGCGCAGAGTCGGCAGAAGTGTTACGCCGATCGTCAACGTAGAGAGCTCGTGTTCTCAACAGGAGATATGGTTTTTGTTAAGGTATCTCCTACAAAGAGCGTCTTCCGTTTCGGGAAGAAGGGAAAGCTGAGTCCCCGGTTCGTCGGACCTTTTGAGATCCTGGAGTGGATCGGTGAGGCGGCTTACCGTGTTGTGCTGCCTCCTCAGTACGCTCAGATCCACGACGTCTTTCACGTATCTATGCTGAGAAGATACGTTCACGACCCATCACACATCATTCATTATGATGATGTGGATATCCAAAAAGACTTGACGTTCGAGGAAAGACCGGTGGCAATCGTCGACCAAGTGCTCAGATCGAAGACAATTTCTCTTATAAAAGTACGTTGGCAACACCATGGAATAAATGAATGTACATGGGAGCCTAAGTCTGATATCAGGGAAAAATACCCTGACTTGTATTTTGATCAATATATGCAATAGAAATTTCGCGGACGAAATTATTTTAAGGAGGGTAGGGTGTAACAGCAAAAAAAAATGTTTTGATTCGGGCCGGATCCGGACCCAACCCGGACCACCGCCTCTCGCTGTCTTTTAAAGACAGCGAGGTAGGCGGGAGGAGGGTTACGAAACCCCCCTCACCGCCTCTCGCCCTCTGTTCTCTCTCTCTCACCCTCTCGTCCCCGACTCTCTCCCTCACCGACCCTCTCGTCTCCCTCAGTGTCTCCGACTCTCTCTCTCTCGCTCATCCACCGTCACCGACGCCAGCAACTCTCGACAGCCGTCGCCACCGACGCCAGCAACTCTCGACAGCCGTCGCCACCGACATCATCAACCGTCTTCCTGCCGATGAGTTTCCTCCGGCGACCACCAGGTATGCCTTGCTCTTCCTTTTCTCTTTCGTTTCACCGACCCTCTTCTCCCTGTCATCGACAGGGGGGCAAAGCCCTTCCCGTCGGTTGGTTACGACGGGGAAGGGTTGTGCGACAGGGGTTTTAACCCCACCTGTCGCCGACAGGTCGGCAGGGGGTTTAGGGGCCCCTGCCTGCCCTTTTTTTCATTGTTCCAGCAGGGGCCATCGGCCCCTGCCTTTGTACTGTTCCAGCAGGGGCCGAAGGCCTCTGCCCTTTTTGTTTGTTCCAGCAGGGGCCATCGGCCCCTGCCTTTGTACTATTCCAGTAGGGGCCGAAGGCCCCTGCCCTTTTTGTTTGTTCCAGCAGGGGCCATCGGCCCCTGCCTTTGTACTATTCCAGCATGAACCAAAGTGTTAGTTTGGATCATGGATCTGACCCGCACCACATTCCAAGGATCCACCTCGAGATGCGTGGGCGGTGGCATGTTTGTAATTTAACTTTATTACTTGTGTAATGTTATACAATGTATAACACTTATAAATAAGAAAAGAAAAGGGAAAACCCTATTCACGTCGACTTCTCTCTTTACCTCATCTCTAACCCTTGCAGGTTGACATTTCTGACATGGTATCAGAGCACAGGCGCGGAAATCAGTCATCTAGAAGGCCTCTAAAGACCAACACGTGCTGCTAAAGGACGTAGGTTTTATTTCTGTCCCTTTTTCCTTAATCAGATTTGCTTCTTTCATCTTTTTCTTAATCCTCTTTCACGTCATTCCAGTTTCTCTTTCGATTCTTTTTATTTTCAGTATTTTCTGGTACGCACGTCTTAACATTCTATTTTCAGTCTGCTGAATCTCTGTTTTTCTCCCCAAAACATTTCTGTTCAATGTTCTTCTGGTTCGCACGTCACTATTCCTCTGTGTAACGTGTGTGTTAATATAATTTTCTGTGCAACGTGTGTGCTGATATTATTTTCAGCACACAGCATTGCTGTTTTCCCCTCAATGCACTGTTAGTACAGTCGACATTCAATAATTTTCTGGCTCGCACACCACTATTCTTCTGTGTAACGTGTGTGCTGATATTATTTTCAGCACACAGCATTGCTGTTTTTTTCCCTCAATACACTGTTGGTACAGTTGGCATCTCATTCTTCATATAACCCATGGATTCCAAGTTGAACCCTAGTTTTCTTACTCACCTCATGACCCACAAGTTATCCCATGGTAACTACTTTGTAAACGTCAGATTGTGCCCTTTATTCGCAGTCATGGTCTTTATGGGCATCTAGATGGGCGATCACTCGCCCCACCTACACATATCATGCAAGAAATAACAAGTGAAGATGGGAAGGTGAGTCAACTTCGAATCATCAATCCTGCTTATGACGTATGGGTACAACGGGATCAGACATTAGTTCCTTACATAACTTCCACACTTTTTTATCGTGTTTTACAAACTATTTTTGATGATCAATCTGCTGTCGAGTTGTGGAATGGACTAGCTCATTCCTTTTCTCAGGTTTCCGAATCTCGGGCTTTACAACTCAAGTGGCAATTTCAATCCATGCTAAAAGGAAACAAATCCATTACAGAGTTCATGGGGGATGTCAGAGTGATTACAGATCAGTTAGCTGCAATTGGAAGTCCTGTATCAGATAAGGATATGGTACAACAGGTATTAGGTAGCCTGAGACCTGAATATCGCATGTTTTGCACGGCACTCCAGGTTGTTTCAGTTCTTCCATGTTTTGATGATCTTCAATCTAAACTTTTGCAATATGAGGTCAGTTTAAATCAGGAACACGCGTCAGATGATGCCCATCCTGTGATGATGGCACATACGCCTATTCAAACAGGAGTCTTATTTACTCCTCCTCGTCCCAATGGAACACCTATGAACAAAGGAGGATTACTACCTACACCAGGTGGAGGAGGTATTCGTTCAGGCAGTATAGCACGAGGGGGACGTGTTCCTACTTGTTTTCTGTGCAACAAGCGGGGACATGTTAAAGCAAATTGTTGGTAGAATCCTCAGAACCAGAACAAAACAGGAAGGTCAGATAGTAGGCCAGGGCAGAAGGCAACTCATCAGTTTGCACGCACTTCTCAGGGACAGGTTCTTCCACAGGACATACAAAATATCCTTATGACTACTTTCAATCAGATGAACTTGCGCCAAAATGATGAAGGTATATGGTATATTGATTCAGGGGCAGCATCACATGTTACTTCTGATGCAGGTAAATTTTCTCACTTGACTCCTTACACCGGAAATGACACTATAGTCATAGGAGATGGATCTCACCACCCCATCTCTCACACTGGAAATGTCTCCCTTTCTTTGCCTGAATCTCAATTACCCTTGTCAAATGTCTTACTCACACCTGTGTCAAAATTAGTTGATGAAATAAATTCTTCCGTTGAATTTACTCCTGTTTATCTTAAGGATCTTCACACCAAGAAGACGCTCGCTAAATGTGACCGGCGCGGGAACATGTACGTCTTTAAAGAATCTCATGTGCCTTTGAAGACGTCGTCTTCCGTAGTCGTGGCTTCTTCAGCTTCTTCCTTCCTAACATTTTTGAGTCGATCTACAGATCATAGTTCTTCATCTAGAGTCTTGAAACTTAATAAGCCAGACTTATGGCATTTTCGTTTGGGTCATTGTAGTCAAGTTTTTCTTGACAAGTTGTCTGCTAAAGGTTTAATACCCGTAGTCAGTTTATGTTAAAATGTAAAACTGTACATATATGTATATATAATAATATTATATTATTATATATATAAATACATTTTTAATTTCTTTCTTTTCTGTATTTTTTTTTCCTTTATTTTTATTTTTTGTCTTTATGTCATCTAGTTCAGTTTGAACTAGAATGACTGTTGCTAGTCAAGTCCTGTCCAAACTTGACTAGCAATAGAGCTGTTGGACTGACACAGTCCAACAGCTCTTAATAGAGCTGTTGGACTGACACATTCCAACAGCTCTAAATAGAGCTGTTGGACTGTGCCCAACAGCTCTATTGAGTCCTCTTTCAGCTGTGTATATAAAGGGGTGCAACCCCTCTTGTATTTCACTCCAATGCTTCTTAAGCAATTGGTTTTTCATATCAATAAAGAATACATTTTTATTTTTATTTTGTTTCCAGTTATACCCTTTTTAAGGGTTATGCTTTAGTGTCATTCTTGACACTTGCTCTTGTTAATCAAAGCTCGTGTTTCGAAGATCCCCATTTCATTTCATGGTATCAGAGCCGCGGAAGTACTAAATCTTGAGGAAAAGCTGCCTCGGTTTCCGTGCCCGTTTGCAAAAGTGTTCGCCACTTGAAGAGAAGTGTTTTATCACTTCATTGGAGAAGATTTCACATCTTGTTGTATTGTTTTTTTTTTCTTTCTTTCTCATTTTCCTTCTTGTTTCTCTTCTATCCCTATTCTTTCTCTCCTTGTAATCGATGGATGACAATGATAAAGTCACCATCATGCCTATGAAACTAAGCGATACGAACTATGTAACATGGGCTTCAATCATGAAGCACCATATATGGGGAAAGGGCTTATGGGGGATTGTGGATGGTTCTGATTCGGAACCTAAGCTATCTCTTACTAAAAAGGAGGGAGATAAAGACGTCCCTCTATCGGAAGAAGAGAAAATCAAGGCTATTGCCTCATACGAGAAGAAATGGAAAGAATGGAGAATATCTCATGCGAAGATAATGTCATGGCTTATCAATAGCGTTGACATTAAAAAATGCTCAAGTCTTGCCAAATTTGATCATGCCGATAAGGCATGGGAATACCTTAAGAATATGTATTCCCTTAAAGATATTGCACACGTGTGCAACCTCCAAGAAAAAGTTTGAATGATGACACAAGGAGACAAAACTATTCGTGAATATTACAATGGGTTGTCTGAACTTTGGGAAGAACTTTCCCTTTTAGAACCAAAGTGGCATTGTGCCGAAGACATCGAGCTTCGTCAGAAACAACTCGATGTTGAACATTTTTACCAGTTTATCACTGGATTAAGGCCGGAATTTGAAACCACTAAATCGGCCCTACTTCACCGGGGAAAAATTCCTTCTATTGTGGAAACTATTGAAGAGTTAACAATGGAAGAAAATCGTCTCCGGAAAGGTTCTTTAAAAATTGAAGATGATTCCGTTTTAGCCGTGTCTAGACCAGGGAATCATGTTCGATCATATAGGCCTCCTCACTTTAACCGACAAAATGGTGACTATGATAAGAAGAAAGTTATTTGTCATCACTGTCATGAACCGGGACACTACAGGCCACAATATCCCAAACTTAAGGAGCTGAGAGAAAAAAGAGCTGCAATTGCTGGATCGGAGCCTAAAGATCAGGATGCACCAGTTTCCCTGGCCCAACTAATGGAGATCCTTCAGCCTCTCATCAAAGGTGCCTCTTCCTCATCTGAAGCTTCAACCGGCGCAGCAGCCTCATCTTTTTCTGATTTAGGTAAAATTTCTTGGCTTCTTGACTCTGGTGCATCTTTTCATATGACCCCAAATAATCAAAGTCTATCCAAATGTGTTAAAAATAAAACAAGTGTGTCAAAGGTCTTTACTGCTGATGGGACTTCTCTTGAAATAGAAGGAATAGGAGATTTTAAAAAAATTTATAAAACAAAAAAAATTTTTATTCCAAAAATTAGACATGTTCCCAAATTAAATTTAAATCTTTTATCTGTATCTCAAATTTCTGATTATGGGTGTAATATTTCTTTTTCTTCTCATGGTTGTTGGGTACAGGATCGCCAGTCAGGCAAGCTGATTGGGGAAGGCCATAGAGAAGGAGGACTCTATTACATGGATTTTTTGGAAATGCCGAAGAAAGCTTTTTGTTATAATATTCAAAAAATAGAGTTGGAACTGTGGCATAAGAGACTTGGTCACCCACATATAGCCAAAATCCAACATTTTCCAAATCTAGGGAAATTTTGTAACTCTGAATCATTTGATTGTAAAGATTGTATTCTCGACAAAATGAAAATATTACCATTTCAGAACAGAACCTTTTTCTCTTCAAGACCACTTGAATTAATACACTCGGATGTTTGGGGTCCTGCACCAGTAATTTCTAAAGGAGGATTTGTTTACTATGTTATTTTTGTCGATGATTTCTCCCGACATACGTGGATGTACTTTCTCAAACATAAGTCTGAAGTATTTTCATACTTTCAAACTTTTCATAATATGGTTAAAAACAAATTTCAAAATGATATTACTATTTTTCGCACAGATTCAGGGGGAGAGTTTTTATCCACAGATTTTCAAAATTATCTTAAATTGCATGGCATCACACATCAAAGATCTTGTCCTTATACACCTCAACAAAATGGACTGGCAGAACGAAAACATCGTCATATTATAGAAACCACTAGAACTTTATTAATAGCAAATCAAGTCCCTAAAGACTTTTGGGCAGAAGCTGCCTTAACTGCCACCTATCTCATTAATAGGATGCCATCTTCTTCGTTACAAAATATCACTCCCATTGAAAAACTTATGAACATTTCTCCAGACTACTCTAGATTAAGAATATTTGGGTGCAAATGTTTCATATTTACTGACAAAAATGATAAACTTTCCCCTCGTGCGATTCCCTGTGCCTTTTTAGGATATGCTGAAAACCAGAAAGGTTATAGATGTTTTGACTTCAAAAATAATAAACTATATGTGTCTAGAAATGTTTCCTTTCTTGAAAAGGAGAGCTTCTTTGATTTTAGAAAATTAAAAGACATCACTGAGTACTCCTTTTTGCTAGATCTAACATCAACATCTGATGAATATGACCTTGATTGTAACTTTGATGATGATCCAAGAATTATTGATCTTAATGTTGAAAATGAAGAAGTTCATAGAGATACTAGTATTCAATATTCCAGGCGACAAGAGTCTAATACTCCATGTGCACTTGAGAAATATTCTAACATTCCAACTAGACAATCATCCCGAATCTCGAGGCCTCCAGAAAAGTTTGTATCATACGAGTCTTTCTCACCCACATATAGGGCAGTTATTGCATTAATTCACTCATATGAAGAACCATCCACATATTTTCAAGCAAAAAATGATATCAAATGGATAGAAGCCATGAAAGTTGAATTAGATGCACTTGAAAAGGCTTCTACATGGAATATTCAAGATCTTCCTCCAGGGAAGAAAACTATAGGATGTCGATGGGTTTATAAAATTAAAACCAAGAGTGATGGTACTCTTGAAAGATATAAAGCCCGTTTAGTAGCCAAAGGTTATGCCCAAGAATATGGGATTGATTATGAAGAAACCTTTGCTCCGGTGGCTCGTATGACTACTGTCCGAACCTTAATTGCCTTAGCTTCTATCAAAAAATGGTCTATTTTTCAAATGGATGTCAAAAATGCTTTTTTAAATGGAAAGCTAGTTGAAGAAGTATATATGGAACCCCCTCCTGGTCTAAGTATTCCTAAGGGTAAAGTCCTTCGCTTAGAAAAAGCTCTTTATGGACTTAAACAAGCACCAAAAGCTTGGTATGATAGGTTTAGTCGTGTTATGATTGATATTGGTTTTCAATTCTGTTTAACTGACACTGCTTTGTTTATTAAGAATTCTGATGCAGGAATCATTGTGCTTCTTCTTTATGTGGATGATATGATCATCACCGGAAGCGATAAACAGGGAGTTGAAACAATCAAAACACTTCTTAAATCTCATTTTGAAATGACTGATTTGGGCTTGTTGAGATATTTTTTAGGCATTGAAGTTGCTTATTCTCCTAGAGGATATTTATTATCTCAGACTAAATTTGCTTTTGATATTGTTTTCAGGTCTGGTATTACTGATGATAAGAAAGTTGACACTCCAGAAGTTGTTAATGTTAAAATGAAGATTGATGATGGAGAACTTCTTGCAGACCCTACTCCTTACAGACAGCTTGTCGGGGCACTTTCCTATCTATCCATTACCAGACCAGATATAGCACATGCTGTTCATACAGCAAGTCAATTTCAACATGCTCCTACTTCTGTTCATATGGGAGCAGTCATGCGTATTATCAGATACATCAAGTCCTCTCTTTCACGAGGACTTTTCTTATCTTCCTCCTCTTCTCTTGATTTAATTGCATATACTGATGCTGATTGGGGAGGTGATCCCAATAACAGACACTCAACCACTGGCTTTTGTGTCTTTTTAGGGGAATCATTAATCTCGTGGAGGTGTAAAAAGCAGCAGAAGGTATCTCTCTCATCCACCGAAGCTGAATACAGAGCCATGACAACCACGACCATGGAAGTAGTTTGGCTCCGACGACTGCTTGCTGACATGGGAGTTGAAGCAACAAAGGCTTCACAAATGTGTTGTGACAACAAAAGTGCGATCTACATTGCCAGTAACAGAACATTCCACGAACGCACCAAACACATCGAAATGGATTGTCACTACGTCAGAGAGGAATATCTACACGGGATAATTGATCTGCCATATGTCACTTCAGAATATCAGTTAGCAGACCTCTTTACAAAGCCTCTCGCTGCTCCCCGATTTCACTTTCTCTTAGACAAACTTTCGCTCATTGTACCGTAAGTTTGAGGGGGAGTGTTAAAATGTAAAACTGTACATATATGTATATATAATAATATTATATTATTATATATATAAATACATTTTTTATTTCTTTCTTTTCTGTATTTTTTTTCCTTTATTTTTATTTTTTGTCTTTATGTCATCTAGTTCAGTTTGAACTAGAATGACTGTTGCTAGTCAAGTCCTGTCCAAACTTGACTAGCAATAGAGCTGTTGGACTGACACAGTCCAACAGCTCTTAATAGAGCTGTTGGACTGACACATTCCAACAACTCTAAATAGAGCTGTTGGACTGTGCCCAACAGCTCTATTGAGTCCTCTTTCAGCTGTGTATATAAAGGGGTGCAGCCCCTCTTGTATTTCACTCCAATGCTTCTTAAGCAATTGGTTTTTCATATCAATAAAGAATACATTTTTATTTTTATTTTGTTTCCAGTTATACCCTTTTTAAGGGTTATGCTTTAGTGTCATTCTTGACACTTGCTCTTGTTAATCAAAGCTCGTGTTTCGAAGATCCCCATTTCATTTCAGTTTAGAGTCAAAATGTCCAAGTTGTCACTTGTGCAAAAGTCATGTACTTCATTTTCATAGTATCAATAAAAGAGCAACAAAGCCTTTTGAGATTATATGCTCAGATGTTTGGGGTCCTGCGCCCACTGCCTCTCTCTGGATCTCGATACTATGTACTCTTTCTTGACTCTTACACTCGTTTTAGTTGGATTTACTTCATGAAAAACAAACATGAAGTTTTCAAGTTGTTCAAACAATTTCATGCACTAGTCCAAAACCAATTCAATACCAATGTTGTATATTTCCAGTGTGATGGGGGGGGGGAGAATACATATCCCATGATTTTAGTGAATATTTGAAGGAGCATGGCATTACACGTAACATTTCTTGCCCTCATACCCCTCAACAAAATGGAGTAGCTGAGAGAAAACACAGGCATATTGTTGAGACAGCCTTGAGCATGATGCACACTGTGGGTATTCCTTTCTCTCTTTGGACAGAGGTTTTCCATACAGTTGTTTTCGTTATTAACAGGTTGCCCATGACCATCCTTGAAGATAATTCTCCATATTTTGTTCTTTATAATTGTCATCCATCATATGAAGAGCTACATCCTTTTGGTTGTGTATGTTATGTTCATATTGATCATTCATTGAGAAATAAGTTTCAAGACAGAGCTGTACAGTGCAAGTTTCTTGGGTATGCAGATGACTATAAGGGATACAGGTGTTATGATCCTCAGACAGGCAAAATTCGGGTATCTAGAAATGTTGTTTTTGATGATGAAAACTTTGACACTCTGGGTTCATCTTCCATAGATACACAGGATAGTTATGATCCTTGGCTCAGTGGCTCACTTTTATATGACTTGTTGCCTTATGAGGATTCAGCTTTATCGACAGACAATGAACCCTATACTTTTGATGTGGAACCACATATGGAAGACATTCCTCCTACAACAACATCCTCACGATTTTCTGGTCTTGTTTATTCTCGTAGAGTTCATCCAGTTAATGATGAGACTCCTCTACGACATTCCACTCAGATTAGACACCCTATAGATCGATGGGTAAGTTATAACAATTTCTCTTTGGATTTTCAAACATTTCTAACTAGAGTGTCCAAGGAAACAGAACCCTCCTCCTTTCATGAGGTTGTTCATTCCCGTGCCTGGGTAGAGGCGATGAATGAGGAAATGGAAGCATTGCATGAATGCAACACATGGAAAATTGTATCAAGGCCAGATAACAAGAATGTTGCAGGATCCAAATGGGTGTACAAGATCAAGCACAAATTGGATGGTAGTGTTGAGCGCTATAAGGCTCGTCAGGTTGCACGAGGCTTCACACAGCAGTATGGGCAGGATTACGATGAAACGTTCAGTCCAGTAGTAAAATTGGGCACCGTTAGGATTATCATTGCATTGGCATTACAACATGGATGGTCACTCAGTCAACTTGATGTTAAAAATGCTTTTCTGCATGGTGAACTAAATGAAGAAGTTTACATGGAGAAGCCACCTGGTTATAGCATGCATGATTCATCAAATTGGGTTTGTAAACTTCGACGCTCTATTTATGGCCTGAAACAAGCTTCTCGATCTTGGTTTGAAAGTTTTTCCACGGAAATCCAGCATCATGGGTTCACTAAAAGTGTTCTAGACCATTCATTGTTCATATTCAAAAGTGATTCAGCTATTGTTTGGGTGCTTATATATGTTGATGACATCATTATTACCAAGAGTGATGAGGATCACATATCTTGGGTTATGTTGGCTAAATTCAAGATGAAAGACTTGGGTCCCTTGCGATATTTTCTGGGTGTGGAAGTTGATAGTCGACATGAGACTATTACATTGAGCCAACATAAGTACACCATTGATATTTTACTTGCTACAGGGATGGAGAATTGTAAACCAATTAGCACACCTTGCCTTCTAAATCATAAGTTAAGTGCTAAATAAGGCATTACTTATCATGATCCTACTTTGTATCGTCGAGTTGTAGGGATGTTACAATACTTAACATTCACTAGGCCTGACATAGCATACTTTGTCAATCAGGCTTCGCAGTTTATGCATGCTCCTACAGATGTACATATGGAAGGAGTAAAAAGGATCCTTCGGTATTTAAAGGGTACGATTGGAGATGGCTTGATGTATACCAAGGACACAACTTATACGTCAGGGCATCGACTATTCACCTACACAGACGCGGATTGGGTTGGTGATCCTGACGAGCGCATATCAGTTTTGGGGTATTGCATTCTTATCGGCAATAATATTGTAACATGGAGTAGCAAGAAGCAAAAGACAGTGGCGCGATCTAGTACTAAAGCAGAGTATTGTGCAATGGCAGCAGGAACAACCGATGTTACATGGGTGAGACACCTACTGCAAGAATTACAAGAACCGATCTCGTCCTCTATGCTTCTTTGTGATAATCAGAGTGCTATTAATATTGCCTTCAATCCCATCCTTCATTGTCGCACGAAGCATATCGAGATCGATCAACACTTTGTTAGACAAAAGGTGGAAGAAAAAGAAATTGAACCTGCATATGTTCGGTCAGATATGCAAGTTGCTGACATCTTTACCAAGGGATTATCCACTCATCAGTTTTGGGCACTCAAAGACAAGTTGAGCATGATCAAAGACCATACTCAACTTGAGGGAGGCTGTTAGTTTGGATCATGGATCCGACCCGCACCACATTCCAAGGATCCACCTCGGGATGCGTGGGCAGTGGCATGCTTGTAATTTAACTTTATTACTTGTGCTTTGAAGAAAATGAAATCAAGAAGGGCAGTTGGCCCAGATGGGGTATACCTATCGAGGCTTGGAAATGCTTGAGAGAGAAAGGTTTAGAATGGTTGACAAATCTTTTTAACTTGATTTGGCGAACAAATAAGATGCCTGATGAGTGGAGGAAGAGTACTTTGGTGCCTTTATATAAGAATAAGGGTGATATACAAGATTGCACAAACTATCGTGGTATAAAACTCATGAGTCATACTATGAAACTTTGGGAGAGGGTGATTGAGTCTAGGTTGAGGAAGGTTGTCATGATATCGGAGAATCAATTTGGTTTATGCCTGGAAGATCAACTATGGAAGCTATACATCTTCTTAGACAACTTATTGAAAGATATAGAGAGAGGAACAAAGATTTGCATATGGTTTTTATTGATTTAGAGAAGGCATACGATAGAGTACCTAGGGACGTTCTCTGGTGGACAATGATGAGGAAAGGTGTTTCTCTCAAGTACATTAGTATAATTAAAGATATGTATGAAGGAGTAGTAACCAATGTCCGCACTTGTGGAGGGGTGACAACCAATTTTCCGATAACGGTTGGGTTACATCAAGGATCTGCTTTAAGCCCTTTTCTATTTACGATAGTGATGGATGGGCTTACGAGATCAATTCAAGAAAATGTACCGTGGTGTATGTTGTTTGCTGATGATATTGTTTTGATTGATGAGTCTAGAGCTGGGGTTAATGCTAAGTTAGAATTATGGAGACAGACATTGGAAGCTAGAGGTTTTAAGTTGAGTAAGAGTAAGACTGAATATATGGAATGTCGGTTTAGTAAGCAACGAAGTAGTGATGGGAGTGTAGTGAAGCTTGGTGAGCAAGAAATACCGGTGAATGATTATTTCAAATATTTGGGATCCATCATTCAAAAGTATGGAGAAATTGATGGAGATGTAAATCATAGGATAAAGGTTGGGTGGATGAAATGAAAAAGTGCAACTGGAGTGCTGTGCGATCGTAGAATGCCATTGCGGTTGAAGGGAAAGTTTTATAGGACGACTATTAGGCCTGCTTTACTATATGGTACGGAATGTTGGGCTGCCAAGAGACATCATATTCAAAAAATGAGTGTAGCTGAGATGCGGATGCTTAGATGGATGTGTGGAAATACAATAAAAGATAAGATTCGGAACGAGGAGATACGTAAGAAGGTAGGTGTTGCACCCATTGAAAATAAGATGCGAGAGAATCGTTTACGGTGGTTTGGACATATTCGGCGAAGGCCTAATGATGCTCCAGTTAGAAGGTTGGAGAAATGGGAAAATATATTAGTTAAAAGAGGTCGGGGTAGGCCTAGGAAGACTTGGATGGAGATGATAGGAAAGGATATGAATGCTTTGAACCTCACCGAGGACATGGCATTGGATAGAAATGATTGGAGGAAAAGGATTCATGTGGAAGACCCAAAATGAATTTCTTTTTTTGGTTCATATCGCTGACCTCAATTGTTTTGGGATGAAGGCGTAGTTGTTGTTGTACTTGTGTAATGTTATACCCTGTATAACACTTATAAATAAGAAAAGAAAAGGGAAAACCCTATTGCCGCCGACTTCTCTCTTCTCTCTTTACCTCATCTCTAACCCTTACAGGTTGACATTTCTGACACGAAGGCCCCTGCCTTTTTTTGTTGTTCCAGCAGGGGCCGATGGTCCCCTGCTTTTCTTTTTCTTTTCTTTTAAGATTTCCAATAGGGACCGAAGGCCCCTGTCTTTTTAAAAATAACTAACGGGGGCCGATGGCCCCTGCACCTGTTCTTTAGCGGCAAGGGTAATTTGGCCCTGCCCCATCCTTTTCGAGTCAACTGGGACGGTTGGCCCCAGCCCTATGTATCGGAGAAGTCGAGTCTTCGCCTTTCTTTTGCTTTTGTTTGGGTTGCATGTTAATATCGCATAATTGCAGCTACTACGGATCCCACTCGCGCTCCGCGACTCAAACCGTCAATCGTGTACATCCGCAGACGCCAGCGAGCTCGTAACTCTCCAAGGTAGGGGAAGATTGCACAAAAGACTTGGATAATTGAATTAAGTTCAATTAAACTAAAAACGATCATTAAATGAATATATATATATATATATACAAATATATATATTTATACGGGTATGCACTTCACTCAAGGATGCGGTTCCGAAATCCTTGCCCTTTACATTCTATCCGGTTACTTGCCGTCATGCGTCGCGTCGAGGTTTAGCGTTGCGCATCTGCTTACCGCCTTTACCTTACGTCGCGCTCTGCGCCTAGACTCTTG
This sequence comes from Nuphar pumila, assembly GCF_984573655.1. Taxonomy (NCBI): domain Eukaryota; kingdom Viridiplantae; phylum Streptophyta; class Magnoliopsida; order Nymphaeales; family Nymphaeaceae; genus Nuphar; species Nuphar pumila. The sequence continues at coordinate 111,400,513 of NC_143252.1, read as the reverse complement.
CTTTTGCATAATGTTGGCACAAGGTACTGCTGTTTCAAAAGATAAAGTAAAGTTGATAAACTTTACATCTTGGTGAAACACTCCTGTTGAGGCTTCTATTGAGGAGCTATACCCCCCTTCATACTAGAGTACTTGTAGTCGTGCACGACACGTCTAGTACTGCGATGATCGGGTGAGACGGTCGTGCGACCTCGAACAGTGCTAAATGCACAATGCTGTAATCACATAAATGGCCTCACATTCGCCTTCACAGGCAAGATGCTCGAGTGGTTTAAAGACCACAACATAGAATGGGTCGTTAGTTAAACAACCCCTAACGTACCTATTCGCTTCTGTGACTGTTAAGGGAGAGGACAGAGCGGTACAAACTTCAATGGACATGTGGTTAACAACCACCCTACGGGCAATGATCCGGCCTCCCCAGTCATTGGAGTTAGGGGAAAGGGCTATGTCACATGGGTGCGGGTGCGGGCGCGGGTGCGGGGATTCGGCACTTCCAAAAAACCCGGGTGCGGGGGTGCGGCAGGGGAAAAAATGTAATAAGTAATATATATATATAAGTAATATATATATATATATATATATATATATATATATATATATATATAAAGGGGATTGGGGAATAGGCGGGGTTTTTTTTTTAAACTTTGCAGCTGTCAGCAGCTGTGCTGACAGCTGATGCAACAGCTGTGCGTGAAAAACTTGCTTTATGCTAGTCTGTCAGCAGCTGACAGACTAGCATAAAGTTTTTTTAAAAAAATTTTGAAGCCCATTTGGGCATTTTTTTTTAAATGGACATTAATGATCCTAGGTGCGGTCAACGCACCCAGGATCGAGTTGACCGCACCCGGTGCGGCACCCGCACCCGCGTCGAGTCGCGTCGACGCGGGTGCGGCACCCTCCTAGCCGAATCCCTGTGACATAGGGAAAGGGGCTACAATAGTTAGCTCGATACTTCTGCAGAAGTTGGATGCATCTGTGGCACTGCCTCCTTTGGGGAATCCTCTCTCGGCTAAAGTCGTCCCTTTGGAGCGAACTCAACTAGCTATTCGGGTTATTGAAAATACATAGAATAACAGACGCCCGAACTAGTCTCAGTTGTTTCTACGTTTTACCTGCGCGTACCCGCAGGCTAGTAATTATCGAAACATAAGGTCTGTTCAACAGTTCGTTGGGTCGTGAGACTTGCTTGTACTACTGATTCGCTTGTACTACTAACTCGCTTGCACTACTGACTCGCTTGCACTACAGACTCGCTTGCACTACTGATTCGCTTGCACTACTGACTCGCTTGCACTACTGATTCGCTTGCACTACTGATTCGCTTGCACTACTGATTCGCTTGCACTACTGATTCGCTTGTACTACTAACTCGCTTGCACTACAGACTCGCTTGCACTACAGACTCGCTTGCACTACTGATTCGCTTGCACTACTGACTCGCTTGCACTACTAATTCGCTTGCACTACTTACGCGCTTGCACTATTTTACCTCGTGCATTGCTTACTTGTTTGACTGCATATTTGCTTTAAACTGCATAACCTGCTGAATTAAATGTGCATAATTCAGTTTCCTGCAGTCTCTCTTGTGCACTTACTAGTTTTTTGTCAAACTAACACATTCTATGAGTACAGGTGATGATTAGGTACACCACAGGCGATGGCAAGATGGCTCCAAGACGTTCTTCCTGCTCTTAGCTTGCGTCTTGTTGTTTGGGGTTTTGTAACAGATTTTCCTTGGAATATCCGAATTTTGTACTATTTGGAGAACTTCGTAAATGAAAGTGGTTTTTCCAAGTGTTTGCAAGTAGCATGGGTTGTGCGTTTTGGTTCTTTTAGCTAACGCGCCCAAAGTTGTCAGCTTGCCTTTCTGAAATTAACAAAAGTATAGCCTTTTGCTGATTTCGTAAACCATCTCTGAGATGAAGAAATTCTTTTTTAGTCTCTTGTCTGTTTTTTCTGAAAGGTTTGCAAGTTTGAAATTTTGGGGCGTTACAGAGATTCCCATGAAGTTTCGAAAGCGAGGAGTATCTCGCTTCTGAAGCGAGTTTTCGGGAAGCGAGCTTTCCACCTACCTAAGAAGCTTCATGTAACTCTGCTTTAGATTATGTGTGCATTTAACGACGCAGATTTGCGTTTCTTCGCCAAGTCTCTATTTTTAAAAGGATTTCACATGCGAGATTTCAATCTCGTATTATTCATTGTCTGAAAAAAAATAAAACAAGTATTTGGTGTTTGCGTATTCGCAACCGAGTTTTTCCCTCAAACCTGCGTAACAAAACGGCATCGACTACGTAGCCCTAGGTATTATGTACGTCTGGTTCTTCTCCTTGGTATCCAAAATGACATAGATATTCTCCGATCTAAATCATGGAACATTGAAATTTCTAAATAAATGTCAGGGTTTCTTTCTGAGAAACCGATATTCTTCTCATCGTAGTAGTACTATCAGACATGCACGGCATGTTAGTACTACAATTATTAGACAGGAGGTTTATGGTAACCTCGTAGTGTGAAAATGTACGATGAGTAAAAGAAAATCACATAAATGGTGATGATTGCCTTCATAGGCAAGATGCTCGATTTGGTTCAAAAGACCAAAGCATGTAGAATGTGTCGTTAGTTAAATAGAACATGACATACTCATTCCTCTCTTTGGTTTCGTCAAGGGAGATGATGAGATGGTACAAAAACTCTAATGGACAGGTCGTTAAAAAATACGCTCCTCGAGTAGCAATGACTCGGTGTCCCTGGTCATCAGAGTTAGGAGATAGGGCTAAAAAAATTTATTCTAGGTGGTAGATCCTATTGGCTTCTGCAGAAGTTCGGATGCATCCCTTGCTATATATGCTTCTTGGGAATTCTCTCTCGATCATTGGTCGTCCCCTTAAGAGTGAATTCAGCTAGTTGTCCAGGGTATCAAAATACATAAAATAACAAACCTCCATGCAGTCTCAGTTGTTTCTACGTTTTTTTTTTGTGTACCCTCAGGCCAGGTAATTATCGAAACAAGATTATCATACTCGTTTTGCTTATTCTGAACTGCGTATCACGAAAGGAACAACACATATGTTAGTCTTGTTCTGAATTTTGATATTTATACACCTACCAGATTTTTATAAGTCTGACCCGTTTTATGGGGTACAAGTGATGATTAAGTCGGTACGGCAGGCAATGGCGCGATGACATGATGATGTTAAGATCTCACTCTATCTTTATTGTTTCGCTCCTGAGCACGTTTTATAATTTTGTATAAGGGTTTCTTTTGAAATTCCTCTTTAGTATAAACTTTGATTATCATAAACCTCGTTTTGAATCTATGTGGTTTCAATGCTTATACGGAGATACAAATCTATTGTGTAAAGGAAAGTTCGCCTGTAATGTTCCCAAGGTCCGTTGACTTGTTATTTCAAACACTATTTTTTCGCTGAACTATCATTTTAAATTCTAAAAAAGAATTGATTGCAAAGCCTTTAATCTTTTCCTAAAAAGTTACAAGTGCGGGATTTTGGGCCATTACATAGGGTCCATGGGACTACATATGTTGGCCATAGTGGGCTAGGCATCACCTCTATAGACGGGACCTGGTAAGTCTTCTGCCTACTCTCCATACATGTCTAAACTGTAGGCTGAAAAAGCTGCATTTTGAGCCAACACTTCTAAAACTTGTCTCCAAAGTTTATTGGATCCATGGGACCACATGCATGTCCCACTGGGCTGGGCATCTCCTATAGAAGGGATCTGGTAACTTCTATAGAATACAGCTGCCTGCTTGTCCTGCCCGATCCCTGCACATCCAAATTGCGGACTAGAAAGGAGACATTCTATAAGTCATGGTCCTAAAATATTTTGGCAGTGTTGTTTTTAGTATAATTTTAGATCGGCATGTTGAGAAAACTAGGCTTAGCATGTATCTTTTCCATCTCTTCTATCTTTTTATGTATAACTCAAGCTTCTTTTACCTAACACAAAGAAGAAGCCCGTATGGACTTGCTTGATTAACTCTGGTCAAATTTTGACCAGCCTAAACCACTTAAGTGGAAAAGGGACATAGCCAATTGGTTCCCTCATGCACATGCCATGAGCACAAATATAGTCACTGGTTAGTTAATTGTGCACATGCTGCATGTACCACAGTTTCTCTAGTCTCTTGACCTAGGGTGGTTTCCTAATTGTCTCTGAATAAAATGTCTTTGGAATTGTTATCAAGACATCCTACTGCCAGACAGTCATGCATAGGTTTCACCATGCAAGCTCAAACTAGCTTTTATCCCCATCCTGTTCTGACAGTGTAAAAGGGGAGCATGTTAACTTTGAGATTGATGTTTTGTTTTATTAAATTTTGTAAATGTTGCCATGCCTAGTCATTCAGGCCTGATGTCAGAGCACGTGTGAGGTGTAATGTTCTTGTTCTGCACCACACATGATCTTACTAATTTAACTTGCTCGTATAAAAGCAAAATTTTAGTCCATTCTATATGTTACAGATAAAATGGCCAAGACTGCAGATGAAATGTCCCAAATAAACCTTTGGTAAGCCATAAGGTTCCCATTGATGTAACAGTGCTTATGGAGACCATGATGTGTTTTTGTATCCACTCTGCAAGTTGCTTGCAGATGCTTATCCTTTTGGTATGCGAAATTGGTAGAAGTACATACATGTTTAAGTTTCTGTACTTGTCAATGGAACATTTGCTTTGGAAGGTTGGTTACTTTATCTATCTTTGAACTCCTTTTCTAGTTGTTTATGTTGCATGCTATTTAATACCTGTTGGTGCAAGTTTTTTATCCACATTTCCATTTAATGGGCATGTTTTAATTTCTCATGTCAGTAATCTGCTAGATTTGATACTGAGCGTCATGGCATGCCTAAAAAGGTTGCTGTCCGAGAATAACTTGGTCTTTCACCTTGCAACTTGCAGGATCTGTATATTCTGGGGTTGACTTTTGCAAAAAATTGTGTGGCGTGTCCATTATTCGAAGGTTTGAACTAAAACCACGTATGTAGGCTTTGATTGTTGATGATGTTCTTATGGTGTTTGTTTTTAACCTACTCTATTCATTGTTTGTTATCATTACATGGATCTGTTTCTGCAAGTCGTCTGACATCTTCTATGACTGCAAGATGTTGGTCATATTCATGCTTTTAGTAAATCTTTTCATTTCTGTTTCTACCTCTTTTAAGAAATGCCTTAAACTGTTACTATGTTTTCCCTTCTTTTCCGTTTTCTGTTTTCTGTTTAACTGCTCTACTGAAAGGAAAATTGGATGGAGCTCCAGAAACCAAAAACTGTTTTAGCTGTTAAATTGTATATACATATAATATAAAAATATATATGTATGTATGTATATGTTTTGTATACGTATATAAATATGTATTGTGTATATATATAATTTAATATTTGTAACTTTTTTATTTTATTCTTTTTCTCTTTATTTTAGATAGACAACCAAGAGCTGACTAGCCGTTGGAGCTAGTCCAATGGCTACAACTATAGCCATTGGACTAGCTCCAACAGCTATCTTGTTCTCCTTTGGATGTATATAAAGGAGGTGAACCCCCTTATTTGTAATATGCTTCTTGCATATTTGGACAACAATAAAATAACATTTTTTTATATTGAGAGTCTTCTTTGTGTGTGCCCATTGTGGGTTTTGTGAGTGTGCGCTTTGTGGCTCACTTTTGTGCCTGTCCATTTGGTACCTATTGGTGGGCATTCTTGTTTGTGTTTGAAGACTCTCATTTCCTTACATGATTTCAGAGTCATAGTGTTTTTGATAGTTGGTGACTGACAAACCATATGCCCGTGTTCGTATATTTCTCTTTAAAGATTGACTTGACTCTTTGTTTTGGGTGCTCGTGGATCGCTTCTCAAAGTGTTTGTGGTGCTCAAGTGGACATGCTCGTTCTTTCCTTTTCTCAATATCTTTCTTTCTCGCCTCTTCTCTTCCTCTCTCTCTCTCTTACTCTCCTCTATTCTCATTTGTAACTATGGATGATTAGGAAGGTGTCAGTGTCATGCCCATCAAACTTAACGATACTATCTATGTTATATGGTCTTCTATTATCTATGTTATATGGTCTTCTATTATGAAACATTAAATTTGTGGCAAGGGATTGTGGGAGTTGGTAGATTATGTCTTGGCTTATTAATAGTGTTGATATTAAAAAATGTTATAGTCTTGCAAAATTTAAGCATGCTAATAATGCTTAGAAATACCTCAAAAATATATATTCCTTTAAGGATATTGCATGTGTATAATTTACAAGGCAAGATTTGAACCATGACCCAAGGTGACAAAAGCATTAGGGAGTACTACAATGAGTTATCTGAACTTTGAGAATAGTTGACTCTTCTTGAACTAAGGTAGCATTGTCCTCAAGACATTGAATTGTCAAGACATTGAGCTCCAACAAAAACAAATTGATATGGAGCATTTTTACCAGTTTGTTAATGGACTAAGACCTAAATTGGAATCCACTAAGTCGGCTCTTTTACATAGAGAAAAAATTTCCTCTATTATTGATACTATAGAAGAGCTAAGTATGGAGGAGAATAGGTTGAAGAAGCACAAATGAGTGATAATGATTCTGTTTTGGTCATATCTAGGTTGAAAACTTATACTCGCACCTACAAACCATCTCACTTTGAAAGACAAGGAAATGAGTTGACAATAAAAGAAAATTTATTTGGCATTATTGTCATGAACCGAGACACATTAAACCCTTGTGCCCTAAGTTAAGAAGAAAGGAGGAAAATAAGGTAGCTTTGGTTGGCCCACTTCAAGAAGATAAGGACGTGAGCAACTCGCAAGATACTTTTGTCCAAACTATGTCTTTATCACAATTGGTGGAAGCACTTCAACATTTCCTTAGAGGATCATCCCCTTCAACCTGGTTCACGGTCTCATCCTACTCCAATCCCGATAAATCGCTTTGGCTTCTTGATTGTGGTGTATCCTTTCACATGACCCCCAATTTTGATATATTATCCGAATGTTGGACTAACTCAAGTGCATATAATGTTTTCACTCTCGATGGTACATCTTTTGAAATCAAAGGAATAAAAAATTTTGAAAACTCCAAAAATTAAATATATTTTCAAATTTAATTTAAATCTTTTATTTGATTCTCAAATATCAGACCATGGATGTAATATATCCTTCTCATCTAATGATTGTTGGGTACATGATCATCAGTCAAGGGAGCTAATTAGGAAAGGCTATAGAGGACTCTACTACATGGATTTTTTAGAGATACCCAAAAATACCTTTTGTTGTAATGTCAAAAAATTAGATTTAGACTTATCACAAAAGATTAGGACATCCCAATGTATAAAAAAATTTATATTTTTTAAATTTTAAAAAAATATAATATTGATAATTTTATTTTTTTTAGAGGTAGTCCAACTGCTACAAATATAGTCGTTGGACTAGCTCCAACGGCTATCTTGTTCTCCTTTGAATGTATATAAAGGGGGTGAACCCCCTCATTTGTAATATGCTTCTTGCATACTTGAACAGCAATAAAATAATATGTTTTTATATTGAGAGTCTTCTTTGTGTGTGCCATTGTGGGTTAAGTGTACCCTTTGTGGCTCACTTTTGTGCTTGTCCATTTGGTACCTATTGGTGAACATTCTTGTTTGTATTTGAAGACTGAACATTCTTGTTTGTATTTGAAGACTCTCATTTCCTTCCATTAGCCTCTTGATCTTTTCTAAGGTAATGGTGAAGGTCTCATCTACCACCTGGGTCATCCATGGTTCCAACCTAAACTCAATCATGGACACTTGGATCTATCTACCACCAACTTGTGTCCAACCCAGAGTTGTCAGTCGAGGAAGCGGGAGCGGGAAGCGATATAGGAAGCGGGAAGCGAGGCACTTTCAAAATTTTAAGAAGCGGGAAGCCTGGGACGACTTAGAAGCGAACCAAGAATCGTCTTAGAACTGACTTAGAAGCGACCTAGTAAGCGAGGGAAAAGCAAAAATATAGAAAAAAGAATAAAAATAAAAATAAAAAATACAAAATACAAAAAAAATAAAAATAAAAGGGGGGAAGCGTGCTTCCCATTTTTTTGGTGCGCTTCCCAGCACATTTCGGAAGCGCGACGTTTCGCACTTCCCCACTCTCAAGGGTGCTTCCAGTAACTCTGGTCCAACCCAAACTTGGATCTCCGAGTGCTCACCATGAACTGGCTTGTGTTCATCCTAGGCCCAACCCAGACCTGACCCACATCGAACTGACCCTGGTCTACTCATGTCTGAGTGGAATTCTTCTTTTCATGTTTGGATTCTATCAGAACCATTGAAGAAATCCTAACAGGATGCTTGTCCTTATCATATCCAAACCCGCCAGCAACCAGTTGTACCAGATATGGTCTCAAAGGAACAGGATTTCATATGGACATGTTTAGACCAAAACGATAGGTTGATCTGAGTTAGCTGTGGATTGCTGCCCAGGATGAATTCAGGTGTATTTCGTGTTAAATTGTACTCATCTTTCCTATATATATCTACATATATATAGATTGAGACACACACACACACACACACACACATATATATATATATTATTTTTGTAATACCCACTAGGGGTAAATTTGTTATTTCCCTGTAACACGCATATTCACTTTTTGAATATGCTTTTCCTTTTTCTTATTTTTCTTTTTTACTTTTTCCTTTTTATATAGTTGACAGGGGTCCACATAGAGTCGTTGGACCCCTCCAACGGTCATAAATATGACAGTTGGAGGGGCTCCAACGACTCTATGGGAGCCCCTCCTTGAGTCCCAAATTGTGTATAAATAAGGGGCATTGCCCCATGTATTCTTAAGCTTCTTTGAAGCTCTTTATGAGTAAAGCTCCTATATTTTTTTAGTTTTTCTCTCTTTGTGTTCATTGCCACTTTGTGGCTTGTTGTAGTTTTGCCCATTAGTGGCTATTGTGCTTGTATACTTGTGTGTTTGCTAGTCACTTTGTGACATTATTCTTCTTTCTTAGTGATTCGTGACATTTTGCTAGGTGATCTATGTATTGGTTGGATCCTAGTGTGAGTCAACTCCAGCTTAGTTTAAGCCTTTGTTTTTTTGCTTTTTTTCAAAATTAATCAAAGGTTTTGGATTTTAAGAGAACTCCCTCAGTTTTCTGTTTTGACATCTGATGAGGTGTGAATCTGGAAAACCCTACCTTTTTCCTATCAAAGCACTAAGAAACTGCCAGGTTTAATTGTTTTCTTTTAGCTATTACTTCCTCACATGTGCTTGTTCTTTTGATGAGCAAGCTTCACAGTTGAGCAGAATGACCCTGCTGGGGACGTGGCTAGGGCAAGTAACTAGCCTGGGATAACTTCAGCATCTTTAGTTCTTTTAAACTAATGGCAAAGCTAACTTGGTTGAGGCATCTGAGCACATCTTTCTTGAGTTTGACTCTCATCTAACTCTAAGATGCTTCATCTGATTGGTATTGATTTGGTGCATCCCCAGTAGGATCATGCACACATATGACAATTTGGTTTTGTTCAAATTTATGATTATTTTTCCTTATAGATCGTATGGTCTGATGCAGTGGTGAGAGCATGGAGAATGCATTGCGTGCTTGTTGTAAAGGAATTAAAATAGGAAAAATTCTAATCCACCGTGATGGTGACAATGGCAAACAGGTTGCTTTTGGTTCCCTACCTTATGGACTGATTCATGGAATTGATATCTCACAATAATTTGTCCTCTTTGCCAAAACAGCTTATATATGAGAAGCTTCCCAAAGATATTTCTGAACGCCATGTCCTACTTCTTGATCCAGTTCTTGGAACAGGTGTGTGTGTGTGTGTGTGTGTGTGTGTGTTTTCTGTTTTTCTTATTTTAATGTGTAAACATTGTAAGTTATACATTATGCCAATAGTTTGGGGTCAAAAGTTTCTCAAAATGTACTTCTGGTGAGAAGGGGATTGATAGGGTTGAAGAACACTCAGTCTCATGCCAAGTTGGAGTTCCTCCTGTATATCTACATGTGAATTTTCAGTATGTGAACTTTGTAGAGAGAGAGAGAGAGAGAGAGAGGGAAAGACGTCTTAATCATATTTAGGTCTAATCTCCTCTAGTTTAAATACGGATTAGCCAAAAGAATAAATTTACATATGGGTCCCTCATTATTTAGAAAATACCAAAACACCCTTAAGTATAAATAAAACTTTAAGAGGTCGACTTATCTTAACACTCCCCTTCAAGCTGGAGCATAGATATCAATCATGCTCAGCTTGCCGCAACATTTTGAGAAACTGGACCTGGCAAGAGGCTTTGTAAAAATATCTGCAACTTGATCCTCAAAGATTACATGCTTAGTAGAGATATGTCGAGCTTGAACTATAGCTCTTATGTAGTAGCAGTCAACTTCAATATGTTTTGTCCTCTCATGAAATACCAGATTATTGACTATATATGTAGCCGCCTTGTTATCACACATCATCATCATAGGAGATGAAACCTTCACTTGAAGATCAGTCAGCACAGTTCGAACCCACATCAATTCAGTTGTCGTTTGGGCCATAGCACTATATTCTGATTCGGCACTCGACCTAGCAACCACAGTTTGCTTCTTGCTTCTCCAAGAAATTAAGTTAACTCCCACAAATGCACAGAATCCTGTGGTATATTTCCTATCCTCTATAGACCCAGCATAACCAGCATCAGAGTAAGCAACTACCTCTAGGGTACCCCCTTTCTTGAATAATAACCCTTTTTTCAGGTGAAGATTTTAAGTACCTGAGTATCATCATTGTAGCATTTCAGTGTACCTCAGTCGGTTTGTCCATGAATTGGCTAACCTTGCTTACAGCCAAAGCAATATCGGGTCTAGTTACTGTCACATATAGTAACTTCCCTACCAATGAGCGATAGCTCCTGCTATCAACAGGTTTTGACCCCTCATCCAATAAATGAACTTTGTGATCCATGGGAATATTTGTTGGTTTAGCTCCCAACATTTCTGTCTCTTTTAATAAATCAAGAACATACTTCCATTGAGACAAAACCACGCCCTCACTGCTCTTGGCCACTTCTATGCCCAGAAAGTATCTAAGTGGACCAAGGTCTTTTGTAACAAAATATTTTTGAAGATGAGCCTTTGTAGATGCAATATCTTTCATGTTATCTCCTGTAAGGATGATGTCATCCATATATACCACCATAATGACTAGGTCTGAGTTAGTTTTCTTAATAAATAATGTGTGGTCTGACGCGGACCTATTAAAACCAAACTTTGACATCATATCAAACCACTTTTGAAACCATGCACGAGGACTTTGCTTTAGACCATATATTGCCTTTCTTAATTTGCACACCTTCTGACACTCCCCCTCAACCTCAAACGCAGGAGGTTGTTGCATGTATACTATCTCAGACAGATCCCCATATAGGAATGCATTTTTCAAATCTAGTTGACAGAATCTCCATCCATGGTGAACAACTACTGAGAGAACAAGACGGATGGTGCCCATTCGTGCGACGGGAGAAAATGTATCAAAGAAATCAATACCATATGTCTGAGTATACCCTTTTGTTACTAACCTGACCTTGTATCTTTCTGAGTTGTACTTAATGGTATATACCCATTTGCATCCAACAATGTCTGTATCCAATGGGGGATCAACAAGGTCACATATCTGTTGAGACAGTAAAACATGCATTTCATCTTGCATAGCCTGCTTCCACCTGCTATCGAGTATTGCCTTTTGATAACTCAGAGGAATAGTTTCAATAGATAAGGCTGAAATAAATGCTTTCATCTGATTACCAATTCTGGCATCTGACATAAATTGAGACATAGGATATAAGGTACATTGTCGTGTCCCCTTTCGTAGAGCGATTGGCCTGTTATCATCAACATGAATGTCATTGCTATCAGGAGAAGAAGAAGATGGAGACACTGGAGGAGGTGGAGCTCTACGCACATACACCAATGGAGGATTGTGAAACCGTGGAATTAAAGGTGGAGTTGGATTCGGTAATGGGGGCACCAATTCCAAAGGAAAAGGAGGAACAGGAAGAGGAAATGAGTCATCTTGATAAGCTTGCAATTGAGCACCAGTACTAGAATAATATGGAAGAGACTCCAAGAAGGATACATCCGCACTGACATACTCCCGACGGGAAATCGGATCATAACATCGATACCCCTTTTGATTTTTTGGATAGCCTATAAACATACACTTAGTGGCTTAAGTGACTAATTTATCATGGTCAGGTCCGAGTCAGTGCACAAAACAAACGCACCCAAATACCTTGGGCGAAAGAGAGAAGAGAGGTACATTAGGATACAGGATTTGCAAAGGAATTTGGTCTTCCACGGATGATGAAGGCATGCGGTTGATCAAATAACAAGTTGTGATAACCGCATCACCCCAATATGAAGCAGGAACATTGGATTCAATCATAAGGGTGCGGGCTACATCAAGGAGGTGACTGTGTTTTCGCTCAGCCACCCCATTTTGTTTGGAAGTATAGGCACAAGTGGTTTGAGGTTGAATGCCATGGTCTCGATAAAATTGCAACAGTGCTTTGGTTTTAAACTCAAAGGCATTATCAGTGCGGATAATCTTGACAACAGATTCAAATTGAGTTTTTATTTCAATAACTAATGATTTGAGGATACTAGGAACTTCAGATCTTTTTTTTTATTAAGAACACCCAAGACAACCTAGAAAAATCATCGACAATAACAAGATAATAACGACATTGGGTCCTGGTAGGAATCTTACTAGGATCTCATACATCCGCATGAAGAAGTTCAAAGACCTTATGACTGGACTGACTCTGACTAGAAGGAAACGAACTTCGATGATGCTTGCCCAACTGACATGCTTCACACTGGAATGATGTAGTAGACGAAATTTGAGGAATGACACGACGAAGCTTCGACAAAGAAGGATGTCCAAGACGACGATGCCACTGAACAGGACTCGAGGAAGAATCGACTGCAGCATAAATGTTTCCCATAGGGTGATGTAGATAGTAGACTCCATTTTCTTCATAGCCTCAACCAATCTTCTTTCCCATCAGCAAATCTTGAAAATGACAGCACAAAGGATCAATATCACTCTACAATTTAACTCTTTTGTAAGGCAACTCACTGAGTAAACTTTGAGGAAATGAAGGAGCATGAAAGACATTTTTCAACTGCAAGGAAGAGGATATAGAAACATTTTCCTGACTGATAACCGGGGAGCTATGTCACACGGACTCGGCTAGGGAGGCGCCGCACCCGAGTCGACATGCCCCGACACCGGTGCGGACACAAGTGCGGCTTCGGACACGGCTCAGACTCGGTCAACGCCGAGTCAGACTCGGTCAACGAGTCGAGGCCGAGTCCGTCCTTGTTTTGGACTCGGTCAACGTTGACTGAGTCCAAAAATATCCTTTTTTAGGGCAAAAAACAAAATATATATTGTAATGAAGTGCCAAATGAAAAGAGCAACGTCTCCAAGTGAAAGCACGGAAGCACGCACATACACAAGATGCCACTAAAGGGCAAAATAAACCACAAAAGTGGTCAAGCACAAAAAGAAGATAAAAAATATATCTCACTTCATAGAATGCTTCAAAAGAAGCTTAAGGAATACATGGGGCTGAGCCCCTTATTTATACACAGCAAGGGACCCAAGGAGGGGCTCCCATAGAGTCGTTGGAGCCCCTCCAACGGTCATATTTATGACCGTTGGAGGGGTCCAACGACTCTATGTGGACCCCTCTCTAATGTAAAAAAGGAAAAAGTAAAAAAATACAAAAAGGAAAAAGAAAAAAAGGAAAAAGAAAGAAAGGAAAAAGCATATCAAGGATATGCGTGTACAGGTGAAATGACAGAAATACCCCTGTGGGGTTTTACAATATATATATATATATATTTATATATATAGATAGACACGTAGACATATATATATATCATATATATGTATATGTGTCGTAATCGATATATATAGATATATATATATATATAAATATACATCATATTTTAACACCCCCCCTCAAACACACGGTGAAATCACCGAGAGTTTGCTAAGGAGGAAATAGAAGCGAGGCGAAGGCAAGGCTTTGGTGAAGAAGTCCGCCAACTGATATTCGGTAGGAACATATGGGAGTTGAATGGTGCCACGTAGGAACTCATCTCGAACATAATGACAGTCCATCTCAATATGCTTCGTTCGTTCGTGAAAAGTGTGATTGCTAGCGATATAAATGGAGCTCTTGTTGTCACAGCATAGCTTTGAGGGAGTTGAGAATGAGACACCCATATCTTTAAGTAAGCTTCTTAACCATATAATCTCAGTTGTGGTGGTGGCCATCGCACGATATTCAGCTTCAGTAGATGAGAGAGAAACTTTACGCTGCTTTTTACACCTCCAGGAGATAAGTGACTCCCCAAGAAACACACAATAACCTGTGGTAGAAATACGATCATCGGGGTTACCCCCCCAATCAGAGTCAGTATACGCAAGTAAAGTAAGAGGTGAAGAAGAGGATAAGAATACTCCCTTAGTTATGGAATCTTTTAGATATCTGATAATCCTCATCACTGCTGCCATGTGAGTGGTGGTAGGAGCAGTCTGAAATTGGCTTGCACTATGAACTGCATGGGAAATGTCAGGCCTGGTAATAGATAAATATGTTAATGATCCAATCAATTGACGATAAGGCGTGGGATCTGCTAAAGGAGTGCCATCATTGGCTCTCATCTTGGCATTGATCACTTCTGGAGTCTCCACCCTTTTGTCATCTGTTAGCCCAGACCTAGCAATAATATCAGAGGCAAGCTTCATCTGAGATAGGACATACCCCTTGGGTGAGTATGCAACTTCAATTCCTAAGAAATACCTCAAAAAACCCAGATCAGACATATCAAAATTTTTCTTAAGAATATTTTTAATAAGATCAATACCTTTCTTATCATTACCTGTGATAATCATATCATCAACATATAATAACAAAATGGTTATGTATTCATTAGAGGATTTAACAAACAAAGCAGTATCAGTGTAACATGAGGAAAAACCATTATCAAGAACTACTTTGCTAAAGAGATCATACCATGCTTTTGGCGCTTGTTTTAACCCATAAAGAGCTTTGTTTAATTTTAGAATATTGCCTTTCCCAATTTCAAGACCCGGCGGAGGATCCATAAGAACTTCTTCACATAAAGTTCCATTTAAGAAAGCATTTTTAACATCAAGTTGGTATATAGGCCATTGTTTGATGGATGCTAAAGCAATTAAGGTTCGTACACTAGTCATTCTGGCCACGGGAGCAAAAGTTTCTTCATAATCAATCCCATATTCTTGGGCATAGCCTTTTGCTACCAAACGAGCTTTGTATCTTTCAAGAGACCCATTACTTTTAGTTTTGACTTTATATACCCATCTACACCCAATTGCCTTCTTCCCTAAAGGTTGAGGAATAATGCTCCAGGTTTGGGCCTTGTTAAGAGCCTCTAATTCGATTTTCATGGCTTCAATCCAATGTGGGTGATCTTTAGCTTCCTTGAAAGATGTAGGTTCGTGATACGAATGTATTAACATAAGACAGGCCCTATAATTTGGAGAAAAAGATTCATAGGACACAAACTTTTGTGGTGGCCTACTGGTACGAGAAGATCTCCTAGGTAGATTGTTGTTAGTAGATTCTTCTAAAGAGAAGTCTTGAGAGTATCTGTCAATAGCAGGTTGATGTTCATTTCCTATCCGTCGGGTATAAACATTTATATCATTAAGGTTTTCATTTTGGGAGGTATTGTCATGTTGTTGTATATTATAATGTGAAATTCCATCACAACTAGTATCACAAGAAATAGCCTCAGGAGACTCAAATCTAGGAGCTAAGTCAAATAGAAAAGAATAATCGATGTCTTCCTTAGATGTGTGGATATCGAAACCATTTTGTTCTTCAATAAAGTTTACATTTCTCGACACATATAATTTATTGTTTCGAATATCAAAACATCTATAGCCTTTTTGATTCTCACCATAGCCAATGAATACACATTCAATAGCTTTAGGTGACAACTTATCTTGTCCTAAACTAAGTACAAAACATTTGCATCCAAAGATTCTTAATCTATTAAAATCGGGAGTAATTTTAAATAATTTTTCAAAGGGCGAAACATTTTTCAAAGAGGAAGAGGGCATACGATTCACAAGATATGTTGCGGTAAGAAGAGCTTCGGCCCAAAAGTTTTTAGGAACACATTTAGACACAATAAGAGTTCTTGTGGTTTCAATTAAATGCCTATGTTTCCTTTCCGCAAGACCATTTTGTTGCGGAGTTTTAGGACAAGATCTTTGGTGCAAAATTTCATTTGTTTTAAAATAATTTTGGAAGTCTTTAGACATGTATTCTCCTCCTGAGTCGGATCTAAAAATGGCTATATTGTGTTGGAATTGATTTTGAACAAGAGCGTGAAACTCTTTAAAATTAGTGAAGACATCAGATTTATTCTTGATAATATAAACCCATGTGTATCTAGTAAAATCATCAATAAAAGAAACATAATAAGAGAAGCCTCCTTTGGACATAATGGGTGCCGGTCCCCATACATCGGAATGCACAAGTTCAAAAGGCCTTTTTGACACAAAATTGCTATGAGAATATGGAAGAGAGTGAATTTTCCCAAGAATACAATCATTGCATGTAAATGTATTTGTATTACAAAATTTTTCCAAAAATGGAAAAAGGTACAATTTGGAAATACTAGGGTGCCCAAGTCTCTTATGCCAAGTCTCAATATCTTTGGATTGAACATGATTACAAAATGATTTGGATGGCAAAGACAAAAAATCCATATAGTAAAGGTCCCCTCTTCTATGGCCTTGCCCAATCCGCTTCCCGGACCGGAGATCCTGCACATAGCAATGGGTTGGTGAAAAAGAGACATTACACTCAAAATCGGTGATTTGAGAGACGGAGAAAAGATTTAGATTAAGTTTTGGGATGATTCGGATTTTGGGAACAAAAAATTCTTTGTTTTGGTCATAAATTTTCTCAAGGTTTCCAATACCCTCAACATTTAAAGAAGTTCCATCGGCGGTGGATACATATGATTTAAACTTATTGAGACTTGGTTTTGACAAAAGTGATGCATTTGGAGTCATATGGAAAGAGGCACCCGAATCAAGAATCCAAGAAGACATACCTGGGAAAGAAGAGATGGCGGCACCAGAAGTGGAAGGTGAGGATGATGATGTAGAGGCGTTCATCTTCATAAATTGTTGGAGAGTTTCGGTTAGATGAGCGATGGAATCCTTTATGTCACCATCCTTCTTTGAATCTTCATTGATGTTTGAAGGAGTTTCTCCCACAGAAGCTACCTTCTTCTTGAATTTAGGGCAATCGGGACGAATATGGCCCGGTTCATTACAATTATGACAAATGATTTTCCTTCCTCCACCATTGTTCTTCCAAAAATGTGGTGGTTTATATGATCTTACATTGTTGCCGGGTCTAGACACGGCATGTACTTCATCAACATCCCTTTTTAAGGCCAAACGGGTTTCTTCTTGACATAAATCGGCCAAAATATCACTTAGAGGAGTAGAGGCTCTATGAAGTAGAGATCCTCTAAGTTGTTCAAATTCGGGACGAAGCCCATGAATAAATTGAAAGAACCTCTCTTTTTCCATTTGCTCTTGTCTCATAGCAATAGCACTTCCTTCCCATTGAGGTTCGAGAAGGACAAGTTCATCCCATAAAGAGGATAGAGCACTATAGTAGTCTCTAATGCTCATATCACCTTGCTTGGTAGCTCTTACCTTTTCTTGAAGAAAAAAATGCCTAGCAAGGTCTCTTTGAGTGTACATACCTTTCATGAAAAACCATGTTTCATTAGCCTTCTTGAATTTAGCAAGATTTGCACAAATCTTCAATTCGACGTTATTCATGAACCACGCTAAGATTTTAGCATGTTCACTTTCCCAATCTTCCATTTTAGAAGAGTAATCAAGAATAGCCTTTTCTTTTTCTTCTTCATTTAAGGCTTTTTCTTCACCTCCTTCAAATTTAGTTAACTTAAGTTGTGGTTCCGGAATGGTTCCACATACATAACCCCAAAGCCTTTTACCTTTGAGATTATTCTCCATAGCGGCCGCCCACATACGATAATTGGTCCCATCCAATTTGAATGAGAGATCGATTTTTGCATCTTTGTTGGCCATTAGAAGAAAAATTTATAAGACAAGAGAGAGGAGAGGTATTACTTGTCAATGGAGGATCCAATGAAGCCTTCTTAGCCAAGGCTCTGATACCATGTAATGAAGTGCCAAATGAAAAGAGCAACGTCTCCAAGTGAAAGCACGGAAGCACGCACATACACAAGATGCCACTAAAGGGCAAAATAAACCACAAAAGTGGTCAAGCACAAAAAGAAGATAAAAAATATATCTCACTTCATAGAATGCTTCAAAAGAAGCTTAAGGAATACATGGGGCTGAGCCCCTTATTTATACACAGCAAGGGACCCAAGGAGGGGCTCCCATAGAGTCGTTGGAGCCCCTCCAACGGTCATATTTATGACCGTTGGAGGGGTCCAACGACTCTATGTGGACCCCTCTCTAATGTAAAAAAGGAAAAAGTAAAAAAATACAAAAAGGAAAAAGAAAAAAAGGAAAAAGAAAGAAAGGAAAAAGCATATCAAGGATATGCGTGTACAGGTGAAATGACAGAAATACCCCTGTGGGGTTTTACAATATATATATATATATTTATATATATAGATAGACACGTAGACATATATATATATATATCATATATATGTATATTTGTCGTAATCGATATATATAGATATATATATATATAAATATACATCATATTTTAACATATATATATATAAAATATATAACCAGACTGTGCAACTGCATTGCACAGAGACTATGCACAGTCACAGGATGCATTGCACAGACTGCATTGCACAGTCTGTGCAACTGTTAACGTATACAGCAAGATATTTGGTACTCACTTGAAATGTTATCAACATCAAGACACATGATCTTAGCCGTGTCCCCTAATGGGCTATAGTTAACTTATTATTGTTATATATATATATATATATAGCTGAGTCCTCGTGTCCAAAATTTTTGAAATTGCGCCGCACCCGTGTCGCACCCGCACCCATGTGACATGGCCGGGGAGGAACTCCCATCAACTAATGAGACTCCCCGATGTGCAGTAATAGCCTTTAGATCTGAAAAATTTTGAGTTTTCATATAGATGTCTAGATGCACCAGAGTCAATAATCCATTTACTATCATAGGGAGAAAGATGGTCTCCGGTAGAGTAGGCCACACCAGCTACAGGAGAAGAGGAACTTGAAGGACGATAAGAGACCAACTCCTCATATTTTGCACAGCTAAGAGTGATAGATTCACTAGGAGAATTGGTTTCATGCTCCACCTCTTGTTTTGTAGCATTAGCTTTTGGAACATTTGGCTTCAATGGAGAAAATGTAGGCCGTCCATGTTTATCCCAGCAACGATCTTCTAAATGTCCTGATTTTCCACAATAGGTACATTGGAGTTTACTTCTACCTCCCATACCTCTTTCACGACCTCTGCCTCTAACATTCATAGTATTTCCTCGTCCATGACTAGATGGAACAGCTAAAGCAGATGATTGAGATGCAGGTTGAGATTGTGGAAGAGAGATGGCAAGTCTACTCAATCGATTGTATGCATCAGCAAGAGTAGGAACATCAGACCCGATCAACATTTGGACTTTTGCAACTGAGAACTCTGACGATAGGCCTGTGAGGAACCGAACAACCATAGTCTGTTATTGATGATCCTTTTGTTTTTAGCAACACAGAGGCCTATGAGCATTCAGTCTTTCAAAGGCAGCCTTAACAGAGGCATAGTACTGGGCCAAGGATTGATCACCTTGCTGCAAATTATATATTTCTTATTCAACTTGGAGAATACGATTCACATTAGTCTCTTAAGAGTACGTATCTCGAAGAGTGTCCCACATCTATTTAGCCGTATTGTAATAAATTAAGCCATCTGCAATATGAGATTCAATGTTATTCATGATCCATGACATAACAATGTCATTATCTTCTTTCCAAGTATTATATTTTTCTGTTTTATCATTTGGTTCAGATTCCAACAAAATATGTTTTCTACGATGTTCAGACACGGACATCATAAATGTTCTGGACCACCTTGCATAGTTTGTTTCATTTAATTTCACGGAAGAACCATATAAGAAAGGATTGGCGAAGGCTTTATATTCCCCAATAGCCTCATTCTTATAAGCAAATTTTTGAACTTCACCCATAATGAATAACACGAACTAAGGAGCCACAACCAATATCGCTGCTGCAATAGATGTCCACGTGCACACAAAAAAAGTTGTCACAGTTCGTAAATGATCTGCTCCACAATATACAGATCCACTATGGTGATTTGCCTTCACCACGACACCCAGATCTGTGATCAGATCTGAACCAACCAGGACATAAGATAAAAACCATATGCAGATCCACGGTAACATATGATAAAAATAAACTGACGATATAAGCTTTTTAATCTTCACAGCAACCTGAACATACGATCAGATCCAAAAGAATATGCAGATCCACGACTATATAAGAATCCCTTTTTTTTCGACAACCAGAACATACAAAAAAAAATTATGGCCCACGACAAATCTGGTCGTCACCCACTTCACGACATCATTACTGCACCTGTACCTGTATCCACTAGATTTGGTCGACCGAAACCCATATTTCCACCACGACTTTTAGATCTGATTACAGATCTGAGTCATGACTTTTGTCAGACTACAGATCCGTTATCAGATCTGTACCACTCGGTTCAAAAAAAAATATTGACCGAACACACCTTAGATCTGATCCCCTTCACACGATCTGGTACCCTTCACGCAAGCTTTGGTGCAGACCCTGAAATCACGCTCCCAAGGCCGATGGCTTTGATACCATGTAGAAAGAGAGATAGAGAGAGACATCTTAATCATATTTAGGTCTAATCTCTAGTTTAAATAGAGATTAGCCAAAAGAATAAATTTACATATGGGTCCCTCATTATTTAGAAAATACCAAAACAACTTTAAGTATAAATAAAACTTTAAGAGGTCGACTTATCTTAACAAACTTGTGTCCGCTTGTATATGCATCTTTGTCTTCATGCATCTGCCTAACACACCTCTTTACAATATTTTTTTCTACATGTTATGTCGACAATCATAGACTGATTCACAGGATTCAAGTGGTAAATTTTTCACCCCAAGGGGGGTTGGCCTTGTGGGTGGGATCTTGGCTGCGTGACCGGCAGTCATGGTTCGGTTCCCATGGGTGTCACCCCTCTGCCCAAGATACCCAGTATAAGCTCCGGGGATAGGGGTCCTAGCCTCAGTGTTTTATGCCACCAGCTTGATGACTGTAGGTATGGCAGGCTGAGCTAGCCCGACCAGGTCTTCGTGTTCGGTGCAGTTTCTTCTGGTTAAAAAAAAAGTGGTACATTTTTCATTATCTGGAGTTTTTACCTGGTAGTGCTCTGCTTCCCCCACTTCTTTTAATAACATAAAACTGAGTGTATGGCGTAATTTGGACTTCAGAGTACTTAATTTGACCAAATTGTCATTGGTTTCACAGTTTTCTTTAAATAATACACATTTTGTTGAAGCCTTACGAGGTAAGGTGTTGTTGGAAAGAAAAGAAATGGAGGAGGCCTAGTTGTATTATGGAAAAAAAAATCAAGCTCGTGTTGTACCTAGTTTCTTCAAGTTGTTGCTCTGTTGTTTCATAGGATATCATTCTTTGTTGAAATTCTTTAAAATGGAGATTCAATTATAAATGAATTGCTTCGTTGTGTGAACAAGGTAATTCTGCCAATCAGGCGATTGAACTTCTCATACAGAAAGGCGTTCCAGAAAGCCAAATAATTTTTCTTAATCTCATTTCGGTAAGATTTTCCTTTTTTTTACTTATTCCTCCTTTGGTGGGAACATATGACATTTGATTTGCAAATTTCAGCTTTGGTATGCTCTAGACATTTCATATTTAATTTGTTGGTACGCTGCAACATTTCAGGCTCCTGAGGGGATTCATACAGTTTGCAGACGATTTCCATCCTTAAAAATTGTAACTTCAGAAATTGATGTAGCATTAAACAAAGAATTCCGTGTCATTCCTGGGATGGGTGAATTTGGTGACCGCTATTTTGGCACAGATGATTAGTATTTCGTATCATACAGCATTGGTAACTCCCTCTCTTTCGTGTTTTGCAGTCGTCTTCCCAGATCTATCTGTCTTGATTGGAAAATTTTAACCTAAATAGCATGTGTTATGTTCTTGTTTCAATTTTGAAAATATACTTGGATTATCTTCCTTCTTTGATGTTTCAGTGCATGTTGATTTTTCTGCGGCAACAGATGTCCTGCTGCCAGCAGAATGTCAGACAGTCCTTTCAGTAAGGTGCAAACATGATGCTCTGTTGAGTTGATAGTGAGGAAAATCATATGATTATTGCATATTACTTAGCCCGACTCCAGAATGAAGCGAGGGTTTTGTATGTGTTTTTTAGTTTGACAAATTTTTAGATTTATCCCATTTTACTCCCAGATGTAAAGGATGCACATTGCGGAATTTGATTCTTCTGGAATTTTTATGCTGAGGATGCTAAACCATTCTTCTTTTCAATAAATAGAAATTATGTAGATCTTAAATCTATGTTTTTCACTGCTGATGTGTTAGTGCTGGCAATCTTGGTTTTGTGTTGCCCAGTAGATATTGAAAAACAAGCATATATGTGAAATTGACCGAATCTGCTTCAGTTGTCTGACAAACCAAATATTTCATTACCTGGATTTCGGTAAATGACCAGTTTAAGGGTGAAATTGGTTGGGTTCTGTTGGGCGTCAGATCCAAATCTGGCGCTTTTCTCAAATACAGATCTAAAACTATGTTCTTATTGTGTATTCATATCAGATCTGGATGTAATGGAGTTTGAATTTTGATTCAGATTTGAGTTAACATTTTTTGTTTGCCTAGGTTGAAACCAGACATGATCCAGCTAAAATCCAACCTGTTTTCATCCTTATTTTGGTTGGATTAGCTAAATGGTCATATCTGGTTTTCATAACCGTATCAAGAAAAAAAATGATTCAAATTAAGATCCAGTCCGTTTGTGTAAGATAGAGCCCATGATTGGATTTGGACATAGTAATGACCTTAGCCAATTCCAGAACTGAATCTCACTATGCCACATTCGGTTGTATAAAGGATTTTTGTTCGGTTGGACAGCTACCCTCAAAGCATCATATGCCATAGGATAGTCATTTTTCAGTGGTGTTACCTGTGTTTTTTTACCAAAGTTGCATCCTTAAGACACAAGACATTTAGGGACATAATTTTTTTTATTTTTACTCCGAGAAACCACCCCAAGATCATAGATCTAGTTGTGCTGGCTCTTCCTGCCATACTTACGGTTGCTGTCCTGGCAGCGTAAAACTCTGAGGGCTTACCCCTCGCCCCTGGGGCAAAGACGGAGCTGGGGGGGGGGGCAGGACTGGGCTGTACTGCCTCCCAGCCCAGTTAAAAAAATTAAAAGCCCAGTCCTAGCTCAGCCCTGATTCCTGGGTCGGATCCAGCACTTGGCGAGGGCGGGCACCTGCCTGTGTGGGTAACCGTCGGGGTCCATTTTAGTTGGTACTTTTGTATTTTGATTTATTTTGTCATAAATAAAATTTATGCATTGTTATGAACTTCAAATTATGGCACCAGTGTTATATATTTCCATTAGATAATGTTTAAGAACTTTCCGTTGAGGTTGAGAAAGACTGCAGCAAATAGTTTGATTTGTCCATATGAAATAGATTTTTATTAATAATTGTAGTCATTTTTTATTTTATCTCAAAAAAAAATTTGGAGGGCGTTGCCCCCGAACCCCAGACTATCACACCAAAATTTTTTTTTTTTGCTACACCCCTGTTTGCCCCCCCCCCCCCCCCCTTCAGATGAATCCTAGCTACGCCCCTGCCCTGGGGAGTCACCACGCTTTGGCTGCACAGGGAGTGGCGTTCATGGGATTTGAATCTATACTTTCCTCCTATTAGTCTAGGCCCCATCTCACTACACCAAACCCCTTGAGGCTAATCTAAGGGCATATAAAAACATCAACGAAAATGTCCCTTACCAATTTTTCAAGTCTATAACCACGGGTTCTGATAAAACACAATCTTGTAGAACTGATCATTGAGAATGTATCAATTAGTATTACAAAAAAATACACAATTATAGATTATAATACAATTAGATCAGCTCTTCATACACAAATTTGGGATTTGCTATCCCTGGTAAGATTTCGAGGATCATGAGATCCTATTAGTAGGCAAAACAAAGCCTCATGGTTGCCCCAATGCCTTCACAGCAGCAATGATACTTTGGTGATCTCTCCTCGGCATCAATCTGTTAGCTTCATTAGCAGGATTTCTACCCAGACATGAACACTTGCATGCCCTGGTTCGCAGCTTCAGACAAGGGCCTTACAAGGGAGCATCATCCTCAGGATCTGGATCAAGTTAGCATTTGGTGTAAACTGATCTTGATCTCCTAGAGTGAGCCCATCTCAGCACATAGCAGCTTTGTTCTCAAGGGACCTCCTTTCTTGGTTCATCGATTTTCCAGGTTCTGGCTTGCGCGTTCCTGGTGTACTCATCATACAGCATATTAGACACAAAGGACTACCATTCAAGAGAATCAAGACTATGGTTGCACCATGGTTAGCTCCTTCAACCTAGATGATGCTTCAGATAAATGAACAGTCTATGTATCATGACCCACAAAATGGTCTTGGTCTGATACTATGAAATCAAATCAGGTTGAGTTCTATATTGGATCTTAACCTTTGTCTCCAACTAGGTCCGGCCTAATATGAATGCTCATGTAGGGACACCTTTAACTATAGGCACAGGGTCCAAAAGCCTTGTTTTAACAACTTCCTTTCATGGTTGAACTTCTTCAGCGAGGCAGTCTGGCCAGGCTCATAATAACAAGAAAGAAGTTTGGGCTCATGGTAACAAGCATCCCTGAATAAATGACCCTTAGAAGAAGGAAGTTCTACTAGTTTAACAGATGATTTCCTGACTTGATCAACCATTAAGAAGAGCCAATAACTTCAATACACAGATATGAGCAATATGTGCCCAGCCAAGCCGTGAGGTGATCCAACCGAACCTTAGCTCATACCAAGAAAATGTTTGATTTCAAGATGCGATCGAACTTGCTTGTCAGATGGGCCACCCCCAACTGAGCTTAGAGTTCAAGGACTCACGCCCTAACTCATCTTATTGTGTCAACAATCCACAAGTGGCTAACCAGACCAAACCGAACTTCTGAGCCTCCAACCCCACTGGTGAGTCCAAGAGAGTTCATATAATGGGCCTTATCATATGTCAATTGTGACCGTCGATATCAAAGCCCAGATTGTGCCACGTGCCCACCTAGTTAGTGGTTTTGCCTTGTTGAAATTTTTCGAGGGCGAGGGCCACGTGACACAATCTAAATTTCTGCATCCACGGCCAGGATCAGGAATAAGATGGAGGCTCATCATATGCCATATGACCCGATCTACCTCGAGAGACAGCGCTACTACTTCCGAGATGGGCTCTTGGAGAAGCTGAGGAAGATCAGCTCATGCCAAGCCTAGCTTGGTCCGTGCCATGGGAATGATGCACTCGGGTCTAACAGTCATGCTATCCAAATATGCTAACAAGGCCATGCAAGTAGGGGTGTCAATGGGTTGGGTTTGACTTAGACCCGACCCGTACCAAACCCTATAGGGTCAGGGTTTGGTGATAAGAAAAGGAGGTCCAATTAGAAACTGGATCGGACCCAAATGGTCTGATTAGTATAAGGAGGCGGATATGGTATGTGAAACTTTATACCAGATCCGGGTTCTGATAATAGTTCCGATTAAGACCCATTATTTTTTAATATAAAAAGATGAAAATATTATTTTATCAAGTATGGACCAGGTCTGATTCATGTAATCGTTGTAGAGTCTAGGTATGGTTTTTCTTATATCAGACCCTATAAAAACTGGGTCCAGATCCAATACCCAAACAGATCCAGGTTCAGACTCACCTGGGTCGAAACCAGATCCAATCCGTTGATACCGCTGCATGCAAGGGATGCCAAAGAAAAGCACACAAGGTTCACTACATGCTCAAGGATATGATGTGGGGATGGATGTCCCATCACCATCCTCACCCTCATCTCATGGCCATGCCATGGTTATTGGCATCATGCAGATGATGGCAGGATGGTTCTGGTTGATGGTGGTGGGTCCCTCTATTTGCCATGCTCTACCCTACAGACGCAAGGATAGGATGGGGGTGGTAGAATGGGGAGATATATTTATAGGGTTCTGATGAGAGAGAAAGGGGTATAGGGGATGTAGAGTTGGGGTCCAATAGCTGTAAGGATGCAGGTTGAGATTTGCATCTTTTTATGGCGCAAATCAAATACTACCAAATATGAACATTGGACACGTCCTTGATGTCTGACCATTTCAAAAGCCCTAAGTTAAGATTTGCATGTGTAACAATCAAATACTGCCAAATACAAGACAATGAGAAACAAGAATACATCACGTATAGGGCTTTCAATGGGTCGGATGTGTCGGGTATCTGATCCAACCCAAATGGATCAACCGGGTATGGGCATAAAAGTGATGAGCCGGAGCCAACCTGGGCAATATGTGGGTCAGGTATGAGCTTTAATGTTAGTGGGACATCAGACCCAACCCGGCCTCCCGGCTACTTTGTATGTATTATTAAGCAAATTAAATGGCTCTTTATACAGGTCAGGTATTGGATTTGATTTTCTTGGCCCTATGTAACTTGAAGCTGAAGCCAAACCTAATTGCTAGTTATTTTGGCGGGTTCAAGTGGACCCGCATGGGTTGGATAGATGACCTGTTGACTGCCCTATGTGCCAGAGAGAGCGCACACACAGAGAGAAAAGCACCTACAATCCGGGTCTATAAGAGATTCATTTTGATCCAATTTAGTTTAGAGTGATTTGGGTTTATTTATTTGGATTTAGATATTTTTATCATATAATGGATTCATCTAAGATCCAATTAAGATTAAGGATTCTCGTATTCTCTATAAATATCCTATTCATTTCTTTAATTTGTGAATTGGTTTATTGTTGAAATTTTATTGTTGTTCTCTCGTAGTTCAATTTTGCATAGGTGTAGGGTAAGATACATTTTATGCGTCCTCAAAATCGAGGGTGCATGAGAGAGAGAGAGAGAGAGAGAGAGAGAGAGAGAGGTGGGGCTGCATGTTTTTGGGTCCTGCCAGGATAAAGTTTTAGAACATAATCTAGGATATATGGCATGTCCGCCTCAATATCTAAGGTATGTGTTCTATGCTGCGAAGCTGAAGCTAATAGAAAACTATCCCTCGAGGTCTCCCCTGCCCATCGGAGTACACCCAAACCTTGCGGCAAGGGACGCCACCCATGGGTTTCTAACTTGTGACGTCCCGACAATTTGGTGACATTTACAAGTTGCCCCTACCGGATGAAAGGAGCCCTTGTGGGTAGGGATGCAAATGGATCAGATTGAGGATGGAGGTTTTGCAATTTTCAGTTGTTCTTGATTCTATTCATATCCCAATCCCCATGTATTTAACTGTTTTGGATCCCTTTTGCATCCTACTTGTGATCAGCATTTTGTTTTCTCCGTAGGCATACTCAGAGTTTTATACTATAGACACTGAAACAGAGCAACAGTGAACAAGACACCTCTCAAATTGTAATGGGATGTCCAAATGAAGGCAATGATTTCTTCTTCTTTTTTTAAAGAAAAATGTGATATTCATATTGATTGGAAGAATTAGCACATACAAAGAATGAGTGATTGGGTATCAAAAGAAACCACAGTGATTACACCCAAACAGGGGGCAGCCCCAAGGCCATGGACAAATATCTAATTCATGTAGCTCATAGCCAGATCAATGCATAGCAACAAAGTCAACTACATAGAATTAACATTCAGCATCTCTGCTTCGGTTCTTCGAGGTTTGTGATGCTTCTTGGGCGATGCCGGGACAAACTTGATTGGAGGCAATGGAGTCATCATAATTGGTATTTCCTGAAGAGATTTAGGACCATCCTGAAGAATCTCCACTGGTGGTCTGGTGAACTTCTTGACGTGACCATTTCTCTTTGAAGTTGTGGTCGTATGAGGAGAAAACCAAGGTGGAAAAGGTGGGGTAGAAGACCCCTGCTCGTTGGATGGGGAGAGGCCTGAGTCATGTGAAGGCACAGACACACAGGGAACTTCAGATAGGCTTGTCGGGTCTGATAAAGATACCGGGTCATGATCAGGATCCATGGGGATAACATGGTCTGCCCAACCTCCCACTGCTTGCATCGATATAGAGAGGGCAGGCCTAGCCAAATATATGAAAGGCCTGCAGCGCCTTGTGGGTCTCACCCTCTGCCCAATACTGTCATCCAAAGCATGTTGGGTGGGCAAGGTCACATCAACCACCAACCCCATCATGCCCCTCGAATTTGCTTCCAGATAGGCGGTGCCCACCACGCAGCACGCTTCAGGCTCAGCTCTTTCCGAGGAAGGTGGTCCAATAGCATGCAAGCAGGATCCACCGTCGAAGAAGCTCCCGGCGGCACCTCCACTCACCGGAGAAAGGGGAGGGTCCGGCAGCCCATTTGGTGACTCAACCACCATCGTAGGCAATGGGCATTTCCCTACAACAGGCTGCATAACCTGGGAGCTCATAACAAGAGCCCCAGTCTAGAACATGCCTTTGCCGGGAAGAGGGAGTGACGAGGAAAGGATCCTGCTGGGGGAGTCGCCTTCCACAACGACAGGCAGTGGGGAGGAATCCAAACTCATGGCCACCACCTGACTAACCTGGCAGGAAGAGATGTCCACAAGGGCAGAGTGTATTGCAGGAGGGGCGAGGGATGAGCGATTAGATCTTGGTGAGTGAGGGGAATAGTTAACAGGTAAGGAAAGGGTGTTGGGGATAGTCGAATATAATGGAGTGGGTTTAATCGAGCTATTGAAGGGAGATGGAGGGATGGATTGGTAGGGGGATTGGTGGGTTGGAGGTATAGTTTTGGTGGATTGAAGGGCTTTCAAGGAAGAGAGCATGGGGTCAAGCGGTGATGAGGGACAAGGAGATTCAGATAGAACCTCAAAGTTGTTTAGTTGTGAAGCATGCCCTCCACTGTCATGAAGGGTTGGATGCATCTCTGCAGCCTTGCGACTGCACAGGATGCCATGTATGGCGGACTCTGGATGTTTGAGCAACGACCTTAGGTTAAGAGAGACAAGCAGCCACATGTGTGATTGGGGCACCAGCAGGACGGAATGTCCCTTAGACGTTTGGGTGATCGAGGTTGGAGGCAAAGAAGAAACCTCATGTTTCTTGTGAAAGACTGTTTGACGACGACGAGAAGATCCTTGAAACAAAATTACACGACTGACAGAGAGGGTGGTGTAATTCACTGAATCCCACGTCTGTGTTCGGGGGTATGGATGAGCACCACCCATACAAGCACGTGGGGCTCGGAAGTATTCCGGTATGTCACTTAGCATTGGAGTCTGGTGTGGTTGAAAAGACTTAATTTTGCTATTTTTTTCATAAAAAGATGGTTTGAAAAAATGATAAAAATGCCTTTTATTCAAAAAAGAAAAAACAAACGATTCAAAAAAAAGATAAATATATCCTTTATCCAGAAAGTCGGGATGATGTTGACTCTTCAAAGTCTACACAACGAAACGAACCTGAGCCATCAAAAATGTATGTTTAAACTTTTCATCGTCATCTTTTTCTTCTTCCTTCTCTGTAAAACCTTATCTCTCTAGAGAAAAAATCAAGGGAGGCAAAGAGTTCCCCCTGGAGAAGGCCATGAACATCAATCCCCTCACTCTCTCCCTTCTCTCTTTACTTTTGTGCCCATACAGCAGACGATCTTACATTGCTCCATTAAACACCAACTTACCTGCACACTGACTATAGTATCGTTCAACTTGATGAGTTGTGGAGCCTGATTCATAGTTTTTGCCCTTACAGGAGGGGGTTTGGGGGCTCCTCTCAGTGTGGGCAGCATCATTCAACTTGATGAGTTGTGGAGCCTGATTTAAAGTTTTTGCCCTTACAAGAGGGGGGTCCGGGAGTCTCCCCCGGCGCGAATCCCTCTTTTAACTATCGAAAAAGAGCAATAAAGTGTTTTGTTTAATCGTGGGGTTCGGTTGTTTCTTGCTTGAGGTTTTCGTAACACCCCTTCCCACGATTTTTCTATTTTTCTTTTTCTGTTTCTTTTCCACGATTTTTTCAATGACTCCCCTACAGCGATTTTTAGTGTTGTCGGGTCTCCAACGAGCTCCACAGCGATTTATAGTGTTGTCTGGTCTTCCAACAGCGATTTGTAGTATTGGTGAGCCTTCCTACAGCGATTTGTAGTGTTTTTGGGTCTCCAACGAGCTCAACAATGATTTATAGTGTTATCTGGCTTCCCATCAGCGATTTGTAGTATTGTTGGGCCTTCCTACAGCGATTTATAGTGTTTTCGGGTCTTCCACAAGCCTCATAACGATTTATAGTGTTATCCAGTTTTCCAACAACGATTTGTAGCATCTTCCGCAAATCACTATAGCGATTTTTAGTGTTTTTGGGTCTCCATCGAGCCCCACAGCGATTTATAGTGTTGTTGGATCTCACTATAGTGATTTGTAGTGTCTTTCGCAAATCACTATAGCGATTTGTAGTGTTATTCAGTAAGCAAATCGTTGTAAATCGCTATCCGAATTAGGACCAACTTGTCAGGGTCATATCTTTCTAACGTGAGGTCATATTTCAAATCGCTGGATGTGCACAGAAGTAGAAAGAGAAGGGAGAGAGAGTGAGAGGGTTGATGTTCATGGCCTTCTCCAGGGGGGACTCTTTGCCTCCCTTGATTTCTTCTCTAAAGAGAGAGAGAGGGTTTTACAGTGTTTTACGGAGATGGAAGAAGAAGACGATGACGATGAAAAGTTTAAACACACATTTTTTATGGCTCAGGTTCGTTTCGCCGGATGACCATTGGATCGTCGGCTCACCATCGTTTCGCTGGATCACCATCGGCGAAACGATTAAGGTTCGTTTCGATGCTACCCACGCTGGGAGGAGTCCCCAAACCTCCTTCCTGTAAGGGCAAAAACTCTGAATCAGGCTTCACAACTCATCAAGTTGAATGATGTTATCCACGCTGGGAGGAGCTCTCAAATGCTCCTCCTGTAAGGGCAAAAACTCTGAATCAAGCTCCACAACTCATCAAGTTGAATGCTGCTACCCACGCTAGGAGGAACCCTCAGACCCCTCTTCTGTAAGGGTAAAAACTTTGAATCAGGCTCCATAACTCTTCAAGTTGAATGATGCTACCCACGCTGGGAGGAGCTCCCAGACCCCTCTCCTGTAAGGGTAAAAACTCTGAATCAGAATCCACAACTCTTCAAGTTGAATGATGCTACCCACGCTGGGAGGAGCCCCCAAACCCTCCTCCTGTAAGGGTAAAAACTCTGAATCAGGCTCCACAACAGTCAATGTGTAGGTCAGTCGGTGCTTGATGGAGCAATGTAGGATCTTCTGTTGGATGTGCACAGAAGCAGAAAGAGAAGGGGGAGAGAGAGTGAGAGGGTTGATGTTCATGGCCACCTCCAGGAGAGATTTTTTTCACGGATAATCCTGCAGTGCAGAGACTGGGTCTTAAATAATCATCTTCGGGGCACTTAAGTCTTTACAATCACTCATTTTCTACAATTGTTATTTTTTTTGGCACCAGTGGAGGAGAGGGTAATTAAGTCTTTACAATTGCATCAAACTTCAATGCTAATTAATGCTGACAAGCTTAAATACGTGGTGCTTTTTGGGACCCCCGAACACGAGATGCCCTGTTCGGGGGGGGAACATATAACCTGCTTCGCTGACAAAGGCGTAGCTGGGGGGGGGGGGCATGCCTCCCGAAACAGTTACAAAAAAATTAAAATTCCAGTCCTAGCCCAACCCTGATTCCATATGAAATAGTTTTTTATCCATTTTTGTAGCCGAGTCCTAGCCCAGCCCTGACTGCAGCAAACAGTTTGATTCGTCCATATGAAATAGATTTTTATTAATAATTGTAGCCATTTTTTATTTTATCTAAAAAAAATTGGGCCCAACTATTCACATGAATCCTAGCTATGCCCTTGACCAGTGACCAGACCCGCCCTTAGAAGTGAACTTCCAAAGATGTATTGGAAGGAAGAGGCTCGGTAGTAAAAATACAGTTGTGCAAAATCGATTCTAAGCCGAGCACGAGTAATAACATCTGAAGAAATGTACACTCCCCCAAAGTTGTGTGCGAGGCTGTAAAAAACTGACTGGTTCCAAAGCTCTGGAGCCAAACCAGCCACCTTGACCCATGCAGGGAAAAGAGTGTCATTGCCTTCCAGCAGCGGGTCGCCAGGGTTCCATGGTCGAAGAGCCACAAAGTCACCATCGACATGCCAGGCGCCTGAAGCTAATGCAGCCCTGCACTCTTCTTCCTTCTCAAAGGTGATAAGAAAAGTTATGTTCTTGAGGATGGAGAAGGTGACCATCCCCTTGGGCCTTCATGCAGACCAGCCAAAGTATAACCCATTGCATAAACATTGGCATGAGGGAATGAGTCTGAAACTTGAAGAATAAGCTTACCGCTCACCACATATGGAGGAGGAATGCAAGGAAGATTATCATCGTCTATGGTGAGGCTCGCTGAGCCAAAGCTTGCCCGAGAAGGGGAAGATGTTAGAAAATAATAGTGAGGGTCTGCATATGTTAAACCATCTCAAGTTTGGCTCTATGTGATCTGATCTAATAGGGTTGGGTCATGTGGTTCTCTAACGGGCCGAACTAAAAAGAGACTCCTAATTCGAATCTGATTAGGTTATGCTCTCCAAACCTTAGCCTTTTCTTTGAGGTTCTTATAGGGTCATGTATGCATGTTCTGGAAGTTCATATCAGTCAGTGATTTATCGAAACAACTTATAGATTTCGGTACCCTTTGGCACCAAGATTCAGTTTTTAGTTTCAATAATTTAGCATGAACATGAACTTTGGTCCTTTTAGTTTTCGGTAGATTTACAAATTCAATGATGAGTATCAGAGCGATCATGTTTTCGTTGAAACGTTGAAAAAATATGATCTTATTGTTTATTCTATTTTTTTCATCTGGGTGACAATCCATCTTGGTTGGCATCGAAGCTCAGGCAGAGGAGGGCCCATCTGCCCTTCTCGCATCATTTAGTTATGCCCGAACGTAGAGAGGTTTGATCGACCCTCCTCTTTGGGGTTTTCAGATGAGCAAGAAGGTTGTTCGACCCTCCCTCAGACCCTCCCTCATTTAAACATCGGATCGTCGCTACTGACAAAAGGTGGTTTCTCTTATTTAGACTACCGGATGAAAGGGGCCATCGGGCCCTTCTTTTGTTGTTGATCGGATGGAAGGGTCGTTTAGCCCTTCCCTGATTTCCTTTGGTTTGATCGGATGGGAGGGTTGATTGGCCCTCCCCTTGCTTTCTCTTGCTCACTGGGAGGTTGTCGCCATTTAGACCATTGTCCAATCAAAGGCAAGTTTTTTTTTTGTTGGACGGGGGTGTCATCCAACCAGTTTCTCAAAAAAAAATTAGTTCAATTTGATCATCGGACGAGACCTTGTTGCTCAATTCGCCGGATGACAGCAGGGAGAACGCCCATTAAGACCTGATTGCCCCTGTATCCGAGGTCGATTTAGACCATCGCTGAATGCTTCCGGCTTGCCAATGACTAAGGATTGTTTCGGGTGTCATCGGGATTTACTTTGACCCTCTGTCAGCAGCAATCGATTTTTGGATTCCATCCTTCGTAGGTGGTATTTTTCGAAGACCTGTTCGACCATCTATCGATCGAAATCGACGACTATTCTGGATTTTCGGTGAGGAGTTCGGACGGATTAACGGGTCCAACCTTCATATGATGTAGTGTAACTTGGGCCGGTTTAGCCTTCGGTCAAACTAGTGACCCGAGTGATTCGGCATTGTATCTTTCTGCAGACCGGGTCAAATAGTGATCGTCCCAAAGAAAGATTACTATTTGGCCGAACCCAAATATATACTTTCATTAATAAATATAGGATGATTATACGGTTTTCTATGTGAATAACGAGTTGGTCCAAAGAAAAGTTCATTATTTGACAGGACTGATTATCCATGTTTGATTACAGTATTGAGAGTATCACTTCTGAGTCGTTGATTTGTTGAATCATAATCGTATCCATGTTTGATTACAGTATTGAGAGTATCACTTCTGAGTCGTTGATTTGTTGAATCATAATCGTATATATAAAACTTCTGAGTCGTTGATTTGTTGAATCATAATCGTATAATTCGAACACATTCTTACAAACAGATCATATAAATCAGGCTACAAGGTCAC
Source organism: Nuphar pumila (assembly GCF_984573655.1). Lineage (NCBI taxonomy): Eukaryota > Viridiplantae > Streptophyta > Magnoliopsida > Nymphaeales > Nymphaeaceae > Nuphar > Nuphar pumila. The sequence continues at coordinate 111,366,006 of NC_143252.1, read as the reverse complement.
ATTCCAAAAACAAGAACAAGACAATACACACCCTACTACCATTATGAGGAACCAATCACTATATATATATATATATATATATATATATATATATATATATCTGTGTGTGTGTGTGTATAGCCCGGGTGAACAACTAAGAGACACCTTACAAACCACTGTACTGACCTGTGCACTAGCTTTGTAATAATAAAAAAAAATTGATGAATAAGGATTTTTATAAGGCTATTTAGCATACATATCAGGTCACTTTGGTGGGCCTATTTCTGGTTACTTTTTGGCCCATGCACATTATTGTGTTTGCTTTATTTTTCATATGCACTAATCAACGTATTTGAACCTTGATATTTATATTTATGTGTTCAATATTCTAAATTGGATTGATTGAATCAGTGTGTTGCCAAGGTAACTTATGTTGCGTAGATTAGTTCATTTTAAAATATTATGATGTTTGTATGTTTGTGGTCCATGCAAATAGTGATCGGCCCAAAGAAAGATTACTATTTGGCCGAACCCAAATATATACTTTCAATAATAAATATAGGATAATTATACGGTTTTTTATGTGAATAACGAGTCGGTCTAAAGAAAAATTCATTATTTGACAGGACTGATTATCCATGTTTGATTATAGTATTGAGAGTATCACTTACAAGTTGACATTTTTGTCTAAAGACTAAATGTCAATGTTGTACTGGGTATCTTGTGATAGGGTTCACCACTGTTTAAATATGTTATTTCGTGTTAATGCATGTGAAAATGTATATTGATCGTGACTTTGTTTTGTTCTTGATTGAGTTAATACTTCTGTGATATTTGCCAATATTAATTCTATCATTATTTTGAGCGGCTTTAATTTTAAAAACTGAAAAAAAAAATGTCATGATTGTTCTTTGATGTATGGATTTGGACCTTACACTACGAGAAGATCAACCATCTGCTCTTACAGATAGGAGTTATACTGAAGATAAAAGGAACTCTAAGCGATGTGATCGATCTAATTGCATGAGTCTCATGATCATGAAGCATGCAATTCCTGAATCTTTCAGGGGAACTATATTCGAATAGGTGAATGTCAAACGTTTTCTTGAAAAAATTAAAAAGCATTTTGCAAAAAATGAAAAGGCTGAGACAAATACTCTTCTTTCAAGTTTTGTCTCAATGAGGTATAAAGGCAAAGGGAACATTAGAGAGTACATAATGGAAATGTCTCATCTTGCTTCAAAACTCAAGTCACCAAAGTTAGAGTTCTCTGATGACTTACTCTTGCACTTAGTTTTGCTATCTCTTTTTGCACAATATAGTCAGTTTAACATCAATTATAACTGCCAAAGAAAAAATAAACTCTTAATGAGTTCATTTCTCACTGTGTGCAAGAAGATGATAGAATGAAGTAAGAGAAGACTGAGAGTGCTCATTTGGCAGTGACCTTTAAGGACAGGTTTAAAAAAAAAAGAAAATGACTAAGAAAGCTCTGATTGACCTTCAATCGTAGAAAAAACAGAAAAGACATCAAGACCCAAAGTCTAGTTGTTTCTTTTGCAAAGGAAAGGGTCATATGAAGATGTATTATAAAAAGTATCATGTTTGGCGTAAGAAAAAATGTTTGTGCCTTACTTTAGTTTGTTCTGAAGTTAATTTAACTTCTGTGCCCGAACACACTTGGTGAATGGGTTTTGGTGCTACCACTCACATAAGTATGTCTATTCAGGGTTGCCTAAGTTGTCAACTGTCAATTAATGTTGAAAGATTTATCTATATGAGCGATGGCAAAACAATTGAAGTTGAGGTAATAGGGACATTTAGGCTACTTTTAAAGACTGAAAATTATTTAGATTTAAAAGAAACACTTATTGTGTTGGCTTCTAGGCAAAATTTGGTTTCTATTTTCACTTTAAACAAATATGGTTATTCTTATTTATTTGAAAATAATGAATTTAAATTATTTCTTGATTCAAATTTTATTAGGACTGGTTCTTTATCTATTGTTGATAACTTTTATTTGCTTGATTTTGTTGTCTTATTTAATGAAACCTTATATTTAAGTACTCGTGGTACAAAACAAAAATTAACAAATAAGAATTCTGCTTTATTATAGCATAATCACTTTGGTCATATTTCTAAACAAAGAATTGAAAGGCTTGTGTAGAGTGAGATTCTTGATTTCACTGACTTTCGGGTTTGTGTTGAGTGTATAAAAGAAAAATGAACAAACATAAGAAAACTAGGTGCCAAAAGGAGAAGATACGTCTTATAAATAATTCATTCATATATTTGTGGGTCTTTCCCTATGGCTTTTTGGAATAGTCAATAATATTTTATTTCGTTCATAGACGACTGTGCTCGTTATGGGTATCTATATTTAATTCATAAAAAGTTTGTCCCTGCATGTGTTCAAGTCGTTTAAGTCCGAAGTTGAAAAATAACTTCACAAAGAATTAAAATCATTAGATCTGACTGTGGTAGTGAGTACTATGGTATATATGATGGATCAAGTGAACAATATTTATGACCCTTTGCTAAATTCATAAAGAAATATGAGATTGTCCATCAATATACCATGTCAGACACTCTTAACATAAATGGTGTTGCTGAGAGATGAAATTGGACCCTTAAGAATATGATGAGTATGATTTTTCATTCTACTTTACCAGAGTCTCTTTGGAGAAAGGCATTAAAGACTGCAGCTTATGTTTTGAATAGGATACCCTCTAAAATAGTAACCAAGACCCCATATTAATTGTGGATAGACAGAAAGCCTAGTATGAAACACTTTCATATTCGAGGATGTCCAGCTGAGGCTAGGCCCTACAGGTCACATGAAAAGAAACTGGATTCCAGAACGATTAGCTTCTATTTTGTTGGGTATTCTGAAAGATCCAGGGCTTATAAGTTTTATGACCCTGTGAATGAGCCTCTTTTTGAAATGAAAAATGCTTGTTTCCTTGAGGGTGTTGAGTTTGGAAAGAGTGATAAAGTAAAAGACAATATTTTTAAATAAGCGACTTTTTTCTTTTCCTGCAGTTGTGGTTGATAATGATCAGATTTTTATCCCTAACATCGTTTCCACGAACACTACAAGAAAAATGTGTATTAGCGACGGACGCTATCCGTTGGAAACTCCATCGCTAACGTGTTTAACGATGGATTGGCTACGGATAGCGTTCGTCGCATAATCATGGTCGCTAAATTACGATAGAATTTGTATATCGCCAAACTATCGCTAATTAGCGACGACTTAGCGACAGGTTATGTTCGTCGCTAATTAGCGACGGCATAGCGATAGATTATATCCGGATATAAACCGTAGCTAAATTTTGGTAAGCAATTTAGCGATGGACTAACGTCCATCGCAAAACATCGCCTGATTGAAATTGGAGACGGCTTTGCGACGAATACTATTCATCGTGAATCCATCGTCAATTTAAAAAAAAAAATGAAATATGAAACTTGAGACAATTTTTTCATACAATTCATATAACCTGCTTATAAAAAATAAAGTACAAAAAGAATACATATACAGGTGAAACAAATTTAACACAAGTTCTAAGTTAAACAACCAAATACAGTCTTTGCCAAGTTATAATTAGTTACAAATACGTCAAACAAATTAAATACATGAATCTAATCGTCATCAAGATTCGGGGCATCATCCTCTTCATTTTCTCGATCTACCCCTCCCTCCATACCTCCATCAGCTCCTCTACGTTGATCATCTCCAGCATCCTACAAGAGAACCAAAATGTTAGTATTTATAAACAAAATGCTCATATGTGTTCTAAGGCAGTCAAAAAAATTACATATTGATTCAATCATGCTCATATGTGTTCTAAGGCAGTCAAAAAACTTGTATATTGATTCAATCATGCTCATATGTGTTCTAAGATAGTAAAAAACTTTCATAGTGATTCAATCATGCTCATATGTGTTCTAAGGCAGTCAAAAAACTTGCATAGTGATTCAATCATGCTCATATATGTTCTAAGGCAGTCAAAAAACTTGCATATTGATTCAATCATGCTCATATGTGTAGAGAACGTGTAGCTAATTCATGCAGTAGAGAACTTGTAGCTAAATATTTGATGTTGGGAAAGATGTCTTTCCAATCAAAATATATGCACCATCATTTCCTTACTAAGGACACAACACAAAATATGACCCAGGAGTATTAATCTCTAGCTTGAAAATAGTCCATTAGAATAGGCATATTGTAGGAGAGCAATCAAGCAATAGTCACAACTCTTAAATAATGTACATAGCCCCCAAAAGGCTTTTCAGGTAGTAGCAAACACTGACAGTTGCACCAAAGATGGATAGAAAGAACCAACTAAAGAATATAACCTTCTTTTGGAACTCAATAACTCCAAGTAAAATATTGTCTATAAAATATATTGAACCAATAGAGGGAAGGCCCGTAAAATCCTATCCTCCAATACCTTTACTTAACTAAATAGTGGATTCTGCTTGTTGTAAGTGAGGAAACAATAAAACCATGTTATGCAACTAAAGATCTAGAGCCAACAGTCAAAACTTAAAAAGTCTTTTATACAAAAAAACAAATAGCAAAATCACAATTTCAAATGATTTTTCATACATATCACAAACAACAAACCACAATATAGAAATTAGAAATTTTGAACATGGACTATCAGCATACACAAAACTGGCTCTGGATGGTTACTGGTAAATGAACATATTTGCCACACACTTGAAATGAGTTTGTATGTTAATTTCAAATTGAATTTCCATAGAAGTGACAGGACGTTCAGCCATATGAATATGTAATGAAAAGACAAAGATTAACTTAATCAACCCAATCGATTCTCAAAGCCACCTTCATTCAAAGTTGTGATATATTTCTTCTTGGGGAAGCAGTGATCATCCAGAAAAAGCAGCAACCAAGAAAATGTTCTACTCTCTCAGGCAAAAGAAACTAAAACCTTCAAAATTCAACTAGTTTTCAATGGAAGAAAATTATAAATAGATGACCTAGAAATATGTAGCAAAAGTGCTTTAATTATAGGATGTCTCAGTAACATTACTCTGTGAAATTTTACCCACATTTCCATATTGGGAATATCAACAACATTTTCTCTTTTTAGGCATAGGATGCATCTGTGTTGAATTCACCATCAACAGGTGAAAGCAAATATTAATTTTTAATGAGAAAGAAAGAAAAACAATATAAGAAAGATTTCACTAGCCTCCAGGAACAAAACAAGCAATAAATTTGGGTTTCTTATCTAAAACATAGGGCCCAAGAAAAGAAAAGAGCTCATAAATGCAATATGGTTTGACTTCTGGAATGCATATTTTTAAAAGATATTTTCCCATGAAAACAAGGAAAAATAGTCAACCAAAGATATAAAAACCGACTTTCCATAGAGTGACAAGTACGGGTCGAATCCACATGGAACATCATACATTATGAAATAATTCTAAAATAATACTTTAATAATATAACAAAGTTTACAACTAAGTCAATATTACAATTTAAATTAAATAACAATCTAAACTATGAAAATCAACTAAGCAGGAAGCTAAGTCTTCTGCAGATCTTCAGGGGCAAAATTGTCTTTTCACCACATGTGCAATTGCACTTCATCTTTGAAATACACCTGTAAACTTGTTCTAACTTATCAACCTACACAATGAAAACACAAAATCAGTAACTAATCAATAATTAAATCTAAACTATATCTAATATTATTTCTAAACAAATACATAAATTAAACTACAATTAAATAACTAGAGAAAACTAAAATTACAACTTCTAATTAAACTAACTAAGAAAATGCATGCTAACTACTATTAATTCACTAACTACGATACTAGAAAACACGAAAACTACATTAAAGCATACAATTAACTTAATGACTATTTTGTCCCTAAAGAATGCAAAAGTGGACTGACAGCTTTTCGCAAATCACAGATTTGAGGAGTCAAATGAAATCCAATTTTTCTAAAATCACTTCTGTTCTGTAACTTACAAATTCAAAAATCTGACACATTTTACAGATTTGAAAAATACATTCTGGATCTCCAGATATAAGCGTTTCAAAATCAGGATAATCTTGGAAATCGCAAGACCCGAAATTTGAAAACCCGAAAAAATTGTTTTTACAAAATACTTAAAAACCAGACCAAATCAACTCGGATCGAGCTGAAATATGATCTGCAAACAGTTAACACACAGATGTGGAGAATAGAAAAATAGTTTTCAGAAAACTCCAAAAAAATCCACATGAAATGATGAGTGCACGACAAGGTAAAAATCAGGTTTGAAATTCAGTGCACTATTCATTTATTTAAATCCACAAATCACATTTCTACATTAAACCACAAAGAAAGACAGTCCTAAACTAATTTAACCTATTGTTAAACTACAGAAAAAAGGCAACAATTAAACTAATTAAAAAATTAAGAAATAACCTACACAACTAAGATTAGTTCTAATCTAAACCACTTGTCAACTCTAATCTAACCTAAACTCACTAACTAACTAACTCTAATTCTAAACTATCGAACTGCATTACAAATCTAACTAATGATAATATACTCTAGCTAATATAATTAACTAATGAATTAATTAATCTAGTGTTAATTCTAACCTAATAAAACCACTACTAACCTACGGTTAAGCTAACTAGGGTTAATTAGGGTAACTAAATACCTAAAATTACTCACTAACTAGGTTGGACACTAACTAGGGTTAGTTCCTAATTAAGGTCGACTAGGGTTAGCTATCTTAACTAAAGTAACTAAGGTTTAATTACCTACTAGGGTTGGCTAAGTTAGTTTCTCACTAAGGGAAGTTAGGGTCAAATAGGGTTTAGCTAAACTAATTACGGTTAGTACCTAGGGTTAGGCTAGGGTTTAACTATGGTTAATAAGGGTCGGTTAGGGTTGATAGGGTTAACTAAGGTTTTGACTAAGGTAGTTAGCTTCTAACTAAAGTTAATAACTAACTAAGGTTAATAACTACCTACCTAGGGTTAGGAACCAATCAACTAGGGTTAGTTAAATACTTAGAGTTAGAAAATAATTAAGTAGGGTTAAGGATTAGCTAGGTGGCGGTTTTAGAATATGTTTTGAATAAGGTCCACGCCAACCTTAAGTTACTACTTATACTAATAGTTAATTATTATTTCCTAAAACACTAATGTAAATCTAAATTAACTCCTAACTTAAATGTAAACTAATATTAACACCTAAGCATACACAGTTTTCTAAAACCTACACTAAGGCAAATCTTACTAAATTAATTAACACCTAATTAATGCTAAGTCAAATAAATCAATTAGTAAATAGGGCTATAAAGATAAGAATCACGAATTTGGTAAGATACTCCCTCTCCCATTCTTGCTTTAGAAACACATTAGGAAAGTCTTCAATATCAAAAACCGTCCAGCCTTTTTGGCTCATGCGTTTTTCCATATTTGCATTAAAAGCAAGTAAGTCATTTTGAAAACCTTTCCAAAATCACAATACACGATTTTGGGTGGTCTTAAAAGAGGATATAGCATTTAAATTTTTGCCAAAATCGTGTAAACCAGTATTAGAAACTCTTTTGAAATTCAATCCACCTTTGAAAAAGTAACTCCTTGATAATTTGGTTGGATTTCATTTATTAGGACTTTTCTAAATTGAAATTCACGAATTTAGAAGAGTTGGTTTTCTACCAAAATCGTATTCCAACAATAAAGACCTCATTGCCCCTTTTTCTAAAATATCATACTAAGCAACTGACTAAATTACTCTAACATTAGTCTAACTAAACTAATATGAACATAACCAACTCAAGGGCACAAAGAGTAAAAACAAAATGGAAATATCTAACTAAAACTAAAATTAAACATCAGAAATTATTCTACAAACTGCTACTTATGAGACTATGAACAAACACTAAATACACAAAACGTTACATGAAATCTACACTAAAATAAAAACTAAAATATATAAAACTAATAACATACTCTAATCTAAGTTATCCTACATTAATACACGATTGAACATAAACTTTAAAAACTATGAACACTAAAATAATCTAGCTACCATGCTGTACAGAAAATCAAAAACAGGAAAATGCTAGAACAAAATTCTACTGCAGTCCACTTATATAAAACTAAAGCAGAAATTTAATCCTATTACAATGTAAAATGACCTAATGGTAAACAACATTTTAACTATCTTAACTACAAATTAAACTAACAAATCAAATAATATGCAGAAAACACTACGGCTAGAACTAAATCAACCCATTTATACAATCCTACAAAACGATATTCACAAGAACCATTAATTTGACCAATAACTAAAATGAAATTAACTATTTAAAATCTCTGATAATCTAATGCTAGGAAGAACATACTCAGATCTAATTATAACTAAAGAAATAATCGAGAAACACGAGCAGCATACGAACCAAAATTTTCAGATCACACGCACACACCCAAAACACCACTTGTTGGATTGAAATTAAAGATTAACTAAACAACAAAATCTAAACATAGCTACGTGCTGGTTTATGCACAAACAATCTACTCTAGGGGCTGACGAATAACAGAAAAATCACATTGCATAAACTGAAACTGAACGAAACACATTCACAGTCACGCACAACATAATTTGGGTTTTATCTAGAAGAAAGGGATGAGAAGATCTAACCTCCAGGGCGATCCGATGACTGAGGGGAAGAAGAGAGCGGACTTTGCTTGACTTCGCGCCACGAGGAACATCGGTGATGTTGTCTAACATCTCTTTGTTGTCTTCTTTGCAGGGATCTGCAAGTGGTGGTGCTCCGGGGTTCAGAGCCGGCCGACCATGGAAGAGCGGGACCTCCACCATGATGGATACACTTCTGCTGCAGCTGCAAAGAGACAAATCAAAGGTTAGTTCCAACAGGAAGAGAAGAAGGACAAGGTCTGAAAAGAAAAGAATGGAAGAAGAAGACGACATCTCCATTAAAGGTGGACTCCATGGATGAGGAAGAAGATGGGTGAGAGGGGCGGCTGGGTGGAAGTGGAGGGGAGCAAGAATCGTGCCCCTAGGGCACGAAAATCAAAGCAAAGACAAGTTCTCCATGGGCGTGTTCTCCTCTTTTAACGTTTTGGCTTGTTTTAGATCATTTTCAGAAAAGCTGTTAAAAAGAAAATATTCACTGGGCGCCTCTTTCTACAGGGGGTTTTTGGAAAATCATTTATGAAAACTCGAATTGGGTTGGATGGGGTGGATCTCTAAGTGTTTTGGTCCAGATCCAAGGTCCAAATGGACGTTTGGATCCAAATCCTCCAAATCGGCTCCGAGATTTGACCCGCAACACTGTAAATGCAATAATTCCTTCATTTTAAGTCCGATTTCGATGAAATTCGAACCAAAGCTCTATAATATCATTATTCACCTAAGTGTATGCCTTTAACCTATGGATGATGCATTTATGTAGTGAAAATGTGTTAATAAAACGTAATATTTATGCATCATCACAATACACAAATGTCTTGAGAGACATTGTTAAATAAACCCATGAATGCTTCAAGGACAGGAAGCAAGGGAAGAAATATGTGTGCTTCAACCTTATAAGATTATGAAGATAAATTTTCAAAAAACAGGCAAAGGAACCAAGTACATAAATGTAGCTTCCTATTAGGGACTGACTACTAAATCATTGAATAAAAATAATCAATTTAAAGGTGAAATGATATTCATCCATTCATCAAGACTGAGAATAAGATCCTAGTAGGAGAACTAAACAAACATAAAGAGGGAATAAAAATGTAGCACCTTAGAAATGAATAAAAACAAAACTGGAAATATTTATAATTATTCGCATAAAAAAGAGTGAAACTTACTTAGAAATGTCACTGATTGAAGCACTCTTTGGCTTTCTGCAAAGAGTTTTCGAGCTACAAAAATGTAATTGTACAGGGGAAATTTGAGATAAACATTTATTAAACTTCATTGCCCCTCTGCAAAGGAGAGTGAGAGTGTGGAAAGCCACATAAACAATAAATAAGAATCCCAACTTTTGATCAACTCACAGAAGTGCTTTTCACTCCTACCCTGACAAAATTTTCATAAAAATACAATCTACAATATAATCACCCCCTGATAATATCATTAATATAAATACCAAAACTGCAACACCTCTCTCTGAACCAGCACCATGCATCCAAAACAACCTTAAGATGCTACAAGAAGACCTCAAAACCAAGCAATTCTATCTCCCCTTTTCTCCATCTCAATAATCTGCAGAAAAATACCCAGAAATTCGTTCTTGTTACTACAAGCAAAAGAAAAAGAAGGCCAAACACCAAATCTTTTTTTTCTTTTGGGTAATTAAGCTGAGGTTAGGCAGACCAAGCTCACTGATCCCACTCACCATTGTGCTTCTTCGTCAAGGATCTGATGAACCAAATGCACATGAAGATGAAGAACAATGTCGCTACCCCTCCCACCAAAATTGCCACTGTCTTTCATGTTTGTTGCCCGTGCTTAAACGAACCTGAAACAAAACCCAACAAAACCACCACTACCCCAAAACCCGATAAGCTACTTTTCAGCACACCCACCTGAGAAAACCCCAAAAAAATGAACACCATCTTTAAAAAAAATAGTTTCCCCCTCCCCAACTCACCTCCTCTCGCGTCGTAGTTCCTGTATCGGTCGAAACCACCATCTAGGTAGTACACGTACGTCATGTAGCACCTCTCGAGGTAAACTTGGTTGGAATTCATGGCATTGTAGCAATCCTCCACCTCTCAAAATGCAGTTTTCAGGCAAGCCACACAGACGGCGATCGAGAGGTCGCCCTCGCACTGTTCCAGCGCGTAAACCCCGCCATCATCGATGGTATAAGTCGCTCCCTGAAATGTCATCGCCACCATCCTCCTCATCGCTCTCCGAGCTCACCACCGACTCGAGGATGTTGTCGAGGAGCAGCTTGGCGAGGAGGGTGAGAACGCCGCCCGACTTGGTGCCGTCGTTGATGGAGGGGTCGTCGCCATCGCCAAAGATGACACAGGCGACGACAGAGTCGGTCTGAGGGAGGAGGGAGGCGAAGCGCCTTAAGCCACTTTGTAACGAGAGAGAGAGAGAGAGAGAAAAGGGAGAATTTAGCACCCTAATTTGACAATTTTAATAAAAAATTAGCGACAGTATTATCGAGGAAAACTTTCCATCGCTAATTAGCGACAGATTCGAGACAAAATATTTTTTTCGCTTATTTGTCGCTAAGCTACGACGAATCTTGAGATGCTTTTTTTTTGTCGCCAATCTGTCGCTAAGTAGCAACGGATTTGCGACGGATTTTTTCTGTCGCTAATCTCATAAATATTTCGAAGTCTAGCGACGGATAATTTTCTCTCACTAATCAAAAATCAAACTTTTACTCCTAGCGTTCAAATTCAACAACCTCAAGAACCAGTGCCATTAAGGAAAACTACTATAGAGAGAAAAAGGGCAATTTCATATGATTATAGTATCTTTCTACAAGAACATGAGGGTGATATTGGCTTAAGGAAAGATGATTCAATCAACTTTCATAAAGTCACATAAAGTTCTAACTCTCAAAAGTTGATTGAAGCAATGCATGAGGAGATTAAATTCATGAGGGACAATGATGTTTTGGATCTTGTCCTATTACCTGAAGGTGTGAGACCCATTAGTTGCAAATAAATATTTAAAATCAAAAGGGATTCAAAGGGTAATGTGGAAAGATATAAGACTCAACTTGTTGCAAATAGATTTACTCAAAGAGAAGGCATTGACTACACAGAGACTTTCTCTCTAGTTTCTATGAAAGACTCTTTTAAGATTATGATGGCACGTGTGGCTCATTATGATTCGGAGCTACACCAGATGGATGTTAAGACTGTATTCCTTAATGGAGACATTAATTAGACAATATACATGGTCCAAACAGAATATTTTGTCTCAGGTGATGTCAAGAAAATAGTTTGCAAATTAAAGAAATCCATCTATGAACTTAAGCAGGCTTCCCGTCAGTGATATCATAAATTTTATCAAGTTGTCATCTCATTTGGATTTGAGATGAATGTGGTTGATGAATGCATATACCATAAGTTTAATGGGAGTAAATATATTTTTTTGGTTTTGTATGTTGATGACATATTGGTTGTCAGTAATGATATAGACATACTGCACGAAACCAAGAGATTTTTGACAAAAAAAATTGAAATGAAAGATCTTAAGAATGCTTCTTTTGTATTAGGAATCCAAATACATTAGGATTGTTCTCAGAGTATTCTTGGCTTATCGCAAAAGAGTTATATCGAAAAGATTATTGATAGATTTGGCATGAAGGATTGCAAACCAAGAGATACTCTTGTTGATAAGGGAGACAAGTTTAGTCTCGCTCAATACCCCAAACATTAGCCTGAAATTAAGGATATGGAACAGATTTTCTATGCATCTGTTGTGTGGAGTCTTATGTATGCTCAAGTGTGTCGCGTTTGAATTTAGCGTAATTTATTGGGATGTTGGGCAGATATCTTAGTAACCCAGGTATGGATCGTTGAAAAACAATCAAACGGATTATACGATATTTGCAGAGAACAAAAAGTTATATGCTCACATACAAGAAGTCAGATCAGTTGGAGATCATTGGGTATTCTGATTTTGACTTTGCAAGATGCGAAGACAGTCGCAGATCCACGTCAGGTTATATTTTTCTGTTGGTTAGGGGAGTTATTTCCTGGAGGAGTGCCAAGCAGATACTCATTGCTTATTTCACCATGACAGCAAAATTCATAGCTTTGTTATGAGGCATCTAACCATGGAATATGGCTACATAATGTTGTCACAAGGTTACGAATTTTGGATAATGTTAAAAGACCATTAAAGTTATTCTGTGACAATAATTCAGCAGTGTTATATTCCAATAATAACAGGAGTTCTTCGAAGTTAAAGCATATTGACATTAAGTTCCTTGTTGTTAAAGAAAGAGTGCAAAAAGGTCAGATATCGATAGAACATACTAGCACAAACTCCATGATTGCGGATCCACTTACTAAAGGTTCGCCACCTAAGGTTTTTTACAAACACACTACTCGAATGGGTGTTTTATCATTTTATGATATGCTAGTTTAGTGAGAGTTTGTATTTAGATATTCTATGATATTATAAAGTTTTTCAGTATAGTTAAAGTTTTGGTTTCATTCTGTACTCATTTTTTTGTAATCTCACTAAAGTTTTCAGAAAGGACCAGTTGAAAGTAGGCATGTTTGATCACATTACATGTAATTTTCATGCTTCACATTCATGCTTGATCCATGTCATTTGGTTATATGAATATATGTGATCATTGATGGGTCCAATTACATTATTTATAATGAAGACTACTTTGGTTCTATGTTGACATGATCAATAGACTAGAATGGTAGAGATATCAATTGATAAGATAGTTTTTTTTAGCTCATAAGGATATAATGTGTGATTATAAGGTTACGTATGTGGCCCAAGTGTGAGATTGTTAGAAAATAATCGTGTGGGTCTACATATGTTTAACCACACATTATAGACTATCTCATGTCTGGGCCCTCTTTATGTAATCTAATACGGTTGAGTCATATGGTATCTCATATGGTATGGTACACTGTGTGAAAAGACTTGTTTTGTCTATAATTTTGTAATGGACTGAATTAGAGACAAACTCCTGATTGAAAACAGATTAGGTTATGATCCACAAACCTTATATAATGGCCCTCTTTTTTAGGCCTCCCATAACTATAAAGAGATTCAGTCCCTCTCATAAGGTTTAGAGAAAGGAATAGGACCACGTATACAGGTTTTGTAAGATTATACCCGTTATCAATCTACCGAAGCACCTTATGAATTCAGGTACACTTTTGCACTAAGATTTAGTTTTCAGTTTTGGTTTTCAACGATTTAGCGTGAACATGAACTTCGGTCCTTTTAGTTTTTGTTGGATTTAACAGAAGAGCCCACCACATCAACAAAAGAAAGTTGCTAGTTAGATGCAATGGTAGATAGATGGAGATGGTTAGACCATGTGGAAGTGGAAAGGGAGGAAGATGAAGAAGTGAAGACCTGTTGTGTGTTGGGTTGAGGGAGGAAAGGAAACTTGGGAGAAAGAGGAGGTAAGGAAGGGCAGTGGAGGGGAGAGGATCATGAAGAGCATGGAGAAGGCGACTTTCTCAGATAAATGAAGGCAATGATTTCTCTTTGTTATAAAATTTATTAAGTTTAACAAGCATTATTTTCGCATTATAACATTTCTTTTTTTTTTATGAGCCAACTAAGGTAGGGATTGTTAGGCTCATTTTTCCATGACCTCGAGCTAAGGTTTTTAAGCAATAGAGCTTGAACATCTCAAAACTTGACTTTTTCTCTTGTTTACCACCATTAGACATGAACGTGAAAAAACTACCAAACAGGTAAACTTGTAAATATGATAAATTTATATGAATATGTTTTACTCATTTTTTTTTAAGGCAAGTTGGGGTTAGGCAAACCCCCGCCAGTTATTATTCAATCATACCACTGGGGTTTTGAACCTAAAATGCCCACCATAGAGATATGTGCAATGATAGCCCCTATTGGTGTGTTTTATTCGCAATTGCCAAAACTAATACGGGTACTAGTACAAGTACAAATTATTGATACTTGTGACACCCAAATTTATTTTAGAAAACTTATTTTAAATTTTTTTTTAAAGTAAGCACTGTGTAAGACTTTTTCTGTCTAAATCCTTTTTCAAAACACAGATTCCAAACCAAGACCTCAATTATTTAAATACTTTACCCATCTTTACAAAATCATTATTTACTTTATATACCATTACAACATTGGTTATAGGGTTCACACGTACCGTTTCAGCACTAACCTTAAGCCAATCCTAACATACTATTTCGGCACCGGGTCAAAACTCAAACCAATTTTTTCAACATACACAAATCTTGGCACACAAATTACTTTCATTCATTTCTGAGTATAAAGGTTTATAAAATATATCATTTGTACATAATAGAGAACAAAAACTGAAAACAACTCCCAGAAGTAGTCTCAGTCCAATACTACAGATGCCCTCGCATCCTTCATATTGTAACATTGTTTGCCTAATGAGCTCCTGAAAATATCAAAGTAAAGAGGGATGAGACAACATCGATGTTTTAGTATGATTCAATTACTCAACACAAATGACTAAGCTAGTACCACAAAGCATCAACGATTGGAAGCCCATCATGGCCCAAAACTAAAATCCTAACACAAAAAGAATTAACCCTTTACTTATAGGTGTCGACCTTCAGACAACCACAACAGATCAAAAAGATTACAGGAGGTGCCAAACATCACAAAAGTACTAAAAAAAATTCTAACAAAGGAGGAGTCAACCCACACTCACTATGGATCGACCCTCAGAAAGTATACACCCACATACTGATTACAGAGGAATCAACCCTCCTAGCTTCAGAGACGATCCGCAACAAATTCTTAAGTTAACCTACAGTGCTTCTTTTCACAACACAATGTACCCTTTATGGTTTTGGCATCACTACCACCCAACGTACCCCTCTAGGTACTAGCATCAATCCATTATACAACAATCACTGTGTACTAACATCACCATACCTAGGGCACCAGCATTAAGTTAAAACATAGAATCTCATCACAACTTCGGTGTAAAGCCAAACTCACACTGTACCACTATGGCACCGACATAGAACCGAATCTCATTATACCATCATGACACAAGCATAAAGCTAACTCATAACGTACCACCATGGCACTAGCACAAGGCCAACACACACATCGTACCATTACAGTAGCTGCATAAAGCTAACACTCAACATACCATCATAGCACCAACTTAGAGTCAAAGCACCTTGTACCCTTATGGTACCAACATAGAGCCAAGTCATATATGGGTCAACACCCTTCTAAATCCAAGCTAGTCATTTTCAAGCATCAATCAAACCAAATTACGGATTGTCATACTAGCAATATCCATCACTAAATTAACTTCACACATTCAATATACACGTCATTCAACATGTTCACGTGCAAAGAGTGCTCTCATGCACAAACCCAGCTTTCTTGGACCATCACAACTTAAATCCATGCATTACTACACAAAATCCACAAGATAAATATCAAGTCCTAGTGACCTTCTCCACACTGTTGTCAAGTTGGTTTCATTGGATCTTCGACTTAATAGTCCATACATGAACCAAAACCATCAAGAAAACACACACAGGCTAGACCCTTCTGAGCTCAGAAGTTGACCCTCCCCCTGCAAAGTTGACCCTCACTCTATAGGAGTCGACCCTAGCAAAACAGAGATAAACTCACCAACTGCAAGAGTTGACCCTGGCTTAGCAGGTGTCGACCCACCATAACCAAACAGAATCCTCAAAACCTAGAAAAACCAAAGTGTTGACCCCGGAACAATAGAGGTTGACCCTCAATCACCCGGAACATGCCAAAACACAGGATGTCGACCCCTGGCAACCACCAAAGTAATTTCAAGCAAACATTTGCCATTAGGTCTTTCAACCTCATATCAGGCCAAAACATACATGAATAAAAGCCAAAGCTCAAGGCCACTAAGATAACTATATACATCCTCCACTCGTAATTTAATCATGCATCATATTCAAAAACCTCTAAGCATGCTTGATCATCCAATTTTAGCATGCATATATACATTTTAGGCTAGAGACGAATACAAAGCATGGTAATTAGAAAATCCAAACCAAACACCATTTTCAACAATGAATCATGTTAATATCAAGTTCTAAAGTTTTAAGCACATGATACATACTGAGATTTTAAATCAAAACCAGATTCTAATTGAATATACATTCATATATGTTGTGATTTTAATAAAAAACAGATTTTAACTAAATACACATTCATATATGGTGGGATTTTAAATCAAAACCAAATTATAACTGAATATACATTCATATGTGTTGTGATTTTAATAAAACTCATAATCTAAATTGAATACACATTCATATATGCTGAAATTTTAATGAAAATCAGATTCTAAATTGAATACACATTCACATATGCAGAGATTTTAATGAAAATCATATTCTAAACTAAATATACATTCAAATATGCTGAAATTTTAATTAAAATCATATTCTAAACTAAATACACATTCAAATATGCTAGGATTTTAATGAAAATCTTATTATAAACTAAATACACATTCACATGTACAGGAATTTTAATGAAAATCAAATTCTAAACTGAATATACATTCAAATATGCTAGGATTTTAATGAAAATCATATTCTATACATTCATATATGCAGGGATTTTAATGAAAAACATATTCTAAACTTAATATGCATTAATATATGCTGAGATTTTAAATAAAAACAAGATTTTAACTAAATATATGTTATGATTTTAATGAAACTCGTATTCTAAACAAAAGTACTGTCTAGCATGAAATCTTCATAAAGAACATATCCTATTATGACATAAAATCAAATCCAAACACACAAAAAAATCAAACATGTTAGCACTAAAAAAATCCAAGCATTAACTCATCCGAAACAGGTCATATTCTCAAAGATCAAAATCATCCAAACATGATTTAACATGCTAAAGTCTCAACTACGTACGAATTCACAGGTTCCTCATAGTCATCCTAGAATCAAAGAAATAAAACATGATTTTAAAACATTCAATCCAACAACAAACGTATCAGAGTTCATTCCCACTTATGACCAACTCATATGATTTAGATCAGATTAAAAACAATCTCAAATTTGATTTTCCAATGTATGAGAACATTCTAAGCATGCTATATCCAGATTCTATGTATTTTAAGCACGTTTTTTCCCCAAATCATACTGTTATTTCAAAATCTAACATGATTCAACATATTTCATGCATAAAACCCATCTACATGTTACATACTCCCTAGTGATTCATGAAGAGATGAAATATACCTTAAAATTGCTCCAAAACAATGAAAATCCACATCTTGCTTAGTCCAAAATACACCTCAAATCCACCAAAAATGTCCTCCTTCCACGCCAAAAAACCTCCAAAGTGCTAATGATCCCTCCTAGTGGCAAAAAGGTGCTTGTCTTCGTCAAAAAGTGCTAACTCACCTCTGAACTCCAATGTTCTTTTCTCAAAATTGCAAAAGAAAGAGGGAGAGAAGCAAGAGAAGAAGAAGAAGAAGGTGAGGTTGAGAGAGAGAGAGAGAGTGTACAGTGAAGGGGTTACACGCATGAGAGGAAAGAGAGAGAGAAGTGAATACCATGCGTACAACAAAGTGGGGGTTCATGTGTTCAATAGTGAGAGAGGGTGGGGGCCACCTGATCCTCACTTGCTACCGTTGTCCCTTTCAAAAGACAAAACTGCCCCTATAACATAAAACAAAACCAAGCATGTTCTTTTCATGCTGATTTTACCAATAGCTGCAATCTAAAAAAGTATGTCATTCTCATAAAAAATCAACCTCTTTTCAATAAATCCCTTTTAAATCCTCATGCCAGAAATGTTCATATTATATATGAGAAATTTTGGGCATGTCTTTTGCCCAAAAAGCCATAATCTTTCTTAAAAAAGATGACTATGTCCTCAAATACCAACGGATCTGATCCGATCCGAACTTGAATTCAACATAACAAAGATTCAAATATCAACGAGCACCAATCCCAATAAAAGCTCATATATATATATATATATATATATATATATATATATATATATATATATATATATATATATATATGTGTGTGTGTGTGTGTGTGTGTGTGTGTGTGTGTGTGTGTGTGTCCACCCTGGGTGAGAATGTAAAGTATTTCAATTATATTTTTACTTGCGACACACATTGATACACCTTAAAAAATGTTTGATGTAAACATTGATATAGATTCTAAAAGAATTGGTGTGAATTGGTAAAGAATTGATACCAAATATGGTTTTTACAAAGATGCTTATGAATTAACATGTTAAATCAATTATTTTTTCGTTATAATTTATTTATAAGTCATTGCATTTAAAAGTCTCAATAATACGTAGGAATTTATGGTAATTACATTGCTAGTTGCATGTTAAGATCTTGTTAGAAACAACTTTGATACTCATTTATATTATAATGTAATTAGAAACAAATTGTTACTAGAGAAGGTACAATTTCTTAAACAATTGGATGAGATTCTTAAATATTTGATACTTCTATTTATGAATTTCAAAATGAGACCTTTATTAGTATCTGGCACTAGCACATTTGATCCACCATATATGCTTTTAATATCCATCCAATCAAGTAGCCTTAAGGGGTTTAGAAGGCCTTTGCTGCTAGACGGGTGGTTAGGGTTTCATTTTCATGGGTGTTAGTTTCTCTCATATAATTAGGGCCCCGGGCATTATGTTCCTTATCCTGTCAAAGCAAGGCGACTTCTTGGGGTCAAGCGGGTGCATGACCAGCACTACTACTATGTCTCTAATCCTGAAACTTGTTTTCTCCTTTCTCATTAAAAAAAACATATAATAAAACCATACCATATATATATATATATATATATATATATATATATATATATATATATATATATATATATATATATATGACCTTGGTGGCAATGTTGTCAGCAACCGATTCAGCTATATCAGCCGATACTCAAGTGAATTGTTTTGTATCATTCAGAATATAATAAAAAAATATTATGTGTCAATCATAATGGAATACATGTTAAAATGATTAGAATAATAATAAAATAATTATAATAATTTTTGTAATTTTTAAATAGCCAATTCAAAGCGTATCAATTTTATGCCAATTCGATATGCATCGGCCGTCGATACGCACCTATACTGATAACATTGCTTGGTGGTCGTCGTGAAAAAGATAATAGAATTCATCAAAGGTTCAAGACCGATTAGGTCATTTCACATCCAATCAAACCACCGATTTGGCAAGGAAAAATCTCGCACTACATTAATAAATGTGTTAATTCAACATATTTGGAATTTGGAAAATATACTAGCACATCTCAAATTTGAAAGGAAATTCTATATAAGGTGATAATATTGTGATATTCTGTAAAGATTTATGTTTTGTAAATATCATAAATTGAAATATTTTAATGGTTTTAAAATATAAATATAAATAACAAGATTTTCAAAATATAGCCAGTATTAGCGAACCATCTCATAGAGACTCATCATTTTGATGGCATGTTGCAAGTGACGTAAGCGAATAGGAAATGGATACACAATTTTTTTTTTCAGTTTTTAATCAACGAAGGCATTTTTTTTGATATTTTACTATTAAAAAAATATAATTTATTGAAATAACACTAAAATTCATTAAAATATACTATGAATATTTTAATGAATTGTAGTGTTATTTCAATAAAATATATATTTTTAATATTCAAATATAAAAAAATGCCTTCGTTGATTAAATACTGAAAAAAATTGTGTATCCATTTCCTATTTTTCAAAAAAAAAAATCTAACTTGTGAGTTGAACCTGTGTCAGGTGTCTTCGTGTCACGTGCAGACTAAACTTTGTGACATGTTTGGTGACTATGAAGCACAGCGTCATGAGCATAATTTTTTTTGCAAACTCACGATGCGCCAAACTGCCCAATCTAGTCAGCCCAATGGTCAAAGGTCGCACACGAGCACTTTTTCATGTGTTGAATCATTATCATTGGCTCTGTGCACCACCTCGTATGTAGCTACTTAGCGAAAGCTGATCAAGCGCATCTTCAAATGTGAATTTTATCTAGTCCATTCTGCTTAGTGTATAGTCGGCCCATACCAGCTATTACTTTCGAAATGTGCATAAACTTGCCTTAGCCTTGTGTGTCATGGATCGTATTGTGACTCCATGAGCACGATATAATAAAACATCGCCACTGAAGGAACATGACCTTGCGACTACTAGTCTGAAGACCAGTTGATGATTGAACTCCATAACAAAGAGCACCGCACAGACTCATTCGTCGATGCCTAGGCATTAACTCGCCTAGTCCCGAGTCACCATATTCAATTAGAACCACCTAAGGTGATTCTTGAAAGAATTAACCCTAACTCACACGCACCTCCGTGCATCCAAACGCTATACATGAGAAATCTTGCAAGCCGAGTGGTCCTTAACCAAATCTTCAAAGGCAACATCCTCTAATTCGTTGACATTGCTTAATCAAACATTGTTCTACGCTTGTATTGCCACACATCGGTGCACTAATGACAATATCATTGTTTATTGCATGTCATGCTATCACCACATGTCACCAATCAAGCCAATGCATACCGCATGTTTTTACACTCGATGCATTTTTTACTTCGTAGAGTTTCGCACTGCTACTACCCCATTTTGAAGGCTCAGTCTGGGACATTCTCCCTCACCCAAACCATTATGGCCCTCGACAATGCCAGTACAGGTAAGAACACAGTCTTAATTGATATGTGAGTTTTTCTTTGGACTCATATTTGGTTTACTTCTTTTTTTTATCCTACTCAACTTGTTCTGGTTTTCATCCATCATCACCGCAACCTTTAACACACCAAGTAAACTGAAAAAACATTAACAAGACAAAACCAAAAGTCTTTCTACATTCAACAAGTCCTTCGGAAACCATGGTGGTGGAAGCAGTAATTTGTATCATTAATGGTAGTTTAGAAAACTTAAAAAGTGAAACTCATTTTTTCAAAAGGATTAATCACATCCCAGAAACACAAGTAATGCACAACAATTGTACTTTGTTAATCAGTAAAAATATCCTTCCTGGTGGCAACTAAGCACCACCACAATATTTCACAAAGTGATACAGACAAAAAGACTTGTGAACTCTTAACATGAACTGAAGCAGTAGAAGTCGAAGAACTTTCTGTGTTAATAAAACTTCTCAGAAATAGGTATGGTTATTCATATGCATGTGCATAACGATTGTGTGTGCTAGTTGTGGCAGCTCACTATATATGTATAACCATTTAGAGCCTAAGTAGCAGTACATTATGTTCCTTCAATCACTTAGACAACGGTCTTCCACTCCATCAACATCGAGCATCATTTGCTCATGAGACCCCAGTGCAGTTCCAAACATAAGCAGGTCATCATCACCTATACTACAAACTTGTTGTCTTCAAGCTCATAGTTGGGGTGCCTTCCAACCCCAGTAAGGGCAATTTAAATCCCTTCATAGTCTTCCTAAAGAAAAACAACTACCAATACGTGCCGCAGAGATATCAACTCCCTTAAGTACCAACTTACGGTTTTCTAACGATCTAAACTAGTCCTCAAGTGAGGGACGCCTACTTGCGTATCACCCCAAAGTGGTCCTTCAAAACGTATTTCTAGGCACTCATTCACACAAAGGGCAACATTGCAACTCTCATTTGGAGCCAGCATGCTGCAACTCTCATCCAAAACCAACAAAACGTTTATGCAAAAACCAAACCGATGAGCTACGAACAATAAATTTTGTTCGCACACACAATCCATAAAGGAACTACCAACTCAAGGGACCAAAACAATGACCATTCTGCTCAACATGGTCGTTAACCCACAATCTTGTGGGAGAATCTAGAAGTTTAGTTGAGTCTCCCATACCCAAATGTGCAAATCCATCTAGTTGAATCCAATGTGCATTCTCTGCATGTACAAGACAAACATCACGCTCTACCAACAAGCCTAACTCACAACTGGTAGGCATCTTTGGCTTATCCACGTTCTCTTAGCCAACTGAATAACAACCTTATACTTGTACTTATCATCAACAAGATGACTCATATCAACCTACCAACATCTTGCTTATGTGATCAGTCAACCACACTTTAGCAGCATAAATTTGAGTAACCAAGATAAACTGTCACTATCCTCTTTAGTAATGCACACAATGAACAACAAGGTCTCTGTGAATCTTTTTGCTATGATGCCAATTTGTCACAAGTATAGAATTTTTTGCAAACCTGCGATGTGCCAGACTGCTTAGTCTGGCCAACCCAACGGCCAAAGGCCGTGCACCAACACTTTTCCATGTACCGAATCATTTTCATTGGCAATGCGCACCACCTCGTATGCATGCTGCCTAGCGAAAGCTGATCAAATGCATCTTCAAATGCAAAATCCATCTAATCCATGTCGCTTAGTGCACATCCATATCATACCAGCTTTCACTTTTGAAAGGGACATAAACTTGCCTTAGCCTTGCGTGCCATGGAGCGTATTGCAACTCTATGTGCACGACATAATAAAACCTCACCACTAAAGGAATAAGACCTTGCGGCCTCTAGTCCAAAGACCAGTTGATGATTGAACACCATAGTGAATAGCACTATCCAGTCTCATTCACTGGTGCCTAGGCATTCACTCGCCTAGCTCCGAGTTACCATACTCGGTTGAAACCACCTAAGGTTATTGCTAGAGGAATTAGCCTTAACCTATATGCACCCCTTTACATCCAAACGCTATGCATGAAAAACTTTTGCAAGTCGGGAGATCCTTAACCAAATCTCCAAAGGCAACATCCTTTGATCCCTGACATTGTTTAATCAAACAATGTTCAACGTCTGTGCCATCATACAATGATGAACTAACAATGATATCATTCTTTGTCGTGTGTTGTTCTATCATCGCACATCACCAATCAAGCTAATGCATACCGCACATTCCTGCACTTGATGCATTTTCCACTCCGTAGAGCTCCACACTGCCACTGCCCAATTTTGAAAGCTCGGTCTGGGACACACAAAATGCTACATCTTATGTAGGGATAGCAGTGGACCGGAGCGAGTGCAAGGGATAAGGTCTTCATCCTCATCCCGTATCAAAATAGTGAGTTTCATCCCTGCGATGGGACTCTGAACCTTCACTCCTATCCCATCTCAAATTTATCGTCCTCATCTCCATCTCAGTCCCTGCTTTCGTCTTTATTTTAGTTCTTGCATCTCACCAAATTTACCGTCCTCATTTCCTACCGTTGTGTTTGTTAGAAAAAAAACAAGCCAAGTTGTTGAGAGGGTCAAGTTGTCACGCGGAGCAGCATTAGGAGCCTTGAGAAGAGGTTGAAAGGGTTGATCACAAAGATCGAAAGGAGAGTTTTTAGGCTTTAAGATTAGAAATTTAGTATTAAAAATATATATAAGAGTTATATGCAATTTTATTAAATAATTAAGGGTATTAATTCTAGTTATTTTACTAACAAAGATTGGAGATGCGGCGAAGTAAGGTGGGGTGGGGAAAAATTTAAGTCCTTCCCCGCCTCTATCCCCCACTAGTTTTTATTTTTACCTCCATCATCGAACCATTCCCCGTTTCATGTCCTCCATTTCTGCCCCAAACGTAACGGGTTCAGACGGATCCCCGCTTCCCCTGGTCCACTGTCATGCCATCCCTAATCTTATGGGATTTGTTTCCCGTTCCCGTCCCTGGACTCAAACCACTCTGGGGTTATCCTGTATCGGTTTTACGACACGGACGATTCGGTACATCTCAATTGAATCGGATCGTTAGTGGCGGGAACTCTTGGTTATAAATCAGCGTCAACTCGTTCCTTCGCGCTCTCAGAGTCTCTGATCTTCCAACTCCTCACCCTGCAAAACCCACTAAAAACCCTAGATTTCCCATCGGAACAGATAAGAGGAGAGATCGATCGGAATTCGTCTCCTTCAATGGTCAAGAAACCCTGATTTGCTTGCGAAATGGGAGGGGGAAGCAGAATGTCGGCGAGGAGCAGGGTCAATAGGCCGCCAGATACGCCTCCCCGGCACGGCGATGGTGATCCGAGGCCACGGAGCGGCGGCAGGCCGAGGAGGAGTCCCGGCTCGCTGAATCTTATGGAGTTCAACCTGAAATTCGTCCTCGGGTTTGGCGTTGTCGCGTTCTTGTTGATTCTGTTTGTGATCTATCGCCAATTGAGGGTCGATGAATCCCTTGCGGTGCCTCGTTGTGTCACTCCGTTGCCCGCTCCAAAGATGACAGACCTCCCACAGGTGAAGTGAATCTCGGTGTACTGGTTTCTTGCTTCTCCTCTTTGTTGAATTGACATTATCGGTTTTTAAGGGGGATTTTGGGCAATTTGCAGTTTCAGGGTGAACACCGTGAGAGTTTGTACTGGGGAACTTATCGCCCTCACGTTTATTTGGGAATTCGGGCGAGGTAAAGGTTTTTCCCCCTTTTTCCCAGCTTGTAATCCATTTGATATTGGTAAAGATTTGGTCATCTGGAGTTATTCTGTTTGGCTCTTTTGCTTTTCTCTTGAGTTAATTACGAACGAGAACGTCACTAATATTCATATTGTTGGGTTTGTTTTCCTGATTGGAATTTATGATTGGTGAGTCTTGTTCTATTCTGCCAACTTGGTGTCTTATCTTGTAGTCTTCTGGTCTTGTGAGTAAGAAGTAATCCATTTAGAGCGTCTTAGTGCCATCGAATTTGGAAGATAACTGTCATTCCTAGTGTTGTCTACAGACTTTGACTCGGGAATGTACACTTTTAATTGCCATGTAAGAAAATTGTGGGTAATGTTGTCATGACATATTCAATATTCTTCATTGTGAATGCTGGAAGGTGCAATTTACAGGACACTAATTGCCATGTAAGAAGGGTAATGTTGTCATGAGATATTCAATATTCTCCATTGTGAATGCTTGAAGGTGCAATTTACAGGACACCAAGGTCTTTGGTTGCTGGACTGATGTGGATTGGTGTCAAGGATGGGCGATATCATTTGCGCCATGTTTGCCAGGATTCTGATGATCTGAGGACATATGGATGGACCAAACACAATGGCCGAGATTATGGGCATCAAGTACGTGCACTACTTGCTTGTGCTTATTGCTTGAGGATTCTGTGTGTGATACACATACATCTTGATTTTTTAACTGTGTATCTCTTTATATTCATATATGCATGTCATTGGATGTTAATTTTCCATATTTTTGATGTGTTGAGCGCCAGTCTATTCACTTAATATTACCTCCCAGTGCCGTTTTATGGTCATTTTCTGGTCGTTTCTAGGTTTTCTGTAATCTTGCTGGTGATCAATGATTGTATCATCAGATGGAAGCTTATCAGAAAAATTATTTTTGTAAGAGTTTGCGTTTTTTATGCAATGCCTCTCTTTGTCAATTGGAAAGGAGTGCTTGAATTGGTAGACTTTTCACAACAAGATACTTTTAGCAAATGATATAGCCTTTCGTACAAATTATAGAAGCTTAAAAAACAACCATAAAATGTTGCTGATTTGGAAGTTTTGCTTGCTTCTAGGTAATCTTGTCAAGAAATTGGTGAGTGATAGCTCATGTTGTGGTCATTTTCTCTGGCTTATTGTGTTGATATGAAGACACGTTTGAGTTTTCTTAATCTGCTATTGAAATTAAAGATATTTTAAGTAGCGCAGATATAATTTTGTGTCTCCTATTGCAGGTGTTGGTTGACCAAGATCTAATGATTGGTACCACCTTTTTCAAAGCCCGTGGTAGTGGAAGTGGCTATGGAGGAGATTGGGCAATTCGGGTTGAGGCACATTATAATCAGTAATCTCTTAATTTTTTTCATCATGATGCAAACATTCTTTTGCTTTAAGACTAATTGGTTAAAGACAACTTTGCTTCTAAGTTATTTCATCCATGTTCACAACTTTTTAAGTCTAGGGGCCATTTCACATGATTTTTGGAGAAATGTAAACAGTATCTATTCTTGAGGCCTCCTGCACTTAGTCTGTTATAATTTTTGTCATCTTCATGATCTTTTTATGATTTTTTTTGGTTTTCATCTACTTAAATGTCTTTCACAACCAGTACTTGTGGCATATATAGTCATTATTTTATGCTTGACTAGTCATTCAAAATTAAATGAGGAACTCTCCGCCTTGGCCGCCAGGACATGGTTGTTATTTTTCTGCCTCCTTTTTTTTTTCTTCCTCCTACCCGAAAAGTTTTTTTTGTTCTCTCATTTTCTTTTTCTTTTGCTTTTCTTTTTTACCTTCTTATTTTTTTCTTCCTCCTCCTTTCACCCCTCTGCCATCTCTTTTTCTTCCTCTTCCTCTTCTTGTTCTACTTCCTTTTTTCCCTTTTTTTCTTTTTTCTTCTTCCTCCTCTCGGCCTTCCACTCTCCTTTTTCTTCTTCTTTTTCCTTTTTGTTTTTTATTTTTATTTTTACATGTATGCATGTGCTTTTGACACACACACATATAAAATTTGTTTTTTCAGTTCTCTCTCTCTCTCTCTATATATATATATATTCATCCTGTCCCCTTTTTCTTTGTCACCGTTAAGACCTTCCAAATATCAAAGCTTTAAGTGTTTTATGCTCAATTTGAACCATTAGATGTGTTTATCAATACATATTTATTGGGAAACAAGCTTTGTTTCAAATTAATTTGATGTAAAGATGTGAATATTTTATCATGGAATTTTAGTACGATATCAACCGATGAATTTTAGACCATAAAATTAAGTTAGCCACTTGGAACATAGGGTCTTTAACTGGTAAGTTGGTAGAGTTAGTAGATGTTATGTGTAGGAGAAAAATTGATATTTTATGTCTACAAGAGACCAAATGGGTAGGTGAGAAAGCAAAAGTGATAGAACCTTGGGGATATAAGATTTGGTATACAGGAATAAATAGGAATAGGAATGGAGTAGGGATTGTTATGAGTCGTCAGTTTATAGATAATGTAGTTGAGGTCCGTAGGAAGGGGGATAGAATTTTACTTATTAAATTAGTATTAGGTACGAATATTATTAATATTATTAGTGTTTATGCACCTCAAGTAGGTTTAGATGATTCATTAAGCATCAATTTTGGGAAGATTTAGATGGAGTAGTACAAGGGATATCTTATGGAGAAAAGCTTTTCATCGGCGGTGACCTTAATGGACATGTAGGCATTAGTAGGGATGGATTTGAGAGTATCCATGGAGGCTATGGTATAGGAGAAAGAAATGAAAGTGGAGAAAGGATTTTAGATTTTTGTTTGTCCTATGATATGATCTTAGCAAACACTTGGTTTAGGAAGAGGGAGTCTCACCTAGTAACATTTAAAAGTGGGGTTAATACGAGTCAGATAGATTTTTTCCTACTTAGAAAGAGAGATAAGGGTTGTTGCATCGATTGTAAGGTTATACCGGGAGAAAGTGTAGCTACACAACATAGAGTCTTCATTTTAGATCTTAGAATTAGACAATGCCGCACAAGGGATAGACATAGGATAGATCCTAGAATTAAGTGGTGGGCACTGAAAGGAGCTAAACAATGAATGTTTGTAGAACAGGTAGTTAAGGAAGTTGATTGGTGTCGCGAGGAGGATTCAGAATCAATGCGGAATAAGATAGCGGGTGGCATGAGAAAAGTGGCTAAGGAGGTATTGGGTGAGTCTAAAGGCGGTGCACCACTAGGTAAGGATACATCATGGTGGAACGAGGATGTCAAATTAGCTATTAAGGTTAAAAGAGAGTGTTATAGAAATCTAAGTAAGAGTCGTGATAATGAGAATTTGGAGAAGTATATGATAGCAAAGAAGGAAGCTAAAAAAGTAGTTCGAAACGCGAGGGCTAAGGTATATAAGGAGGTTTATGACAAGTTGGATACCAAAGAAGGCGAGAAGGATATTTATAGGCTTGCAAAGATGAGAGATAGGAAATCGAGGGATTTGGGTATGGTTAGATGTATCAAAGATGAAACGCAAAGGGTTTTAGTCAAAGATGAGAAGATTAAGGAGAGATGGAAAGATTATTTTGATAAGCTATTTAATGATAGTCATGCTGAAGATCTTGGAGACTTCTCCATTCCTTTTCATGAGATAAATCGTGACTTCATGCGCAAGATTCAAAAGAAAGAAATTGCAAAGGCTTTGAAGAAAATGAAATCAAGAAGGGCAGTTGGCCCAAATGGTATACCTATCGAGGCTTGAAAATGCTTGGGAGAGAAAGGTTTAGAATGGTTGACAAATCTTTTTAACTTGATTTGGCGAACAAATAAGATGCCTAATGAGTGGAGGAAGAGTACTTTAGTGCCTTTATATAAGAATAAGGGTGATATACAAGATTGCACAAACTATCGTGGTATAAAACTCATGAGTCATACTATGAAACTTTGGGAGAGGGTGATTGAGTCTAGGTTGAGGAAGGTTGTCATGATCAGGGTTACTGGAAGCGCCTAGCTAAAAGGGGAAGCGCGCTTCGGAAGCGCGGAACGTCGCGCTTCCGAAGCGTGGGGGGAAGCGTCCCCCTTTTTTGGGAAGCGCGCTTCCCTTTAATGGGGGACACGTTTCCCTTTAATGGGGGGACACACTTCCCTTTAATGGGAAGCTCGCTTCCCCCTCGCTTCCTCCTCGCTTCCCCCACGCTTCCCCTATTTTTTTCATTTTTTTGTATTTTTTATTTTTTATTTTTATTTTTTTCGCTTTCCCCTCGCTTCCGAGACGCTTCCTATGTCGCTTCCGAGACGCTTCCTAGGTCGCTTCCGAGACACTTTCCGAATCGCTCCCAAGTAGTCCCACGCTTCCTAAAATTTTGAAAGTGCCTCGCTTCCCGCTCCCGCTTCCTCAACTGGCAACCATGGTCATGATATCGGAGAATCAATTTGGTTTTATGCCTAGAAGATCAACTATGGAAGCTATACATCTTCTTAGACAACTTATTGAAAGATATAGAGAGAGGAACAAAGATTTGCATATGGTTTTTATTGATTTAGAGAAGGCATACCATAGAGTACCTAGGGACGTTCTCTGGTGGACAATGATGAAGAAATGTGTTTCTCTCAAGTACATTAGTATAATTAAAGATATGTATGAAGGAGTAGTAACCAATGTTCGCACTTATGCAGGGGTGACAACCAATTTTCCGATAACGGTTGGGTTACATCAAGGATCTGCTTTAAGCCCTTTTCTATTTGCGATAGTGATGGATGAGCTTACGAGATCAATTCAAGAAAATGTACCGTGGTGTATGTTGTTTGCTGATGATATTGTTTTGATTGATGAGTCTAGAGCTGGGGTTAATGCTAAGTTAGAATTATGGAGACAGACATTGGAAGCTAGAGGTTTTAAGTTGAGTTAGAGTAAGACTGAATATATGGAATGTCGGTTTAGTAAGCAACGAAGTAGTGATGGGAGTGTAGTGAAGCTTGGTGAGCAAGAAATACCGGTGAATGATTATTTCAAATATTGGGATCCATCATTCAAAAGTATGGAGAAATTGATGGAGATGTAAATCATAGGATAAAGGTTGGGTGGATGAAATGGAAAAGTGCGACTGGAGTGTTGTGCGATCGTAGAATGCCATTGCGGTTGAAGGGAAAGTTTTATAGGACGACTATTAGGCCCGCTTTACTATATGGTACTGAATGTTGGGCTGCCAAGAGACATCATATTCAAAAAATGAGTGTAGCTGAGATGCGGATGCTTAGATGGATGTGTGGAAATACAATAAAAGATAAGATTCAGAACGAGGAGATACGTAAGAAGGTAGGTGTTGCACCCATTGAAAATAAGATGCGAGAGAATCGTTTACGGTGGTTTGGACATATTCGGCGAAGGCCTAATGATGCTCCAGTTAGAAGGTTGGAGAAATGGGAAAATATATTAGTTAAAAGAGGTCGGGGTAGGCCTAGGAAGACTTGGATGGAGATGATAGGAAAGGATATGAATGCTTTGAACCTCACCGAGGACATGGCATTGGATAGAAATGATTGGAGGAAAAGGATTCATGTGGAAGACCCAAAATGAATTTCTTTTTTTGGTTCATATCGCTGACCCCAATTGTTTTGGGATGAAGGCGTAGTTGTTGTTGTTGTATCAACCGATGAATTTTTTACCTCTTTAAAATACATATCTGAGCATAAATATGCTTAATCAATTACATGTTTTCTATTCAACAATAATCATAAACACATCTAATGGTTCAAAACGAGCATAAAACATCTAAAAACTATGATTTTTGGTGGGTTCTAACAATGACTTAATGAAACAGGAGCAAAATAATCTCCATTCTCTCTCTCTCTCTATATATATATATAGAGAGAGAGAGAGAGAGAGTAATTGGATAGTGTGCCCAAGTTTTTGTGTGTTCAATATTATGCAATTTCATTAATTTTGCGACATGTTACACTGAATTACACACTTCATTCATAGTTACAATCATATGTTTGTTACTAAATTTAACTATTTATTGTAATATTTTTGCTTTTCTTGATGATTTATGTTTTTGGTCCTGCCTAGGCCGACTAGTCCTTTTAGGGGTCTTTCACCTAGGCTTAGACTAGCGCTTTTGACAACTAAGCTTACACTAAAGGATCATGAAATTTAAGAAGTCTTTTTATTTTAGTTTTTATCTACTTCCTATATGATTCTCGTTCGATTCTCATATTGCTTCCTTTTCGATTCCCATTTCACTTTCAAATCGATTTCTCATTTCTCGCTTTCGATAAATTTGAAAATGACTCTTCTCGCTTGTGCTTTCTATATTGTTCCTCGTATCCGCTTTCTAGTCTGGCAACATTGATTATAATCTTGGGCTTTACCTGAACTAGCTGTTCCTTGATTTTCATGCCCATCACCAGAGAGCAACCAGATGTGAAACTTAATCATTGCTGTCTTCATTAGCGTACACTACATTGTAATAGAAGGTCCATCTTGAAAGAGAAAATGTGGTTTAAAATGTGATCACGGACAATGGCCATGTTTTTTGATATTTAGCAATGCATTTGAGGTCCATTTTGTATAGAAAGAAAGCAAAGAGTTTCATGTTCAAGACCATGTTTAAAATGTGATGAGCATGCATGCACTTGCATGCACATCACACACACACATTAACTGCATAAAGGACAAGCATCAACATGCCATGAATGATTTTCTAGCACGTTCCTTTACGATGGGTGGTCCTCATAGGCAATAACTATCCAATTTGTTCTCTCCCTTAGGTGGATTTTGGATGCACCTACGGATCTAGAAAATTAGAAGTTGCATGTCTTATAGTGAGGATACAATGCAAGCTTCCAAGTTATTGTGCTTTTCTAGATGAGTTTGTCCATCCAAAAAGTTCTTTATAGCACCATCCATCATTAGCACAATTTATTATATAATCATAGAGGATGCTCAAAGGCATATCTCTAGGGGTGGCAATCGGGTCGGGTTGGCGTGTCAGCATACCTCAACCCGAACCCGACCCGTTTATTAAACGGGTCGGCTGTGGCAAACACGAACCCGACCCGTTTAATAAACGGGTAACCCGACACGACCCGCCAACCCATTTAATAAATGGGTTGGGTCGGGTAAACGGGTTTTCAGGTTGGCGGGTCGGGTTGACGGATCAGGTTGGCAGGTAGGCAGGTTGGCGGGTCGGGTTGACGGGCCGGGTTGGCGGGTCGGGTTGGCGGGTTGACCCACACGCCTAACCCGTTTATTAAACGGGTCAGCCGGGTTGGCGGGTTGGCATACCCCCAACCCGAACCCGACCTGTTTAATAAACGGGTTACGCGGGTCGACCCGTTTATTAAACGGGTTGGCTTAAGCCCAACCCGAACCCGCCTAAGAGGCGGGTTGGCGGGTCGTGTCAGAAATTGCCACCCCTACATATCTCTAGGCTCATCCACCCCCTCCTCAACCCCTCAGGATTTGTAACAATGAGTTAGCATGTGTGAAGATTTAGATGTGTAGCTGGAGAAAAAAATCACTTCTGACATTTATGATGATAAACACCATACAGTGACCATTTTTTTTTGTCTTAGGTCTCTTTATTGAGAGTTGAGACTTAGGGCTCTATAGATTTTATTAGTGTGAATTCCTTGTGCTTTCTTTGGAGTTCACACAAGTAACACTAATAGAGTCAGTTGTTCCTGGTACCCTAACAGTTGGACCGTGGCCCACAGTTAGGAACAGGTGTTTATCCAACTTCCATCTATCTCATTTCTTTCTATGTGGATAATGATTAAACAAGAGAATTGCATGGACTAGTTGAGATAGGTATATCTTTTTCCCCTCTACCCTTGCATCTCCCTAATAGAGAAGCATGATGATTGTTCCAGTTTGGTTCGAAAGATTGTGGGATGTTAGGGAGAGAATGGACAATCATGGATCATCCTAACTGTGTTAGAAGGCCTGTGGTGAGTGCTTTGGTGGGTAATTGGTGCATCTGCTAATATGCCAGCAAAATCATGTTCCACCAATTTATAATGATCTCTCCGAACCTTCTAGGTATGACATGATTCATTTTTATAGTTCATTTATTCTCAATCTCCTTTTCTGTTTTCATGGCATACTCAAACTAACAACCTCATCCTTCTCGTCAGATGAATTTCAATGACTTGTTTCATTGACTTATTGATTTTTTCCGTCATTCAATAACAAAAAGAATTTTTTGCAACAAAAAAATTTTTACTTCAGAAAGAAACCTAAAATTCCACAACATAGAAGAAGAAGAAGAAGAAGAAGAAGAAGAAGAAGAAGAAGAAGAAGAAATAAGAGAATTGAGTAAAAGGATAGCCAAAGTACCGGGAAGAAATAAAATATACAATAAATTCACACAATAGTGCAAGTTGCAATCCTCTCTTGGCCAGTTTAAAGTGACCCTTCTTTGGATTCTTGGTTGAGGCCATAGTTTATGCTATCATGTACCTTTTGAAGTTATGAAGTCATTCTAGTAAAAGTAGTCAAGTTTGGAATCAATGGATTAAAAGTTGCTGCCCATTTTTCATAACCATTACATCTTTTCTCTTAAGCTATTTCATTTGCAATTTTCTAGTTTCCAATGCTGCTATTGTGCCCTATGTTATGATCAATATTTTTTAGCAAGGACAGGCAATAGGATGAGCTAATTGCAAGATGCTTAGGCTTGGCTTGACTTTGTTCATTTTAATAAAAAAGTCAAAGTTGGGACTGTTTCTTAAATATCATTTGATTAACAAGCTACAAAAAGTTGATAAAAATTGAAAAAGTTTTTGTATTTAGTTCAAAAAAATAAATTCGCTAATTCACATTGCATTCAAATTTGGTTAGGTATGGAGTTGATTAGGGTTACTTAGAACTGTGCTCAAGCTTGGCTTAACTTTGACCAAACTGAGCTCGAACATAATATTACAGAGTTGACTTTAGCGTGAGGATTATGAGCCAAGCTGAACTTGGGCAATCCATGTTCAGGATCTAGCTGAAATATTCATAACTTGTTTATTGGCCAATTAAGGCACCAGTTTTCCTTTTCACTTGTTTCTGGAAACAGTTGAGAGGAAGGTTTGTTTCTATGTCACAGGGATTCGGCTAGCAGGGTGCCACACCCGCGTCGACGCTGGTGCAGGTGCGGCACCGGGTGTGGTCAACCCGACCCTGGGTGCGTTGACCGCACTCAGGTCATTTTTGTCCATTTTTTTTTTTGGATTTTTTTAAAAATTTTTTTTTGGCCCTATGAAATGGGCTGCGGAATTTAAAAAATTTCTTTTTTTTTTTTTGGGGGGGGGGGGGGGCGCTGCCCCCCTATAACCCCCCTCCAGAGGCGCCCCCCTGGACCCCCGCCCGCTGACCGCGCAGGGGGGAGTCCCCTGACCCCCCTTCCTGCAAGGGCAAAAACAATGAATCAGGCTCCACAACTCATCACTTTCATCTTTGGGGACAACCATATAAGATAAAAAAATGGTAAAAAGTAAGTTGGGCATAAATGTCATGAACCTTAACAGCTACCATACATTCATACATATAGACTATACGTGATATATATATATATATATATATATATATATATATATATATATATATATATATATATATATATATATATATATATATATATATATATATATATATATATATATATATATATATATATATATACATTTTTGCCCCTGCCGCACCCCCGCACCCGGGTTTTTTGGAAGTGCCGAATCCCCGCACCCGCACCTGCACCCGCACCCGCACCCATGTGACATAGGTTTGTTTGATGATATCCATCAATTGAGATTTCTCATTCTATACTTGACTAAGAGTTATTTTTGGTTATTGATGATGTAATGTTGTTGCAAAGTTATGT
The DNA here is from genome assembly GCF_984573655.1 of Nuphar pumila. Taxonomy (NCBI): domain Eukaryota; kingdom Viridiplantae; phylum Streptophyta; class Magnoliopsida; order Nymphaeales; family Nymphaeaceae; genus Nuphar; species Nuphar pumila. The sequence goes on along the minus strand of NC_143252.1, from coordinate 111,331,028 downwards.
GATATGTGCTGAAATGATGATTAGCATAATATACCACTTGAAAAATGGCATAGTTGGAAGCTGCAAATTTTATATCTTCTGGTTGTTTAGTGGCATTATAAAATTTAAACCTCCATGTTCTTCCAATATGATTTTGGATGGCTTGTAAAGGTTTACTAAGAGTTGGTATTGTATCAAATCTAGCACAATACAAAACAATCTGGCATTTTTTACTAGGGCTGGTAAATGAACCAAACCGCTCTTGACTCGGCTCGGTTTGGCTCGTCATTAACTTGTTTGTGATCAGTTCGTATAGCTGGCGAGCCAAGCCACGGGTAGCTCATTTAGCTTAAATGAGTTGAGCCTGAACACAAGGTGTCCAGCTTGGGAGAGCTCATATGGATAAATATATTTATTTTTATGTATAATATATATTTTAAGAGCAATATAAAAATAAAATTGCATAATATATATATATATATATATATATATATATATATATATATATATAAAGCAAAGGGTGAATGAAAAATATATACATAAAATATGAACTATTAAGTGTAATATATATATATATATATATATATATATATATATATATATATATATATATATATATATATATATATATATATATAACATGGGATGCTTTTACATGAGTCGGCTCATGTTTGGCTCATCTAATTCAAGGATGAGCAGAGCTTGAGCTTGACTTGGCTATACACTAACACAAGCCGAACCACAAGCACAATCCACTGGTAAATGAGCTTAGCCCGAACATATCCTGTTTGGTTCGTTGGACTCGTTTACCGGCCCTGTTTTTGGTTAACGAAAAAAGAAAATCTATTTGTATTATGTTAAGGTGTAAAAGAGCCAAACATTAGTTAGACTGTCTAGTACTTTGAAACAAAAAATGAGATTATTTCCATCTCTTTTTGCATGTTATCTTCTGCTTTGTAAATTTTTTGTCATGGTCCATTGGCAGGTCTTCATTAATTGAGATGCCATTTGAAAATCTCCATCTTTTCTTCTATTTGGCTGATGAGGAAGAACATGCTGTGTCCATAGATAAAACACTGTCGGGTTATTCTAAAGCTACCCGCTTGGCATCTGGTTCTCGTGAAGATGTTGGAATGTGGGAGCTTCATATAGATTCACAAGTAGGCCTCTTAACTCACCTGGCCAGATAAATGATTTCATAGTTCCATTATGGCTATTCTTCATATTTGTGCATAAATAAGTGCTCATTTTTGTTGTATATCTCTCACATTGTGTGTGTGTGCATGCATTCCTGTGTGTGTCTGTGTTCTCTGTGTACATTATTACATTATAGAAGATTATTGCTAAGTTGCTTGGCCATGCATCCATGATAGAAAAATTATATCGTGTATAGATATACAATTTGTATTGATAATTCAAGCACTGAAAATGGGGTCTATCTCTTTATAGACACTGCCATCTTCTATTGTAACTGTAAGGGTGGGTATTTTTTATGATCCCTCTTGCCTTGAGGAAATAGGTCAGTTGATCCCAAATTCCCAATGCTTCAAGTGTCCCTGTACGGGGATGAAACTGCCCTCATTTGGGTCTTACCAAATTCTTCATAATTGGATAAAGCATTCATAGGTCTGAGAATTAATTCAGAAATTGGTTAGTGAGAGCCCTTAGGAACTCTTGATCTGATTAGCTTTCCACCCGAATGAGTTCTATTTTACATGTAACACTCCTGGATTTTAAGCATATAGTTTTTTCTAGTTTTGGTTAGGTAAACCCCAAACAAAATATGATTGCTTAGTAATCATATGGGCTTAGAGGGTAAATGGTCCATATATATCTGATTCTGACCTATTCTGTTATTAACTGTATCCCGAATCCCTTATATTTTCTTTGGTAGTTGTGTTGTATTTTCTAATTGTTTCTTTGCATTTAGTTTGTTTGTTTTCTTTTTTCTAATGTACTTGTCTTTCCTCTTTTGCAGGATAATGTAGAAGTCCATTACGCTGGTTTCAAAACCTCTCATATTCATAACTTGACAGAGCTTGTCCAATCCGCACTTGCAGTTGAGGTGATCTATGCTAATAGGATCTTTTTAATTGTTACATGATGAATATTGAATTTAGGATTACAAATGTCTGATATATATTTTGAAATTATGATAGCAATTTCATTATGCTTTATGAAAGTTGCAGAAATTTGTTGCAGTCTCTTGAAAATATATATTTCAATGCGAAGAACATGATTACACAGACTGAATTTTTCTTTCAATTTTTTCCTATCTAATTGAACAGTTTTTTGTAATTTCAATTTTTCCATATTATTTCAAACAAATAAATAAAGTCTTCTTTTATCTTTTGTTTTTCTTTTGAGCTGCTGAGAGTCTTCCGAGAAAATGATTGTCTACAATTATCTCCAGAAATTTCTTAAAAAAAAATCTCTCCAGAAATTGAGTCTTTGAGAATTGATCAATACTCGATACTGATATCTTAGTCCTTTCAGTTCATTTTTGTATCAATTAGCGTTTTACCCATTAATTGATATCAAATATCATGTTCACGGTTAACAAAGACAAGGAAGCCCAGTTGAATATTTATCTATCTTGAGACTTGTCTCTAATCTGGTCAGGCAACTTATTCTGTTGTATTAAACGGCCTTTGCATGGTAGGTCAGAATCTGATTCCTTATGTATATGGCAATAATGTTTGCATACGAAGCATTTCAGTGTGCTTTTTGTCAAATGTTATTAATGATTAAATGAATGTTTTCTTGTGGGTGTATGACTGGGCCAGGCAAGAAGGATAGGGCGTTTGCAGTTGTTTGACATGTCTGAGGATTCTTCAAACATTGCTATATTTCAGGTTCTCTTTTGTGAGGAAAAAATTAGACCTTGCTATTTCCTGATTTTAATTTCCTTTTCTTTTAGTGATAGAAAAGACCTGACATGTGCTTGTTGATTAATATTGAAAATCACGAAAGTCTGGTTTATCTTTTTTTTTGCACCTTTTAATGATTTTGCAGATTTCTGGAACGTTGCCTTTGAAAATGGATTTGGTTTTTTTGTCTGGTACTGGTTTGAAGACTTCAAAAGTTGAAGACCGTGTCAGAAGCCTCACAGGTGCTTGATTAGTCATTTTGTGGTTTCAGTTTGATTTTTGTTAAGAGTTGAATGAATCAAATAGACAACTTCAAAATTGAGATCATTCTTGAGAAGGCTAGTGACTTAATGATAAATTTTATTCCTTTTATAATAAGTGCTTGTTTAGTTGCTTCATGGCATCAACCCAATTTACAAAGTTGAACGATCAAATATACAATGTGAAGTATTTGATGCATCCATATGAAGGCTAATTTGGATTATGTGGCTTCAGATGTGCCAACAGGGATGGGTGTTCCCTACTTGCACTGCATCATTGGATATTATTCTTTCCTGTTGGCAGTTTGAGAGCTGTATCCAAACAAGGGACTGAATCCCACAAGTGGAACAATTTCACGATATATTCTGAAGTCTGATTCGAAGGATATATCCACGTTTTCGCAGCACATTGATCATTACAAATGGTAAATCTATCCACATTGCCGCATATACTCTTGCCTGTGGATTTTGGAAGATCTTCATTGGATCCTTCCACATTAAGGGCTGACACATACAGTAGCATTCGCTTAACGCTAGACTTCCCAAATATCTGATAAAATCATTGTCATAGATATTGCCAATATTTTAACAATATTGTGATATATTTTCAACAAAATGAACATTTATTTAAAAGGAAAACACCATTATTTTTTAAAATAGCATAGGTTTAAAAATATCATGTCATAATAACTAATTTTTAGGATTTTATCCCTTTTTGATATGCTGAAGGGAGAAATCTGTGATAGTCATGCAAATTTTCGATAGCTTACAGCTGATATTGTTTATTTCATCACATTGAGTTTATTTTGATATCTGATGTTGTTAACATGCTCTTTTACACTTAGTCATTCTCTTGAAATATATTCATTTTTTTAGCTTTCAGCGAAACTTCTAACTTTGCTTCTGTTTATGTTCGCTGAACACCTTTCTAAAAGTCTTATTAATAATTCAGGAGCACATTTAACCACACTTCTGCATAAGAAAGAAGATGAATTTGAAGATAAATATCAAAGATGTTTTAACCTCTCTGATAAGGTATCTGTCTTTCAGTTGTTTTCTTTTGTTTCTTGTGAAATTATTATTTTTTCTTTCCAACTGTGACCTTCATGGTCACTGCTAAGGCATTGTGTATCATGTTTTAGTTAGGGATGCACAATGAGTCAAGCTTTTTGTTGAGGTTTTGTGAAAAGCTCAAACATAGCTTGGGCTCATTCATTGACATAAATGGGCCAAGGCCGAACCTAACCTTACACTTGTTGGTTTAAAAACAACCTGAATCAGAGCTGTGCTTGGGCTCATTTAAGCTCAACCTTTTTCAGTATGATATGTTATATGATCATCTTCAACTAGAGCAAAACCGAATTTGAACAAGGCTAGGTCAAGTTCAGATAGGCTCATTTGCACCCCTTTTTGAGTTTCTTGCATACGAAGGCATTTTGTTTTTCTGATTTCTTTCATCTTACATTTGATCATTAATGGTGATCAGTCATGAGTGAAATGAACCATTTTTTGCTCATACATGAACTAAACTAAAGATATTTAACTATTTTTCTTTTTCAATACCAGAACAGAATGGATCAGCAACCGAATGAGCTATTCCAATTATTTGGAGATGTTAGAGGCGATCTGATAGGAATGATAAACTTTTTCAAGTATCGAAGATTCACAAAATTGATTTGGCATGAACAAAAAAAACTTGTACTACAGTATCATTGCAGTGCTTAAGAAAGGTCTAGGACTTCATGGAGTAGCTAGAAGACATTAAACAAGTCAGGAAATAGCCAATGACAGAAAAATAAAGCTTCATAAGGAAAAGAGATGTAAAAAAGTATGGGGGAAGAACAAGGAGAGGAAAGGACAAAAAAAGGAAAACTATGAAGAAAAAGATGACAAAAGAAAGGATTAGGAAAAGAAAGAAGTTTTGAGAAGATCATGAAGTTATCTACCTACCAATAGAAATAATTTTCAGGATGCAGACTTTTTCACTCGTAGCACTAACTGAAGCTTGTTAGTGAGCAAAAAGAAGAATCTTTCAAGCAGTAAATAGAAAAAGTCTATCAAGTGACAAGCTACTAGCCAGTCAAAGAAAAAAACTGTGAAAATATCTCAAAAAAGAGATAAAGTGTGCGATAAGCACAACACCACCAATGTGCACAAATGCACAAGAACACTTGGAACAAATGTACACGAAGGTACAATAAAGAAACTCAAATGCACAAAGGCATACAAAATATAAAGAATTTTATTGAGAAGAATGGAGAACAAAAGCTCCAAGAAGTGAGTTTTACAAAGGGGGAACTCCCCTATTTATAAGAAGCAAGGAGCCTTGGAGGGGCTCCACTAGCTGTTGGAGCCTCTCCAACGGTAAGAATTCTAACCGTTGGAGAGGCTCAATAGCTAGTGTTGAGCCCCCTCCAAGTTTGACTTGAGTCAAACAAAAAAGAAAAAATAAAATGAAGAAAAAAGAAAAAGAAGAAAAAGAAGAAAAAGTAAAAGTACAAAAAATATTACAACATATTCATAATTATGAATATGCGCAAAAGAAGGGAAATGACTATAATACCCTTGCGGGTTTTAATATATTTACATATATATATATATATATATAAAGATAGATACATATACATATATACATCATGTATATATGTATATGTATCTCTCTTTATATATATATGTAAATATTTACATAAGAGAGATACAATTTAATACCCTCCTTCAAACTTAGGGTATAATGACCGAAAGTTTGCTAAGGAGAAAGTTGAATCTTGAAGAGCAAAGCGCCTTGGTGAAGAAATTTGCCAACTGATATTCTGAAGTCACATAAGGAAGATCGATGACTTTTTGTAGATATGCCTCTCTGACATAATGACAGTCCATCTCAATATGCTTTGTCTGCTCATGAAAAATGTGATTCTTAGCAATATAGATTGCACTCTTATTATCACAGCACAACTTTGTGGGTTCTTGAATTGGAATTCTCATGTCTTGCAGCAACTGATGAATCCAGACAATCTCCATAGTTGTAGAAGCCATGGCTCAATATTCTGCTTCGGTGGACGATAGAGACACCTTCTGTTGTTTCTTACATCTCCATGAGATCAGGATTCACCTAAAAAAATGCAAAAGCCTGTAGTGGAGTGACGATTATTTGGGTCACCTCCCCAATCAGAGTCAGTGTATGCAATTAAATTTAACTCAGAAGATAAGAAAAGAAAAACTCCCTTGTTTAAAGTTCCCTTTATGTATCTGACAACTCGGAGAACGACACTCATATGAACGGATGTAGGAGCATGCTGAAATTGGCTTGCAGTATGCACGACATGAGAGATGTCCGACCTTGTGATGCTAAGATACATTAGAGATCCTACAAGTTGCCGGTAGGGGGTAAGATCCTCCAAAGGTTTCCCATCATCGATCTTCATTTTTTATCCCACAATTTCAGGGGTCTCACAGATTTTATCATCAGTAATACCTGATCTGTTAAGAATCTCACAAGCAAGTTTAGTTTGAGACATAAAATAGCCTCTATGAGAGTAGGCTACCTCGATACCAAGAAAGTAAGTCAGATACCCCAAGTCTGACATTTCAAACCTTTCCTTTAAAGTGGTTTTAATGTTTCTGATGCCCTTTATGTCACTACCTGTTATCAACATATCATCAACATACAACAGTAAAATCACAATTCCTGCATCAGACTTTTTGACGAACAAAGCAGTGTCAGTGTAGCATGAGGTAAAACCATCTTGAACCATCACATCATTAAATCGATCATACCAAGCCTTAGGGGTTTGTTTTAAACCATAAAACGCTTTTTGCAAACGAAGGACTTTCCCCTTTGGTACGTTCATACCAGGAGGAGCATCCATGTAGACTTCTTCATTAAGGTCCCCATTTAGAAAGGCATTTTTAACATTCATTTGGTAAATATTCCATTTTTTAATAGATGCAATGGTGATCAAACATCTTACAATAACCATTCGTGCAACAGGGGCTAAGGTTTCTTCGTAATCGATGCCGTATTCTTGACTATATCCTTTTGCGACAAGACGGACTTTATACCTTTCGAGAGTGCCATCACTCTTGGTTTTGACTTTAAAAACCCATCTACATCCTATTGTTTTCTTTCCTTTTGGAAGATATTGAAAAACCCAAGTTTTGGCTTTGTTGAGGGCTCTAAGTTCGTTGTCCATGGCATCCCTCTACTCTATCATTTCCTAAGCTCCCTTAAAATTTCTAGGTTCTTGATATGAGTGAATGGCACTAAGACATGCCCTATGTTTTGGAGAAAAAGACTCATAGGAAATAAATCTAGAAGGATTTTTCCTAGATCTTTCAGTTCTTCGAGAGTGGTTGGAAGATTCACTAAGGTCACTATATTTCTCTATTGCACTTCTAAAAGTGTTTTTATCTCTATGTGTATAGGTAATTGGTTCATTTATCATTTCTTCCTCATCATGAATGGTTTGATGAATACTTTCACTTATATCCTCATTCTCATTCAATTCATCATCGCTAAAAAAAATCTTCATTTCTAGATAATAGTTCAAACAAAAAAGAGTAATCGACATTATTTTCATGAGTTTTGTGTTCTTCAAAACCACTTATGTTTTCTAAAAAGGTTACATTTCTTGAAACATATAGTTTATCATTTTTAATATCATAACACCTAAAACCTTTTTGTGTTTCCGAATATCCCAAAAACGCACAAGGAATAGCTTTGGGAGATAATTTATCATTTTTATCGGTGAGAACAAAACATTTACAACAAAAAATTCTTAACCTATTGTAATCGGGTTCTTTTTTATACAAGATTTCATATGGAGATATTTGATTCAAGTTTTTGGATGGAAGTCGGTTTATGAGATAAACCGATGCAAGAGCCGCTTCGGCCCAAAATCTTTTTGGAATTTTTTGAGAAATGAGCAAAGTTCTTGTAGTTTCAATTATGTGTTTATGTTTTCGTTCGGCCAACCCATTTTGTTGAGGAGTTTTGGGGCAAGACCTTTGATGAACAATCCCATTATTTTCAATATAACTTTTGAAATCATTTGAGAGATATTCTCCCCCGGAATCGGTTCTAAGAATTTGTAATTTACTATTGAATTGATTTTGTATTAACATGTGAAAAACCTTAAAAGTAGAGAAAACCTCATGTTTATGTTTGAGGAAGTATATCCAACTGTACCTTGAGAAATCATCCACATAAATAATATAATACGAAAAACCTCCCTTAGACACAACGGGTACCGGTCCCCAAACATCCGAATGCACAATTTCAAAAGGCTTAGTTGAAAACATAGTTCTTTGTCCAAAAGGTAAGCTTCTCATTTTACCAAGAATACAATTATTACAATTGAAATTGTCTTTACATAAAGTTTTAGCAAAATGTAAATAAGAAAGCTTGACAATATTTGGATGCCCAAGGCGTTTATGCCAAACATTTATATCTTTATGTTGGGCAACATTACAAAAAGAGGTTTTTGGAATTTGAAGAAATTTCATGAGATAAAGATCTCCCTTCCTAGAGCCTTCCCCAATCAACTTCCCGGACCGGCGATCCTGTATCCAACATTTATTTAATGAGAATTTGATATCACACCCATGATCCGATAGTTGAGAGACGGAAAGCAAATTTAAATTTAGTTTTGGTATAAATCTAACTTTAGGGATAGAAAAACCTTGTCTTTCAAAATCACCAATTCCTTTTATTTCAAGAGAAGCCCCATCCGCGGTAGAGACAAAAGAGGGTGACAAATTTTTTGAGTATTTAGAAAGTGCAAAAACATTTGGAGTCATATGAAAGGATGCACCCGAGTCTAAGAGCCAAAGAGTCTTACCGGGAGGAGAGAAGGTGGTCATGGCGGTTTCGGAAACGGATCCCTTGAGGAGTGGTTGAAGAGCTTCCATGATTTGATTGAGAGACAAAGTAGCATGGTTGGAAGTTGATGGACCTTCCTCCTTGGTTGATTGAAAAGTAGTAGACATAGCCACCATCTTTTTCCATTTAGGGCATACCGGTTTAATGTGACCCGATTCTTTGCAAAAATGACATATGATCTTACTATAATCTCTTCTTCCATAATGCCCACCATTTTCTCTTCCTCCTTGATTTTTGTTAAAATGAGGGGGTTTATAGGTTTTAACATTATTCTCCGGTCTTGAGACGACATAAGCACCCTCATCCTCATCTTTAGAGGGAACGACCAACACACTTAGATTGGTTTTATTCATTCCCAATCTAGTTTCTTCTCCACTTAATTTGATAAGCACATCTTCCAATGGAGGAGAAGAGAAAGAAGACAAGAGAGAGGATCTAGTTTGTTCAAACTCGGGTCTAAGCCCATTTAAAAAGTTAAAGAAATGATCATCTTCTAATTGTTTGACCCTCAATTCAATAGCCTCACCACTCCATTTAGGTTCTTGGAGAGCAAGCTCATCCCAAATAGTGGATAACTCGGCAAAATACTCTCTAACGGACATTTCTCCTTGTTGAAGGGTTAAAGCCTTCTTTTGGAGATAGTATTTATGGGACAAATCTCTTGAAGTATACATTCTTTCAAGATATTCTCATACTTGATATGCCTTTTTGAACTTTAGAATGTTGGCATTAATTTTGGTCTCAACCGAAGAAGAACCATGAGAGTATTTTGTAATTTTTCATTTCCCACTCTTCATGCTTCTTATTGTATTCTTCAAAAGCCTTTTCTCTTTCTTCTCCCTCAAGAATCTTGATCTCCCCTTTCTCAAGGATAGTAATTTTAGGTTCGGGGATAGTTCCTTGAACATATCCCCAAAGACCCTTTCCTTTTATATGAGCCTCCATATTCTCGGCCCATACATGATAATTCGTTCCATTTAATTTGAAGCCAAGAGAAAAGTGAGAATCCTTTTCGCCCATTAGAGAGAATACAAAGAGAAATAAATGCGTACCACAATGCGAAAAGAGTTCCTTCTTGATGTAGAAAGCTTCTAAAATATAGAATGAAGGACCGAGTCTTCACTCCAACCACCACAACTCAATGGCACACTTTACGAGGTACTCCAACGAAGAGAGAAAAATGCACGATCTTCTTTTCCTTTAAGCCTAGCTCTAATACCATGTGAAAATATCTCAAAAAAGAGATAAAGTGTGCGATAAGCACAACACCACCAATGTGCACAAATGCACAAGAACACTTAGAACAAATGTACATGAAGGTACAATAAAGAAACTCAAATGCACAAAGGCATACAAAATATAAAGAATTTTATTGAGAAGAATGGAGAAGAAAAGCTCCAAGAAGTGAGTTTTACAAAGGGAGAACTCCCCTATTTATAAGAAGCAAGGAGCCTTGGAGGGGCTCCACTAGCTGTTGGAGCCCCTCCAACTGTTAGAATTCTAACCGTTGGAGAGGCTCAACAGCTAGTGTTGAGCCCCCTCCAAGTTTGACTTGAGTCAAACAAAAATGAAAAAGTAAAATGAAGAAAAAGAAGAAAAAGTAAAAGTACAAAAAATATTACAACATATTCATGCGCAAAAGAAGGGAAATGACTATAATACCCTTGCGGGTTTTAATATATTTACATATATATATAAAGATAGATACATATACATATATACATCATGTATATATGTATATGTATCTCTCTTTATATATATATGTAAATATTTACATAAGAGAGATACAATTTAACAGAAACATCATCTGATTAGTCTCCTGGACTTCTAAGCCATTGATGGCTTAAGGGCCACTTAATGTAGTTTCTTCCTTGGTGATAATGTGCAAGTTAAAACATTTATGTACCTAGTATTAATGGTATTTCTCACTAAACAGACAGTAGCCACCACTGCTCAATGGTCACCGTCTGAGTTCTCAGGATCCAACTTGATGTTAATGTTTTTTTATGACAAGTAGTTCATTTCTACAACTAAAGGATACATGTCTATGCATGTGTACTGGCTACTTAAAAAGGAATAATTATTGTTTTTAGACTGTTTTATGGTTTGTTCTGTTGCATGTATATGTAGTGTTGTATCATGCTTTTATAAGTACACATTCAACTGTGGAGGCTTTTGTGTAACACGGTGTCGTACAAAAAGATTTATGTGTTTAGAAGTCTTCTGTTTTGCATGCTCTTGTGACATGAATTGCAGTAAAAAACAGTTTTTTATGGTGATGTAAGTCTAAATTTTCCCAGCTAGTATATCATATTTTAAGAATATTTAAGATGAGAATTACACTGCATGATAAGCCAAGTGTTCAGTGCCCTAAGAACATTTCTAAGTTAAACAGCATATCCTCTTCAGTGAGAAGAATTCAGATAAAGGGAGTATGTAACTGAATATTCATAAGGTGTTCCATCCATACGTGGTTATCTTTCTGAATTATTAGAACAATAAAATGTTATCACACTTGCATGCTCTATACAGATTGATTCCCAGACAAAAATAGTTGGCAAGGCTGCTGTTGGAAATATGCTAGGAGGTATTGGCTACTTTTACGGACAGTCAGAGATTGCTTTTTCAAATGGACATGCTGTAAGATTTCTCCTTTTACTTTTCCAGTTAGAAATATTTTCAGCTGCTGTACATGCGTGCACATGTACATATATGCATAAATGTGTATATATATATATATATGTGTGTGTGTGTGTGCATAAGTGTGTATTATGTGTGTAATGTATCTGTGTATAGATGTATGTATGTGTGTAGTGTTAATCTGACTATAAACCCTTTATATTAATGTTAGCAGCATCCAACTGATTGAAATGGCTAAAAGATCCACAAAAATGGTGACATTTTTAAAATATGTATTTATTTCTTTTGGGTAAAAAAAGTTACTTTGAGTTTTCAAATTGAATTTGCAAACATATCCCTTGTTACTTACATTTGTTTTGGATGGATTAAAAAAAGCCATTGCAATTTTCAAAAAGCAACAATGCATGTTCTTGTAATTTTAATTTAAAAGGTAACTTTAATGCTTCTAAAAGGTTTAAAGTCAGATTAACCCACAATATATATATCTTGATTTTCATGCTTGTATGGTTTTTGCCTTCAGCTGTGCATCTCTGATCAAGTTCATGCTATTTATAGTGATACCTGTTAAGTTGCAAATAGGTTAGTTGTATATATGTAAGTAGTAAGAAAATTTTACCCTAGGATAGCTGTTTTATATCATTTTTCTTTAATTTGGCATTAGTTTTCATGCTTCTGCTGACCAAGTCATTAGAACTAGTAATGTTTACTTCAAATGTTAAATTAAGGGCCAGATGCTTAGTGACAAATTAGTTTCTTATCCAAGAAGCTTGGCTCAAGAATGCCAATAAAAGAGGGAAAACGGCAAGAACAGATCTTACACAAACCCATATGGTTGCATATTAGTGTATGAAATGCTTTTCTCCGGAAACAGTTATTGGTCTCTGATAGATAGATCTACAACAAACCATAGACTGATGTTATTCAATATAAAATTTATAGATTCAGATTATATTTCCCCAACTAATTTTATAACAACTAAACAGATAAGGAACATGAAGAACCATGAAATGTGAATCCAACATAACAGTGACTGCAAGCTCTATTGAATCTGTGCCATCTTCACATCACACAATTTTCTTAATCGTACAACGGCCACTAAACAAATTTGAGCTGTAAGCCATATGAAAGACCAAATCTGGTTATTAATCCAAGTACTTTAAAATAGACACTAAATCAATGTTATTACTCCTCAAGCATGACTGGAAACTGAAAATTTGCCAGCTAATGATGTGATGAGAAATAAAAGCTATCATTACCTCACCTTCTTGGCCTGATGCTCTGCACTTTATGCTCTTTGGCATCTCCCTGCGAAAGGTGTTAGTCTCACAGGATAGAAGAGAGAAGAAAGTGAGAAGAAAAGAAAGAGTGAAACTCGTTAAGAAGAGGTGACAGGTGGGAGAAAATTCTCATGTATTGCAGCTATTGCTCTTCATATATGATCTTTATTTGCTTAGGATTTCATAAGGTAAGAAGACCCTTAAGAATCAAAAGTATCAATATACAGACACTTGAACATAGTACTATGTTAGTGAAGCATGAAAGTTAGAGCCGGGAAGGTGAGAAGAAGAAAACGAAGCAAGACTGAAGACTGATTAAGGAGAGGTGATGGGTAGAACTAGGGCACAAATCTTGTGTATTACTCTTCATACTACATCTAAAATCTGTAGCCTGTTAGGGTTCCACATGACATGAATACTTTTGAGAACCAATAATTTAACAAGACAGTTCACACCCGTATATACTATCAAAGATGATGACTTCTCTCCATGAAATAGAATTTTGTATCTGATCCTGATTTAGAGCTGGACCCCTCCAATGATCTTGTTCACTGTGAACTTGCTTTCTAACTGCATCTTCTGTTGCACTTTGGAACAAGGGCAAAAAGGTAAAAGAAATTTCTTGACTTGGGAACCCAGATCAAATAGATAAAGGTTAATTTCCCCTCCCCTTTTCTCTTTGATGACTTGCAGTTTATGTTAAATCATTGGGCATCTTATGTTTTTATTTAGAATTAGTCTTTTCCTGCTCTCTTTTTGCTAGGGATGATCTTTCTTCACATGGATATGAACCAAATAGAAATATCTACAAGTGTGTTAATGCATGCATGCCATGTTTTTTGCATTGCAATGCTTGATTAAATTGTGAAGAATCCTTGCAAACAATCAAGTTTTCAAATAACTTGATAATTCAAATACTCAAGACACAAAATAAATGCACATTGTTTATAAGCTTTACACCACAAAAGAAATGCAATAAATGCATAGGGTTTATAAGCTTTACACCACAAAAGAAGTGCAATAAATGCACACAGTATTTATAAGCTTAAGGAGACAACTCCTTAATGAACCTTTACCTTACAGCCCTTATTTATAAGCTTTAGCAACTCATAAGAGCTGTTGGGCTGATTCCCAACAACTCTAATTAGAGCCGTTGGGAGTCAGCTCAACGTCTCTTATTCTTACCTGACTGTTGTACACTGTACACAGACTGACTGTGTACAGAAATGGTACATAAAAAAAGGATAAAATAAAAAGAAAAAATTACAAAAATAAGAAAAATTTAAAAAGAAGAATTACAATCATATTCAACAACATGAATATGCGTAAAATGAGTAAAATACCCCTACAACTAATACAAGAAAGAAATATATATTATATATATAAGTAGATGGATACATGTACATATATATGTATATGTATCTTCTTTTATACATATAAAATATATATTATAAAATACATTGTCTTATGGATTACAATTTAACCCCTCCCCCCCCCCCCTCAAACTTAGGGCATAATGACCGAAAGTTTGCCAAGAAGGAAGTTGAATCGCGGACAACACACCGATTTGGTGAAGAAATCTACCAGCTGATATTCTGAAGTTACATATGGAAGATCTATGACTTCTTTCAGATATGCTTCTCGGACATAGTGGCAGTCCATCTCGATATGTTTGGTCCGCTCATGAAATGTGTGATTTTTGGCAATATAAATTGCACTCTTGTTATCACAACATAGCTTGGTTGGCCCTTCTACATTAATCTCCATATCTTTTAGTAGCTGATGAATCCATACAATCTCCATGGTAGTAGTCGGCATGATACGATATTCATCTTCTGTTGAGGATAGAGACACTTTTTGTTGCTTCTTACATCTCCATGAAATCAACGAGTCTTCTAAAAACACACAAAAACCAGTGGTGGAGTGATGATTATTTGGGTCACCTCCCCAGTCAGAGTCAGTATAAACAATTAATTTTAATTCAGAAGAAGAGGATAAGAATACTCCCTTGTTTAGTGTGCCCTTTATGTATCTCACAATCCGCAAGATGACACTCATGTGAACTGATGTTGGTGCATGTTGGAACTGACTTGCAGTATGAATTGCATGAGAGATATCTGGTCTAGTAATACTCAGATACATCAAAGATCCCACAAGCTGTCTGTAGGGGGTGGGATCGGAGAGAGGAATTCCATCATCAATCTTCATTTTGGCTCTTACTATAGCAGGAGTTTCACAAACCTTATCATCCGTAATATCTGACCTGTCAATAATCTCAGAGGCAAGCTTAGTTTGAGATAAAAAATATCCTCGATGAGAGTATGTTACTTTAATACCCAAAAAATAAGTTAGAAATCTTAAATCAGACATTTCAAACCTATCCTTCAAAATTGATTTTATGCTTTTAACCCCTTTAGAATCACTTCCGGTTATAAGCATATCATTCACATATAAGAGTAAAATGACAATCCTTGCATTGGTTTTTCTAACAAATAAGGTAGTGTCAGTGAAACAGGAAAAAAAGCCATTTTCTAACATTACGGAGTTAAATCTATTGTACCAAGCCTTGAGAGCTTGTTTTAAACCATAAAGTGTTTTTCAAAGGCGAAGCAGTTTCCTTTTGGGAGTCTCCATTCCTTGTGGAGCATCCATATATACCTCTTCATTCAGATCACCATTTAGGAAGACATTTTTAACATCTATTTGATAGATGTTCCATTTGTTGATTGAGGCAACGGTAATGAGACATTGGACAATAACCATTTGGGCCACAGGGACAAAAGTTTCTTTATAGTCAATCCCATATTCTTAACTATATCCCTTTGCAACTAATCGAGCCTTATATCTCTCAAGAGATCCATCACTCTTAGTTTTTACCTTAAATACCCATCTACACCCTATTGTTTTCTTACCCTTAGGAAGATCTTGGAACTCTCAAGTCTTTGTTCTGTTGAGAGCAGAAAGCTCACATTCCATTGCTTTCAGCCATTCATCATTTTTTTTGGCTTCTTCAAAGTTTCTAGGTTCTATATAGGAATTAATGACGCTAAGGCATGCTCTATGTTTAGGAGTAAACGAATCATATGAAATAAACCTACAAGGCATCTTTCTACTTCTCTCAGATCTTCGTAGGTTTTCATCATTTGTTGAATTGGACCCACTAGGTTCACTGAATTTTTCAATTGCACTCCTAAAACTGTTTCTATCTCTATGAGTATATGTTATAGGATCTCTCAATTCTCCTTCATTTCTATGTTGGGAGATAGGTGGATGGGAAAAGCCATTTTCTTTGTCATTGACGTCATTATGAATGAAATCGTCATCACTATGATCACTATCATCATGTTCTAACATTTCAAATAAAAAAGAGTAATCCATGTTTTCTTCAAAGGGTTCACTCCTTTCAAAACCATTAACATTTTCCAGAAAACTCACATTTCAGGAAACATATAGATTGTCATTCTTAATATCATAACAACGAAACCCTTTTTGGGTTTCGGAATATCCAAGAAAAGCGCAGGAAATGGCTTTTGGTGAAAGCTTGTCATTCTTGTCAGTAAGAACGAAGCATTTACAACCGAAAATTCTCAAGCGACTATAGTCGGGTTCTTTGGTATACAATTTTTCAAAAAGCGAGATATTGTTCAAGTTTTTAGAAGGTAGCCGATTTATAAGATAGACAGATGCTAAAGCCGCTTCAACCCAAAAACCTTTTGGGATGTTTTGAGAAACAAGTAATGTTCGAGTTGTCTCTATTATATGTCTATGCTTTCTTTCGTCTAATCTATTTTGTTGAGGGGTTTTCAGACAAGATCTTTGGTGAAGAATATCATGACTTTTCTAGATAATTTTTTAATTCACTTGAAAGGTATTCTCCACCAGAGTCAGTTCTAAAAATTTTTAGATTCCCATTAAATTGATTTTTAATCATCAAATGATAGGTTTTAAAAATTAAGAAAACTTCATATTTGTGTTTAAGAAAATAAATCCAACAATATCTCGTGTAGTCGTCAACAAAAATGACATAATATGCAAAACCTCCTTTTGATAGGACGGGTGCCGGTCCCCATACATTCGAATGGATAATTTCAAAAGGTCTTGTTGTAAACATAGATCTTTGACAAAAAAACAATTTTTTCATTTTCTCAAAAATACAATCGTTACAAGTGAAATCACTTTTACATAGACTTTTAACAAAAGGTAAATGAGAATTTTTTGCAATATTTGGATGTCCAAGTCTCTTGTGTCACACGTTAATATCCTTTTGTTGGACAACATTACAAAACAGGTTCTTTGGAATTTGAAGAGAATCGATATAGTATAGATTGCCCTTCCTAGAGACTTCCTCAATCAATCTCCCGGACCGACGATCCTGTATCCAACATTTGTTAGATGAAAACTTTATATCACACCCATGATCCGAGAGTTGAGAAACGGAAAGCAAATTTAAGTTTAATTTGAGTATAAATCTAATTTTTGGAATAAAGAACCTTTGTTTTTCAAAATTTCCTATTCCTTTTACTTCAAGAGATGTTCCATCCGCGGTTGAAACAAAAGATGGAGAGCGTTTTTTTGAGTATTCGGAAAAAGAACTCAAACTTGGGGTCATGTGAAAAGAAACACCCGAATCTAAAAGCCAAGAGGTTTTACTGGGAGGAGAAGAGGTTGACATGACGGCTCCGGGAATAGCCCATTTTAGAAGAGGTTGAAGTGCATCCACGATTTGTTGCAATGAGAGAGCTCCATTTGAAGATGACGAGCACTCTTCCTTTTGAGGTTGGGATGTAGTAGCCATGTCATGTAACTTTTTTCACTTTGGGCAAATAGGCTTGATATGCCCTGGTTCCTTACAAAAATGGCATAAAAGTTTGCTATAATCCTTCTTCCTTTCTTGACCACTTGAGTTTTGACATGGGGTCTTGAGACAACATTAACTCCTTCATTTTCTTCATTATTGGAAGGTTTAGGTAGAACACTTGGGTTGTTCTTGCTTATACTCATACGAGTCTCTTCCCCACGTAGTTTAGTAATTACATCTTCAATTGAGGGGGGAAGTGAAGGTGGATAAAAGAGAAGACCGAATTTGTTCGAATTCAGGCCTAAGCCTATTCAAAAAATTAAAAAATCTATCTTCTTCCAATTGTTTATGACGAAGCTCTATGGCTTCTCCACTCCACTTGGGTTCGAGCATAGCAAGCTCATACCAAATCAGCAAAATACTCCCTTATAGTCATTTCTTCTTGATGAAGAGTTAGCGCCCTCTTTTGGAGGTAATATTTATGGGACAAGTCCCTAGAGGTGTACATCTTCTCAAGGTACTCCCATGCTTGAGAAGCCTTCTTAAACTTGATAATATTGGCGTTGATTCTTGTTTCTACGGATGAGAAAATCTATGAGAGGATTTTAAAATTTCTCATCTCCCACTCTTCGTGCTTTTTTGTGTAGTCTTCAAGAGCCTTGGCTCTTTCTTCGCCTTCAAGGTTTTTTATTTCTCCTTTCTCCATCAAGGTTATCTTTGACTTCAATTCGGGAATCGAGCCTTGGACATAGCCCAAAAGCCCTTTTCCTTTAATATGAGCCTCCATGTTTCCGGCCCAAACGTGATAGTTGGGCCCATTGAGTTTGAAGCCGAAAGAAAAATGAGTCTTTTTCACCCATTAGAGAGGAGATATGATGAAAAAGAATACGTAACACAAAGTATTTTAGACCTTTCTTGATAGAAGAGTCTTCTAAAATATTGGATGAACAAGCGGATCCACTCCAATCACCAAAAAATTGAGGGCACGCTTTTCGAGGCACCCGAAAAATTGAGAATCCACACGATCTTTCTTTCTCCAACCTGACTCTGATACCATGTGAAGAATCCTTGCAAACAATCAACTTTTCAAATAACTTGATAATTCAAATACTCAAAACACAAAATAAATGCACATTGTTTATAAGCTTTACACCACAAAAGAAATGCAATAAATGCACAGTGTTTATAAGCTTTACGCCACAAAAGAAATAAATGCACAGTGTTTA